>NC_080024.1:7306428-7960357 GCF_030020395.1 Manis pentadactyla | reverse complement strand
GGAGGAGAAGGTAACCACCTTCTATGTAATGCCTGCCTGGGCCAGGTCGGTTAGTTCCGGTGTGTTATAAAATCCCCCAGCAACCCTAGGAAGGAGGTGGTATGAGACCCATTTTACAGATGAAGAAATAGGCTCATTCTTTCTCTGACTCCATTGTGCTACTAATTTATTCCTCCTTTGTAAACTCTGTAAGATGTAGCAGGAAACCGCAGGAGCCTTCAGGAACCCCCGCTGCCACGATTGTGGCTCCTGACCTCTGAGGAAAAATCATGGGATTTAGAAATGAACTCGGTTTGAATCTCATCTCTATCACTCATGGGAGTGTGACCATAAGCAAGTCCCTTATTCTGTCTGTGCTTCCATTTGTTCTTTGCTATAAAATGGAAACGAGTCAATGAAATCTTTGTAAGAGTTAAGTGAAATAACATGTGTGACAGCATTTAGCACAGTACCCAGCAATAATACAAGTTTATTTTCGTTCCCCTAAATTCCTCTCAAATTATATGTTGGCTCTAATTTTTCTCATGCTACTACTAATGTGTCCTGATAAAAATGGGAAATACATTTAAAATTGCCTCGTATGATATTAAACTATGGCTGAAATGGTACAAGGAACATGATTGTTTGAATGTAACCTCATTCTCATTAAGGTGTTTACAATCTGTGCAGCACCTGAAGGATTTTGTTGATTAAGGCTCCCGACTGTTTGCGGTTATTCATAGATTTTTTTCTTTACAGAAGAGCTACTGGATGGGGTTCTTGAATCCGATGATGAAGAGGAGGAAGATGATGAAGTAAGTTGGAGGCTCTTGACACCACTAAAAACTTGTGCCCAACTCTTCTGAATCTCTTCCTGGGCTTGAAAAGTTAGCCCAGAAATGGAGGTCTTGATCCCTGCTCACACTGCCTCTCACAGTTCTGGAGCTCAGCTGGGTGGTTTTCTGCTGGTCTCACTTGGGGAGTCATGTGGCTGCTCTCTGTGTCCAAACTGGCCTCACAGCCTCCATGCGGCCTCTCATCACTCAGTGGTCCAGCCTAGACTTCCCTATCGGTGGGCAGCTGGGTTCCAAGAGGAATGGAGGGAAAGCTGCTGCTCCTCTTCTGGGCTCCGCAGTCTCGGAACATCACTTCTGCTGCATTATGCCCAGAGCTGACTGGGGAACGGCAGCTAGAGCTCCAACAGGAGGGCTCCAGGTGAGGGGACTTACGGGCCTGTGTCTGAACACTGTCTGTCTGCCGGCTTTGGGCGGGTTTGCAGAGACTGCCTCGGAGGTGCTGCACTCAGCAATGCTCAGGTTTGATGGAAGGTTGGGAAGGAGCAGTTCTTCAACAAGTGCTCTTTGCTTTGAAGAAGGGGCGTGAGCTTCCACTGTGTTCCTCTTGGGTGGGAAGATTGGGCACGGAGGCTCACAGTGAGAATCTCTAGGCTGAAAAGCCTGGGCTTGGTGCAGAGCTGGCAGAACCAACCACTTGACTGTGGCTTGCATTCTTTTGACATGGCTTTTCTCGGCCGCTTTACCTGGTTTTTTCATGTCAAAGTTCAGAAGAAATGTGGGTGAGTCTCCTGAAAGGCTATATAAAGAATGGTGACTCATGGGCTATAGATAGGTCTTCAGATGAGAAGCTCTTTAGTTGTATTTCCTTCAGACCTAGAAAAGACATGCGTTGTGCTCTAGTTCTCCGTAGTAATCAATGCTTTGCATTCCTTCTGTTTTTGTGGGGAGCAGTTAACTCCTGAAGTGAATGCTGGAAGGCATATTTTTTGGGGGAGTTGTGGTCTGTCAGTTTGAAAGGTGTGTAAAAGCTAGCTTCTTGTTCATTGATGGCATCAGATAGGAGAGAGAGTTCATTTGAGAGCCCTCTGACGAAGAGGATGGCTGTGCCCAGATCTACGCGAGACTGTCCCCGTGCTGGCTGCTGCCCACCTGCCATTTTCTTCAGGGGCTGTAGGTGGCACCAGCAGGTGTTCTTGGTCACTGGGCCGTGTCAGAGCCGTTCTGGACCTCGCACGGGTCTGGGCCAGCACCTTTTCCAGGCCTCTTCGGTTAGAAAGGTGGATCCAGAGAGGGGAGGTCACACAGAAGGTTGGTGGCAGTAAAATCTGGTTTAGAACAAGGATCAGCAGACATTTTCTGTCAAGAGGAAGATAGTAAATGATTTGACTTTGCCGGTCAGACCATCTTCTGGTTCAGCCACTCAAATCTGCCATCATAATGCAGGGTAGCTGTCGACAAAACATAAATGGATGACTGTGGCAATGTTCCCATAAAACTTTATTTATGGATACTAAAATTTGAATTTCATGATTTGTGTCAGTAAATTTTTTTCAAATATTTAAAGATGTAAAAACTATTCTGTCTTTCTGGCCTTATAAAAACAGGCACCTTCACCCACGGACCATTGTTTGCCAACCCCCAGAGAGAAGCCAGCTCCCTGACTCAGTCCGTCTCTCAGGACTGCAATAAGAGACCACCTGTGTGCCTGACCCATCCATACTGTCTTAAGTTGTATTTTAAGTTAATATCTTAATTATTTAATTCCATTAACATTTTGTCATTGTGCCCAAAAGTTCCCTTCAAGATGTATGTTTCTCCTTTGGGTTTTCTGTTTGCTTTGGGATTTTTCTTTTGTTTTGTTTTGTTGCTATTAATCCCTTTATTGTAAAGAAAGGGAAAATTCATTTGGTTCAACTATTCTTTTGATGGGAATTCAACTTCTGGAAACTTCCCTCTGGAAGCAATTATAGTCTACTATAAGTGAAGGAATATAGAGATCTTTCAGTTTTCTGGGCCTTTGCTGTACAGACTTTTAAGAGGGTTAGTATTTGAAAACATTTGTTGTGTAACTACAATTTTCCGAAGATTCCTAGAAGGGGTTATTTGGGACATTATAAGGAAAGGGTCTGCCATTTCAGACCAAAACTTCAGACTCTGTAATGAACTCAGGTCAGCAGGTCGTGGTCTCTCCCTTCCTCATGATCCTGCCGGGACACTGCAGAGCATTATTAGCAAGGGCCGCCTGGGGAAGACTGGGCGTGCTGTGTATTTTACTGTCACCAAAGGCCCGTGTTATTTTAAAATTGCCTTTTAAAATTGGAAACAAAAAGAAAGTGAAAGATGCTTGCACTGAAAGAAAATTTCCAAAAATCATTTGAACAAGTCACACTGTTGTAACGTAGCTCTCGCCTCCCAATGTGACAATTCTAAAGGAGACAGCAAAATTATTTTCAGGGCTTTGGAGTCCTATGTCGCATTGCCTAGCAATGTAAAACACTTTCTTAATTCAGTATTTAAACCCAAAACGCAGATAATGGAGCCACTGTTTTCAGTGAGCTGCTCAGTACCTCTAAGGATGAATGGCTCTTTTGGGGCGGGGCCTGAGGCCGGGGTAAATGGCTTTCGCTTTCCCTTTCAGTGAGCTGAGGGCCGCGTGCTTGCAGCTTTGACTGCTGGCAACTCTCAATAAGAATACCACTGGATGCACAAATCTGATTTTTCTCTCTAATTCCTAAAAATGTAATGACTTGTTCCTGATGGGTTAACAGTTATGTCTGAATAAACATACATTTATAAGCTAAAATAAACAATTTGAAAGGTAGAGTTAGAAATGCTTTTTCCAACTTGTAGTCATCTAGGATATAGTATCAGAAGGAAAAAGGAAATTGCAAAAGAATGTGAACATTTTGATTCAAACAAAAAAGAAACCAGACATACAAAACATATCCTTATAAACTATATATGTGCTAATGTATGCACATAGCAGAAAGGTGTGGAAAGCTACACCCTCTTTGTTGACCCTGGAAACTGCAGGGGGGTTGAGGGCGTCGCTAGGGATAAGGAAGGGTGGGTGAGAGACCCTTAGCAGCAGAAAGATTCCCCTTGAGAAATGAGAAGTGATTGGTGGACCGAGTCACTGGTGAGCATTTTTGAAGACTGATGGGGCAAAAGCCAAACCAAGGGCCAGGTGGGAAGTGAGAGAGTGGAGCCAACGAGTATATACAGCTCTTCGCATAAATTTGGCTATGAGCAGGAGAAGAGCATTGGATGGTGGATAAACAGGGCATTTTTGCTTTGTTTTAATTTGGCAGAGACCTAAGCGTGTTAAAATGCTGATGGGAAGGATCCAGTTGAAAGGGACAAGTTGAACATCCAGACAGGAAGAGAGAGAGGATGGCATTAGAAGGACAGGTGTTTTCATTATTTCTAAACTGCTTCTTACACTCTTTTGCCCAGAAGACCCCAGACTCATTTAAACCTCCAGAGAAATAAAACCATCATTAGATAAGCTTGGACAGTATACACAAGATGATGGACAAATGACTACAACTTAAGGGTTCCAACACATCCCACCTTGTGTTTTGAAGAAATGTATTATCTAGTACAATTTACTCTTATATTTAACATATGTAATGTGTTCACCAAGGGCTAATGATAAATCACAAGGCTCAGGAACCTGCTCCCAATGTTCTCACCACAAATAGCTCATGTTTCCTTATTACAGGTTTAAGGTGCGGTTCCTTGTGTCTAGGTTGTAGAGTGGCTTTGTAAGTGGAGACGAAAGGCCTTCCTGTGCTTTTCTAGAAGACTGATCTTAAGACAAATATTCTCCCGTCTTAACAAAATAGATGTAAGTGCCAGGTGAGACCAGCCATGGATGTTTACTTGCTGGTTGTCATGTAGGTAACAATCGTATGCCCAGCAATTTCCTTCTCAATAGACTTGTCAATCTAAGAGTTATTTACTCAGCTATTTGAGGGCCTTGAAATAGCATTGTTTTAGGAAATAATGGGGAAGGGAGTCAAAAGAAATCTAAAAGAGTATCGATGGTTTAAAATACCTCCAAGAGTTTAAAATCCATCCAAATCAGTGAGATTATGATCCTGATAATAGCAGCTCATACTTGTGAAGCATCACCATGTGCCAGGCGCTATTCTAAGCACCTTACGTATATTCACTCATCTACTCTTAACTGTCCTGCAGTTTAGGTACTCTTACTAGTGCCATTTCACAGATGAGGAAACAGAAAATATGTCACTTGTGGAGTTCACACAGCTATTAGTTATGGAGCTGGAATCAAACCCAGGTGTTCTAACTCAACAGTTCCATGCTCTTAACCACTACACAATTTTGTCTCTTGTGAGACATATTTAAACACATATGTAAACAGCAAACAATAGAAAATAAATATACAATTTACAGGTTCATGATTATGATAGAAACAGGAAGTGCTGGAACTTCTGAGTACTAAAAGAAGAATGAAAGATGGCTGTCTCAACAGGACTTAGCCTAGCTCAGGGTGAAGGAGAAGGGTGTGGTCAGGAAAGCCGCGGAGACAGCTTCTAGGGGAGGCAACATGGGCTTCTCCTTTGCCTCTCCCTTGGCCCACATCAACCACCCTCATCCCCCATATTAACAACCTAGTGTGTGTACGTGCTTTCATGCTTTTCTTGTAAGATGCACACAGAGAGAACACATATATGTACCCATATCCATGTATGGTTTTGTCAATATTTGTTTCACAAAATGAGATGACATAGACACAAATACAAACATATATATAAAATATTGCCTTTTTCTCATGTTATTATTGTCTGGAAATCCTTCCAAGTCATCCAGGCATAGCAAATTGATTCTTCTTAATGCCACGGATGTACAATTTTCCAGATTTTTGCTACTTCAAATAGTGTTGCAGTGAACATCTTTGTAAATATATCTGTATTTACTGGTACTTTCATTTACGTGGGCTTTTGTTGCTGAGTTGAAGTATATGTGTGTTTTTCATTGTAATAGGTCATTCCAGATTGCTTTTCCAACAGGCTAGAACAATTCAGGTACTACTAGCCGAGCAGGAGAGGAGCCCTTGCCCTCCACGTCCACCAGTGATAGGTGCTATTACTCTTCTGATTTTTGCCAACCCAATGGCCATAAAGTGCTATCTCAATGTTATTTTAATTTTTCATCTCCTTTGAGTAGTATGAGTGTCTTTTATGTTTATTTTATTGGATTTGCTGTGCTGTAATTTCCTATTCATACCCTTTCTCCCTTTTTTAAATTGGGTTTGTCTTTCCAAATCAATTAATATCAATTATCTTTATAATACAGATATTGACCCTTTTTCTACCTTCATTACAAAAAATTTATAAAGATTTATCTTTTATTTATTGACTTATTTTTATAGTACTTTTGCCAAATCTTTTAAAAATTTTTTAAAGATATATTCTGTCCTGAATAAGGTTTCTCTTAACCCTAAATTTTATATATAGTCTCTTAGATTTTCTTCTGACTTAATTTTTTTATTTAAATTCAAATTATTAAATATTTTATACATAGAAAATAAAATATATACAATATTTACATAAGGTTTGAAGTAACTTCTCAAATTTTTTATTTCGGGATATTTTTATACTCTTAAAAATTACTGAACTTCCAAAGAGCTTTTGTTTATGTGTATTTTGCCTATCGATATTTGTTAAATTATAAACAATTTAAACAGTTGGAATGTATTTATTAATTATTTATAAAATGACAATTCATGAAATGTTAATAAAAATTAAAAAATTATTACATGTTAATATAAATAAGACATTTTTATTTAAAAAATATTTTCAAAAAATGTATTAAGGAGAATAGCATTGTATTTTATTTTTATAAGTAAATCTCTTCAGTGTCTGAATTAGCAAATACTGGATTCTCGGATCCACCTCTGGGTTCCTTTTATTGCAATATGTTGGGGTTTTTTGTTTTTTTTAACAGATTTTAATGAGCTTATCTCAGTTAAATGCTAAAATCAATACTGAATTCATATGTTCAGACATTTTTTTTTCACCACCACTGATATGCAATATCAGTGATTTAAGGATGTAAAGAAAATACAGCCTCATACATTTATGTAGTTGAATGAGATGAAGCATTTTAATAGCCTTTTGTGATAGAGCTATTTTTCTTTGATACTACTTCAAAATTGGACAAGTGATAGTTTATTAAAAGGTTAGTTGTAATGTGGAATCAAAAACCATATCAATGAACCTTTTTTAATTCTGTTGAAATCCACCTGTTTTGCATTTTTTAAATCTAATTTTTTGATTGTTCATTACCAATGTATAGAAATACAATTGATTTTAGTATATTGATGTTGTACCCCACCTTACTGAACTTGTTTATTAGCTCCAAGAGTTTTTGTTTCTTTGTTTTGTTTTGGTTTGTTTTGGTTTGGGTTGGTTTGGTGATGGATTCCTTAGGATATTCTCTATGAATAGACATAGTTTTACTTTTCCTTTCTCATCTATATGTCTTTTATATCCTTTTCTTGCCTAGTTGCCCTGGCTAGAACAAGTACAGTGTTGAAGTGGTGAGAGAGTGAACACCCTTGTCTTTTTCCTGATCTTAGAGGGAAAGTTTCCTGTCTTTCAGGGCCCAGTATGATGTTAGTTGTGGGTTCTTCATAGATGCTCATTATCAAGTTCAGAAAGTTCACTTCTGATTTTGTTAAGTGTTGGATTTTGTCACATGCTTTTCCTACACCAATTAAGATGATAATGTGAAGTTTATTTCTTTCATTCTGCTAATATGGTATATTATGTTGATTGGTTTTCATTTTTAATCACCCTTTAATTTCTGAGATAAATCCTAATTGATCATGATTTATAATCTCTCTTATATGTTGCTATCGATTTGTTTTGCTAGTATTTTGTTGAGGACTTTTCTATCTGTGTTCATAATAGATATCAGTCTATAGTTTGAATTCTCTTGTGATATCTTTCTCTGATTTTGATATCAGGGTAATACTGGCCTCATAATATAAGTTGGAAAGTGTTCCCTCTTCTATTTTTTGTAAGAGTTTGTGAAAGGTTAATCTTAATTCTTCTTTAAGTGTGTATTAGAATTCAGTAGTGCAGCCTTCACCAGTGAAGGGTTGATGTTGATTCTTTTTTAAATGTTTGTTAGAATTCACCAATGCCACCTTCTGGTCCTGGAAAGTGTGGTGCTTTTTGTCTATTTTTTGTTTTTATTACTAACTTGATCTCTTGACTTGTTCCATGTCTGTCTGTTCTTCTTGAGTCCGTTTTTATAATATATGTCTTTCCAGGAATTTGTCCATTTCATCTAAAATGCTATTTTATTGGTGAACAATTGTTCATAGTATTACCTTATGATCCATTTATTTCCATAAAGTCAGTAGTATCCCATCTTTCACTCCTGATTTAGTAATTTGAGTCTTAGCTCTTTCTTGGTCAGTGTTATGGACTGAATTGTGTCCCCTCAAATTCATGTGTTGCAACCCTAACCCCCAGTGTGGTTCTACTGGACATAGGGCTTAGAAGGAGGTAATTAAGGTTAAACAAAGGCGTAGAGTAGGGCCTGATCTGATAGGGTCAGTGTCCTTGTGAGAAGAGACTCTGCAGAGCACTCTTTTCTTACCACCGTGTGAGGCCACAGGGAAGGCAGCTGTCTGCAGGCCAGGGGGAGAGCCCGCCTCAGGAAGTGAGCTGACCTGCACCTTGATCTTGGACTTCTAGCCTCCAAAACTATGAGAAATAAATTTCTGTTGATTAAGCCACCCAGTCTGTGGTATTTGTTATGGCACCAGGAGCAAACTAATACAGTCAGTCTCGTTAAAGCTTTGTCAATTTTGTTGATCTTTCCGAGAATCAACTTTCCGTTTTATATTATTTTTCTCTATGGTTTTTCTATTCTGTATGTCATTTATCGTTCCTGTAATCTTTTTTTTTTTTTTTTTGTAGATAATTATTTTTTTATTGAAGGGTAGTTGATACACGGTATTACATTACATTAGTTTCAGGTGTACAACATAGTGATTCAACATTTATATACATGACAATTCTGGGTACCAGCTATCACCATACCAAGCTGTTACAATATCTTGACTATATTCATTACATCCTGGTTACTTATTATTTTACCATTGGACGTGTATACTTTTTTTTTTTTTTTGTGAGGGCATCTGTCATATTTATTGATCACATGGTTGTTAACAACAATAAAATTCTGTATAGGGGAGTCAATGCTCAATGCACAATCATGAATCCGCCCCAAGCCTAATTTTCGTCAGTCTCCAATCTTCTGAGGCATAACAAACAAGTTCTTACATGGAGAACAAATTCTTACCTAGTGAATAAGTTCTTACATGGTGAACAGTGCAAGGGCAGCCATCACAGAAACCTTCGGTTTTGCTCATGCGTTATGAACTATAAACAGTCAGTTCAAATATGAATACTCATTTGATTTTTATACTTGATTTATATGTGTATACCACATTTCTCTCTTTATTATTATTATTTTTAATAATAAAATGCTGAAGTGGTAGGTAGATACAAGATAAAGGTAGAAAACATAGTTTAGTGTTGTAAGAGAGCAAATGTAGATGATCAGGTGTGTGCCTGTAGACTATGTGTTAATCCAAGCTAGACCAGGGCAATAAAACATCCACGTATGCAGAAGATTTCTCTCAGAACAGGGGGGGTGAGGTTCTAAGCCTCACCTCTGTTGATCCCCAATTTCTCACCTGATGAACCCCCTGCAACTGTGCCTGTCTTAGGTTGTTCCTCCCTTGAGGAATCTTACCCGTCTCTGGCTAACCAGTCATCTTCCGGGGCCATACAGGGAAATGTAAAGTTGGTAAGTGAGAGAGAAGCCTTATTGTTTGAAATGGTTAGCTTTTTACTTCTTTGCAGATTTATGCCCTGTAGCTTCTATGCCCAGCATTTGTCTTGAGGTATCTTTACCACTTGGAAGAATTATGATACTCGGTATATTTGATATGAGGCACGAATTCTATTTAAGGATTGTAATTAGGAAGGAAGAAGAAAAGCTATAGAAGTAGCAGGCGGCAGAAAACATGGGAAGATTGATTATTTCTTTGACATATCTTCTTGTAGAGTAACTTCAGCATGGATAGGTTTTAAGCTACTACTTAAATTGCGCACACACATTAACATAATAGGAGGATAGTTACAAAACAAAGCATACCTGTAATTACCAGCCATCTCCAGTGAAACCAAGAAAACCAGTTAGGCACCTTAGGCATTTGTGAAAACTTATCTATGATATGGTGGATATTGTCCAACTGAACTTGAACAGTCTGAGAGAAATCAGACAAATTAAAACAACCCATTCCTGGGGAATGTTCACATCCCTTATGTTCTTTTAACAGTAAATAGTCTGTAGTTGTAAGATTTTGGAGCGCTACAATTTGCACTTCTCCTAATTCTTGGTTGAGTTCCAACAGTATAGATCCAGTCAAATTTGTTCTTTTACTGTATGCACAGGCCAGCTTAGATATCTCCTTCTTCATTCCCATGGCAAGTCCAGGAACTGGTAGGATGAGTGCATCTACAGCTGTAGCAGTGCATGGATCTTTGTTGGGGTTTTTTGATGATCATCTTCTGGCATGAGTCCTCTAGAGAGTGCTGATGTTGGAAGTTCTCTTTCATATCGTATCTTAGTTCATTTTCAGGGTAGCCCAATTAGGCTTTGATCCTCTGTATAAACACAAACAGACCCTTTGCCTACACTTTTATATACCCTTTATACTCTTGTGTAGAACTCATTGGAGGTTACCACACAGGAATTGCCCTTTTTTTTTTTTTTTTTGGTATCACTAATCTACACTTCCATGACGAATATTATGTTTACTAGGCTCTCTCCTATACCAGGTCCCCCCTATAAACCCCTTTACAGTCACTGTCCATCAGCATAGCAAAATGTTGTAGAATCACTACTTGCCTTCTCTGTGTTGTACAGCCCTCCCTTTTCTCCTACCCCCCATGCATGCTAATCTTAATACCCAACTACTTCTCCCCCCACTTATCCCTCCGTACCCACCCATCCTCCCCAGTCCCTTTCCCTTTGGTACCTGTTAGTCCATTCTTGAGTTCTCTGATTCTGCTGCTGTTTTGTTCCTTCAGTTTTTCCTTTGATCTTATATTCCACAGATAAGTGAAATCATTTGGTATTTCTCTTTCTCCGCTTGGCTTGTTTCACTGAGCATAATACCCTCCAGCTCCATCCATGTTGCTGCAAATGGTAGGATTTGCCCTTTTCTTATGGCTGAGTAGTATTCCATTGTGTATATGTACCACATCTTCTTTATCCATTCATCTATCGATGGACATTTAGGTTGCTTCCAATTCTTGGCTATTGTAAATAGTGCTGCGATAAACATAGGGGTGCACTGATCTTTCTCATACTTGATTGCTGCATTCTTAGGGTAAATTCCTAGGAGTGCAATTCCTGGGTCAAATGGTAGGTCTGTTTTGAGCATTTTGATGTACCTCCATACTGCTTTCCACAGTGGTTGAACTAACTTACATTCCCACCAGCAGTGTAGGAGGGTTCCCCTTTCTCCACAGCCTCGCCAACATTTGTTGTTGTTTGTCTTTTGGATGGCAGCCATCCTTACTGGTGTGAGGTGATACCTCATTGTAGTTTTAATTTGCATTTCTCTGATAATTAGCGATGTGGAGCATCTTTTCATGTGTCTGTTGGCCATCTGTATTTCTTTTTTGGAGAACTGTCTGTTCAGTTCCTCTGCCCATTTTTTTAATTGGGTTATTTGTTTTTTGTTTGTTGAGGCGTGTGAGCTCTTTCTATATTCTGGACGTCAAGCCTTTATCAGATGTGTCATTTTCAAATATATTCTCCCATACTGTAGGGATCCTTTTTGTTCTATTGATGGTGTCTTTTGCTGTACAGAGCTTTTCAGCTTAATATAGTCCCACTTACTCATTTTTGCTGCTGTTTTCCTTGCCCGGGGAGATATGTTCAAGAAGAGGTCACTCATGTTTATGTCTAAGAGGTTTTTGCCTATGTTTTCTTCCAAGAGTTTAATGGTTTCATGACTTACATTCAGGTCTTTGATCCATTTTGAGTTTACTTTTGTATATGGGGTTAGACAATGGTCCAGTTTCATTCTCCTACATGTAGCTGTCCAGTTTTGCCAGCACCACCTGTTGAAGAGACTGTCATTTCCCCATTCTATGTCCATGGCTCCTTTATCAAATATTAATTGACCATATATGTCTGGGTTAATGTCTGGATTCTCTAGTCTGTTCCATTGGTCTGTGGCTCTGCTCTTGTGCCAGTACCAAATTGTCTTGATTACTATGGCTTTATAGTAGAGCTTGAAGTTGGGGAGTGAGATCCCCCCTACTTTATTCTTCTTTCTCAGGATTGCTTTGGCTATTCGGGGTCTTTGGTGTTTCCATATGAATTTTTGAATTATTTGTTCCAGTTCATTGAAGAATGTTGCTGGTAGTTTCATAGGGATTGCATCAAATCTGTATATTGCTTTGGGCAGGATGGCCATTTTGACGATATTAATTCTTCCTAGCCACGAGCATGGGATGAGTTTCCATCTGTTAGTGTCCCCTTTAATTTCTCTTAAGAGTGACTTGTAGTTTTCAGAGTATAAGTCTTTCACTTCTTTGGTTAGGTTTATTCCTAGGTATTTTATTTTTTTTGATGCAATTGTGAATGGAGTTGTTTTCCTGATTTCTCTTTCTGTTGGTTCATTGTTAGTATATAGGAAAGCCACAGATTTCTGTGTGTTGATTTTGTATCCTGCAACTTTGCTGTATTCCGATATCAGTTCTAGTAGTTTTGGGGTGGAGTGTTTAGGGTTTTTTATGTACAGTATCATGTCATCTGCAAATAGTGACAGTTTAACTTCTTCTTTACCAATCTGGATTCCTTGTATTTCTTTGTTTTGTCTGATTGCCGTGGCTAGGACCTCCAGTACTATGTTAAATAACAGTGGAGAGAGTGGGCATCCCTGTCTAGTTCCCGATCTCAGAGGAAATGCTTTCACCTTCTCGCTGTTCAATATAATGTTGGCTGTGGGTTTATCATAGATGGCCTTTATTATGTTGAGGTACTTGCCCTCTATTCCCATTTTGCTGAGAGTTTTTATCATGAATGGATGTTGAACTTTGTCAAATGCTTTTTCAGCATCTATGGAGATGATCCTATGGTTTTTGTCTTTCTTTTTGTTGATGTGGTGGATGATGTTGATGGACTTTCGAATGTTGTACCATCCTTGCATCCCTGGGATGAATCCCACTTGGTCATGGTGTATGATCCTTTTGATGTATTTTTGAATTTGGTTTGCTAATATTTTGTTGAGTATTTTTGCATCTACATTCATCAGGGATATTGGTCTGTAGTTTTCTTTTTTGGTGGGGTCTTTGCCTGGTTTTGGTATTAGGGTGATGTTAGCTTCATAGAATGAGTTTGGGAGTATCCCCTCCTCCTCTATTTTTTGGAAAACTCTAAGGAGAATGGGTATTATGGCTTCCCTATATGTCTGATAAAATTCCGAGGTAAATCCATCTGGCCCAGGGGTTTGTTCTTTGGTAGTTTTTTGATTACCGCTTCAATTTCATTGCTGGTAATTGGTCTGTTTAGATTTTCTGTTTCTTTCTGGGTCAATCATGGAAGGTTGTATTTTTCTAGGAAGTTGTCCATTTCTCCTAGGTTTCCCAGCTTGTTAGCATATAGGTTTTCATAGTATTCTCCAATAATTCTTTGTATTTCTGTGGGGTCCGTCATGATTTTTCCTTTCTCGTTTCTGATACTGTTGATTTGTGTTGACTCTCTTTTCTTCTTAATAAGTCTGGCTAGAGGCTTATCTATTTTGTTTATTTTCTTGAAGATCCAGCTCTTGGTTTCATTGATTTTTGCTATTGTTTTATTCTTCTCAATTTTATTTATTTCTTCTCTGATCTTTATTATGTCCCTCCTTCTGCTGACCTTAGGCCTCATTTGTTCTTCTTTTTCCAATTTCGATAATTGTAACATTAGATCATTCATTTGGGATTGTTCTCCCTTTTTTAAATATGCTTGGATTGTTATATACTTTCCTCTTAAGACTGCTTTTGCTGCGTCCCACAGAAGTTGGGGCTTAGTGTTGTTGTCATTTGTTTCCATATATTGCTGGATCCCCATTTTGATTTGGTCATTGATCCATTGATTATTTAGGAGCATGTTGTTAAGCCTCCATGTGTTTGTGAGCCTCTTTGCTTTATTTGTACCGTTTATTTCTAGTTTTATGCCTTTGTGGTCTGAAAAGTTGGTTGGTAGGATTTCAATCTTTTGGAATTTTCTGAGGCTCTTTTTGTGGCCTAGTATGTGGTCTATTCTGGAGAATGTTCCATGTGCATTTGAGAAGAATGTATATCCTTTTGCTTTTGGATGTAGAGTTCTATAGATGTCTATTAGGTCCATCTGCTCTACTGTGTTGTTCAGTGCTTCCGTGTCCTTACTTATTTTCTGCCCAGTGGATCTATCCTTTGGGGTGAGTGGTGTGTTGAAGTCTCCCAGAATGAATGCATTGCAGTCTATTTCCCCCTTTAGTTCTGTTAGTATTTGTTTCACATATGCTGGTGCTCCTGTGTTGGGTGCATATATATTTAGAATGGTTATATCCTCTTGTTGGACTGAGCCCTTTATCATTATGTAGTGTCCTTCTTTATCTCTTGTTACTTTCTTTGTTTTGAAGTCTATTTTGTCTGATATTAGTACTGCAACCCCTGCTTTCTTCTCGCTGTTGTTTGCTTGAAATATGTTTTTCCATCCCTTGACTTTTAGTCTGTACATGTCTTTGGGTTTGAGGTGAGTTTCTTGTAAGCAGCATATAGATGGGTCTTGCTTTTTTATCCATTCTATTACTCTGTGTCTTTTGATTGGTGCATTCAGCCCATTAACATTTAGGGTGACTATTGAAAGATATGTACTTATTGCCATTGCAGGCTTTAAATTCGTGGTTACCAAAGATTCAAGGTTAGCCTCCTTAGTATCTTACTGCCTAACTTAGCTCGCTTATTGAGCTGTTATATACACTGTCTGGAGATTCTTTTCTTCTCTCCCTTCTTATTCCTCCTCCTCGATTCTTCATATGTTGGGTGTTTTGTGCTGTGCTCTTTCTAGGAGTGCTCCCATCTAGAGCAGTCCCTGTAAGATGTCCTGTAGAGGTGGTTTGTGGGAAGCAAATTCCCTCAGCTTTTGTTTGTCTGGGAATTGTTTAATCCCACCATCATAATTGAATGATAGTCATGCTGGATACAGTATCCTTGGTTCAAGGCCCTTCTGTTTCATTGTATTAAATATATCATGCCATTCTCTTCTGGCCTGTAGGGTTTCTGTCGAGAAGTCTGATGTTAGCCTGATGGGTTTTCCTTTATAGGTGACCTTTTTCTCTCTAGCTGCCTTTAAAACTCTTTCTTTGTCCTTGATCTTTGCCATTTTAATTATTATGTGTCTTGGTGTTGTCCTCCTTGGATCCTTTCTGTTGGGGGTTCTGTGTATTTCCGTGGTCTGTTCAATTATTTCCTTCCCCAGTTTGGAGAAGTTTTCAGCAATTATTTCTTCTAAGATACTTTCCATCTCTTTTCCTCTTTCTACTTCTTCTGGGTCCCCTATAATACGGATATTGTTCCTTTTGGATTGGTCACACAGTTCTCTTAACATTGTTTCATTCCTGGAGATCCTTTTATCTCCCTCTATGTCAGCTTCTATGTGTTCCTGTTCTCTGGTTTCAATTCCATCAATGGCCTCTTGCATCCTATCCATTCTGCTTATAAACCCTTCCAGAGTTTGTTTCATTTCTGCGATCTCCTTTCTGGCATCTGTGATCTCCTTCCGGACTTCATCCCATTTCTCTTGCGTATTTCTCTGCATCTCTGTCAGCATGTTTATGATTCTTATTTTGAATTCTTTGTCAGGAAGACTGGTTAGGTCTGTCTCCTCTGGTGTTGTCTCTGTGATCTTTGTCTGCCTGTAGCTTTGCCTTTTCATGGTGATAGGAATAGTTTGCAGAGCTGGGACGAGTGACGGCTGGAAGAACGTCCCTTCTTGTTGGTTTGTGGCCCTCCTCTCCTGGGAGAACAGCGGCCTCTAGTGGCTTGTGCTGCGCAGCTGCGCGCAGACAGGGCTTCTGCTTCCTGCCCGGCTGCTATGGATTTAATCTCCGCTGTTGCTGTGGGCGTGGCCTGGCTCGGGCAGCTGCTCCAAAGTGGTGGAGTCGCGTTGGAGGGGGAGCTGCTGGGAGGCTATTTATCTCCGTAAGGGGCCTCCCTGCTCCCTGCAGCCCAGGGGTTAGGGTGCCCATAGATCCCCGGATTCCCTACCTCTGGATTAAGTGTCCCGCCCTGCCCCTTTAAGACTTCCAAAAAGCACCCGACAAAACAAAACAACGACCACAAAAAAAAAAAAAAAAAAAAAAAATTTAAATTAAAAAAAAAAAGTGGCCGCTCGTTTTTCTTTATTCTCCGGCGCCAGCCTCAGGCCTCTGCTCACCGGTCTTGCTGCCCTGTTTCCCTAGTATTGGGGGCCCTATCCCTTTAAGACTTCCAAAAAGCGCTCGCCAAAACAAAACAGCAAAAAAAAAATGGTCGCGCGCTTTTCTTATGTCCTCCGGCGCCAGGCCTCCGGTGCCCGCTCACTGTTCTTGCTGCCCTGTTTTCCCAGTATCGAGGGCCCTGCACTCTGGCCCGGATGTCGGGGGCTGGGTGTTCGGCAGCCCTGGGCTCCGTCTCCCTCCCGCTCTGCCTGCTCTTCTCCCGCCGGGAGCTGGGGGGATGGGCGCTCGGCTCCCGCTGGGCCGGGGCTTGTATTTTACCCCCTTCGCGAGGTGCTGGGTTCTCTCAGGTGTGGATGTGGTCTGGATATTGTCCTGTGTCCTCTGGTCTTTTTTCTAGGAAGGGTTGTCTTTGTTATATTTTCATAGATATATGTGGTTTTGGGAGGAGATTTCCGCTGCTCTACTCACGCCGCCATCTTCCGCCCCTCTGCTGTAATCTTTATTAATTCCTTCCTTCTCTTCTTTTTCCTTAAGGTATAAAGTTACATTTTGATCTGAGAATTTTCTTTTTTAATGTAGGCATTAAATATGTATAGCTATAAATTTCTGAGTACTGTTTTTGCTGCATCCTGTAAGTTTTAGAAGGTTGTATTTTCATTTTCATTCACCTCAAAATATTTTCTGCTTTGCCTGTGATTTCTTTGACCCTTGGTTATTTAAGTATGTGTTTCTGACTATAAATCCCCTGTGGACAAGGCTGTTGACACCGTGCACACTCTTGAGTCAAATAAAAGACAAGCCCTGTGAGATGGGTTTCCAGGAAATTGCCAGACAGGTCAAATAATGACAGTTTTCTGGGAGTGGGGCTTTAGGGGTCTCAAAATGTATCTGCTTGGCTACTGGTTTTCACTTGGATTGCAGATCTGGTAGCTTTCAAAGAACTGGGGAGACAGAGGAATAGGGCAACTGAAATGCCACAACATTTACTGTTCTTACTGAGTGAGCGATTTCTTTTTTACTTGAATTTTACACTCCTGAGATTGTCACAAGCCTTTGGTTAATTTCCAGAGTTCTGGAAAAATTGATTTTGCCTGTATTTTCCTTGCTTTTCTGGAGGAATGGATTTTCAGAAAGTTCTTATTCACAATTCTTACTGGCATCTTACCTTTTTACACTTTCAATAGCTCTTTTGCCCATGCATGATTTTGCATTTTCGTGCATTGATCATTTGGAAAATAATGATTTTGAAGTTTTGCAGTTCTTAGAAATGTTGCCATATTTCATTATACAGCTGACCTTTAAACAACGCAGGGGTCAGGGCTCTGACTCTCCAAGCAGTGTCCACATATACTTTTGACTCCCCAAAAAACTTAACTACTTATAGCCTACTGTTTACTGGAAGCCTTACCAATAACATACAGTCGATTGACATGTATTTTGTATGTTATAGGTATTTTATGCTGTAATCTTATAATAAAGTGAGTTAGAGAAAATACTTTTCAAATCGTCACAAACCTCAAAAAAAAATTCCAATTTATTTACTGAAAAACATCCATGTATAAGTGGTCCTGCACAGTTCAAACATGTGTTATTCAAGGGTCAACTGTAAAACATCCCCCCAAATTATACCACCTAATATTGCCACTGATCTCATCAGAAATTTAGGTATTGGGAAGCTATCAAGCTCATGGTAGCAGGTAGAAGTTTTTTTTAATTCTTGTTTTCCCTTGAGAGTTCAAATTTTATTTTTGCTAATAGCTACTATCAATTGTTTTGCTTGAAACAACAGGGTCACCTCATTAATTTTTTAGAAAATGTCTGCCAGATACACAAGCCTGAATAACCATAATTTGTCATTCTTTCAAGTAAAAATGGTGTTCCTTCAAAAGAGTGCCTAGTTTAGCTGGCAAGTCATCTTACTAATGCTTTTCCTAAACACAGCCATCATGTACATCCCATTTTGTTACACAGAATGTTAACAAGATGGGCCACAAGAATCAAGATTTAATCAGATTAATTTCTGCTGCTTCATCAAATGTACCCTCAAATGAAACTCTTACCATCTACCTATTTATCTATCATCTTTCTGTCTGTCTGTCTGTCGGCCTGCCTGCCTGCGGTAGCAGTAGAGAATAGTGTGACTGCCAGTAGAGTTTGGCAGCCCTGCCCTGAGGGATGCTCAGGCTGCAGTGGTTTTATCCTCTGCTGCTTTCATACCACCTGGGCAGATGTCAGTACAGTTGTTCCCGGATGAACAATTGAAAGTCAGTAAAGGTTTTCAGAATGTTAAATCTTTCAGCCAGCATCACTTGTGTTTTATTGCCAACCATCTACATAAAAGATCTTTGATGTTACTGTGTGACTACAAGTCAAATAGCAAGTCCAGGCATACTTCTAAAAATGAAATATTCACTCAGCATTCATGTTTGCAGCTTAATCTTTGATTCAACAAGCTACAGTTTCATTGGGAAGCAGCAGGCTGTCATCTCTTTTGCTGACTTTCCATCCACAGTTTTCCATCCAGCAGACGTTCAGCAGTGTCAAGCTCTACCAGGCTGTTGTGTATGTTTCTTCAGCCAAAGCAATACAATAACTTACCTTTCAAGGTTCTTCAGTGGTTTTGTTTCGTGTTTTAAATAATTTTATGAGGGGAAATAATTTTAGGTTTACAGGAAAAAAAAATACAGAGATTTGCTGTATGCCCATCACATAGCTTCGGTGGCTTTTTTAATTTGTTTGAAAAGTTAGACAAATTTTCAATTTTTTACTTTCAAGGAACTTATCATATTTTGGGAAAGATCACTTCCATCGTAATCCCGTTCCTTCGCAGTCTGACCCAGCTTCTTTGGAATAGATTCCTCCCTTCCAGGAGTCAGAGAACTTTCTGATAAGTCAGTTTCATTTTTTCAGCATTTTTTCCTGTATACGGTATAGCTGTGGTTTGAGAAAGTGAGTCCTCTGATCTCCCTTTTTTAAGCCAATGATCCACCCTGAAAAATATACGAAAAGGGTATTTTAAATAAGTTTTCTTTTATTTTAGAATAAATGATTCTTATGGTTTAAAATGGTATCATTTTTAGAGAAAATTTTTAAAATTAGAAGTTAACAAAAAAATATAAAAATACTATTGCAAAATAAGTATGTCTAGTCTACTTCCACATTTAAACAAGGAATACTTGAAGTTTTCAAAACAATAATTTATTGGATGATAATGAGGTTATATCAGTTATAATAAATATAACCAAAGATAGCTAGTAAAAACAGTGGAAGTCCTGAGAGCAAACTTAGTTACGAAAATGCACAGTTGTATCCTGAACCTTAGAAATTTCTAGAAAATGCAAGAATACTCAAACATACATTCTATTAGCTATCAGAGTGATATCATCACATGTCATGTAGCCTCTAGAAAACTTCACTGTATCATAAAATAAGAGTGGAAAAGGCAAATATTATTACTATTAAGATAATTATGTATTTTTATATTTCATAAATTATAATAAAAATATAGGTAAATTATGTGTGATACATAATAATAGTAGTAGTACTAGTATATTCTTATGAACATGGATTAGACTTCATAGAACCCCTGGAAAGGTATTAAGGCCTCTGAAGTTTCCCCAGACCACACTTTGATTTTGGTCTTACAGTTTTGGTCTTTGGTTTTACAGTTTTGTTTTGTACAGTCTTTATGAGTCTGGGTATTAAACTTTACTCTGACTTCATAAAATAGGTAAAGATGGTTTCCTCTTTTCTTAAGGGCTAGAATTAGTTTTGTTTTATCATTTCTTCTGCCCCCACCCATGCCATCTGGCCCAGTGGCATCTGCACATATTTCATGGAAATGAAGCTGGTCAGGTGTAGGAAGGAGGGTGGCTGGTGGATGGGTCTGCAGTTGACCCCCTGCTAGCCTCCCCATAAACTCATACCCAGTGACTATCTCATGTGGTTGACTATGATACAGGAAGGCTACACTTTTTCTTTATCTTTTATTTATTTTTTTTAACTATTTCCTAAAGTGTCAGGGTAGAAAGCAGAAAACTGGGTCTTGTTCCTTTCAAAAAAAATTCATATTACTAATTTTTGAGGTAGAACTTAATATGATACTCTTTAGGTGCATTTTACCAATACAAGGACCTCGGTAGAAACATTAGTATCCAAAGAAAGGCTGCTCAGGCAGTAGAACTGAATCAGTGGCTTTAATTACATCCCAGTATGTTCTGGCATCACTGAGGGATGATCAACAGCGAAGCACTTGGCACACACCGTTCCTGGAACACTGCCACGGCCCTGCTGGGTGCCCGCTCCCACTGTCATTGTTGCGATGAGACGCTCATCATCGTCAGTATCGCTGCTGTCATCTCAGGCCCACATGCCTGGCCGCAGGGAACCACGGTGTTTCTGCAGCTGGCACCCCATCTCCGGCTCTGGTGGAAGCGTGGGTGCCGTAGTGGAGCCTTAGATAAGGATATGGCCTTAGGTATTTTTAAATATAGTGTATTAATAGAAATTTTGAGGTTCAGTAAGGCCCACAGATCAAGAGAGGAGTGTCTTTGAAAAGATAATTTGTTACTCAGGGTTCCCAGGAGGCAGGCTCATGCCACCTCCTGAGGGAGGGACACTGGGAAGCTCAGAGGGGGAGGGCGAGAAGGGAGCCTGTACGATGGTTTCCACAGGAAGGAACGGACAAGGCAGGGTAAGCGGGTTTAGGATTGGCTGGTATGAGTAATTCCACTGCCCTGAGGCATAGGGGCCGCCTGGCACATAGCCCTTGCCGACAGGGCCTGTGGGTAATGGCCCAGAGTGTGAGAGCCCCATACGCCAGGTGGTTGGGGTGGGCTCTGGGTTGGCTGGTTTGCTCCCAAGTGAGTCGTTTATGCTCTCTAGGAATTGGCTGCCCTGGGAGGGACAGTCCTGTCGGGGTCAGCAAGGCCCCAGATGTCGAGGCATCAGGATAGAGAAAATAACAGACACGGGTGATACACAAGACTTCACAGCCTGAGCTCTAGCCTCATCTCCCTCTTCTCCCTGAAATGGCCTCTTGGGGTGTGAAGGAAACCTTCGTTTCCCCCACTCCTTGTATCCCTCCTGGGTCCTGCTGCTGCCCGGGTTCCAGGGCTGCCACAGTTCCTGCCATCGTTGTATCTCATCATCCAGTCGTAAGACCCACACTGGTTCCCTTCATTCTCACCCCAACTGATAAAGGCCAGGTCTTTTCAAAGGAACTTTTATTGAAAAACTAAAGAACAAACTTAGCAGGTAAGCAAGGTGTTTGAGCCATTGAGTTCCAGGCTTCAGTTGCAGAGAGCCTGGGCACCAGGCTGAGGAATGGCACGAGCCAAGATCACAGGCCCAATGCCAGCCAAGGATGGCTCACTTTGGCCTCAGCTTGAGGTTTGCAAAGGGAAGGGTGGGAGACAAAGCTGGAAAGGTGCTATGGCTAAAGAGCGAGACTGCAGAAAATTGATAACCACTGAAAATTGAGCCCAGGAAGGATATACGAACAGAGCCAGGCCTTAGGAAGATTAATCTGGTGTCAGTGTTCAAGTTAACTGGAGATCCAGAAAGCTTGAAATTACCTAACGGTATCTTCTGAGTGCTTACTGTGTGCAGGACTGGGCCAAGCGCTTTACAAGCTTTTTTCCATTTGTTTCACAAACTCCTTCTGTCAAGTAGATTCTATTATTAGCCCTGGTGACTAGGTGAGAAAACTTGAGAGGTTCAGAAACTTGCTCAAGGTTACATGGCCATAACTGGTGGAACTGAGATTTAAACCCAGGCTGGTGGGACAGCCTATGTGCCTGACCTCCGTGCTGCTGCCCCCTTCAGTGGGGAGGCCAAGCGTGGCCAGTGGCAGGGAGGTGTTCTGCAGGGGGCACTCCTGAAAGCAAAACCGGCGGGAGTTGGGAACCAACAGAGCATGTCATTAGGAGCAGAAGGCTGGTAACCTTGGACCCCAGATAGCTGGGAGGATGGTGATGCCTTTAATGAAAGTGGGGAACAGCAGCTTGGGGTGGGGGCATGTCATGTGTAGGGTGAAACTTGATTTTATATAGGGAGGTGCATGCCATTATCTGGCTAGAAGAGAAAATGATGGAGCCTAGAACCAGTCAGTTTCTGACCAGGCTTCCCTCAAGTGACCTTGCATTCCACAGACAAAGACATATTGTTGAGTGCCTGCGCCACGACTCCTTGCTCTTCAGCCACCTCGGGCCACATAACCTGTGAGACTGTGGACCCACCTGAAGCTGCCTCAGAGGGCATGTCTGAAGAGCCGGTGGCAAGCTGTTCTCCGTGAGTCACATCTGGTGGGTCACCTGCTGTGGCCAGCCTACCTGGCATTGTGCAGATGTGCTCTTAATCCCTGTTACCTAATTAGCAAAGAGATGTCTGTGTTACTTGCAGGCTCTCTCCATTATTTAACCAAGTCAATAAAGAAACCGTTGTTTCCTGATGAAAGCTTTTGCTTTTTTCTGCTTCTAAATTCGTTTATTTCTATAACTCAGCTCCTGTGTTCTCAGACCATGGCTGGGATGAACCACCCAACAGGCTGACTCATGGCTACTGCCCTCATTTCCACTCTAGTTTCTATGGAAATAGACATCAGATGGCTCAAAACAAGGTGAAGGGCTTGGAGACACCTCATGATTCTGAGGCATGTACAAACCCTGTTTGTCCACCATCTGTTTCCACAGAAACAGATGCAGAAGTCAGCCAATGCTCTACATTAAGTTTTTTCCTCTTATCTGATTTTTTACAAATACCAAAGCAATACATGGTATTTTCCTGTTATCACAGGTTTTTGTAATATTAGTATGTTTTATGTAGTGAGGCATATGTATTACTAATTTTGACCTATTCAATAAATCCTTATAGTTAAGTACATTCTGCATTATTTCATGTCAAAATTTTTATTTAATAAATAAGCTTGTTTCTACTTACTCAATTGAATCACTATCACTTTGCATCCAAAGACAAAACAGTGTCTTAGGTCTGGAAATATGGCTAGAGAAGAAATAGTACTTGACCAGCCAACCCTTCGTATTCAGAATTCCAGGCGTCTGTGCTCCAGGTAGTGACGGAGGCCCTGCTTGCATCACTGTGACTTGGTGCAAGGGCTCAGGGTCTGTTTGACTCAAATGGAGACAGATAGTATATAAATTCTGTGTGCCAGAATGTATTAGTTATATAAATATTGAATATATCTGCTATAGGAAACATAAAAATAGAAGCAGTTTTCTATTAATAGTGAACAAACGAGCAATGCACCATACTCAACTACAAAACTGACAGACATTTATTGAGCAGCTGTGGGGCATGGTGTATTAATTAAGCAATGATCTGATGCCGAAAGTAGTCAGAGATGTAAGTCAAATCTTTAAAGGAAAAAGCAGAGGGAGTTCACTTGAAATAGAAGAAAACAGAAGCAAAGTGAAAGTTAATGTTGCCATGTGGGAGACAAGCTACAGATAATTAGTTATGTAATTCCTCCAGCAGCTGCTTGCCTGCTGCTTTGTCGTTTATTTTGAAATTATCTTCTGTGATTGATTCTTTTTTCACCACTGCTATTTAGTCGCACTGCCTTTAGTCTCCAGTAGTGAACTCTTAAGTGCCACTAGAGCAGGCTGGTGTCTTCTTTGTTCCCCAGGGCTCCCCCACAGGGGGGCACACACTGGTTGCTGAATAGGGATTCACTAATTTAGTAAATTCCCACAGAAGAATGTTGGGCAGGAGCTCTGACAGTTTCTCTCTGTGGAGAATTCCTCCCAAGCAATGTAACTGGGCACATTCATCTATTCAAGCCCCAGAGAATTTCCACAAAGCGCACACACCTGTGTAACCACCACCCAGCTCACTGGAACCTGCCTCTCAGAAGCCCTTCACTAATTCTTGCCGTTTTTGAAACTTATAGAGAAGGGATCATACAGTGTGATGTGCCCTGAGTCTGGCTCATTGCTCCATGTTACATCTGCGAGGGCACCAGTTAGCCTTTGCTAACTGATACAAACCACCCCACATCTTTAGTGGCTTCGAAAACAAGTCTTTCCTCCCGATTCTGTGTGTTAGCTGGGCAGCAGGGCCTCAGCTGGTTTGCCTGGACTCAGTCCTGTGGCTGCATTTGGCTGGAGGTCTCCCTCACCGTCAGGCAGCTGGCGTACTTTTCCACGTGGCCTCTGACCTCCAGTGAGCTTGCTGGGCTTCTTCACAGCACAGTCTTGGCCGAGGTCCGAGAGGGTGAAGGCAGAAGCTGCCAGGCCTCTTGAAGCTAAGGCCCTGGAACGCTCAGAGCCTCACTTCTGCCACATCCTACTTTGACCTCCGACCTGAGAGGTCAAAGTCATGGCAGCCCAGAGTAAAGGGCTGAGGGAAATGGACTGCACCTCCACATGGGAGGGCTGGCAGAGCGAACCTCCGAGGGGTGGGCTGGCCTCAGTTGGGTGAGCTGGTGCCAGACCATCACCACAGTGAGATTTTTCTCAGAACAAACCATTTTAAGATAGCCTTTGTATACAAGACAAAATAATTGTGGTTGCAAAGCAAATAGACAATAAATTAAGAAATAAGTTATTTCCAATTGAATTTAGAGCATTAGCAATCTAAGTTGACATTACCATCTAAACCTCACTGAATGGGAAAAGCCAACTGCCTAATTTCAGTCTCAGTCTCATACTGTCCTAGCCTAACTCAGTTCTTAAGTCAAAACTTATTTTTTTCTAACAACCAGATAGCAGTGTTGTAAGGAGGAAATTAATGTCTGTGAAGTGTGGGCGGAGGGCCTGCTGTGCACAGTCCGTGTTCAGTAGTAGAAGCTTTTTGCTTTTCTGCTGCGTCGCCCAAGGCGATCAAGCTCTGGGAATCTTCAAAAAACTGACTTAGCAAGAAAAGCTTTTTGCTTTTCTGCTGCGTCGCCCAAGGCGATCAAGCTCTGGGAATCTTCAAAAAACTGACTTAGCAAGAATTCGTCTATTTAACATATTTATCAAGCACCTGTTACATGCCAGAGACTGTTCTATATCCTCACTGATTTCTCTGTCCACTTTCTACCAGTTGCTGAGAGAGAAATCTAGAAATCTCTGATAGTAATTGTAGGTTCGCCTATTTTTCCTTTCCATTCATTCCATCAGTTTTGCTTCATTTCCCTCAGAGTTATTTTGGCTTAAGCATATATATTTGTAATTGTTATATCATCCCACATAAAGGTGTTGACCCCTTTAACATTATGAAATATTCTCTTTGTCTTTAGTAATGTTCCTAGTATATTTCATCTGTTATTAATATAACCACCCCAGCTCTCTTATGCCTACTGTTTACATGGCATATCTTTTCCCATTCTTTTACTTTCAACCTATCTGTGTCTTTGAATTTAAAGTGCTTCCGCTCTAGACCAGATATAGCTGGATTCTGCTCCTTTATCCAATCTGACAATCTCTGTCTTTGTGTTTACTTAGTGCATTCATATTTTTTAAGTTTTTTTTTTTTTTTTTTTTTTTTTTTTTTGTTATTCTGTTTTTTTTTTTATTGAAGGGTAGTTGACAACAGTATTGCATTACATTAGTTTCAGATGTACGACACAGTGATTCAACATTTATATACATGATAATTCTAGGTACCAGGTATCACCATACCAAGTTGTTACAATATTTTGACTATATTCCTTATGCTATACATTACATCCTGGTTACTTATTTATTTTACAATTGGAAGTGTGTTTATATATATATATATATATGTGTGTATATATATATATATATATTTTGTGAGGGCATCTCTCATATTTATTGATCAAATAGTTGTTAACCACAATAAATTTCTGTATAGGGGGGTCAATACTCAATGCACAATCATTAATCCATCCCAAGCCTAATTTTCGTCAGTCTCCAATCTTCTGATGCATAACGAACAAATTCTTACATGGAGAACAAATTCTTACATAGTGAATAAGTTACATGGTGAACATTACAAGGGCAGTCATCACAGAAGCTTTCGGTTTTGTTCATGCATTATGAACTATACACAGTCAGTTCAAATATGAATATTCATTTGATTTTTAAACTTGATTTATATGTGGATACCACATTTCTCTATTATTATTATTTTTAATAAAATGCTGAAGTGGTAGGTAGATACGAGATAAAGGTAGAAAACAGAGTTTAGTGTTGTAAGAGAGCAAATGTAGATGATCAGGTGTGTGCCTGTAGACTATGTGTTAATCCGAGCTAGACGAGGGCAATAAACATCCATGTATGCAGGAGATTTCTCTCAGAACATGAGGGGGGAGGTTCTAAGCCTCACCTCTGCTGCTCCCCATTTTCTCACCACATGGCCCCCTGCGACTGTGCCTGTCTTAGGTTGTTCCTCCCTTGAGGAATCTTACCCGTCTCTGGCTAACCAGTCATCTTCCGGGGCCATACAGGGAAATGTTAAGTTGGTAAGTGAGAGAGAAGCCTTATTGTTTGAAAAGGTTAGCTTTTTACTTCTTTGCATATTTATGCCCTGTGGCTTCTATGCCCAGCATTTGTCTTGGGGTGTCTTTACCACTTGGAAGAATTATGATACTCGGTAAATTCGACATGTGGCACGAGTTCTATTTAAAGGTTGTGATTAGGTAGGAAGAAGAAAAGCTATAGAAGTAGCAGGCAGAAGAAAACCTGGGAAGATTGATTATTTCTTTGACATATCTTCTTGTAGAGTAACTTCAGCATGGATAGGTTTTAAACTACTAATTAAATTGTGCACACACATTAACATAATAGGAATATAGTTACCTAACCAAAGCATACCTGTAATTACCAGCCATCTCCAGTGAAACCAAGAAAACCAGTTAGGCACCTTAGGCATTTGTGAAAACTTATCTATGATATGGTGGATATTGTCCGACTGAACTTAAACAGTCTGAGAGAATTCAGATAAACTAGAACAACCCATTCCTGGGGACTGTTCATATCCCATATGTTCTTTTAACGATAAATAGTCTGTGGTTGTAAGATTTTGGAGTGCTACAATTTGCACTTCTCCTAATTCTTGGTTGAGTTCCAACAGTATAGATCCAGTCCAATTTTTGTTTTACTGTCTGCACAGGCCAGCTTAGATATCTCCATCATTCCCATGGCAAGTCCAGGAACTGGTGGGATGAGTGCATCTTCACCTCTGACAGTGCGTGGATCTTTGTTGGAGTTTTTTTTTTTTTTTTTTGCTGATCATCTTCTGTCATGAGTCTTCCCGAGAGTGCTGATGTTGGAAGTTCTTTTTCATATCGTATCTTAGTTCATTTTCGGGGTAGCCAAATTAGGCTTTGATCCTCTGTATAAACACAAACAGACCCTTTGCCTACACTTTTATATGCCCTTTATATCATTGTGTAGAACTCATTAGAGGTCACCACATAGGAACTGCTTTTTTTTTTTTAATCATTAATCTACACTTACATGACGAATACTTTGTTAACTAGGCTCTCCCCTATACCAGGTCCCCCCTATATACTCCCTTACAGTCACTGTCCATCAGCGTAGCAAACTGTTGTAGAATCACTACTTGTCTTCTCTGTGTTGTACAGCCCTCCCCTTTCTCCCACCCCGCTATGGATGCTAATCTTAATACCCCTCTTTTTCTGCCCCCCCTTATCCCTCCCTACCCACCCATCCTCCCCAGTCCCTTTCCCTTTGGTACCTGTTAGTCCATTCTTGAGTTCTGTGATTCTGTTGCTGTTTTGTTCCTTCAGTTTTTCCTTTGTTCTTATAATCCACAGATGAGTGAAATCATTTGGTATTTCTCTTTCTCTGCTTGGCTTGTTTCACTGAGCATAATACCCTCCAGCTCCATCCATGTTGCTGCAAATGGTTGGATTTGCCCTTTTCTTATGGCTGAGTAGTATTCCATTGTGTATATGTACCACATCTTCTTTATCCATTCATCTTTCGATGGACATTTAGGTTGCTTCCAATTCTTGGCTATTGTAAATAGTGCTGCGATAAACATAGGGGTACATTGGTCTTTCTCATACTTGATTGCTGCGTTCTTAGGGTAAATTCCTAGGAGTGCAATTCCTGGGTCAAATGGTATGTCTGTTTTGAGCATTTTGATGTACCTCCATACTGCTTTCCACAATGGTTGAACAAGTTTACATTCACACCAGCAGTGTAGGAGGGTTCCCCTTTCTCCACAGCCTCACCAACATTTGTTGTTGTTTGTCTTTTGGATGGCAGCCATCCTTACTGGTGTGAGGTGATACCTCATTGTAGTTTTAATTTGCATTTCTCTGATAATTAGCAATGTGGAGCATCTTTTCATGTGTCTGTTGGCCATCTGTATTTCTTTTTAGGAGAACCATCTGTTCAATTTCTTTGCCCATTTTTTAATTGGGTTATTTGTTTTTTGTTTGTTGAGGTGTGTGAGCTCTTTATATATTCTGGACTTCAAGCCTTTATCGGATGTGTCATTTTCAAATATATTCTCCCATACTGTAGGGTTCCTTTTTGTTCTATTGATGGTGTCTTTTGCTGTACTGAAGCTTTTCAGCTTAATATAGTCCCACTTGTTCATTTTTGCTGTTGTTTTCCTTGCCCGGGGAGATATGTTCAAGAAGAGGTCACTCATGTATATGTCTAAGAGGTTTGTGCCTATGTTTTCTTCCAAGAGTTTAATGGTTTCGTGACTTACATTCAGGTCTTTGATCCATTTTGAGTTTACTTTTGTATATGGGGTTAGACAATGGTCCAGTTTCATTCTCCTACATGTAGCTGTCCAGTTTTGCCAGCACCATCTGTTGAAGAGACTGTCATTTCGCCATTGTATGTCCATGGCTCCTTTATCAAATATTAATTGACCATATATGTCTGGGTTAATGTCTGGATTGTCTAGTCTGTTCCATTGGTCTGTGGCTCTGTTCTTGTGCCAGTACCAAATTGTCTTGATAACTATGGCTTTATAATAGAGCTTGAAGTTGGGGAGTGAGATCCCCCCTACTTTATTTTTCTTTCTCAGGATTGCTTTGGCTATTCGGGGTCTTTGGTGGTTCCATATGAATTTTTGAATTATTTGTTCCAGTTCATTGAAGAATGTTGCTGGTAGTTTCATAGGGATTGCATCAAATCTGTATATTGCTTTGGGCAGGATGGCCATTTTGACAATATTAATTCTTCCTAGCCATGAGCATGGGATGCGTTTCCATCTGTTAGTGTCCCCTTTAATTTCTTTTAAGAGTGACTTGTAGTTTTCAGAATATAAGTCTTACACTTCTTTGGTTAGGTTTATTCCTAGGTATTTTATTTTTTTTGATGCAATTGTGAATGGAGTTGTTTTCCTGATTTCTCTTTCTGTTCGTTCATTGTTGGTATATAGGAAAGCCACAGATTTCTGTGTGTTGATTTTGTATCCTGCAACTTTGCTGTATTCCGATATCAGTTCTAGTAGTTCTGGGGTGGAGTCTTTAGGGTTTTTTATGTACAGTATCATGTCATCTGCAAATAGTGACAGTTTGACTTCTTCTTTGCCAATCTGGATTCCTTGTATTTTTTTGTTTTGTCTGATTGCCATGGCTAGGACCTCCAGTACTATTTTAAATAACAGTGGGGAGAGTGGGCATCCCTGTCTAGTTCCCGATCTCAGCGGAAATGCTTTCAGCTTCTCGCTATTCAATATAATGTTGGCTGTGGGTTTATCATAGATGGCCTTTATTATGTTGAGGTACTTGCCCTCTATTCCCATTTTGCTGAGAGTTTTTATCATGAATGGATGCTGAACTTTGTCAAATGCTTTTTCAGCATCTATGGAGATGATCATGTGGTTTTTGTCTTTCTTTTTGTTGATGTGGTGGATGATGTTGATGGACTTTCGAATGTTGTGCCATCCTTGCATCCCTGCAATGAATCCCACTTGGTCGTGGTGTACGATGGTTTTTATGTATTTTTGAATTCGGTTTGCTAAAATTTTGTTGAGTATTTTTGCATCTACGTTCATCAGGGATATTGGGCTGTAGTTTTCTTTTTTGGTGGTGTCTTTGCCTGGTTTTGGTATTAGGGTGATGTTAGCTTCATAGAATGAGTTTGGGAGTATCCCCTCCTCTTCTATTTCTTGGAAAACTTTAAGGAGAATGGGTATTATGTCTTCCCTGTATGTCTGATAAAATTCCGAGGTAAATCCATCTGGCCCGGGGGTTTTGTTCTTTGGTAGTTTTTTGATTACCGCTTCAATTTCGTTGCTGGTAATTGGTCTGTTTAGATTTTCTGTTTCTTTTTGGGTAGTCTTGGAAGGTTGTATTTTTCTAGGAAGTTGTCCATTTCTCCTAGGTTTCCCAACATGTTAGCATATAGGTTTTCATAGTAGTCTCTAATATTTCTTTGTATTTCTGCGGGGTCTATCGTGATTTTTCCTTTCTCATTTCTGATACTGTTGAGTTGTGTTGACTCTCTTTTCCTCTTAATAAGTCTGGCTAGAGGCTTACCTATTTTGTTTATTTTCTCGAAGAACCAGCTCTTGGTTTCATTGATTTTTGCTATTGAATTATTCTTCTCAATTTTATTTATTTCTTCTCTGATCTTTATTATGTCCCTCCTTCTGCTGACCTTAGGCCTCATTTGTTCTTCTTTTTCCAATTTCGATAGTTGTGACATTAGACCGTTCATTTGGGATTGCTCTTCCTTTTTTAAATATGCTTGGATTGCTATATACTTTCCTCTTAAGACTGCTTTTGCTGTGTCCCACAGAAGTTGGGGCTTAGTGTTGTTGTTGTCATTTGTTTCCGTATATTGCTGGATCTCCATTTTGATTTGGTCATTGATCCATTGATTATTTAGGAGCGTGTTGTTTAGCCTCCATGTGTTTGTGAGCCTTTTTGCTTTCTTTGAACAGTTTATTTCTAGTTTAATGCCTTTGTGGTCTGAAAAGTTGGTTGGTAGGGTTTCAGTCTTTTGGAATTTACTAAGGCTCTTTTTGTGTCCTAGTATGTGGTCTATTCTGCAGAATGTTCCATGTGCACTTGAGAAGAATGTGTATCCTGTTGCTTTTGGATGTAGAGTTCTGTAGATGTCTATTAGGTCCATCTGTTCTAATGTGTTGTTCAGTGCCTCTGTGTCCTTACTTATTTTCTGTCTGGTGGATCTGTCCTTTGGAGTGAGTGGTGTGTTGAAGTCTCCTAGAATGAATGCATTGCATTCTATTTCCTCCTTTAGTTCTATTAATATTTGTTTCAGGTATGTTTGTGCTCCTGTATTGGGTGCATATATATTTATAATGGTTATATCCTCTTGATGGATTGAGCCCTTTATCATTATGTAATGTCCTTCTTTGTCTTTTGTTACTTTCTTTATTTTGAAGTCTGTTTTGTCTGATACCAGAATTGCAACACCTGCTTTCTTCTCTCTGTTGTTTGCTTGAAATATCTTTTTCCATCCCTTGACTTTAAGTCTGTGCGTGTCTTTGGGTTTGAGGTGAGTCTCTTGTAAGCAGCATATGGATGGATCTTGATTTTTTATCCATTCTATTACTCTGTGTCTTTTGATTGGTGCATTCAGTCCATTTACATTTAGGGTGATTATTGAAAGGTATGAATTTATTGCCATTGCAGGCTTTAAGTTTGTGGTTACCAAAGGTTTAGGGTTAGCTTCTTTACTATCTTACTGTCTAACTTAACTCGCTTGTTGAGCTATTATAAACACAGTCTGATGATTCTTTATTTCTCTTCCTTCTTATTCCTCCTCCTCCCTTCTTCATATGTTGGGTGTTTTGTTCTGTGCTCTTTTTAGGAGTGCTCCCAACTAGAGCAGTCCCTGTAGGATGCCCTGTAGAGTTGGTTTGTGGGAGGCAAATTCCCTCAACTTTTGCTTGTCTGGGAATTGTTTAATCCCTCCTTCATATTTAAATGATATTCGTGCTGGATACAGTAGTCTTGGTTCGAGGCCCTTCTGTTTCATTGCATTAAGTATATCATGCCATTCTCTTCTGGCCTGTAGGGTTTCTGTTGAGAAGTCTGATGATAGCCTGATGGGTTTTCCTTTATAGGTAACCTTTTTTTTCTCTCTGGCTGCCTGTAATACTTTGTCCTTGTCTTTGATCTTTGCCATTTTAATTATTATGTGTCTTGGTGTTGCCCTCCTTGGATCCCTTGTCATGGGAGTTCTGTGTACCTCTGTGGTCTGAGAGGCCATTTCTTCCCCTAGTTTGGGGAAATTTTCAGCAATTATTTCTTCAAAGACATTTTCTATCCCCTTTTCTCTCTCTACTTCTTCTGGAATACCTATGATTCTTATATTGTTCCTTTTCTTTTGGTCACTCAGCTCTCTTAAAATTCTTTCATTCTTGGAGATCCTTTTATCTCTCTCTGCATCAGCTTCTCTGTGTTCCTGTTCTCTGTTTTCTAGTCCATTAATGGTCTCTTGCATCTCGTCCATTCTGTTTTGAAGTCCTTCCAGAGCTTGTTTTATTTCTGAATTCTCCTTCCTTAGTTCTTGCATATTTCTCTGCAAGTCCATCAGCATGGTTATGACTTTTGTTTTGAATTCTTTTTCAGGAAGACTGGCTAAATCTATCTCCCCAGATTCCCTCTCAGGGGAAGATGTAGTAGATGCCGAAGCTGTCTGGGTTAGTCTTGCCTGGATCATATTTTTTTGCCTTTTCATGTTGACAGGTGCTATTGACTGTCAGCTGGGAGGGCCAAAATTTTCACTTGCTACTGGCCTTTCTTTACTGGGACAACTGCGACCCCTAGTGGCTTGTGTTGGGTAATTGCGTGTAGAGTGGGTCTTTGTGTCTTGCCTGGCCGGAAGGGAGAAATTTCCCTTTCTGTGGGCGGAATTTGTCTCAGGCTGCTTCTCTGCTTTCGCAGCGCCCGGTGGGGTAATGGATGGGGGGGCTGCTTGACTGTTTGCCTCCGTGAGGGGTCTCAGAGCTGTTGCCCAGGGGGTTAGTGCACCCGGTTTTCTCTGTAATTTCCAGCTGCTGTACTGTGACCTGGGTTGTTTCCGTCAAGCTGTTAAGTCCCTGTCCCTTTAAGACTTTCAAAAAGCCCCCGCTTTTCTTTGTCACAGGGGCATCAGCTTCGGCACCCGCTCAGAGGTCTTACTCCCTGTTCCCCCAGTATCCAGGGCCCCCTGGGCACGTACTGTGTCTGCGCTCTGGCCCGGATGGCGGGGGCTGGGTGCTCGGCAGTCCTGGGCTCCGTCTCCCTCCCGCTCTGCCTATTCTCCTCCCGCTGGGAGCTGGGGGGAGGGGCGCTCGGGTCCCGCAGGGCCGGGGCTTGTATCTTACCCCTTTCACCAGTCGCTGGGTTCTCGCTGGTGTAGCTGCAGTCTGGCCACTGTCCTGCGTCTTCTGGTCTCTCTTTTAGGGCTAGTTGTGTTTGTTGTATTTTCAAAAGTATATATGCTTTTGGGAGGAGATTCCCACTGTCCTACTCACGCCGCCATGTTGGCTCCACCTTTCCATATTTTTAAAGTTTTATTGAGGTATAATTTACATACCATACAATTCATCTATTTTAAGTGTACAATGATTTCTAGTAAAAAAATGTGTGGAGTTGCACTTCAATCCCCACAATTCAATTTTTGAATACATATTTCCATCACCCCAAAAGGTCCTTTATGCCTGTTTGTACTTAATCCCTGTCCACTTCTGTGCAAGCTCCCAGCAACTACTAATCTGCTTTCTGTCTCTGTACATTTGCTTTTTCTGGACATTTCATGTGGTATGTAGCCTTTTGCATCGAGTGGCATTCATTTAATGTTTTTGAGGTTTAACCGTATTACAGAATGTAGCAGCAGGTCATTTCTTTTCACTGCTGAATAGTATTCCATCGTGTAGATATACCACTGTTTGTCTATTCACCGGTCAGTAGACATTTGCATCATTTCCACTTTTTTGTCTCTTATGTGTAATGCTGCTGTGAACATTTGTGTACCAGTCTTTGTGTGGTCCTGTTTTCATTTCTCTTGGATAGTTACCCAGGAGTGGAATTCCTGGGTCATATGGCATAAACATAGAATTTTAAAGTAATGGACAAACTGTTTCCTGAAGTGCCTGAACCCATTTTTACATTCCCACCAGCTGTTTATGAGGGTTTCAGTTTCTCCACATCCTCACCAATGTTTGTTATTATCTTTTATAGCCATCCTTTAGTGTGAAGTGATATTACATTGTGTTATTTTATACATGTTTTTATTATTTAGAAACATACATTTATATTAGACATTGTTTTTAATTTGTATTTCCTTAATAACTAATGATGTTGAGCATCTTTTCATATGCTTACTAGCTGTATTAGTTTCCTAGGGCTCCTATAACAAAGGACTACAACCTGGGTGGCATAAAACAACAGAAATTAATTGTCTAACAGTTCCAGAAGCTAGAAGTCCAAAATTAAGGTGTGGGCAGGGCCATGTTCTCTCAAGGCTTTAGGGGAGAATTTGTTCCATGCCTTTCTCTTAGCTCCTGATGTTGCTGGAAATCCCTGGCTTGCCGCACCTAGTGTGTCTTTGCAACATCTTGGAAGGACACCAGTCATATTGGATTAAGGGCCAACCCTACTCTGGTATAACCTCATCTTAACTAATTGCATCTGCAACAACTCTGTTCCCATGAAGGTCACATTCTGAGTGTGTTGAAGTGCTGGAGCTGGTATATTGAAATAAGACCATGCAGATTACAACCTGCTGAATGAGGAGACACAAGCCACCACCCAGGGTCAGGAGGGAGCTCCCTCAGCATCTGACCTCCCACTTTGGAAAATGAGACCCACAGGGTCATTTGACTGAAGGCACAGTTTTAACGCATCCACCCAAACGAAGTAGAGTCACAAGATTTATTATTTACAAATCCCAGAAGAGGATTGTGGGGAGCAAGGAGTAAGCCAGGGAAGGGCAGTCCTCTGTCCTATCCCAGATTGCGAGTGAGCAGGAGCCAGAACAGGGTGGGGAGCGGCACCTATGACTTATAGGGGGGTGGGGGTGGAGGTCACTGACTTTTCAAGGGCTTAACTCTTAAGTGGTTATTTTAAAAGATGCCCCAAGGAAAGCAAAGCAGGAACTTGTGGGGGCTTCCTAAATGCAAGTCCTTATCTAAATGTCCAGACTCTGATGTGAGCAGGGTTGTCATACTGCCATACCTAGGCAGGCAGCAACTCAGAAAAACAAGTTGTTTTTCTCATCACACTGAGGCATTGGGGTTAGGAATTCAACATATCTTTTTGTGATACACAATTCAATCCATGCCACTAGACATTCATAGATCTTCTTTTTTTTTCTTGACTTCTTTTTAATTGGAATATAGTTGATATACAATATTATATATCAGTTTCAGATACCCAGCATAATGACTCAATAATTATGTACATTACTAAATGCTCACCCAATAAGTGTAGTTATCCCATGTTACCATATATCAAAATATTACAATATTATGGTTATATTCTCTGTTAAACTTCCATTTCTATGACTAATTTATTTTATAATTTGAAGTTTATACTTCTTTAACCCCTTCAACTATTTCACTCATCCCCCCACCACTCCCTGTGGTAACCAACAGTCTGTTTCAGTATTTATGGGTCTATTTGTTTTTGTTTGTTTTGTTTTTTTAGATTCCATGTTTAAGTGAAATCATATTGTATTTGTCTTTATGTGACTTATTTTGCTTAACATGATACCCTCTAAGTCCATCCACATTGTTGCAAATGGCAAGATTTCCTTCTTTTTTATGGCTGAGTAATATTCTATCTTTTATATGTACCACATCTTCTTTATCCATTCATCTGTTGATGGGCTTGCATACCTTGACTTGGGTTGCTTGCGTATCTTGACTACTGTAAATAATGCTGCAGTGAACATAGGTGTGCATATATCTTTTCACATTAGTGATTTTTTTCTTCTTTGGTTAAATTCCCAGTAATAATTGCTGGGTCATATGGTATTCCTATTTTTAGTTTCTTTGAGGAACCTCCACATTGTTTTCCACAGTGACTGGACCAATTTACCGTTCCCACCAACAGTGTAGGTGGGTTCCCCTTTCTCCGCATCCTCGCCAGCATTTGTTGTTTCTCGTCTTTTGGATGTTGGTCATCCCAACTGGTATGAGGTGATATCTCATTGTTGTTTTGATTTGCATTTCCCTAATAATTAGTGATATGGAGCATCTTTTCATGGGTCTGTTGAACATCTGTATGTCTATTCTGGAAAAATGTCTATTCAGATCCTCTGCCCATTTTTTAATTGGATTGTTTTGTCTTTCGGTGTTGAGTTGTATGAGTTCTTTATATATTTTGAATATTAGCCCCTTATCGATAATATCATTTGCAAACCTATTCTCTCAGATAGTAGATTCCCTTTTTGTTTTGTTGATGGTTTCCTTTGCTATGCAGAAGCATTTTAGTTCTATGTAGTCATTCGTATGTCTTCTTTGGTGAAATATGTATTCAAATATTTTGCCAATTTTAAAAATTGGTTTGTTTGTCTTATTATTGAGCTGTGAGAGTTCTTATATATATTCTGGATATAAGTCCCTTTTCTGATATATGATTTGCAAATATTTTCTACAAAATGTGTGGCTTGCCTTTTCAGTTTCTTAGTGGCGTCATTTGAAGCACGAATTTTTTTTATTTGATGAAGTTTAATTTATCTTTGTTTTTCTTATATGGTTTGTGCTTTTGTTGTTGTAGCTAAGAACTCTTTGTCCAAACCAGAGGTAATCAACTTGGGTACTACTGACATTTTTGGGCCAGATAATTCTTTGCTGTGGGGGCTATCCTGTGCACTGTAGAATGTTTCACGGTATCTCTGGCCTCTACCCATTAGATGCCAGTATTATACACCCCGGTTCAAAGTTGCAACAACCAAAATGTTTCCAGACATTGCTAAATGTCCCCTGGGAGGCAAAATCATCTCCAGTTGAAACCACTGGCCTAAACCAATGCTGCAAAGATTTTCCCTCCAAGAGTTTTATAATTTTAGCTCTTACATTTAGATCTAGGCCATCTTTCATTAATTTTTGTGTATGGTGTGAGGTAAAGATCTAAATTTATTGTTTTGCATGTGAATATCCAGTTGCCTCAGTACCATTTGTTTAAAAGACTATGCTTTGACCCATTGAATTACTTTATCAAATTGCACCTCTGTAAAAATGTTAACTGACCATAAATATAAGTATTTATTTCTGGACTCTTTCTTGTTCAGTTGATACATATGTCTGTCTTTCTGCTAGTGCCACATGATCTTAATCACTGTACCTTTATAGTAGGTTTTGAAATATGAATCCTCCAATTTTGTTCTTTTTCAAAATTGTTTTGTTTAATATTATTCACATTGAACGTAATTACTGATATGGTTGGATTTTAATTCTGCTGTTAGCTACCTGTTTTCATTTATGTCATCTCTTTGTTCCTGTTCTTCCTGCCTTCTTTATATTAAACAAACACATGTATTGCCTTCTTTTGTATTGAACAAGTATTTTTTAGAGGACCATTTTAAATACTCTATAGCTTTTAAACTGCATTTGCCTTTTTCTTTTTATGTTGGCTCTAGGGATTGCAATATGCTTCTTTTACTTTTAAACTTTCTTTGAATTAATAGTTGATTTGTTTCTGGTAAAATAGAAGAACTTTGCACCAGTATGGCTCCATTTCTGTTCCTCTTTTGTGCTCTTGTTGCCATATATACTACATCTATATTTATTATCAACCCAATGTTGTGAGTCTTTGCTTTAAATAGTCATATGTCTTTTAAAGAAATTTGGGGAAAGAATACATCTACGTATCCACCCACATATTTACTGTTTCCAGTGCTGTTCATTTCTTCCTGAGTGAAGTTATCATCTGATGTCATTTCTCCTTTCCCTGAAGCACTGTTTTAGCATTTCTGGTAACTCAGTTCTGTTAACAACAAAATCTTTGAGTTTTTAAAATCTGGAATTGTCTTTGTTTCACCTTCATCTTTGAAGGATAGTTTCCCTGGATATAGACAGGTGTTTCTCTATCACTTTGAATATATCATTCTTTTTCTCCTAGCTTCCTCTGTTTTTGATGAGAAGCCAGCTGTTAGTCGTATCATTTATCATTGTTTCCCTATATGGGATATTGCTTTTCCCCAGCTACTTAAGATTTTCTCTCTAATTTTGGCTGTCAGCAATTTGTTTATGATGTGTCTAGGTGCAGTTTCCTTTGTATTTATCCGTTTTAGTATCCATTGAGTTTCTTGGGTCTGAAAGTTAGTTTTTCACCAGACTTGGAAAGTATTCAGCCGTTATTTATTCAGGTATTTTTTTCTGCCCCTTTCTTTCTCTCCTCACATAGAAATCCAATGACACTTATATTGCAATACTTGATATTATCTGACAGATGGCTGAAGCTTTCTTCATTTTCCTTCACTGTTTTTTCTCTCTGTTCTTTTAAACGAGTTTCTATTGATCCATCTTCCAGTTGACTGATTCTTTTTCCATCTCATATCTGCTATTGATCCCATCCACTGAATTTTTTATTTCAGTTTTACTTTTCAGCTCTAGAATTTCCATTTGGTTCCTTTTTAAAGTGTCCTTTTCCCTGGTAAGATTTCCTGTTTTTCACTCTTAGCATCTTTTAACTTTTGAGCACATTTTCTTCTAATTCTTTAAACATTTCTGTAATAGCTGTTTTAAAGTTTTTGTCTGCTAAATCCAGTATCTGGACCTACTTAAAGATAGTTCTATTGGCTACTTTATTTTTCCTGAGTATGAGTCACACTTTTCTGTTTCTTTGCCATGTCTGGTAATGCCTTTTATTAAAAACAAGGCATTGCAGATAATAAGTTGTAGTGATTCTGGACTTTGTTTTGTTCTCCTGAGTGTTGTTGTTTTGATTGTTTCCGTGAGCAGTTAACTTGACTGGTCTCTAAATGTGAAATATCTCATCCCTGTAGTACTCAGCCAGTGGTGTCTCTGCTTATTATTTCCCCCACCCCATGTGTCTCCCTGCATAGTTTAACTGTCAGTCAGAGATTTGGGAAGAGATTATGTTTACATTCCTCAAGTCAGTAGAGTTTCCACTTTCCACCACTTGAGTTGTGTGTAAGTTGAGGAATGCACTGAAAAGCAGAGAAAGTTTGCAAGCTTCCCCAGGCTTTTAATTTTCTTTGGGTTCCCTGAGGTTTTCTGCATGCACCTGTACCTTAGCAGTCATTCGGGGATATATGGAGATTTTATTATATTAGTCCTTCTATGGCTCCCTTCTTTCCCGATATCCCCCTTCAACTTCAGATGCTCTGCTACTTGTCCTCTGCCAAGCCCACACTTTCAGCCAGTAAAGCTGCGGGTTTTCATGGCCCAAAATAGATAGAAACTCCCCTAGACAAGTAGACCATAAATACACTGTTCTTGCCTGATTGTAGCTCTTCCCCAATGAGTAAACACTTCTCAAGTTGTTGCCTGCCTTTGGTCATTTTCCAGTGCTCTGAAGTTACTGTTTTTCATAAATTTGTCACATTTTGTACTTGATTTCTGTAGAGAGGAATTACCTGACCTGAAGCCATCAGGCGCTATTCTGGGCCCTAGGGATATAGCAGTAAGCAAAATAGATACTCTGTTGGGAGAAAAGCAGACCTTCAACAAATAAGCAAATAGAGAGATAGTATGTTGAATGACGGTGAGTGCCTTGAAGAACAAAAAGGTAGGAAGGGCATGAGAGAGCAGCCCCATGGTAGACAGTGCGGACAGCAGATGTCAAGGCCCTGAGGTAAGAACTTGTTTGGGGTATTCTAGGACCAACAAGAAACAGGGAGGGAACAGGATATGGGGTCAGAGAAGGTAGCTAAGATCAGACCACCTAGGGTCTTAGAAGGACATTAACTTTTATTCTGAGAAAGGAGGGAAGCCATCAGAACATCTTAAGTGAGAAGTGACATCACACCTCTTGATTATGTACGTGGTCACTCAGAGTGCCTGTTTACTGCTTCACAATGAGAAATGAAACTGCCACATGAATTCAGTAAGTCACCAAAAGGGCTTGGCATTCCTGTACTTGAGCTGAGCTTTGAGGCACTAGGAACAGGTAGGCTATGGACCTCATTAATTTCTAGGTCAAGGACACATTTGGGCTTAGCCAAACATCACCCATCCTAGAATCAGGGACCTTTGTTGGGGTCCTGACTCTGCCACGTGCAAGAGTCAGTTGCTCTGAACGGGTCAATTCCCCACTGCTGTAAACTAAAGCAGTGCTCGCCCAGGGTCCAGCACATGTGATACCTATTCCGTATGGGCGTTCCAGTCACGTGGGGACCCTAACAAAAGCTGTGAGGTTAGTGAATTGCCTGCTTTCCAGGTCCCCCTATTCATTAAACTGCTAAATGACGTGGGATTCTTCCTTCTTCATACTTTATCATCATCTTCCAGATGCTGTGGCTCTTCATTCTGAAAGTCACTTTCATCTTCCCCTTCATTTCCTTTTCTGCTCCACATCCTGACATAAGCCTCCTCTCCCCTCCCTGCTGTTGCCCATCCTCTGCCTCTTCCCTCCCAGCCTGTCCTGCACGTGGCCACCAGACCATCTTCCTAACACAGGGCTTGGGGCATGCAAGGATGTGATCACTTAATTTTTCAATTAGGGAGTATTTCAAACTTCCAGAAAGAGCAGAAATGAATATACAGACTGCTGTGGATCTATCCCTTCATCTATCTCCCTCTCCTCCATCCCCAATATCAGCCTCTATACTAAAGTTGCTGTATAGAATTCCATGAAAGATTCTATGCTTTTATAATGTCTATATGTTTATGGTTTTTAATTTTACTTAAATAGCAGAATACCATAAATCATTTTACCATCTTAATTTTTCCATTTGACATTACATATTAGAGATTTATCATACGCTTAAAAGCCAGCCCAGTTCATCCATGTAACTGCTGTATGGGATTCCATTGTAAGGTGAAACCACCTTGTTTTTGTTTGTTCCTTTCTGAGGGACAAGTTCTTGCTGTATTTTTCACAGCTCAGCAAAGAGCTACCACATGCATGTGAGCACTCCTCTGAAGAACACACCCACACCTTGACTTACAGGGTCACAGGGTGTAAGGGTCTCGTCTTTACTAGATACTGCCAAATTGCTCTCAAAGTGGCTGAACCCAGTTATACTTTTCCATGATCCCTTTTGAAAAACATTTCTATTATCTCCCCATCACTAATAAAGTTAAGTTGCTAATAGTGTTATTCAAAGCCGTGCTCAATGAGACCCCAGTCTACCTTTACAGTTTCCTTCGCATTACTACATGCATTTCTTCATCTATAAAAATAGAATTGTGAGACCTGTGGGTTGATCTTTGGCACGTAATGGACACAAAGGATGACAGTTTCCTCTCCTTCTTTCCTGTCTACATGGGATCCACTAGCCTGTCCTGCAGCTATGTGGAGTAAGTCTATCCAGAAAATCTTGCTTGGTGGGGAGAGGGCTTTGGTAGCGCCAAGGCTGAGTTGCTATCTTCATCCCTAATAGATACCAGCTTGGCAGGTCAGCTTATTGTTGCAGCTCCATGGGGCCCTGGATCCAATTTTTGTCTCATGTCATGTGTGCATTTGATCATGTGTGCTGTCGATATCCTCACTCCAAGTCCAAGATGACAGAGAACAATGGGTCCAAGCATGGAAGCCTCTCTGTACCCCACAGAGACCCTAGGAAATGACAAATACTTGCTGAATGTTGAAACAGTGAGTGGCTGAATCCAAACACTGAGAAAGTAACTCAGGAATCTGACTGCCTAGGTTTGAGTTCTGCCACCGCACTCTACTTCCAGCTCTGTGGCATTGGGCAAGTTGGTTGATGTCTTTAGGCCTCAGTGTTCTCATCTGTAAAGAAAGAATATAAATACCCATTTCTTCAGGTGGTTGTGAGGATCAAATGAAATAAGCCCTGAAAAGTGCTAGTGCAGAGTCAATGCATGTCAGCTGGCTTTAGTCGTCATACAGTAGAGGCAGACTAGACTGATGCAAGCCAGTCTTCTAGAGTAGAGGTTCCTCAGGTGTTGCCTGGTCAGAGCCAGAGCCATAGACCGCAGGTGGTCGGGATGGAGCTGGGGTGGAAAGCAGGGGGAAGAGAAGCTGGACACCCTCCGTGGGTAAACGGAGGGGAGGGAGGCTGTTCCCAGCGCAGACTTCCCATAACAGCCAGTCTGGGAGGCTTTTCCTGAAAACCCAAATTCAGATTCCTACCCCATCCCCACCCCCGCACCACCGCGGAGGGCTGAGAAACACTGACAAATTCTTAGTTTTCAAATTTCCTTCATCTAGGTCCTATTGGGATGCTGAGGTTCTTCTAAACATTATTTTAGAACCTATGAGGTTTACTGAATAGCTTTTCCTTATGACCTTCTTGCTGATATGTAAAAAAAAAATACAATTGTGTCAGGGGCATTTCCAGTGCTGGGGTGGTGGTTTCTTGTTACCCAGCCACACCCCACTCTTTGTGGTGGGGGTGGGGGGGCGCACACGGACTTAGTCCTGGGTCTGTTGTTCCCCTGAGTGCCGCCATCTCCTGAACAGCCTCGTATGACCCCTATTTAGAAGAAACCGCTATTCACGTTACCCAAGTCCTCTTGTCTGTATGAGGCACGGTGTCTGGACACTGCTGTGATGTCGGCTGCCTCCCTCTGTCATACAAAAGCTTTCACTTAGGTCCTATTGAGCCTCCAAGTGTCCTCTGATTCTGCGTGTTATATATTTTAATCAGCTTGGCTTTTCACAGAGCAACTTTGACATCATCGCCATATATCTTGCTATTTTCACTTAGACTTCAGAATAAGTTTACGCAAGTGCTTTGAGCAGCTAGAGCAATGGATTAGAAGAATCAAGGAAGTAAACGGTGTTGTGGTTTCTCTGGTTTCCATCATGCGGTTAGTTAATGAGCTGGGCCGGTCGCTAAGCCAGCTGCCACCCCAGCATGCTCTCTGTGAATGAGGAAGTTGCTGTCTAGAGCAGCTTCTCAGCATCACGATGAGCCCTCGCGGATCAGAACCTACTTCCACCTGCAGTCCAGGGCACATCGTAAGAAAGCTGCAAGAACGGCAAGGCTCCCTTCCACGAGGGGAATATGCTGATTGCCCTGCCCGCCTGGTCACCTTGTGCACCCTTTCTCTCCCATGTGGGGTGGTTTTCCCTTATTTTACAAAGAGTGAGATTTACAATTCAGTGTTCTGAGAAGGTGTCTCAAATTTAAACTGCTGGTAGAAGTCTTATAATTATTTCAAGTGGAAAACACATTCGATACCTTCACTTGTCATATGTAAAACCACTTGAGTACACTCTGCTCTTGGCATTATATCTGTAAGAATCTGAGTTTTCAAATGCATTTAGTGGTCAACCTTAGCTTTGTTTTCAGGCCAGTTGCTTAGAATCTGGTTTGTCTGGAGTATTATGTATCTAAAGCCTCCAGTTAAGAATCTTGTAGTGTCATAAGATCACCGAGCTACTATGGGGAAGCTTCATATTAGAACATCTAACTTCATCTCAGCTCAAGTGCCTTTTTTTATGAGGCATTCTTAATTTCTTGAAGTAATCAGTTATCACTGAGCTCTCACTTTAGTAATCTGATGCATTCTGCTGAAGTACAGAAAGACTAGTCATTTTAGTAAAATTCCTCCCGGCAATGGTATTTAAAACCCACCCTAATGAGCCATTTCTTTTTAAAGCACTTCCTTATCCATCACCTCCTTACTTCGCACCACAGATTTCAAAACCTGTTTTGTTTGGAATTCGTAAGCACCTGAGGAACGTCAGTGATGTGGCTCGTGCTCTGTGTTCACATTGTGCATCTGGCCCTGGGTCGCCACTGCGTTCGGCTGTGCGCATGGGAGAGAGGCGACTTCAGGTCTCCCCACTTATTCAGGGGAACTCATGGAAAGTAGTCACCTCTCTTCAGATAGGATAAGCTGTAACTCTTAAGCTACAACTACGGAATGTCTCTTACGTTTGCCAATTTGAAAAAGTTCTTAAACATCCTCAGCTGGTTCAATCCACTTGGCACCAGCTGAAGAAGGGGGAACAGGGGCCCTGCTATCAGCAAGCATCATTTTTGGTAGGCTCTCTGCTTACATTTCCCACCGCATCTAGTAGTTTCCTCTGCCTACCCAAGTCTCCCTCTGTGTATCGTTTCCCAAGCGTTGCTGGAAACGGATTGAATAGTATTGAATTAAGCTCTTGCTTCTCTTTGTTAAATTGCACTTTCCAACTCATCTAGTACAGCTCATTTTACTGTTGCTCTTTACATCTCAAGAGTCCTAATGTTGCCTCCATTTCCTATTCATTGATATTAGTGTTTCTTACAGAAACCATGACAGTGACTTGATAATATCAATATAATAAATGGCTTTTCAAAATCAGAGAGCTTAAGAAGTTCCCTCAATCAGTAAGTCATGATTTTAAAGGAAATGGCAAGATGATCTCATTTGCGGGATAGAGAAACTGAGGCACTGGCAAATATCATCTCTTTCTGAACTAGAGCCTCAGGATAAAACTTTCTTAATGAAGTATCAATTTAGTCATGATTTTCATGTCTGTTTTCTCACATTTATGCATTTTACATTAACATAGTATTTTTTTAATTGAAGTATCATTGATAGACAATTTTATATTGGTTTCAAATATATAACATGGTCGTTCAACAGTTACCCATATTATTAAATCCTCACCCCACTAGTGTGGTTACTATCTGTCAACACAGGAAGATGTTACAGAATCAATGACTATATCCTCCACCCTATTCCATCATCCCCATGACCAGTTTATATTATGATTGAGAATTTTTGTGCCTCTTTATCCGCCTCACCTTCCCCGCTCACCCCAGCTCCTCCACTATGGTAACCACTAGTCACTTCTCAGTGTCTATAACAGAATATTCTTAATTTGCCTGTGAGTTGCCTGTAGGGAAGCTGTTGTAGCCGCAGCAAATTCCTGAGGTGGGAGGAGCTGAGCTGTGGTGCGCAGCCTGTTTCTCTGGCCCCACCTCACTGCAATTCAAATGAGCTTTTATTAGGGACCAAATGCACAAGCTGTCTTGTGTTTTTGGAGGTTAGGGAGGGCCTATCAATTATCAATAAATTTAACTATAAAGTACTTTGAATAAAAAAGCAGGCTTCAATTTTTCTCAGCTTAATATACAAAATTGAATAAGTAGTTCAGTGAATCTCTTACTAATTTTTGGATAAGTTAATAAATCAAGATTTAACTTCTGATTGTGAATGTGTTCGCTAGCTTGTATATGTATAGGTTGATTTGCAGACAAGTATCTTATATAAGCACTTGTTGTCCAGGGTAAAGAAATACTTTTATTAGCATTGATGGAGGTTAGCCATGGACCATTTATTTTTCATTGAAATAAATGTGGATATTTGTTCCCTAACATTTCATATTTCATCTTGGCAGGGAAGTGGGGTGTCACCATTACCTCTATGAAACTGTGATTCGTATGCCCATTTCCAGCCGGCCCTCTGAGGCTTCACTCCTGGAAATGCTACTCCACTGCCCAGAGCTCCCTGCCACCCCATCTGAGCACAGAGCCTGCTGCTTTTGTTCACAAGAACAGTCATTTTCCTAAATCGTCATATAATGTATACACTATTCAATTACTAAGACGCAAGGTAGTTAACAAACTAAACTCTGAACAGCAGTATAAATCTTACCTAGCTGTCCCAGAGCTGACCTCAGGGCCTCGGAGATGACGTTACCTGTGAGGACCCCCAAGTGAAATTTCAGGGTGACAGGAACGCCGGCTCCTGGCAGAGCTGCCGACTCGGGTGCAGCAGCGGGAGGAGAAAGCAGCTGCCCTCGCTGTGGAGAGTGAGTCAGGTACGGGTTAGATCGACTGAACCTGCTATTCCAGGTAGGGCAGGAGCGGATTCTCTACTTATGATTAGAAGGGATAGGAAGGGTGAGGGATGAGCTGCGGACCCCAGAAGGCTGCTGCGGCCCCCTCTCTTCACTCTCTCTGCCCCACTAAGCTCAGTCTCAACCAGGCAGTGAGGACCCTTGGGCCTATGCGTCCTCAGAAACAGGCTTCTCTGCAGGGCTGCAAGTCAGAAAGATCTAGGCGGAAAGGGGCTGCCCCAAGCTTCAAGTGCAGACTCCTGGCCATCACTGTGGACTTGCCGCCTCTGTCGGGCTCAGTTGCCACATCAGACAAAATAGGCTTAGTATGAGGAATCCACACAGTCACTATGAAAGTTAAGGTGTAAAATGTTGTGGGAATAAATGGAAGGCGGATTCCTCAATGGCTCTGTGATAAGAGGGCTCTCAAATGTGTGCTGTGGGAGTAGCAGCTCCTGCGCGGCCCATGCCACGAGGAAACGGCGCTCGGTCGGTCCGGAACTGACCTGCCTCTGCTGGTTCCGTCTGCCTTTGGGGACTAGCTAGAAGAGGGCACATCAGCTCCCTTTTCCTAAGACAGCCCGTTCCGCGGTGCCACCTGTGAGGGCAGATGGCACTGCCTGTGCTAGGCAGAGCCTGGAGCGGGCCTCCAGAGCAGGAGCCTTCAGGGCCCTTGGCAACTGACTTGGATAAACCAAGTCAACAAAAGGTTGGGACATCTTGAATGACTAGAAATTAGTTTGAAAATAAGGACAGGGTACTCATGTTTACAGAATAGAGCTTCCTCTTCCTGTTGGCAAGTTAAGAGGAGCCAAATTATAGCTTCTGAGTGGGCAAGGAATCAAGGAAGGATGGGTTAGATGATCTGAGACCATTGTTACCAAGGCGTGCCAGCCTGGGGCACCCGCTGCGCCCTGAGACTGGACCAGCACTTGGACTGCCAGCCTCCTCCAGGGTCCCTCCTCCCCCCTTTCCCACTTCTTCACAGGGACACATTCTTTTCTTGTTAGTACTTCAGTCAGATAGAGGTGGGGTCTGTTTTATTTTGGTCTTCATTTAACCTGCAAGGGGCAGTGTAATCTCCAGAGTCCTGGCAGGAAGTGGGAAAGGTACCACGGGTTCCCCCGTTACCAAGTGGGGGGCTCAGCTGGCACTGGATTATATCCAAGCTCATGACATCCATGTTTATTATTTATTACTGTTTTGTTTTTAACACCTTTTATATTTGAAAACTTTTATTTTGAGATAATGGTAGATTCACATGAAATTTTTTTTAATAATAAAGGAAAATCCTGTGTACCCTTTACCTTGTTCCATCTAATGATAACGTCTTGCAAAACTATAGTGTAATACCACAACCAGGATATTAAGATTGACACATTTAAGATCCAGAAGAATTCCATTTCTCTCCCTTTTATAGCCATACCTACTTCCCTCCCATCGTTAGCCGCTAGGGAAATGCAATTTCCTCATTAATCTGTAGTAGCCACTAATCTGTCCTCCATTTCCATAGGTTAGTCACTTCAAGAATGTTATATAAATGAAATCATGTAGTATATAACCCGTGAGGACTGGCATTTTTCACAAAATGTAATTCCCTGGAGATTCTTCCAGGTTTGTGTGTTACCAGTAGTTCCTGATATGGATGTACCAGTTTGCTTAACCATTCTCCCGTGGAAGGACATCTGTTGTTCCCATTTGGGGTTATTACAAATAAAGCTGCTATAAATATACACATGTACAGATTTTGGTATGACCGTGAGTTTCCATTTCTCTAGGATAAATGTCCAAGGGTGTAATCGTTAAGTCATATGTAGTTGAATGTTTAGCTTTTTAAGAAACTGCCGAACTGTTTTCCAGAGTGGCTGCACCAGTTTGTATGCCCACTAGCAGGTAGGAGTGATCTAGTTTCCCTGAATCCTCAGCAGTGTTTGGTGTTATCACCACTTTTTATTTTAGCCATTTTGATAGGTGTGGAGTGATAGCTCATGGTTTTAATTTGCATTTTCCTAATGGCTAATGATGAACATATGCTTATCTGCCATCCATATAGTTTCCTCAGTGGAACATCTCATGTCTTTTGCTCATTGTCTAGTTGGATGTTTTGGTTTTTTTATTACTGAGTTTTGAGAGTTCTTTATATATTTTTTATATTTAGATACTAGTCCTTTGTCAAATATGTGGTTTCCAAATACTTTCTCCCAGTCTATAGCTTCTCTTTCTATCCTCTTAATAGAGGTGATTAAGGGTCTTTAACAGATAAAAGGTTTTAAAATTTCAATAAAATCCAATTTTATCAATCCTTTTATGGATTATGCTTTTGGTGTCAAGTGTGGCCTAGCCATGGATTCTGAAGATTCTCTCCTATTTTTTCTAACCATTTTAATAGTTTTACATTTAACTCCATGGTCCATTTGGCATTATTTTTTATGTAAGGCATGGGAATTAGATTGAGATTCATTTTCTTTTTCCTATGCATGTCCAGTTGCTCCAGCACTGTTTGTTGAAAAAGCTTTTGACTTTCAACACTTAATTTTGCACCTTTGTCAAAAATCAGACAGCAGACTGCCCTGAGACCTTTGGAAATGCAAACCCACAAGTTGCTGTGGCTGGGTGAAGGCGCTCTCACCTCATGGCAGGTGCCCAGTTGGGGGGCCACCCCTCTGGAACTTCCAGCAGGCGGTCCAGAGCATTCACCCCATGTCTCCTTTGAAACAGGAGGACCATGACACTATGGAAGCTGCTCTGGACAAAGATGAACTGATCCAGCCCCAGCTTGGAGAACTCTCAGGGGAGAAGCTTCTGACCACAGAGTACTTGGGAGTAAGTAGCACGTGAGGGGGCTGGGGGTCCTGAAATAGAAAGGAGAGATGGACCATTGATGGGTTTAGTGTCTGCAGTAACACATAAGGTGTTCCAGCCCTGTGTGTGTGAGAAGTTCTGTGTTAGCCAGCTTGCTTTCAGTGGCCCTGAAGTGCACGGTAGCCCAGGTACCTGTCACTAAAAGGCCTGCTGATGAAAGAAGAGGGATCAGGGTATGACTAAAAGGTACATGCCAGAGGCTTTCGTAATATCAAAGGTAGGGGCATCCTTCGTAGTGATCGTCTACCTGTCCAGCTTCTTAATTTTCCTGCACCTTATCTGTTCAAAGGGAGGACTGCAGTAGACTCGGAAATCTTCGGTGATGGCTCAAGCCATCCGGCAGATGAGGGTGCCCACTGAGGTGGAGAGGGAGAGAGGGAGGCGCTGAGGACATGTCAGGAGTGGGAGAAAGAGGAGGGACCCCAAGAAGGACAGACAGGAACAGTCAGAGAGGCCTGAGGAGAACCAGACGAATGCAGCGCCACAGAAAACAGAAGGTGGGAGTGGTTCGGGCTGGACTGTGTGGGCAGCCCACGCATCCAAGGGGCCTGTGGAGTCCTGGGTCTGTGATGGGGCCATGACCTAAACTCTGAGAGCCCCCCAGCAACTCTCCTGGCTAGCCAGCTCTAGAAGCCGTGGTTACCAGCCACTGGCTCCACAGGGAAGGGCATGAGCCGGGAGGGAGCTGTGGCTCAGCCAGGCAGTGCCAGGGGCCCACCGGCGTCTCATGAAGCCTCAATCAGAGAGCACAGGGGTGAGCCTGTGTGACTGTGTGGTGCCAGCGTGTGATTCCGAAGGGAGAGCAATGGCCAGGGATGAAATCCAGCCCAGACGGAGGTCCTGTGACAGACAGCCGAGCACATAGGGCTGAAGGCCAAAGGCATTAAAAGGAGCTCCTGGGACTTTGAAGCTGGTGGTTGACTGGATCGGGGACACGGGCCTTGAAATCTCAGGAGGCAGGTTGGTATTGGACAAGGGGGCTGGGAGCCAGTCTCTCAACAATCGGTTGGCAAAACAGTGACTTGGGAAGGAAAAAGATGGTGGGTGCAGGCAGCATGAACCTTCATAGGAGTGGGTGGCAGCAGAGGCGCCTTCCCGTCGCTGCCCTCCAGCGCCTCACCCTGGGCACTGGTCTCCCTGGCCACCTGGCCTGGGTCTTCCTCCTCATTCAGGCTGGCGTACAGCGAGTGCCAATGGAACCTGAGGCTGGAAGACAGCCCGAGGCCCAGTTATGGGGGCTCGTAAGCAAGGGTGTTGTATTTTACTCTGCTTGGCTGGGAAATCGGTGGGGAATTCAGCGCAGAGGAGTGACTTGGTGTGGCTTATGTTCTAACATATCAACTTCTGTTCTCGCTCTGCTGCTTTATGGAGAATAGAGTGTCGGGGACAGGAGTGACAGAAGGGTGATGACTGAAGGAGGCTGGGCGCACAGTGCGCACCAGATCCACGTCACGGACCAGGCCTGCTGCCTGCCCGGTGCCACTGTCCTTAAAGTGTCTCAGAGACAGAAGGAATGTAGTTAGTTGACTGTGCAGATTCTGTTCACATTAGGTCAAGTGGGGAGGTGCCAGAGGAAGGTCAGGAGTGAGGCAGTTGGGCTCCAAGTACTTGATGGGTCTTGAGCCCTGACTCGACCTTCATTTCCCTTTGGCAGAATGCGGACCTTGTCAGGGAGGGACCGAACTCCATGGGAGGATGTGCATTTTTAAAAGCAAGACTTGACTGCTTCACGGGCAAGAGTTGAGGAAAACGGAGGAAGCAGATCGGTGGGGCTTGTTTGGAAGGTGGTGGCAGAGCTTTCAGAAACGCGGCCCTGTGCTGTCGGGACTTCCCCGCAGACACAGCCACCCAAGCAGGCGAGAGCCTGCAGGGCTGTGCCTGCCGCTCTGACGGAGACCTGAGTACAGCCGCTTGGCTGAGTGGCCCGTAGCACCTCCACCCAGGAAAATGCTTGCTGTGGGCGAGATCTTAGGTAGATATGGTGAAGACTTAACAACAACATCAACGAAACAAGGTGCGGAATGCGCTGGAACTGCCTGTTTAATCATGCAGATTGGAGAGGCACAAAGGGAGACAGCTTTCTAATCGGTCAATAACCCGGTTCAGTGACACCCAGAAATGGTGGCGTTTTGTTTACCACAGGGTGCTGTTCTAAATCTCCTTAATGTATATGCACTGTCCTGTGACCAGAGGGAAATGCTTATAACCCAGCAGAAGTTTCTCACTTGCTTCCTTATCTCGTTTGTATCTGGTACCTTTCAGTGGAGATGTGAGCTTAAGAATGAAGTGCAGATAGTTCGTTACCCAGCCGTAAAGACCAAATTGGTTTCTAGGGCTCCAGTAACAACTTGCCATACTGTGGATGGCTTAGAACAGCAGAAACTTAACTCTCTCACAGTTCTGGACGGAGAATCCCCCCTCTCCAGCCTCAGGCGGCCCAGGCGCTCCTTAGCGTGTGGCTGCCCGCTCCAAACGCTGCCTCCTTCTCCGCATGGCCTTCTCCTCTCTGGATTCTCCGGTATCTTTTAAAGACACTCCTTATGGAATTAGGATAATCGAGGATGATCTCTTCATCTCCAGATCCTTAACTTAATGACATCAGCAAAGACTTATTTTTCCAAACAAGGTCATATTCACAGGTCCTGAGGGTTAGCACACGGACATAGCTATTTGTGGGCCACCATTCAACCTGCTACACCAGGTTACCATAGGACCTTAGTAGGAACATTTTAGTCTTATTAGAAAACATAATGTCAGGCAGTAATCACTGAGGCTGTATGTCCACTCCCAGTTTTGCTGACTTGGTTCATTAGTCATTCTAAACCCTCAGTAATCCAGTCTTGATTTGAAATTGCCAGCCTGCCAACCTCTGTGTGCTGGGCCAGTGGTTTTGAAAGAGCCTTTTGCTCTGGTGATACGCTCAAGGGCTTTAAAGCTCATGTCTTCAAAACTGTGCCAAACACGGGCACCTGCCAAGGATAGAAGACATTGTGCTGGGCAATATGTGCCCCCAAATCATGATTTGTGCCTTCTATTCTGATATACTAGGTAGACTGCAGATTTTTCAAGACCAGTGGAAAGATGTTGACTTTTTGAAACACTGTGTCAGAAAACTGTATATTCAAAAAGAATTTTGGATCTGTGACATTTGCCTAACTTACAGCAGAATGCCAAAAACGTTTAAAACATAGCTGTTACCTCCGAGAAGTTACCTACCAAAACAAGGCACAGAGCAGAGGAAACTGCTACTGCTGGAGAGGTGGAGTTTAACAGCGAGGAGAGGCTTGTGGGTTGGCAGGTCGTGTCTCTTCCCCCAACCAAAACAAGGAATTGAAAGGCAGAAACACAAAAGCAAAGCAAAGCGAAAGTTTTATTTGAATACAGTCCGAGGGAAGAGTGGGCCAGAGTCAAGGTAGTCAAAGGCCCCAGTCTTTTAGGGGAGGGTCTTTAAGTCATGTCCTAGCCCAGAAGCGCCTCTTTGATGGACAGGGTGATGTCATTTGGTTAACAGTTGTGGTTATATACCCATTCCTCTCGGTGCACATGTCTTTTCCCAAAATGTGCACCGAAAAGCCCAAAGCCCAGGGGCGAGCCAGTGGGGGAAGCAAAACTGGAATGTAAATTTTATTTTAATGAGACTATGAAAAGGTGTGGTTAAGTGGGCTCATAGTTTTGTTCTTTGTGCTTACGTGGTGATCTGGTTGGGGCAGATTTGCCCTGGTCCCTATAGGCAAGGAAGTTACCTCCCTGCAAAGCCTTTATTGTCTTCAAGTGGGGCTGCCTAACTGGGTGAGGTTTGGACGGTTCTTTCCTTGAACCTTCTCTTCCCTTTCCCCAGTGGCTCAGGTCCACCCTTCCACCTAACAGTCCTGCAATGTTACAGCTAGACCCTGATTTCTCAAAGTCGGACCACCAAAGGTGGGTCGACTACCCTTTGCCCCAGACCTCCTTTCCATAATCCCAGGAATTAGTGTTATACACCAAAATGCACGGGTAGGGGTGCCTGGAGCAGCCTACCTGGCTGTGCACAGGTGGAAGCAAGCCTTTCCCAGGATTCCTGGACCCTGTAGCTCACCCCCTGCTGAGCATTTGCAGCCACCCCCTTCCTGCCAAGGCCACACTGCTGGTCCTTGCGCTCCAGAGTTCTAGCATGCAGTTCCTGTGGGCTGCAGAGCCCAGGCCACAAAAAGTGCTGAAGACCACAGAGAACTAGTCACTTTTCCTGCACTTGCGTGAGAGTGGCAGTAGTCACAGGAAATGCATTGCTTGCTTGTAATTCTGGTGAAATGCGGCATGCCATGTTTCTTCTTCAGGCTGCGTTCGTAGGCAGGTGGAGGCTGGTGACTTGCCACCTTCTTTCCCCTGCCATCTTTTTTCTGAATTTTTAGTATCATCCATATTATGCCAAAAATCATTTAATTCTTCCTAATAAGACTGTCCTGATTTGTATATCTTCATTATCTTGGTTTAGGAGGTGTGGATATTTATCATATAGTCTCAGTTTTTTTGTTTTTATTTAGAAGCATAAACTTACTGTTCATTTACCTTCAGCAGCAGCAGGCATGTCTTAGATTAGCTGTGCATATGTCACGGGCCAACACCTGTGGTAACGGCTTCACTTTCTAACTCCACTTAATGTCATCCTCCCAGCAAACGACTGCGTTTTATAGATGAAACTGAGGCTGAGAAAGGTTAAGGGAATTCCAGAGGGTCACGTGAGCCTAGCCTCCCTGCTCTTCACCACTAAGCTGTGCCACCTTCTGAAGAGCTACCAGTTTTCCCGGGAATTGTATTCTGTATTTGAAACTTGAAAGAACTCTGTGTGAACTACTCATAATTACTATAGGTCTAAGTTCTAATCATAGATTCAGTTTGGGGGAATACCTATTATAAATGCTAATTACTCCTTTCCAAATTTTCTTTCCCCTCTGCCAAATGAAGACCCAAATTCATTTAGTTTAAAAGAGGTTGCCTGAAAGGCTGTTAGCCCCGCCTCCGGGGAAACTGAGAGTGGCCCAGGAATCTGCATCTTTATTCTACCCTTCAGTGGTTCTGACATCAGAGTCTGGGCCACCGGGACAGTGCCACTTGGGCAGAACTTGAGGTTAGCCGGGCCTCTGCAGTGGGTGTGGGCCAAGGCCCTCGGGCACAGGGAGGGCCCAGGGCCCTGCTGCCCCTCCTGCTGCTTCCGTGGGGCTGAGGCACAACGCCTTTTGCTTGCAGCAAAAACCAGTACCAGAGAAGGAAGGGCCTCCATTTCTAATTTTTGCTTTTGTATATTTTTACAAATTTGTCTCCACTTTGAGACTTTTTCTGATCACTTTCAATCATTGGTTCCTGCTCTGGCTGACTCTAGTATTCAAGGAGGTGATTATATTAGGGCATAGATTGGAGCTAACTGAAAGTCCACATTCTTGTGTATAAAACACAACCCAACAAGCAGGGGGAAATCGCAAGCCCCAATAATCCAAATCCTTGTCTTTGTCAGTTTATTTCTTATGTTTTTTGTTCAGTTACAAAAGAAATATATGCTTATTACCGAAAAGTCAAAAGTATGCAGAACACTAACTACAACCATAATTCCAGCCATGATTCTGTCACCCTTCCGTTATCTCCGTATCTTGTCTTTGATCAATCACAGTTGGGCTCTGTGGCGAAACGCAGACAATCCTGCCTTATCAGGCCCACTGATCATCCCGGGGCGTCAGACATGTGAGCACTTTCAGGCCTGCCTTCCTCCTGCCCATCAAAGATCCCAGGTTTTGTGGGGCCTCCACCTTATAGGCTTTTGGAGGCCTTCTTTAAAGTAAAGAAATACAAAGTTAATATAGAAGTGCATACTTAATTCAGAATGAAAAGAGCAAATAAATCACAGTCAAATACAACTTTAAGAACTGACAGATACCACATACATAAAAATAATGTTTTTACTAACTAGCTGCTTGGCATACCTCCAAGGTTTTTTCCATGTATTTTTTGTTTTATGCCCTTTGATTGCTTCTACCTATATGACAGTGAGTTTGTAATTTTTCTATAGAGAAGAGAAATTCATCCTTCCTGTAACATAGTTGATCAAATTTTGTTTCTTACTACTGATAGATTAGAAAATTTTCTTTTGGCCTCACATTTAGTTTTCTGTAACAATGGGCAACTTTTAGGATTGTTGTTAAATTTGAGAAAACCTTCCTTAAATTTCTTCTATAAATAAACTCTAAGATTTGGGGGCATGTCAAGTTTTCTTCTGCACTGAATATTCATAAATAGTCTGACAACATAGGGAATTCCTAGAAGCCATTACTACACCAGGAAGCTAGTGATTGTTTGGCTATGCACAGAAGTGAAGTGACTGGGAACCACAGAAATATATCCCATTCAACCCAAATTAAGTGTCACCTATTTTCAGCGTCCACTTAGCTAAATCCCAAATTGCTTTTGGCCATTCCAACACCACTCAATCAACATGAGAGGAAGTGTGACAAGAGAAGTTGGTGGAGTAGATAGAAACAGCAGTATTAAGTGATTGCAGTTAAAATACCCTACTCCTGACTGATGAAACCAGGTAATAAAGCATCCCTGGGGGAGACTAGGACTCTTTTCAGTCTTCTGCCTAGAGTTTGAGCCCTGAAAAAAAAAAACCGTACTTTTTCTAATTTTACAAAAACACATGACCATGTGAACACATTGCTTGGGCCCCTCTGGGGCCTTGAACTTCGGTTTCATGGCTCTGCGGCTGTCCTGCCCCAGTGTGCCAGCCCTTCATTCAGAGGCTTCTTGCCTCTTGGTCTTATGATGGATGCAGCCCCTGGCACAAATCCATGATAAAATCAGGAAGAAGGCCAAACATGCAGGCCAGCCAAACCTGCCCCCTCTACAGTGGCTTTCCCCAGGTTATATCCTGGGGCCTCCACTTACTTCTTAACTGGTCAGAACTAAGTCAGAACCAAGGTGAGTATTTTTACGTAGACACACTTTGGTGCCATCAGAATCAGAGTACTGTTGGCTAAGAAGGAGAGGGCAGATGTTGGGTAGACAGCTCACGGCATCTGCTTCAGTTTCCAGGCGATTTTCTATGTGGATGGATGGATGGATGGATGGAGAGACAGATAGAGACGGAGAGAGAGATAGGTAGTATTACCTGTATTTTCTTAGAAAAATTCATACTGCTTTATAACATATCATAATTACCATAAGTGATTCACCAATACTAAAAAACTAGCAAATTGGAAATATTTTTTTTCCCTAAATTGACATGTGTTGACCATCTTTTACTACTGAATAAATTACATTCAGCTAAATCCTATGCTGCACGTTTTTTATTGTGGTTAAATCTACCACATTTTTGTAGTAGGAGAATCTGGTTTCAAACAGTCTCCATCTCTAACACAGACGGAAGTTCCTCTGGACAAGTACAGTGGTTGTCAGGATCCCTTTCTCCCTTTTCTCCCAACGATCCCTGAAGCATTTCTGTGGAACTCGGTGTAGGCAGCAGGTTGGTGGATTAGACTCCCTTTAAGGTCTTTCCAGGTCAGAAAGACTCCTTCGCAGTTGAGGACCCAGAGCTGGGCCTGGAGACCTCCTGGGGACCACGCTGCCCGCACAGCCGGCTGTGAGGTGGACAGGACACAGGCCCTGTGAAAGCAGCTGCCGAGATGCTGGGCAAGCCAAGCACAGTGCTGGGCGCTGCTTACTTAGCCCTCCGCACCAGGGACCTTTCCCCAGGCATTCTGATAACAGATCAGAGAGTTCTGGCCACCGGCCAGGCTGTTTCCTCATCTGTGACAGAGGACAAGCACCGTCCACCTTAAATTATTTCTTGAGCCTGTGAAGCGTTAAGGAGATGGCATAGCTGACAGGGTTTTCCTAAGGCTAAAACACTCTCAACTATATGGTATGTTCTCTCTCCTCTGGGAAAGAGTCGGGTTCGGTTTGCTTGTAAGGACAGTGGCGTGGGGGAGGTGGCGGCAGAGGGCTAGCAACAGACCCAGAGAACCCGCATTGGCCCTGTCCCCCCTTTTCCAGTAGCTTAAGACTTGGCCTTCTTAGCCTGTGGAAAGACCCAGGTGTTCTGACTGGCACGATGTGGGGGAAAAGGCACATGAGTGGTCATAAGGTACGTTGAAAGCTGGACCGCAGGGGCCTGCCCTGGTGGTGAGGGTGGGCATGCACACTTGATCCTCCGCACCGGAGGGCCAGCGTGACCGGGGGCCGAGGCGGGAGCGGACAGTGGTACAAAGTGGTTGCAGTTCAAACTGCCTTCTTTCGCAAATTTCACAGGAGATAGAAAGGGAAATGGAACTACATTTTAGTTCTTTGGAAACCTTCATTCTGCCCATTTTCTCCAAGAAGTTAGAGGCCTCCCACCTTCTCTTCTCCTCTTTTTCCCTTACTCCCTTCCACCTGCCCCACCCCCTGACCAATGCAGGTTCGACCCCACCTGTCCCCACTGGGCAGGTGAGACCTGCTGATTCTCTCCACAGGAAACTGGCCCTTTTTCTCTTCTCCGTACGTCAAAGACAAGATAAACCCAAGTAGCCTTTCAACAAAAATCAAGAAATCAAAGATATAATTCCAATATTTTTTAAATGTTTTTGTTTTTTGCTGGGGGTTGGGGGTGGTTTTGGTTTTTACTCTTTATTTTGAAATAATTACTGACTCACAAGAAGTTGAAAAGTGGAGCAGAGGTCCTGTGAACCCTTCACCCAAGCCTCCCCAGTGTTCTGTCTTGTGTGACTGAGCAGCCAAACCAGGAACTGGTGTTGGGACAGTCCACAGACTTCACTCAGATTTTGTGAGCTTCACCGTGGTTTCTTTTTTAAATAATTTTTCTTAACATATTACAGAAACCTTGGAAAAAAGAAGAGCAATTACTCTTTGGCTCGCCTATTCTATGTAGCCCCATTTTAGTGCTCATTTCCTTCTATTCTTTCTGTGCACTTGCAGCATAGTGAAAGCATCATTTATGTATAGTAGGATAACCTGATTTTTAAATAAGCATTTTGCTTTTTTATGACCTAGTTTTTGTTATTGTAAACAGCCATGTGATATTTCAGATGAACATGTCCTATTTGACTCCATCATTCCCCTGTTACTGGATGGCCAGATTGTTCCATTTTTACTCTATGATTTTGCAACAACTTTGCTTAATATTTGCAGTATTTTGAATTCTTTCACTAGGTTTTACACCCAAGGATCTGAACATTTGTCTGACTCTTGATATAAAATGCCAAGTAGCTTCCCAAAGGAGCTGTCTCGAATTTCCATGCCCCTCTTGCCAGAAGTGTGGGATCATTTCTTTGTCACTCATTTAATAATTGAAGAATGATACCTTTTTCATAAAGTTGTAGTTTTCAATTACTTGTAAAGTTGGTTGTTTTTTCTTCTATTTATTGGTGATATTTTCTATTTTCTGACTCGGCTGTTTGAATTCTTTGCCCAGTTACCTATCAAGTGTTTACTTACTAATTTGTAAGAGTTCCTTATCTCGTGAAAATTTCGACATTGAATCTGTTAAATTTGCTGCAAATTTTTCTTCCCAGTTTAATGTTTACCTGTTAATTTGGCTTCTCTTTAATATATTATATGTGGAGAAATGTTAATTTTTTATGAAACCAGATCTTTTCCCTTCTCATTTTCAAAAGTCACTCCTCTCCAAACGTGGTAAGTACTGTATTCAACTGTTTCTTCTTTTTCCCATGGTTTGATTTTTTTTTTTATTTATACTCCTAAATGGTATAATATGCAAACCTACAAGGATTTTTTCCCCCAAAATTTCTGTTTATCTGAATAATCTGTATCCTAACACTTCCTCATTTATTTGCAAAGCCTCTTCTTATTAATCTAGATTAATTTTATCAAATGTAGCAAGTTCTACTTCTAAGTCAGCTCTCAAGTAGATGATTTCCCAGCCCCATATCTGCTTTCCTTCCACCAGATCATGACCAACACCGGGAAGACGAGGCAGAAGGGGCTGGCCAGTGTGCAGTGGGGCAGCAGCGAGCCCCTGCGCCGGCCAGTCACGCCCAGCGGCCACAGGACCGGGTGCCCAGTGTAAGTCGGGCTCACTTATTGGCGGGATTTATTTTCTTAAACTTCATTTTGGTTAGCTGCAGTGTAAGGTGTATGTATTTAAAAATCCAAAATAAAATGTTCATATTAAAAATCATTTATCTCTTTATTATTTATCTCTTGGGGATTTTTGAAGGGAAAGAGGTTGCGTCTCTCCCTTCCCCCTGTTTCTTCCCCCAAAAAGTGACGTGGCTGGGTTCCAGGATCCCCACGGCCACTTCCAGCCTTTGTCCAGGAGAAGTCACATGTTGGCCATTTGTTGGTAATTTCAAAGAAAAGGGCCAGAAGGAGTATGGGTCCAGCCAGAAAGGACTCTTGTTTTCTTTCTGCCGCCTCTCATCAGAGCACCTGTCACCTTGTTGGGATAGAGTGTCAGAGTTTAAGAGACCAAATCAACTTATTTTTAGATGACTTTTTAAAGCAACAGTATGCAGTTTTAGCTGTCAAGTCTTATTCAGTCTTCATGGCCTTTCTTCCACCCTGTTTACATAAACAAAACTTCAGTCTGATTACCTAAAGCCTCTGTTCTCCCTGGGGACCTGGGGGCCTAGACACCTGTGGGCTCTGGGGGAGCCCAGGCTGGGCAGTCCACTTGCATGGGAAGCGCCTTTTCCTGTCTAAAGCAAACGCTTGAGAGAAACAGGTGCAAACAAGGGAGTATAGAGAGCAGGTAAAAGACCTCCATTCAACAAATATTGGTCATAAAACATTTCAAATGAATGTGCCATACTTTATTTCATCATCCCCTATAGCTGAGCGGTTTGTTTCCAGTTTTACTGTATAGCAGTTCACAATGAACAAGCAGGCACCAGGAATACAACAACAAATAAAACACAGAAATACCCACAGAAATGCCAGAGCCCCCACACCCAGATCTTGCTGAGTCCTGTTGTCCATCTGTGACTTGACCTATAAATACGTCAAGGTCGATGCCATAGATTGGTGCTCAGAGATCTGTTTGATTTGATTTCAAAATTAGTCACCATGTGCTTCATATTTCAAGCTTTTTATTTTTAATCACTTACATGCAAACTAATATCATGCCTTTTTCTCTTAAACATACAACCAGTATTTTTAAACCTACAGAAAAGTTGACAGACTATTACAGTGAAGGGCTTCCAGGTGTTAGAGCAGCTGACACCTTTGTACATGCTCTCTCTATGCATAGAGTGAAATTTACACACATAAACATTTATTTTTTACTGAACTGTTTGAAGGAACATTGCAGACTTTCAACATGCATACCTGAGAATAAGAACATCCTGTACTTAACCACAGTATCACACCTAAGAAAGTGAATGCTAATTTAATATTATATATATCAGTATTCCCTAATTGTCTCCAAAATGTCACTTATATCTGAGCGGTATTGTGTTTGTTTTTCTGATCCAGAATATAGCCCAAAACTATTTTTAAATTATCTTGTAAAGTTACTAAAACCCTGGCTTCTCAGAGTGGCATAAGGATATTTTAATCAGAGATACAGATACTGGGAATCTAATAAATGTATGATCACCAATGGGGACAGTTCATTCTTGGGTCAGATATTCTACATTGTGGAGAGGAAGAAGAGGGCACTTTTCCATGCCTGGGGAGCTCGTGTGGCTGTCCCCCGATTTGTGGAAGTGGTCCCTCAAAGAACAAGAGCACCTCATTTTCTCGAAACTCCAACAAAGCAGTTGCCCCATCACCAGCTCCCTCCCTGGGCCAATTCAACAGATACGCATATCACTTCTGTGTGCCACATGGTGTGCTAACTGCTAGGGATGCAAAAATAAATGAGATGGAATTCCTGTCCTCAGAAGCACACAGCACAGGTGCCCAGGAGAGGACAGTCATGTAATGTGGTAAGCAGGTGATGGGGGAGCGCAGGGGTACTGGACATGGCAGCAGGATATTAACATCCCCGATCGGCTCAGCCTCTTCTAGAAGTGTCTGTGACTCTCCTTGCACAGCCAGCACTCTCTGATAACCCAGTGTTGCCGGGAGCGAACATCAAGAATCTTGATAATCTTGGAGACACTCTGACAATATGCATTACACAATTCAAGATCCTAGTACTTTGGAGTCAGTAATCCCACTTCTAGGATTTTGTAGTTAGAAGTAATCAGATATTTACAGATATACATATGAGGCTATTTATTGCAGCATTACTTATAAAATGAGACATAATCTAAATGCCCAAAGTAGGAGGCTGATGACATAAGTTACATATGCACACAAAACAGTATTGAAAACTAGGTTTTAGAATATTTAATGCATAGGAAGAGCCTCAGAATTTATTGCTAAGTGAAAAAGCAAATTATAAAAGAGTGTGGATCTAGCCTGCTGACCACTTAGATTGATCCCAAGTTGGTTTTAAGTATACATTTGCGTTTTTAAAAAGAATGAAAAGATAACAAATGTGAAGAGTGATTGTGTCTAGATAGATAATGGGAGGGCAGGAATATTCTGTAAATTTTCCCAATTTCTCCTTGTAAACATTTACCTGGTTTTAAAATCAAGAAAAGGAATGTTGGAAATAAAAACTAATCGTTACCTCTGTGCAATGCAGCGCCCTCCCCACCCCAGTGTGCACCCCCTGCTTGCCCTCAGCCGTCTTACTCCTGCCCAAACCTCACCCCGGTGTGGGTTCTGGACCCCCCCTCTCCCGAGCAAACTCTGTTCTACCGTTTAACACCTCCTGTGCTCCAGCTTCAACCTCCCCTCCTGCTGCCTTCCAGCCTGGAGGCTCCCGGGTCTCCCGGCCTCCCCTTGCCCAGCATCCTCTCCCTTCACAGCCCCACATGGCTGGCAGCGACTTTAGCCAGGTTAATGCTGCCACAGCCCCGGTGACCTTTGAATTTCTGACCCTGGAGGACACTCAGTGTCTCTCGGTTGCCATGCTGACGCCCTCCTGGTAGCCGGCCCACGGCCCTGCCGGGACTCACCTGTCTTGTGTCCCACAGGCCCTCCCATCCTACTTGTTCTTCGGTTTCCGTCACACACTGTGCACACCCAAATCTCTTAACTGCAGCCCAGACTTGCCCCTGAATGCTACATGCATCCCACAGCACCCCAATTCAGTGTTTCCTAGATGAACACCATCTTCTGAGGTCCCCTGCCTCAGGGGTTGGCATTAGAACCTCCAAAGCACCATAGCCAGAATCCCGCACCGAACACCCTCCTGCTCCCCACAGCCCATCACACCTGCCCTCCTAACCTAACCCTTCCTCTAGCCATCCATCCCCCGACCAGGAGAGCTCCCTATGGTTCTCCCTGCCCCCAGCCACCCTCCGCAACCGTAGACAGAATGATCTTTCTAGCACGTCATCACAGAGTGTCATTTCAGTGACATCTCTTTCCCCTGGGGATCAAATCTAATCCTTCTCAGTTGACACACCTCCAAGCTCCTGGGATACCCTGCCCCACCCGGCCTTTTCTGCAGTGCCTTAAATCTTCCTGTAACACCGCAGCATAAGTATATACTTTTGTTTGCCTCTTCACCTCGCTCATGGTCCTTTCCTGCCCCTCAAGGAAATTAAGGGCTTATCTTTGCCCCTGGAACTGACATTGAAGAGCAGCCTTTTCATAGGGCCCAGCCCTAGGAAGGGTAGACACATACCTGCCATGGTGTGTCCCCCATCAAGCCCTTGTGGAGCAGGTGGCTGGTGTCTCATTGAAGGAGAGCAGGTGTGCACATCTGGAGAGCCTTCCTCGGGACCTGTTGTAAGCCCACCTAGTTGCTGTCCCTCAGCCTGCTGCCTCTGAGCTCGCCAGGGTCCCTGTCTCTTGCCCCTGGCTCAGGGTCTGGCATGATGAACCACCCAATATATGCGCACTGGATGGATGAGACTTCCAGGCGTCTCCACCAACCCAGATGCCAGCATCGTGTATGCACCATTTAGAGAATAAGCTGTATTCTCAAAGCTCTTATTCCTGCACATTCCTTTTCTTGATTTTAAAACCAGGTAAATGTTTACAAGGAGAAATTGGTCGATATGACATGTCATGACTTTTCTGATTGGTGCCTTAAATTGTTTGGTAGAAATGTCATGCTCCCATGTCATCCACAGCCAAAAAATATAATTGTGCATTAGAAAGATACTAAGCCATGTATCTCTGTAAATTTGTAAGAACTACGAGGACTGAAGTAAGGGTACTTCCTAGTTTCTGCCAATACCTTTAAACGTTAAATATCTTCTAATGTCAGCTTAACAAAAGGATTTCAGGGACTTCGCTTCCTGTATTTGTGATGCTACACAATAGTCAGCAGTCAGGTATCTCTTGGCTATCTGTATTTATTGCTGTTTTTCATTTTTCCTCCAGTCTGGAAGAGCATCGCATTTCTCCCCAGATGGCTCAAAATGCCAGAAACAGCTGCCTGCCACCCCTGCCCAGCGCCCACCTTCCCGTCTACAAGGAGGGCAAGCACCGTGACTCTGAGCCCTGTGTTTCCTCTTCGTGTAAGGACATTGGCAGCATGCGGGGGGTCGACTTGGGACTGATGAGGCCTAGAATCTAATGCAGCAGCAGCAGTGGCGATCTAGAAAGGCCTTGGGCCTGTTCGCGGGGAGACCTCTGACCTCAGCCTCTGCCCTGCCTCATACGGGCTCCTGGGCCTGCAGTCCCATGGCCAGACTGGACCGTGGGCTGCTCCAAAGCCCCTTCTCTCTGAGCACCGAGCCCACTGCTCAACATCTGCAAGCAATGTGGGCAATCAGCCGTGTTTGGTGTGAGATTTCAGAGTAGGAATCTCAGAACAATGTGGAGCTCTGACCAAGGCTTTGTCACTTCACGCTCTGCTGCTGAGATGACCAGCGGTGGGTTGGAAGGCTGGAATGAGTCACAAATGTGTGACTAGGAACAAAAACTGCTGTGGGACTCAAAAACACATTTTGAAGCATCTAGTTAAGTTCACCAGAGGCTGATGGGGATGAAAGTATTTTTTAGATGCCAGAAAAAATATATATGCTTGAATCAGAAATGTACAAAGTGTATTTTTTTAATTTTCTAGAGGAAATTAAAAGGATATGAGCAGGCCAGATAAGACTTTAATCTCCATTCAAATAGGAAAAACAGCAGAGGAACAGGTCAGATTCCAGTAGAAGAAACATCTGAGAACTTTTATAATCTGCTCACAATTGGATTCAAATGCTTCACAGCCCTGGCTGGGGGCCACAGGCTAGTCCCAGAGCCAGAAGAAAGCCAGGTTATTCGGGGCTTAAGAGAGGCTCTCTTGATTCTGAGCCGTTCTAGAAGTTTTACTAACTTGATCATCTGTTATTTTTCATGTTTTCTTAATGCTGTAAACATTAATATGCCTTCACTAAACTGTGATGAGCTCAATAATTTGTCCAGAGATTTCTGCTGCCAGGGCTTAAGTTTTAGGTGGTCTAGCAATTTTTGCCAATTTGACCTAATGCATTTGAGTTAAAAATGATTTCCAGTTCTATAAGCCTGGACTTTCAAAGAGTTGCCTTTAGGGTAACATTTATCAGTGACATCCTTGTTTGATCACAGTGACCCCCAGGGTGGCACTCTGTCTTGCACTGATTCCAAGTGTGGTCCTCTCTTTTGGGAAGATTTCTCATGCTATTACCTGTAGGGCAGTGGCATTTGAGAAATGGCTGATGTTGCTAGCAATGTTGATGTGTTTGTTATTTTCAAGAACAATTGATTTTAGTCCCAACGAAGCCCAGGTCCTAGCAAATTCTGGCTTTCTGCACAGTAACAGTGGGCACCCACCAGGGGACTCAGCCTTAGCAACTATCAGCAGCCCCTGGTGCCTGACAGATCCCTGGGCAGAAAGCGGTGGCTCCCCAGCCCCTCCAGGTGGGCCACCTGGAGCCAGGCACCTGCTCATCCCAGTCGTGCTGCCAGTGCACCCCACTAGCCTGCTCTGAGCGCTGCGGCAGTACGTGTCCCCTCCCTCTCCCTTCTTCCATTTGCTCAGGCCTGCCTGGGACTCAGGACTCCCACCTGCCCATCAACTCCGCCCCTGCCTTGGTGGGCTCCAGAATGCTAACCCCAGGTCTGTCCTCACACCATGTGCAGACACCGGGCTTCTTTTTTTTTTTTTGTGAGGGCATCTCTCATATTTATTGATCAAATGGTTGTTGACAACAATAAAATTCTCTATAGGGGGGTCAATGCTCAATGCACAATCATTAATCCACCCCAAGCCTAATTTTCGTCAGTCTCCAATCTTTTGAAACTTAACGAACAAGTTCTTACATGGAGAACAAATTCTTACATAGTGAATAAGTTACATGGTGAACAGTACAAGGGCAGCCATCACAGAAGCTTTCGGTTTTGCTCATGCATTATGAACTATAAACAGTCAGTTCAAATATGAATACTCATTTGGTTTTTATACTTGATTTATATGTGGATACCACATTTCTCTCTTTATTATTATTATTTTTAATAAAATGCTGAAGTGGTAGGTAGATACAAGATAAAGGTAGAAAACATAGTTTAGTGTTGTAAGAGAGCAAATGCAGATGATCAGGTGTGTGCCTGTAGACTATGTGTTAATCCAAGCTAGACCAGGGCAATAAAACATCCATGGATGCAGAAGATTTCTCTCAGAACAGGGGGAGGGAGGTTCTAAGCCTCACCTCTGTTGATCCCCAATTTCTCACCTGATGGCCCCCCTGCGACTGTGCCTGTCTTAGGTTGTTCCTCCCTTGAGGAATCTTACCCGTCTCTGGCTAACCAGTCATCTTCCGGGGCCATACAGGGAAATGTAAAGTTGGTAAGTGAGAGAGAAGCCTTATTGTTTGAAAAGGTTAGCTTTTTACTTCTTTGCATATTTATGCCCTGTGGCTTCTATGCCCAGCATTTGTCTTGAGGACACCGGGCTTCTTAACGTCTCTCTCCTTGCCTGGTCAGGCTGCTTTCAGCCCCAGGTCAGCACCCTTAGTCCTCCTTTAAAATCCTTTTACTTGACAAAAGTTCTCCACTTGGAGAATCCGAGGCCCCGGTAGCAGCTGTCCCTGGGTGTTTAGTGAGTGTGGATTCCATTTCTGGTGTCTATGCTGTTCTTCCTTGGCACTCTTTCAGGCTCGCCTAGCCACAGCCGCCAAGGACTGATGTCCCAGACCAGTGTCAGCTCCCCAGGCAGGTGTCCCCACCGCCACCTCTCCCTGCCTCCCCCAGCCTCTCCATGGGGATGGATGCCAAAGAGGCTTCGGCTCATGCACTTGGAACGCTCCCTTGATGCTGGTTCTGAGTCTACGTCTGGGCCCAGCAGATAAAAGTGCCCAGTTGATGAGCAAGGGGAGGATGAGGGCGGTGAGGGACTGGTGGCCTTCCCGACACTCGTCTTCCATTCCCTTCCCCATCAGCGCCTGATCAGACCGACATCCTCCTGACCCTTCTGCCTGCACAGCCCTGCTCCTCTAGCCCTCGCTTCCACTCTGCTCTTGCTCACCTTGACCCCCATCTCAGTCTGGCCTTGCCCAGCTCCCCATGGACCCCACACGTAACTAGCTACTAAGTCTGGCCTCCCAGGCTTCACCATGCTGGGAATTAATGCCCCACCGAGACCTGCTGGGGACCCACCACCACAGCCTACACATCGAGTGTGTTCAGGCAGCCCCTTCACACCTGTGAATAAAATCAACACTCAAGGTGAAGCTCGCGGTGAGGAGTCTGCGGGATCCTCAAACTCCCTGATCAGTTGAATGCAGAGCCAGAGAATAGATTGTATTTTTAGGCAAAGGACTCAGCCCCACAGAACAAAAGGAAATAGTTCCCAAGGGTAAAACGCCAAGAATGCAACTTAGAATTTTGCAAGACAAAACTGGCCTGAGGAAAGTTGTTCTCATTTCCCCATCCACCAAGACAATCTTGGATACCAAATCATACGCCTCGTCCATGGACCCGGGAGTCAAAATGGCCGGCCCTGTCTGAAGTAGATCAACAGATAGGAAAACAGTACTTTGTCTCAGGAAACCTCGGGTGCCCGTATGGACTGCCCGGCCTCCCAGGTCCCGGCCCTTTAAGCGGGCCTGCTCTGCTGTGGTGCGTGGCCCACAGTGGCGGGAGTGGGAAGGGAGGGAGGGGGCGACTGCTATTTGGTGACAGAACCAAGACCTCCGAAGGTCCCGGAAGAGCTCAACGTAGTTCCTTCTCCTCCTGCCTGGGGGCTTTCCCACCCTTCCCAACCCCACCTGCCCAGAAAGCCCCTGACCCTGGAGGGCTGCCTGCCCTGGCCACCATCTTCGTAGTCCCATTGCCGGTAGTAGGGTTTTCCCTGTGTGCAGCCAGCTTGTGCGTAGCTCCCCTCAGTTCATTTCTTACACCTTTGTTTTGTCTCCTGGGCCTTAATTATAAGCCTACTGAATAGAGAATCCAGACAAGTTGGCCGTTTGTCCATTGAATGGATCACAGGAGGCTGAAAGTCTAGTCCCAGTCCCTAAGTGGACACTGTCCAGTGTGGGCTCCAATAATGCTACCCACTGGGTCCATACCAGAGGCAGATTCCTTGCTTGGGTCAAAAGACAGTTTTCTGTAACTCAAAGCTGTGCCTTTTGCTATGGGTTTGAGGAAACCTGCAGGGAAGAGTCTTCATATTTAAGACAGCAGAAGCCACATTGCAAAGGTACTAGAGAGGTTTTAAATGAAAAAGCTGGAAGGAGCGTGGATTACAGAAGCAGCGAATCCAGACTTGGTCACAGTACTGCTCCGACAGAGACGTGAATCCCTTTGGCTATAGAATAAGAACCACAGATCCTCGGCCATGGCATCAGCCAGAGCACTGCCCACTGGGAATTAGGACAGTTTCTCTCCCTGGGGGTGGACAGGAGGCTTCATGCCTGAGGAGTTTGGGCAGCTCAGGGTGAAGAAAGCTCCACCTCTGGGGTTGCTGGATTTGGCAAATAGAAATACAGGACACCCAGTTGGGTCTGAATCCCAGACAAACAGTGAATAATTTTTCAGTGTGCCTCCGTGCTCCTGTGCTGTGGGTGTCAAGCAGTGGCCCAGGGAGACAATTCCAAGTTTTGTTGGCTTTTCTCTGAGAGGCAGAGGGGGCCAGAGAGGCCACAGGGCCGATGGTCTGCATGTGTGTGCGTGCGTGCGTGTGTATGTTCCCCCATGGTGCTGTGTATGTTCCAGCTATGGTGCAGCTGCATTCCCAGGTTATAAGTACCTCAAGTAACACCTGGAAAGTTCCCCAGCTGCATAAGTACGGAAGTCCTCACCCAGAGGCCCCGGGGGCCTTCGGGACATGGCCTGGGGTGTGTACCCCAACCCAGCAAAGAGCACCCTCAAAGAGGTCCCAGAATGGAAGTCGCCTGAGTGCCCTCTCCTTCTCCCCAGCTGCCATGGATGCAATGCCAGGAGAGTGGCTGCTGGCAGGACATCAGGGAGAGCTGCACCGGCCCCCCACAGGGGCCCCCAGCTTGCCGAGGGAGGGGCCCAGGGCTCCGGGCAGTGGAGACACCGCCAGGTAGGATCGGGGGGCTATCCTGGGAAGGCTCCTTGAGGCCCCAGCCTCTGACTGTGGAAGCAGAGGAGCGTTCTGCTGGGGCCAGCAGTATGGCGCTCAGGTACCCGTGGGAGTGTGGCCAGCATGCCTGGTAACCTCAGAGCCCAAGGGGAGGGGACCTGCCGCCGGAGAATTACTGGTTGTCAGACTAGAAGGAGAGGAAACTTGCAAATATTCCCAAGGGACTAGTTTTGAGAACTACATAAACATGTTTGGGGTATGATTTGGGGTAACTTGAGGGCAGTGTCCTGTCTCCACTGTTTGCTTTCGGATATGAGTGAAGGGGAGGGAGATGGAGAAGGAGTTGGGGCCAGTGAAGTGGTTTGGTCGAGGTCAGATTCCTAAACACAAACTTGATGACCAGGCAGAGACCCCCACACTTCTCTGCACAAATGAGCACAGCTGATGGGTCACCCTCAACGGGTCACTCAGGAGTCCTCAGAATCCAGAAAGGGCCGTTTCTGTGATCTCACAGGCAGCTTCTTTCAGCTCTGAGAGGACCTGATGAGGGAGAGGGTCAGGCCCTGGTCCAAGATCCCACCTGTGCCTGACTGCCAGGTGCCCCAAGCTGCCTCCCGTTTCCTGCTGGCCCTGCAGTGCCCTTCAGCCTGAGTCATTTCAAGATGCAGAAGCCAAACCTCCTGCACTGACTCTGGACTTGAGCCACATTTTAACATGGCTACACATTTGGAGTCTCTGAGTTAGAGGAGTTTTGCTATGGTGACTGGTCAGGCCCTCTGTGCCCTGACATCTGTGCTGACTTTGGCCAGATCAGCAGCTCCTTCAGCGGCAGGGCCTTGGGAAGCTGGGTGAGACAGTGGAAGGGCCATGTGCCAGGCTCCGAGGCAGATGTCACCCTCTCATGGCATAGAGGGGTCTGAGAAACCAGCCCGCTGGCGTTCCCCTTACTCAGGCCTTACGGCCCTTCCCTTGGGCTCCCACGGATGGAGGCCACAGAACAGGAGTTCCTGCTGAGCTCTAGAGGCCACAGGGACGTCCGGAGCTGCCGCCGCCACCAAGGACAGGCAGAAGGCCTAGCAGAGCCTGCTCCCACTGGCGGGGAGAGGCAGAGGAGGGGGCGGCAGGAGGGCACTGCAGCCCACCCCCAACACCACAGGTGGCCCTGCGCCTACTGCTCACAGCGCGGGGTGGGCCTGCGGCCAACGGGCACTGGAGCTTCTGGGGGCTGAGCCAGGGGGACGCTGGAGCATGGACTGTGGTAGGGAGGCCAGTCCTGAGGTCTCTACAAGGCAGCGGGTGCAGAAGATGGCAGGGTGGGTCAGAGGCTGGTGGCAGTGTTGGGTAGCGGGGCTGGGAGGCCAACATGTGGTCCCCTCTAGCCTCACCTGACCAGCTGGGGACCCACTGACCCACCCAGGTCAGGTGGCCTCTGGCTCTTGGCACCTCCTGAAGTGGGGGTTCAACATAAGAGACTTCAGAGAGCTGGGCCAGAGCCACGGCCAGGGCCCCGCTGACCCCGCCTTCTGGCCCCCAGCACTGGATAGGATCTGACCCTGTGGCTCAGCAGGGCCAAACCTGCCCTTCGGGGGCTAGAGCCGTTTCCTTTTCCTTGTAAATGCTGAATTCATTTCTGAGGCTCACACTGGAGAAATAACTGTTCTCAAGTCAGCAGGGGACCCCAAAGTCTCTCTGTTTGGAAACATTCCCCTTTGTTCTACCAAATGGGGTTTCCTGGTTGGCCCTCCATGCCTCTGGGGGGCACAGACGCCCCTCCACATTAAATCTATGCTTGCTTCTGCCTTCATGCCCATCACTTGAATTCAACTCTTGTTTTAAGTCCAGGGGCTCTGTTTGAGGAAGAGGAAAACGGAAAGGGGAAGAAATATCGGGTTCGTCCCCACTCTGCTGTCTGACCCTTGCCTGCAGGGCTCTGCCCCCGCCCCAGCCTGCCCTGACCAGGCTGTTCCAGGCCTCAGCGAAGCCTCCCTTCCTCCTGCCTGACCCCAAAGCCCAGTTACACAGCCACGTTTCCTTGTGCAGGGACACAGGGTCACATGGTCCGTGACTGTCACCCACTGTCCTCAAAGACAGGGGCCACGTGTGGGGTGTTTGTCCCTGTGTCTTCATGCCTGGCCCAGAGAGGCACTCAAAATATTTGCTGGATGCATCAGTAGGAAAAAGAACATGAATCAGTAGGCGCTGTGCGTGGCTTGGGTAGGGGAGCATCGGCCCCTCGGCTTCCCCCAGCTCCTCTCTCCACATCTCTGTGGAAGGCAGGCTGGCGGGGCAGCCGCTGCTTCTCTGCTCGGAGCCCTTGGAAGGGCCCCAGAGCTGCGGGTTTGGGTAAACGGTAAACTGAATGGTATTTTCATTGCTTAGCCCTGACCCGGATGTGGTGTGAAGACAGGCGCAGCTCCCCTCTGCTCCTGTGGCTTCCAACAGCTGGCCTTGCTGTGAAGTTGCCTTCCCGGAAGCCAAGGACTAAAGGGTTCAGGCCCCACCATCGCACTGCCTCCCCTACCCTGTCTCATGGCCAAGTTTTCCTTTTTTCTGGCCACTTCTCAGAATCCTTGGCATTGATTAGCTGGGGAACACAACTGTTAACCAGTTGTAAAAATGCATTTGAAAAAGAAAATAAGCATTTATCTCAAGAAGAGCCAAGGTGCTGCCCTGTGGATGCTGCCAGCCCAGCTCAGAGGGGCCCACTCGCCCCTTGGAACATGCAGGGGCCTTTTTCCAGCCACCACCACCGGAAAGGTGACAGGCTGCACTGCCCAGACAGTCACATGGCCGTGCCCGCCATCACCATCTGCTGAGGCCGCCCTTCGCGGTGCTGGCCTGTGCCCACGCGGGAAGGAGTCCAGCCAGACAGGAGGGTGTGTCTGGACGTTCCCTCCACGTGGGCTGGACCTCTTGCACCCACACAGAGGCCCACCCAGTGCCAGGCCAGGATCAGAAGCAGTGTCAAAGTTCCTGCCCTGCCACACACAGGAAATGACTCTTTTGCAAATATAGTGGCTTTAAAAAAATAAGGAAGAGATTTTTATATGTCTGCATAGATGCTTATCCCCCTCACATTTGTCCCAAGAGGATATATGGCAGCTCATGATGACACATAACAGCAGATCCAGCTAAAAGAACCTGTAAACCAGGAGCAGTTGGTCAGGGAGATGGCGATGGGGGAGCTGTGTGCAAGCTGTTGGCGAGCTGTTGGTATTTGCCTCCTTCAGCTGTGTTCTCTTCCCTGTCTCCCCATCCCCCGACCCCTTTCTGGGTTTGTTAGCACCCAGAATAAATATCCACAGCATGACTGAGAGCCAGTAATGAACCCTGAGCGGCCAAGTCCACTTAGGGGACCCCTGAGCCCTTTGCTTTGTACCTTGATGCAAACGGTAGCTCTGGAGAGCAGAAGGGACATGGGATCTTCTGCATGAGGAATGCTTGGCTGCAGGATTATGACTCAGCGTCATTCTAAACACAAGGAAAGATAAAATATCTCCAGGCCTTTACTGCTCTTCCCGTCCAACACAATATTCCTGCTGATGGGCACAGATCATATAAGCAGGCCAGGCCTCTGACGATCACCAGTCTTGTAAAGCACCTCCGTTGTACATATATATTGATGCTTTCCTTTTCTTTAGTACCCAGCACCACGTGTTCCTATAGCTCATACTAAGGCAGAGGTGACTGCCATCCTGAACTTCATTCCCACATGCTTTCTATGCTCTGCCCTGATCTGGCCTTATCTCCGGCCAAATGCGCTCAGGCTCCTGGGTGCCCAGACTACAGAGCTCACCATTCTCGGGAGATGCGAGGCTTGGAGGCCACTGGGGGACCAACCTGACACTTAACAGCAGCCCTCCACCCGGCCTCCCATGGTGTCCTTCCCAGAGGGCCTTAAAGCCATCACCCCTGCAGAGTTCAAGGACGGACAGTGTCCTCAGTCAAACACCACAACTCCTGCAACAGCTCCTAAAGTGCTTTGGAGACTCTCATGGGCGGTGGGCTCTGCCAAGCCGAGGGTGGCTCCCAGGGGCTCTGCCGAGGGCCACTTTCCCTGTGCCAGAGGAAGGAACCAGATGGAAGGAGCCTCTGTCTGAGGCTGCTCTTTACCTCCTGGCCAAACAAAGGTCATGTCTGAGGCAGAGAGGAGGCTGGCTTTTAAGGTGTATTAGTCAGGGTCCTCCAGAGACGCAGAACCAATAGGATGAAGAGAAAAAGAGTGGTTTTGTAAAAGAAATCATTTGAACCGAATGATATTAAAAGAAAACCACCTCACTAGACCATAAGGAAAGCTCCTTTCTATGTGCTAGAAAATCATCAGTGATGCAAGTCATCTCAGAATTTCACAATTTTTGCTTACTGGTCAAACAGCCCTGCTTACCTGTGAACTTCCTAAAAGCAGCAATTTGGCATAGATCTTTGATCTCCAAGGCCCAGAATAGTTCTTAGCACACCTATGCATTATCAGTGAATGAAAGAAAAGCAAAACATGCAGGAAAAGGCGGGGTGAATTACAGCATAGCAGTCAGGTGGGATGGTCCACAGCCACTGTAAGCAGTGACGGGGGCTGCGGGCCCAGGCGATGGAGAAGGCTCGTAGACATGGAGCAGCAGGGAAGAGCCGGCGAGCACGACTCGGCCACGCGAAAACATGGATGCGTGGGAAGCATTCAGGGATAGCATAGTGATACACAAATAACATTACTTTTTAAAGAAAAAATTATCCTAAAGTTTTAGAACACTGTAATAGGGCTTGACCTCCCCAATCCTTTTCAACCTGGTACGAAAGATTTCTTGCCTAAAGTATGGGCAGTTTTTATGCCAGTCTTTCCTAAATTTGAGCTGGGAGAATTTTCTGATATTTAAGTTTTGTTTCTCTAATTATTAAAGTAATAGAGTTTTCAATGCAAAAAAAAAAAGGGGAGAGGCAAACAGAAATATAGAAATGAATCAAATAAGAAATTCCAGTTTCCTCCCAAGTCCCCAGAGCCATAACCCCCACTTATGGGGCACCTATCCATGGCTGGGTCCCAGTGCAACATCGCTGGATCATCATAGCTGTCCTATAGGCATTTCACAGCTGGGGACACTGAGGCTCTCAAAACGTCAGTGGCCTTGATTATGAGCAGGCACCAGCTTGAGAGCAGCAGAGCAGGGCTGAGAGTCGGGACCCTTCCAGTGAGTGTACCCTGCGGGTCCTCGCCTGCCCTGAATGCTGCGCTTCCCACGGGCCCCAGCTTTGCCCCCCTGGAGTGTACAGGTGAACACAGACACACACTCCCCACCCCCCACTGGGAAGCCCTGCAGCCTGTCAGTGCCCTCCTTCCTGGCCAGGCGGACCCTCACTCAGCAAGCTCAACAACTGTTCACTGTGTGCCGACTATGTGCAGCCCACAGACTGAGGTGCCCACTCAGGGAAGAGAGGGATGGCCTTGCCATTTACAGAGCACCTGCTGCACCCTGGGAGCTGAGCTGATGCTTACATTAGCCCATTCAATGGAGACGACCTTGGGTGACAGTTGGGGCTCCATTCTTCAGAGTTACAGGCAGGAAAATGGGCAGATAGATAGCAAGGGCCTCAGAAGTCGAGGTGGGAGCGAGAGCTGAGTGCATGTACGACTCGATGACAGCAAAGGCCTGGGGTAGGGGGAATCACAGGCCGACCCCAGCCATGTGGCTGGACGGTCACAGGGCCACGATACCATTCCCAAGACTTCTTGTCCAATAGCACTGAGCTTCGGTGGCTGTGGGCACAAAGAAAGAACGGAGGTGGCTTCAAGACATGGCTACCACATCTCTGCAAAGCTGGTCCATAGGGCTCAGAACCAGAGGGTGCTGGGAGAATGGCTGTCCATAAGGTACCACTGGGTTCAAACCTTGGTCTCTACCTGCCTGTTAAGTGTGTGACATCAGGAAAATTTGCAAACTTAGGGCCTCAGTTTTCATGTCTGAAAAATAGGATAATACCACCTGTCTTACAGATTAGCGGCTAAACGTCACCCTCTCTGCAAGTCTTCCCTGGCCACTCCATCTAAGGTCAGTTCCTATTGCTGCTGGATAATGGGTTACCACAAATTGAGTGACCTGAGCAGCACAAATTTATTATCTTATGTACGGTTCCATAAGTTAGAAATCCCACACAGGGCTGGAGTCAGGGTGTCCACAGACACATTACTTTCTGGAGGTCTATGGGAGAACCTCTTTTCTGCCTGCCTGGCATCTGTTTGTACTCAGGAAGAGAGTCATTCCTCCTGTGACTCTATATTTCACATTTTGTTCCAGGGAATTTACCTCAGCCGTCACCTGCAAGCCCTGGGCCCCCCATACCCCAAGGATCCAGGACCTGAACGCACCCAAGGCCAGGGCCTCGGCTCTGGCCCCTCAGTTCTCCTCAGGTGGCCCCCAGCAGGCCAGCCGCCCGGGCTCCACAGTGTCCTCCACGAGGGGCCTGCAGAGTAAGTCAGCCAGAGGGGTAGGGGTTGCTTCCCCATTTGACCCGTGATCCTCTGTGCCCAGCAGGCTGAAGGGAAAGGCCCACTTCCTCTCCCACAGGCCCAGGGACTAGCAGGTGGTGCCCTTTGCCCCAGGGACCAGTTCTTCATTAGTGTTTCTGTTTATGAAATGCTCTTGGCCTGGGTGGCTCATACACAAGCTGGTGGAGGGCAGTGCCGCTCGAGGTAAGGTCCCCCCTCTGGGGCTCGCGTGGTCAGCGCTGGAACCGGACCTGCCTTCTGGTGGGAGGCAGCCAGCAGCTTGCCCAGGTGGCCTGAAAACCAAACAGAAGCAGGTGCCTCCTTAGAGGCCCAGCAGAAGGGCCGCCAGAGGGACTGAGGGCACGGTGAGCCCAGGGGACCACCTCTCCCACTCCCCAGCTGAGCCTGGACATTTCTGAAGGGCTTTCCCCAAAACAAAGGAAAAGGAGAGAAACAGAACAAAAGAATGTCAACACCCCAGAATGAGGCACACTCAGGATGCACGCATTTCTGTGTCCGCTGCCCCGGCCCCAGGCCCCACCCCTTCCTGACTGGGCCCCGGCTGCTCTGGCCCGCTGCAGACCCACTGGGCTGGCAGTGCGGTTCTTGGGGAGCATGGGGGCTGCTCCCTCCTCTCCGAGCAAAGCCCCGGCCCCATCCCCACCTGCAGACGGGGTCAAGCTGCTGCCCCACCCAGGCCCGGAGGAAGCACCCATGAAAACCGGGAGAGCCTGGGCAGGAGAGGCAGATGGGTCCTCTCCACCCCTGCCGGCTTCCAGGCCGCCCCCAGCTGGGGAGCTCCAGCTAATGATATTCACAGTAACAACAGCCAGTAGCCGATGGTCTGGCCGGTGCCTGGCCAATAGCACAGCAGGGCCTCAGCCAGCCTGGATCCTGAGCAGGGGGCAGATTTGTGTCCTGCCCTTCAACCAGCACATGAGCCATTGCCAGCAAAGCTCACCGAGTGCCCCACCAGGCGACCTGCTTCCTGTGAGGAAAGACTGCGGCCTCATGAGTCATGCCCCGGCCACAGAGCAGGTGACCTGGGGAGGGAAGGTTTTCTATTCTGTTTGCACAGAGCTGGTTGAAAGACAGGCTTGTATGGGACAGAGGGGGCTCTGTGCAGAGACCGCCTGGGCACTGGCAGCTTGCTCTGGCTTTTCTTCTCCAGGCAGCCAATCCCACAGGAAGTGAGGAAGCTTTCTTCTCCCGTGTCACCATCCCATTGCCTGAGGATGAGCCTGCTTCCCGTTTTCAGCCTGTCAGCAGCTGCAGGTGACAGATATGAAGAGGCAGTTGTCTACAAGCCAGCAGGTGGCTTAAGGAGCTGAGGACGGCTCTCCGGCAGCCCGGGGGCAGGCCTACACAGCCCCACACAACCCAGGCCCTGTCACCACTCTCCCCTGGATGCCCCTCACACACGGAGGAGGAGAGGGCTCCACAGAGCTGGGCAGACAGCGCCAGCCAAGCCAGCAAGCCGTTCCGAGCTCAGCCAGAGATGGGGCCTTGGCCTCTGAGAAAATCAGCTCCCCTCACTTGGACCAACTAGGAGGAAACAAAAGGGGTTTAGAATACGGGGAACTCATTTGCAAGCCATATGCCTCAGCAGCAGATGTGATATTGTCTTCCTCTGTTAAAATCTGGTAAGAATATATTCCCGTATATGGCTTGGAATATGGCTCTTCCAATATGGCTACACTTCTCCACACACGTGTTGAAGCCTCATAGGGTTGACCACTTTAATGCCCTGTTTTGCTTCCTACAGTTTAGACCGTAATGCAAACAGCTCCACTAGCAAAATGACTGCTCCCCGCCGGGGGAGGCCTTGCCCAGGGTGCCATCAGGACCCGCATCTGAGGACAGAGGAAGGAACCTTGTCTACAGAGCCAGCAGGGTTACCCAAGCTAGTAATAGGGTCTGACTGCTCCTAAATAGAGATATTGAAATAAAATTAACCACTATTTAGATTAATTAACACTGGTATCCATATGTGATGGGTCGGGGGTGGGGGTGGGGTGGTGAATAAAATCACATGCCAAGCCCCAGTCACTCCATCCGCCCCGGCCATGCCCTTTAGTGGAGACATATTTGACATAAATAACACATAAACTTTGCATTTATCAGTGGCCTTCTGACTCCTCAAGGGAACAGCCTGAGAAGGTAAACAGTGTTGCAGCAGGCAAGAGGCCAGGTCATCAAGGAGATGCCCATAAACCCTCACGGGTTGGGACTGGTTAATCCTGAGTCCTTGGCAGTGGCGCAAAGTTGAGCACATTAGAACTCTGGTTGGGTGACAGGCCTGGAGGCCACATTTTGATTCTCTGGAAATGTGTGAGCCCCGGTCTGTCCTGGGGAAGAAGGCTCTGGCGGACACACCCTTTCCTTCTTACGATTGTCAACCTCCAGCCTGAACTCTTGATCTAACCTTCAGAGATATTAAGAAAAAAACAAAACATGGATCTCCAGTATTGTTCATATGGACAGACAGCAAGCACAGACTGGATCTTTGAAATGGAATCACTCCTTGGTGAAACTTTGAGAAGTGGTTGCAGATGAACAGCAGAGGATCGTATTGGAAAAAATCTTCCCCATACCCCCCAGTAAATCCACTCCCCTTCACATTCCTCAAATGCCACTGATTGGAAGGGCCTTTCCCTGCCTGGCGTGGAGCCACCCTATCTCCAGAAACACGGAGTGGGAGCCATCCGTTTCCACCCAATGTCTCCCTGGGGCAAAGGCAACTGCTGCTTCTCCCTCAAGCCTACAGATGAGCTAAAGTCTGATTTGTAAATGCCTGGTCATTTTGGGGAAAGACAAGACAGGCTTTTAGAGATGAAGGGAGTGTCCAACTTGGTCAAACTACACTGAGGTCACCAGGTGTGGTCCTGGTGACTCTCCTGGGAAGGTAAATACTGCCCGACCTCAGCACCACACCCTGGGAGGTCCTCTCGCAGACCCGCACTTCCACATCCCAAGGCTGACAGCTGGAAAGAGACTTGGTAAAATGCCAACATTTTAGTCGTAAATATCCCAGCTATCTGCTGGCCTCAATGAGTTTGCTGGGGTTGGACATGAACATGCGTAAGGGGTGGAAATCAAATATCTGAATAAACCAAACTGTTTTCAAGGTCGTCCAAAGAGCTAGTTTTATGGTCCCCATGAAATCTGCCCAGGAAGCCCCAGAGAGGAGTCTGTGGAACCTTTGAAAAATGGTGGGCCTTCAGGAAGATTCCTTCTGACCCCAGCTTTCTGGTTACCTGGCCCCTAATTTCTACCGAGCAGGACATGATCTCATTCCCTTCATTCACATCAAGGTGTAAATGTCTGGCAACAGCTTAAATTATGACCCTTGGTAGGGATGTAACAGGTAGGCAGAGGTTTGAGGTACAGTCTGATACCACGGTCACTTGGTAGGGTGGGAAAGATTTGGCTCAAATCAAAAGAACAAAAATCAAATACACAAATAATTAATGCAAATAACCCATGACAAACAAAATATCAAACTTTTTAATGAAAACAAGATCTGACCCTATGCTTATATGACCCTACCTTGTTTGCTGAACCTTTATACCAGCCCTGATTAGAATAAAATTTCATTTTAAAAAATGGGCAACCACAGTTTGAAAAAGACATATGCACCCCTGTGTTTATTGCAGCACTATTTACAACAGCCAAGATATGGAAGCAACCTAAGTGTCCATCAGCAGATGAATGGATAAAGAAGAGGTGGTACATATACACAATGGAATATTATTCAGCCATAAGAAGAAAACAAATCCTACCATTTGCAACAACATGGATGGAGCTAGAGGGTATTATGCTCAGTGAAATAAGCCAGGCGGAGAAAGACAAGGACCAAATGATTTCACTCATCTGTGGAGTATAAGAACAAAGGAAAACTGAAGGAACAAAACAGCAGCAGAATCACAGAACCCAAGAATGGACTAACAGTTACCAAAGGGAAAGGGACTGGGGAGGACAGATGGGAAGGGGGGGAAAAGGGGGAAAAGGGGCATCACAATTAGCACAGGAAGGCAGTATAACACAGAGAAGACAAGTAGTGACTCTATAGCTTCTTACTACACTGATGGACAGTGACTGTGATGGGGTGTGGGGGGGGGACTTGATAATAGGGAGAGTCTAGTAATCATAATGTTGCTCATATAATTGTACATTAATGATACCAAATTTTAAAATATAAAAAAACTGGTAAGTGCTCCCTCTGAGATCAGGAGAAACAAGACAAACATGTTTGCTATCACTTCTGTTCCACATTGTACTGAGACCTTAGCCAAGTGCAGTAAGGCATAAACAAACAGTAAAAGGATTGGAAAGAAAAAAAAAGGGGCAGCCAGCCCAATGGCCACAATTTGCTGGTTTGATTTTTTTTTCCTTGGTTTATTACTTTAAACTGTAAAAACCATAAGATAATTTATTTTAAAAATGCACAAAATACAGCCATGAAATAGCTAACTGGTACAATATTCATAAAATCACTTTTTTTTTTTTTAGAGGACACCTCTCATATTTATTGATCAAATGGTTGTTTACAACAATAAAATTCTGTATAGGGGACTCAATGCACAATCATTCATCAATGATTTTTTTAAAATATTATTTATCTTGATTACTGAGTTTGGGGGCACCCCCTTACATTTTGTGTGCAAAGCAAATGACTCACTTGCCTCACCTTGTCCTAGGCCGGGATCCGGGGCATCCTGGTGGCTGGATGGCTGGGCCTGCCTGCCCACCTGTCTTCATCTCTGCAGGCACTGTTTGTGGTGAGTTATGCCACAGAAGGATTCAGTTGCTTTTGCACATAACAAACTACCCGCAAAACTTAGTGACTTAAAACCATGTATTACCTTTACAATTGTGTGGGTCAACAGAGGGGGCTGGTTGCAGCTGGGCAGCTCTGTTGAGCTTGGCTGACCCAGGTGTGCATCTGTGTCAGAGGGCAGTCAAGGGCCTCACTCACGTCTGCCAGCTGGCTGGCGGCTGGGTCCTGGATTCTCCTCCGTGACTCTAATGGTCCAGCGAGCCAGCGTGGGCTCATTCCCCTGGCGGTCTCAAGGCTCCCCTGGCAGTGAGAGAGACTGAGCCCAGGTGCAGGTACTCAGTCCCTACCATTGTGTTTCCTCTTCTCCCACTGGCAAAGCAGCTTACATGGCAAAGGCCAGCGTCTGCGTGGAGAGAGGAGGACACGGGGACGCTGAACACACTGCCACACGACCCAGACGGTCTGCCACGCAGGTGTTCCGAGCTTAGCCCTCTTCTTGGAATCTGATTTCTCAGGGCTGTTTTCCACTGTGGAGTGACTCCCCACTTTCATTCAGTTCAGCAGACATCCCTTCTGGGGCTGCTCTGTGTTGGGTGCCCCCTGTGGTTTGGGTACGTTAACATTTGCTAAGCGGCCCCTTTCACCACGAGAGAAAGTGGATTACTTGCAGGTCCTGGAGGAGGTCAAGGCAGAGCGCAGGTGGGGCAGCAGGACCAGGCCTCAGCCAGTGTCAGGGTTCCTCTGGAGAAGTGTTTCTAGGGTTCCTGGCCTCAGTCCCGATGGGTCAATTCAAGTCAAAAATTGTGGGCTTTGCTAAGCTCCAAGAGGGTTTTACCTGAGGGGCTGAGAGGAGGGGAGACTGCCAGGAGCCTTGGGAAAGTCCTGCCTTCCTTCTGACTGCCAGCCGGCATCTCAGGCATGCCCTCACGGGAGCTCCAGCTCCAGCCCCAGGGCCCTGCAGGCTGCCGAGCCACAAAAAGTGGCTGCCAGAGCAGCAACAGATGCAGTAGTTCAGTTCAACTCAAAAGAGGAGACACAGTTCCACCAGCCCTCGAGTTGCTATCCATTTCTAGGGAGAACTGGCCTTGGTGGGCGGCCACAGCTTAGGGCAGAGCACCAGCCCCAGGTGAAAGTGATGGGCCGGTTTCCGGAGGAGGTTGTCAAATTGGAAGGAAATTAGGCCTGGGGAGACCTGCGCAGTCATCAATTTAAGGTATGTGCCAGTTGGAAGCCTGGAAGTGGATGGGACCTTGGAGGAGGGCACTTGCGAAGTAAGAGACCGAGGTAGAACCTGGGGTGACAGAAAAAAGAGGGGTGGGTGCAGGAGTCACTCTCCAGGGAGGGGGAGGACCAGGGAACTCATTCTTGGATGCCAGGGAGCAAAGCAGTACGTGGGGGGGCATCGCTTTTGTTAGAGCCAGAGGAGGCTGAGAAGAGATGGGCTGCCTGAGGCCCCCTTCCAGAGAGCAGCCCGGGGAGTGTTGGGCTGGAGGTCAGCCCAGCACTGGGAAAAGCTGAGGTGATGCTCCCGGGTGGATGCTGAGGACACTGAGGTCAGCGGGGGATGTCCTGCTGAAGGAAGAGGGGGCGGGCTGGTGGCATGAGCCCTAAAGGGGCCAGAGCAGTGATCCTGAGGAGGCCACCAGGCCCTGCCCTGCAGCCGGGCTGGAGGCAGTGGTGTGCTGGAGCCGGCCTGTGCCACCTCATGGGAGCTGGTCACTGAATGTCCATGAATTCTATGAGCTGGTGTTAAAAATAACCATTAACAAAACTTAAATTACATAAACTTACAATTAAGTAAATTCTATTAAAAACAAAGGTAATAAATACTCAAAACTCACCCCTTCCTAATTATATTACTGTGCTTACTGTTGTCTGTCCTGGAGGTGATTACGTCTGTTGTGATCTGTATGGGAATATAATGATGGCTATTGTGCATCTCTTCCCAGCTCTGTATTCGGTGACACCATTTTGTTAGCTTAAAATTCATGGGGGGATGGGTACAGCACAGAAATTGGCACATACAACAAACCAGGGCTTCTCTTCTCCCCCACCCAGCGAGCCGGCTGTGAACACGTGCCAGCACACCCATAGCAGGAGTATGCAAGGTGCGGCGGACGAGGGGCTGTGCAGGGGCAAGTCGGGAGGGGCAGGGCGGTGTGCACGCCCTAGGATGGTAGTAGATGGGTGGCGGCTCTTCCGGAGGCTTCTGCCGCATCTAATTCCACATATCCTCAGCTCTCTGGTGTTGGCCCAGAGTGGCAGCAGCATTTCCCTTCTGGGCCTTCACCTTAGAGGAACGAGCCTGGAACCTTTCTCCCTGGGTTACCTAACAGCTGAGGATTACGTCTGGTCAATCTGGGTGTTCTTTGGACACACTACCACTTGGCCCACTGCTGCTGCTCACCTCCCCTAGCTCTCTGTGTGCCCAGAAACACCTGCCCGCAGGGCGTACTGAGTCCCACCCGCCAGTCACCAGGGCAGGTCAGGGTCCCTGGGAGTGAGGAACGTTCACTCCCTATATGGCTGGACTATGTAGTCTGCTTCTCGACCAGCTGAGGGCAGTTTCTGCAGAGACTGGCCCCCCAGACATGACCCTCCACCAGGAGGCTCCAGCTAGGGTCCGCACACCAGGCCATGAATGGTCATGCTGCTGCCCAGTGGGCCCCTGAAGCCTGGCCTTTGGGAATAGCACCAGTGCCCCCACCTCACCCCCATGCTCTGCAGCTTCGTCCTGCCTTGGCTCAGAGCTTTATCCAGGCTTTAGGCTCCACCTTCTGCCAGTAAACCCAGGGTCCCCGGGAAACCCTAGGCCCGTAAGTCAGGGTCCTCTGGACCCGTAAGTCACTGGGCCCCTCTGCCTGGCTTCTCCGTCAAAGATGCTGCTGTCCGAGTTGAAGCGAGGCTTGGTTACCACCAGGGACCTTCCCGTGTGAGGAGGGCACTCCGTACCCCCCCATACTCATGTCCCTTCAGGCCTGTCAGGACCCCTTCTGGGACTGGCTAAGAAGCAGAATACATAGGCCTGGGAATCCACTGTATATGGAGTGGACGCTTCTCACCTCAGGGACCCTGACCCACCCCTGGTGACCAGGCAGAGCAGCTCCACCCCGGTGAGCCCTCGGGGCATGTGCTTCTGGGCACACAGAGAGCTGGGCAGGCGTGAGCAGAGCAGTGTGCCAAGAGGCAAGGTGTCCGGAGAACACCCAGGACCAGACATAATCCTCAGCGATCACGTGACCTGGGGAGAAAGGTCACCTGCTAGTTCCTCTAAGGTGAAGGCCCAGAAGGGAAATGCTGCTGCTACTTTGGGCCAACATCAAAGAGCTGAGGATATGTGGAATTAGATGTGGGCAGGTGCTTCTGGAACGGCTGCCACCCATCCATCACACAGTGGGCACGAGGTGGCCCAGGACGAGAGTCCAGAGGCTGGGGGAACATTGGGCACAGGCTCAGGGGATGGTGAAGAGCAGGCCCTGGGCAGGGGATGGGTGACCAGGACCCTCCCTCCACAAAGGAGTGGCAGGCTGGGAAAACATAAAAATCAGGCAAAAGATCAGAGAAGGACTCCTGAGTGGGACCCCCAGGGGGACACATGAAAACAGGGAGGGAGGCGAGCCCCCTTAGGACCCCAAGGAGACCAGTGCCCCCATCACAGGAGCGGTTGAGCCAGGCTAGGACAGACCCTCCTCCAGGCAGCCAAGGGAGATGCACATTGACAACTGGATGTTCCTTGTTCTGGTGGCTGTGAAGAGTGGGGAGGAATGGTGGGAGCAGCATCTTTATCAAAATGTCTTCAAGGAGAGTAACTACTATGAAAGGGGCAGAGCCATAGCTGGCCGGGGGTGGGGGGGCCCTGCCAGAGGCAGGGACGCAGGCCTGCAGCCCTGACATGTGGAGGTGGGCTTTAAGGCATCACGGCTCTCTGCCAGCCCCATCTATGGGGCCTCCGATCTGGGCCTGGGGCTCTATGGCCATCAAACACTGGGGCGCTGCCATGGGATCCCTGCGTTGACCTCCCTCCAGGTGGGAGCCAATTCCCCTTCTTGCCATGTTGTCCACAGAGGAACTCCCATTCTCTCCCCTGACCCTGCCTCTCTGGGGTCATGCAGGGTGGGAGGTGGCCCTGAGCCATGCCAATCTGAGCTGGGGTGTCGATAACAAAGCTGAAATGCTAGCTACCAGCAGCCACATCCCCCCTACAGGAGGGGAGAACGGGGCACCCTTCAGGGAGAGGCAGAGGCCGCCATCGCAGGGCAGAGGCCCTGGTTGTTCTTTCTCCAGCAACACATTGACCCTTCTGCTTCTCTGGGCCAATAAATACCCGCCTTTTAAAAAAAGAATTGATTCTTCAAGTTGGGTGTCACTAGCAAACAAAAGATTTAAACCGAAGCAGTGAACCTTGTCTCTTAGACTTGGGGTAACTGCTCGGGTTTTACGCACATCACTCCCCATCTTCCTTCAGAACCCACCTTAAATTCGTGCTCTGGCTCCTAACTGTTCCGTGGTGCAAGCCCCCCACCCACACCCAGGCTCCTCGCCCTGGCCCGCAGGCAGTGCGGTCTGAATACCAGTGGCTCTGCCCCCAGCCTGGTCCTTACTGGCTGGGTTTCTTCTAATTCTTCAGCAAAATACCCCTCCCTCGTGAAGTTCCAGACCGCTCCGTCCTTCATTCTTGGGAGAACAAGTTCCCATCTTCGTGGTGATTTCAACTTGGCGAGGGTCCCCTCTGTGACATGTGTAGGTGCAAGACTAGAGGGGGACGATGAGGCCAGGTGGCTGGGGACTCAGCCCCGGGAGTGATAGATGTTGGTTCTCCAATATCTCTGATGAGCGGCTCCTGCACACCTGAAGCGACCCCTCACGTTAAGGATCCTGGTCCCCCTCCCCAGAGTCGTGGGCCCCTGGCTCTGAACATGGCCTTCCCCACTCCCCCCTCCTAGCCCCTCACTGGCCGGCATCCCGCCAGCCCCCCTCTCATCTACCCAGGGCGCCCGCCTGCTACCGTCCAGCTCCTGCCCCAGCCAGATGGCAGATGGGAGGGGGAAGGGGGGACAACAGGGACTCTGCCCTGTGGCAGAGAGAGAGGAGGGGAGGAGGCCTCCCAGCCCCGGGTCCCAGTGCTTCTGGCTCCATGAACTCCGGAAGCCAACGGCATGCTGGGTCTCGGGCCGGCCTCAGATCAAGACCCGACTGCGGCTCCTACCGGAGTCTGCCACTGCGCCAAAATAGTTTGACTGCAAATCTCAGAGAAAAGCTCCCTGTCAGAGAAGAAATGATTCTGTCGGGATCTCCCCTCCCCATTTTCATAGGGAAAGCAGGGCAGGGTGGGGGAGTGGAGGGGAGTAGCCACTCAGAAGTGGGACATGGGGTCCCTGAAGATGGCCTCTGGTGGCCCCACAGTCTCCTCCAGAAGTGGACCGGCTCAGCCTCCCGGGGCCAAAGGCCTTGCTCTCCCGCAGGGAGCCCGAGTCTGTTTAGAGGGGCATTTTTCCATGGGGAACAGGGTGGGAAGAGAGTGTGAGTCCACTCGCTCTCTCCTTCTGGAAGCTTCCTTGGTCAAACAGGTTGGGTCTCACATTCCCCAAGCAGGCTGCACTCAGAGGGGGCAGGACAAGTCAGCACCATGCTCCTGACATGCCCGTTCCCCAGAGGCCCCTGGAATGCCCATTTCCAGAAGGCTGGCCTCCAGCTTCATTCCTTCCATTGTCCAAATCCCACGGCCCTGGGTGCATCTGGGGTCCCCACAGGTGAGCAGACAGCTTCCCAGTGCATGGCATCACTTGATCTGTGCCCGGCTTCCCTTAGCAATGCCGGATGATGGAATGGCAGAGAGCCACCCCAGCCTCTGTCTCCCCCGCTCCCCCGCCTGCCTATCACCAGTGCCTTTCAACACCTTGCGGTCCTCACCTCGCAGCACCGGACAGGATCGTATCAGGCCCTTAGGCCTGGCTGAGAGGTGCTCTCCCGCGGTGACCGGGGCAGCCTGGCTTCCAGTGGGGCAGTACAGAGCCCCCTGAAATGTCTATCACACTGTGTCTGCATTATCACTTTCTGGGCAGAGTCCCAGTTTCTCGTCCCTGCCCCATGCTGGGGCAGGGAAGGCAGGGAGAAGGACGCAAGGCGGGCAGCCAGGCAATGGAAGGGAGGGGGCGGGGGTGCCGAGCCCGCCCCAGGCCGGGGTCAGGAAGGACCCATACCTCCAAGGAAGAAGGCCCTGCGGGCCCCTGGGAGGGATCAGCCCCCCAGAAGACACAGGGTTGGGGGTCTCTTGGCTCTAGCTACTGCCTCCAACACCCTGGTGGCCAACGTCCATGTGCCTGGGCCTCTGCCAGGACATCAGCTCCTAGTGACCTTTCTGTCCCTTCCCTGTTCCACTCCCCTAGATCCTTTGGTGTCCGCTCCCAGCACAGACACACCGTGGGTCCTTGCCTGGGAGCTCTGGGCGGGCCGCGAGGGCCGGGGCTGCTCCCCAGTGTCCTGTCCAGGTGGGGCCTGTGTCACCCAGGCAGGCCGTGGGGACTGGAGCATTGCCAGTGCCCTGCCCCACCACGTCCTGGGCTTCAGGTCTCAGTTCAGGGCTCCGTCCTGAGCTCCCCACGCTCTGGAATCACTGCTGGCTGTGGCCGCTGCTGGGTCTCCACCCCACCTTCCCCACGGACTTCCTCAGGGAGCCTGGGTCATAGACGTCTCCTCTTCCTTCTTTTTAACAGCTTTATTGAGGGATCGTTGACATACAATCAACCGTGTGTCTCACGTGTACAATGTGATACATTTTATATATGTCAACACCCTTGAAACTATCACCCCCAAAGACTCCCTCCTGCCGTCTTGTAATCTCTCCCTGCCGCATCTCCCCCATCTCTAGGCAACTGATTTTTCTGTCATTATAGATGTTTTTGTATTTTCTAGAACTTTATCCATACAATAGGATCACACAGTATGTATTCTTTTTTTCTCTGCATTCTTTCGCTCAATGTAGTATTTTGAGATTCATCCCTCTTGTGTCATGGATCCATAATTTAAGTCCTTTTTATTATAGAATAGTATCCATTGTATAGATATACCACACTTGGTATATTTAGCTGCTACAAATAAAGCTGCTGTGAGCATTCATGTGCAAGTCTTTGTATGGCCATGCATTTTGTTTCTCTTTGGGAGATACAGAGGAGCAGAATGGCTGGGTCCTGTGCAAGTACAGGAAAGATGTATGCTCAACATCACTAGTCATTAGGAAACTGCGAATTAAAATCACAATAGGAGACACAGCTTTTAGAAATTGCCCAACTGTTTCCAAAGTTGTATCAATTTACATTCCTACTACCAGCAGAGAGGGGTTCCAGTTGCTCCACATCCTCAACAACACTTGAACTAATTTAAGCATTCTAATAGCTGTGTCTCCTATTGTGATTTTAATTCGCAGTTCCCTAATGACTAATGATGTTGCACATCTTTCATGTGACTGTTTACCATCTATATATCTTCTTTGGTGAGATGTCCATTCAAATCTTTTGCTCGTTTCTTTTTTCTTGGGTTATTCGTTTTCCAACTATTGCATGTGAGAGTCCTTTATCAGACATGTGCTTTGCAAATATTTCTCTTAAGAACAGTTCTCTTAAGAACAGTTCTTAAATTTGAGGAAGCCCAATTTATTATTTTTAATTTTGTGAATCATGCTTTTGGCGTTGTATCTAAAAAATGTTCATCTCCATTCCAGCACCTGGCACATGGCCTGTATGCCTTCGTTGCTCAATCAATGCTTGTGAAAAGCAGAGTCAGGGAGCAGGAGGCAGGCAGGCTGAGGGACTTCGGCCCTGGATGTGGGACGACCAGAGATTCCAGAAAACAGTGCTCTAGAGAGCTGCTTAGGAACCAATGTGGGTGGTTGGTGAAGGGATTTTCCAGAAGGTCGCAGAGGCAGGGGAGCAGCCCCGGGCAGGCAAGGGGCAACTGGGGCTCAGGTGCCATTGTCTCCTGCCATTCGATGAAAAAAATGACATTTTTTTGTCCCTTCCTTCCTTCCCTCCTCCCTTCTTCCGTCCTTCCTTCTACCTCTTTATTTCCTTCCCACTCATTTGTGAGCTAGGTTCCCATCTCCTCTGAGAACGGTTTACTCATTTCCTTTGCCTCATTTCTTTCCTGTTTTTCTATCTCAGTGGTCTCTGCATATAGCGAGACACTAGCTTTTTCTATCCTGTTGCTGGAGATCTTCCTCTGAGTCATGATTTTCTACGTTTTTATTTTTTCAGTTTTATTGAGGTATAATTGATAATATAAAATTGTAAGCTATTTAAAGGGTATGTACGTCATGCTGATTTGCTATCCATATACATTGTGAAAGGATTCCCCCATCTAGTTAATTAACACATCCATCACCTCACATATTTATTTTATTTTTGGTGAGAACATTTAAATTCTACTTTCTTAGCAAATTTCAATTACACATGGTCAATTAATATATGATAAAGGAGCCATGGACATACAATGGGGAAATGATAACCTCTTCAACAGCTGATGTTGGCAAAACTGGACAGCTACATGCAAGAGAATGAAACTGGATTATTGCCTAACCCCATACACAAAAGTAAACTCAAAATGGATCAAAAACCTGAAAGTAAATCATGAAACCATAAAACTCTTAGCAGACAACATGGGCAAAAATCTCCTGAATATAAGCATGAGCAACTTATTCCTGAACCCATCTCCTCAAGCAAGGGAAACAAAAGCAAAAATGAACTCATGGGACTACATCAAACTAAAAAGTTTCTGTACAGCAAAGGACACCAGCAAAGAACAAAAAGGCATCCTACAGTATGGGAGAATATATTTGTAAATGACACATCCGACAAGGGGTTAACATCCAAAATATATAAAGAACTCACACGCCTCAACACCCAAAAAGCAAATAACCCGATTAACAAATGGGCAGAGGATATGAAGAGACGGTTCTCCAAAGAAGAAATTCAGATGGCCAACAGGCACATGAAAAGATGCTCCACATCGCTAATCATCAGGGAAATGCAGATTAAAACCACAAGGAGATATCACCTCACTCCAGTTAGGATGGCCAGCATCAAAAAGACTAAGAACAACAAATGCTAGCGAGGATGCAGAGAAAGGGGAACCCTCCTACACTGCTGGTGGGAAAGTAAGCTAGTTCAACCATTGTGGAAAGCAGTATGGAGGTTCCTCAAAAAACTAAAAATAGAAATACCATTTGACCCAGGAATCCCACTCCTTAGAATTTACCCAAAGAATACAACTCAGATTCAAAAAGACAGATGCACCCCTATGTTTATCGCAGCGCTTTTTACAATAGCCAAGATATGGAAGCAACCTAAGTGTCCCTCAGTAGATGAATGGATAAAGATGTGGTACATATACACAATGGAATACTATTCAGCCATACGAAAGAAACAAATCATACCATTTGCAACAACATGGATGGAGCTGGAGGACATTATGCTCAGTGAAATGGGCCAGGTGGAGAAAGACAAGTGCCAAATGATTTCCCTCATTTGTGGAGTATAACAACGAAGCAAAACTGAAGGAACAAAATAGCAGCAGACTCACAGACTCCAAGAAGAAACTAGTGGTTACCAAAGGGGAGGGGTGGGGGAGGACAGGTGGGGAGGGAGAAGGGGACTGAAGGGTATTATGTTAAGTACACATGGTGTAGGGGATCACAGGGAGAACAGTGTAGCACAGAGAAGGCACACAGTGACTCTGTGGCATCTTACTACACTGATGGACAGTGACTGCACTGGGGTATGGGTGGGGACTTGATAATATGGGTGAATGTAGTAACCACATTGTTTTTTCATGTGAAACCTTCATAAGAGTGTATATCAATAATACCTTAATAAAAAATTAAAAAAGTTTTTCCAATTACACAATACAGTGTTATTAACTATAGTCACCACATTTTACATAGGTCATCAGACCTTACTCATCCTATAGCTGAAAGTTGTACCCTTTTGCCAACCTCTCCCTATTTCCCCCACCCCAGACCACTTTTCTACTCTTTGTTTCTGAGTTTGACCTTCTTTAGATCCTACATATAAGTGATACCATGCAGTATTTGTCTTTCTCTGTCTGGCTTATTTCACTCAGCATAATGCCCTCGAAGTCTATCCCTGTTGTCACAAATAACAGAAGGTCCTTCTCTCTCAAATCGGAGTAATATTCCACAGTACACACCACATCTTTATCCGCTCATCTGTGGCAATGAAGGTTGTTTCCTTATATTGGCTATTGTGAATGCTGCTGCAATGAATATGGGGGTGCAGAGATCTCTTCAATACCCTATTTACACTTTCTTTGGATATATATCTAAAAGTGAGATGGCTGGGTCATATGGTATTACTATTTTTAATATTTTTGAGGAACCTCCATGTTATTTTCCATAGTAGCTATACCAATTTACATGCCTACCAAATGTGCACAAGGGTTCCCTTTTCTCCACATCCTCACCAACACTGGCTACCGCTTGCCTTTTGGATGATGGCCTTTCTAACAGGTGAGGATGACACTTCACTGTGGTTTGACTTGCACTTCCCTGATGACTAGTGATGTTGAGCATCTTTTCATGTACCTCTTGGCCATCTGTATATCTTCTTTGAGAAAATGTCTATTTTGATCCTTGGCCCAGGTTTTAATCATATTGTTTGGATTTTTGCTCTTGAGTTGTATGAGTTATTTATATATGTTAGATATTAACCCCTTATCAAATATGTGATTTGTAAATATTTTCTCCCATGCCACAGGTTGCCTTTACATTTTTTGAATGGCTTCCTTTCCTGAGCAGAAGCTTTTTGGTTTGATGTAGTCTCACTTGCTTATTTTTGCTTTTGTTGCCTTTCCTTTGATGTTAAACCCAAAAAGCCCAAAATATTGCCAAAACTAATGTCAAGGAGCTTCCCCCATGTTTTCTTCTAAAAGTTTTTTGGTTTCTGGTTGTAATCCATTCAGATCTCTAATCCATTCTGAGTTGATTTTTGTGTATAATGCTAAGATAGGGTCCAGTTTCATTCTTCTGCATATGTCTGAACTGTTTTCCCAACACCATTTATTGAGGAGATCATCCTTTCCGAGTGTGCATTCTTGGCTCTTTCATTGTAAATTAATTGCCCACATAAATGTAGGTTTTTTTCTAGGCTGTCTATTCTGTTCCATTGATTTGTGTATCTGCTTTTGTGCCAAAACCATACTGTTTTGATTACTTTGGCTTTGTAATATAGTTTAAAACCAGGAAGTATAATACCTCTAGCTTTGCTCATCTTTCTGAAGATTTTTTGGCTCCTCGAGCTCTTTTTTGGTCCCATATAATTTTAGCATTTTTTTTCTATTTCCTTGAAAAATGTCCTTGGAATTTTGATAGCAATGCCCTGGGTTGTGGGGGGTATAGGCAGTTAAGAACGGTTTCCTTGTTTGCTATAGTCTTGTGGGTCTTGCGGATGGAGCCCCATTGGCTTTCCAAGCTGGTTGTTTGGGAACCCATCCCTCAAGTGGAAGCCTTTGCCTTTAAAGGGGCTCTAGATATTGGGTCCAAACACTGTGCTCCTCAGGGAAGAGCTGGGAGTCATGAGTCCCTCCCAACTGCATGTCACTGTGCCAGGGTGGGGCACATGGCAGGAGTGTATCTCCTGGATAACCAAGGCTAACCAACCTATTTCAGGCTCTGTAACCTTAATTACATCTGCATCCCTTTTGTCAATAACCTACCATAGTCACATGCTCTGGGGGCCTAGGACGTGGACATCTTTGGGGAAGAGGCACTGTGTTGCCCACCCTAAGGCCTCAAGAGCCAGGATCCAGGCCTTTCAGACTACTTTTCTGTGTCTCTGTGTGTGTGGCTTTGTTCTCTCCCACAGCAGTGTGGGGGCCCGGGATGCAGGTGGCACAGCATTTCCCCAATATATTTAGGGTCGCAGCCTCCAAAGCCCTCTCTCTGATCAGAGGAAAGAGGTGCCCTCTCAGTGTCACTGCGCAACTCCCCCAGGCAGAGGCTGCATTGGCCCAGAGCGGGTCTCAGGCCCATCCCTTGGGCCAAGCACGCTGTCAGGGCAGGAGGGGGCAGAAGTGGGCATAAGGGACTAAAACCAGCCCAGCCTTGTTGAGAGCCCACCCGAGACTAGAGGAACAGGTTTGCACCAAGAAGAGGGAGGGGTGCTGAGTACAAAACCTGGAGCTGACTCTGTGACCATCACAAGCTGGTGCCACTTGCAGCCCTCTGCTCCAGGGCGCCTGGCTGGGCCGCCTCATCACCCTCACTGCTCTCCTGCAGGTCCATCGTGTATTAACTCCTTTTCACCAAAACCACATCCCAGCTCCACCTCTCGCCAGCAGGCTGGCCTTGCTCCAGGCCTCAATTGTTCCCTCAGTAAAATGGGAATAATAATCATCTGTGCCTAGCCAGGCTATTTAGAGCTGCTGGGGAAGCAGTTCACTCAATAAATGCCTGTGGCCTGGGAAGCCCCCAGGGCTCCGAGTGTCGCTGGCTCCTCAGGAAGCTGGCACTGGGGGCAGCAAGCAGGGCTGCCCAGAAGGCACCTGGCCAGCTCTGGGCCACGAAAAGGCAGCCATTCAGGGCTGGCTTGGACAGAAGCCGAGTGATGAGAGACAGGAGCCCTGTGCTCCGGGGAGGAAGGGGCCCCCACGTGGCCTCCCCATGGGGCTGGGCTGCCAGGCCAGCTCGCTGGGGAAGGGGAGGCGCCAGAGAGGGAAGACTAAGCTAGTGTTTGAGGCCCAGGGGCTGAAAGGAGGCTGTGTGTGCCCAGACGGCAAGAGGGGATGTGAGTCATTGGTAGCCCTGGGGGGTGGGGGCAGCCAGCTGTCCAGGACAAGGGGCACAATGCCCACCCACGGGTGAATGCTTGTCAGTGTTGAGTTTGAGCGTGTGTGCTGGGGGTGGGGCTGGGGCTTCACAAGTTTGTCTGGCTGCCCAAGGCTCCCTGTGGTGGGCACACCCAGCCATCCTCTGAACGTGGCTGATGCAAGGCTGCCCTCCTCCCCGCCATGGCCCCTCAGGTAGCCAATGCTGGTGATCCATTCCCTTGGCTATTTACCGAACAGGCCTCCGTGCACCGCCCACCCCCCATGCTGCCAGGAAAGCAGAAAGGCCTGTCCCTGCTTCCACGTGTGCCTCGTGGTGGGACAGTGGAGGAGGGACAGACAGATGTGATCCTGGCCGAGGAAGGGAGCACCTACTCCGAGGGAGGGACATTCCCAACGGGTTTTGAAAGATGAGCAGTTCACTCGATTCAGGAGGGGGCAGTGCTTTGGAGCAGAAGGAAGCTGGGACCTTGGTGATGAGGAGGGAAGGGCCACAGGGGCTGGAGCAGGGCGTGGAGGTAGATGTGTTAAGGGCCTGCTGGCAGTGCCCAGGGGCTCCTGGAGGTGGGGAGGGCACAGACGGGAGGGCCCAGGGACAGATGGAAAGAGGCCGTTCTAGGATGCAGTGGGGACCTGCCTGGCCCTGAGCCTGTTCTCAAGGGTCTGCTTGTGGGGTTTCATCAGTAGTAGAGGAGGGGGCTGGGGAAGGCCCACCCATCTAGAAAAGGCCTCAGGCATGTGGGTGGATGTGTGTGAAGGTGTGTATCTCTCTGAGTGTGTACTGTGTGTGATGAGTATGTGTGTGTGCATGTCTGTGGGCACGTCTAGGTGTCTGTGTGGACGTGGGTATGCACGTGGGTCTATGGTTCCTTACTGAATGTGCATGTATTTCAGGTGTGCATGAATGACTGTTACGTGTGTGTCTCTCCAAACGTGCATTCTACTATATGACTGTGTCTCTGTGTGTGTCTGATCTATGTGTGTAAGAGGGTTGTATGCATCTCTGAATGTATGTCTGCATGTATACGTACACCCCAAGGTGTGTGTGTGTGTGTGTGTGTCCGGGTCACTTGTATGCCTCTGTGCCTCTGTGTCAACTGTGAGTGTGCGTTTGTCTCTCTGCATGTCTGTGAAAGAGCATGTGTGTCCGTGTGAGTGCCCGCCACGCCCTGCCAACAGGAACCTGGGCAGCAGCCTGGCTGGCCAGCATCCAGGGTGGCATTTGGGGACCGCTCCTTCCATTCCCACCTCACCTCCCCCCAGCCCCTCCAGTCCCACCCAGACCCTGCTGCCTGGGCCTTTCTGACCTCTTGGCTTCTCTTCCAGCTGCCCAGCTCTCCCCTCACCGACTGGCCCCCACTCCCACAGAGCCACAGGTGGCCTCAGCTGCCCCCAGACCGGCCACGGGGGCCCAGGCACAGGAGGGAGCAGAGAGCAGCCACCTCTGAAGGGGCTCTGGCCGCCCTGGCTGGCCGGCCTGCGGCCCGTCCCCCAGGAAAGGACTTGACAGGAAATCAAGTGCAGACATTTCCCACACAGCCACCACCTCCTTCTTTTTCCTCTGGGTCTCTAGTCTTGGAGGTTTGTTTTGGAGGGTGGCTTGACCGTCAGCGGGGGCTTGGCACAAGCAGAGGTTGTCAGCCTCCGGTTTGTCCCTGTGGCCCTGGAGTGCCAGGGCCCTGCCCCACAACAGCAGGGGACAGATGACCCAGGCCTGGCCAGGCAAAACCCTAACACCCCTTGACATGATTGGTGGCCCAGGTTTGGGCACACGACTGAAGCAAGACCAATGAAGAAAGTCCTTCCACTGAATTTTAGATCTGGAAGTTGACAGAAAAAAATACTCTTTCCTCTGGGTTCCTCAAGACAGGGTGATAAACGCCTGTGGCCATCAGCAAACCTGCACTTCTCCTAAACCTCATGGAGGGAGCCAGCAGATGTAAGCAAGAAACTGGAGCCAGGCGGACTGTCCAGGGGCCAAGTTGTGGGGAGAGAATGGGAGAGAGGGGTTTCCCATCATACAAGCAAATGAAGTCCTTTTGCTTGAGCTATTTTGAGTTGGGTTTCTGTCACTCGTACCCAGAGGAACCCTGGGCAGTCCCTGCCTCAGCCACAGGCCCAGAACCCTCTGGCCTGGCCCTTAACACCCCTTGCTGTCCCTCCCTGGCTTCCTCAGATCCCATGCAGAGGCTGTGGCCACCCTTTGCCACTCTTCTCAAGCTCCTAACCCCACCTCTACCTCCTCAACTAACACCTGCTTCCCTGGGAAAAGTGAACTCAGCTCTCCCCCCTCCACCCACTTCCCTCCATAGCCGCCGCCCCGTCTGCCTGCCGACTCCCCAGGCTCACAGGGGGATGGGTCCTGCTGCTGCCGCTGGCCCACAGCTGACCAAGAAAGCTGGAATGGAGGGCCACTGCCAGCAGTTCCCAAACCTGCCTATACATGAGAATCACTGGGGAAACTGGAAAAATACAATTTCCCGTGTTCCACAGGATTCTCTGCAGGTAGGTCCTGGAATTACGATGATAATACAGCTTCACTGGTTATGGTAACGTTGCCTTCTGGGTTGTTGGGTCAATCTTGGCTCCATCAGGATTTGACCACAGATGGGCATCTCGGGGTCTCTAGCAAGAGGACATTGTCCACTGTGTTGCTCACTTGGAACCCTGCAAGGAGGCCTGTGTAACTTCCTCCCATCTTCTCTCAGGCCCTCACGATCTAGGCTTCTCTTTGGCCAATCTTCCCTCTCTCTCTCCGAGAGAGGAAAGCTTCTCTCTCGGTGAATTCAAAGACATGTCAACCAAAACTGGCTATCTTTCCAATCATATTATTGTGTGGAAGGATTCAGGACCACTTAGAGAAAGTTCTGGCCCCGGGGCACTGCTCTGCTGGGTTGCTGAGCTCATTCAGGCATGGGCAGAGGCTCCTGTGCAGTACTTTGTGCCAGGCACATATTTTCAGTGACACTCTTCACTAAAGAGTGATGAATTCTGACACTCCAATGCTAATTAACGGACCCTCTAGTGCAAGTGTAGATGGCCACACTTGGAGCACTAGCCGCGGCTGACCCTGGAGTGTAGATGTCTGCTCAGGACCTTTACACCCTAAAATGGTCTCACACAAACATCACATTGCTGGGCTGAAGCAGTTATGGGCCAGGGCAGCTCTCCACCCGCAGCTCCTGCCGGGCCCTTGGCACCGGCCTCTACAGATGGCATTCTCTCTCCCAGGGACCCAGGGCTCCTCACACCTCTGCTGGCTCTCTGGGCCCACGTCGGCCCCATGTACAGCCAAAGGCTGACCCTGGGCAACCTCTGGCCTGTCAAATCTCTCCCCCTGCCACCCCAAGGGCCTTGCAGGCAAATGTCTCCACTGCGCTTGGCAGAACCAGCCGGCAGGGGCTGGATTCTAAGCTATTCTGGAGGGGCGGTGGGGGCTGATGTCAAAAATGTGGGAAAAGGGATGGAAAAGGGAAATGGGAGAGGAACAGGGGGGCAACTACAAGAGGTGGGAGAGGGAAAAGTGGGAAGGAGAAGTAGGGTGCGAAGCAGGCTGGGGACGAGGCAGAGGGAGGGGGGCGGAGGGCTTCCTGCAGGTCCCCCTCGCCGGGGTTCCTGGGCTCCTCTGCCCAGGCATGTCAACCTCAGGAGAAGAGGGTGGCCCGGTGACAGGGACACCTAGCCCATCTCCACCACTGCTTGACACTCCACTGCCTATCCAACCTGCTCCCCCATCCCCCACTCTCCCCCCAGGGCCACAGACAGTCTCTCCCACCCCACCGGTTCTGCAGCTCCCATCTGCCCCCAGCCAGGGCTGAGGGGCAGGGAGAGATTCCATCTGCACACTGACCTCTGGTCTTCAGAGGCCCCTGCTCAACTACCCCAGCTGTGGCTTGCTGACAACCAGCAGGAATCCACTCGGGCTCTGCCCACAGGGGCTGGGACGCGTGAGGTGGGCTAGCGCTCCCTGACAGGGACAGCCCCGAGCAGCCGGCAGGGGCGCCTATCAGACTGACAGTGAAAGCTGACCAGGGCCTGGCCTGGCTCCCACATCCCCCACCCCCACCCCTCAGTCAGGGACTGAGTATTTAATTGTCACCCATTTCCCCAGTCTGAGTTCCACCTAGGCACAGATCGAATGAATCCATGATGACAACCTGCTTCTCTCTCTGCACCAGCTTCCACTGGCAAACACTCAGCTGGCCTTGGGCGGCTCCCCCCATTGCCACCTCCTGGAGCTCTGGTGGGTTCTGGGGCCTTGTGGGTTGGGTCAAATATTAACAATAATAATAGTAGCAGCAGCCAGCCTGCCATGATGCCCCATGCAGGAGAGACTCTGATCTGTGTGCTTCACATGCGTCATCTCACATAACCCTGTGCTGCCAGGAAATTGAGGTCTCAAGGGGATAAGCCACCTGCTCCTAGTGACAGCAAGTGCAGAGCCCTGACCAACCCCTCTAGCGGCCAATCCTGGGCTCAAAACCCTTTCTCAGAGCACAGCTGTGTGTGCCCCTTACCAGGTACCTGAGATCTCGCAGCTCCCAGGTGAGAGGTCGCGCCGAAGCAGGGTGCGCTGCTCTCGGCCAGGCCAGTCCTAACCCTCCTTCACCTAACCCTAACCTAACTTGTAGGGCGAAGGGGGAGAACCCAGAAGCCTGGGCAATGAAGTGAAGCGTGCAGTGTCCTGGGAGATGGGCGGCCAGCAGGGTGGGGGTGGCTCTCACAGCAGGCAGCCAAGCCAAGGGGGCTTTGGGCTTAGATCTTTCTCCTGCTCTGGTTCTTGGGAATGGCCATCCCAAAGGCACTGGCCCCAGGGTCCTCCTCTGGAATTCTGCCCGGAAGGCCCCTCACATGCCCTGATTGGAGCTTGCAACATCCTGGAAAATTCTATTGCCCCTTGGGTTTTTCCTCCCCCTCCAAGGGGCCTTGAGCCTTAAGGATAGGGGCTGAAGGGGCTCCTCACCCCCCAGGGGCCTGAGGCACCGTGTGGCAAGAGCTTCCTACAACCGGCCTCTGTCTGGCTGCTCCTGGGGGCTCTGGGCCTCCCTGCAAGCCCTTTGGCTAGAAAGTAACTCCCAGCACTGCCATCCCTGGGAAGGGGGCGCAGGGCCTGCCTCAGGAGCCAGGAGCCTCCCGGGTTTGCTCACTAACTGTAAGACTTGGCCCACTGGGCTTGCCCTCTTGACACCTCCATTTCCTCCTTTGCAGAGTGGGAGTGATGATAGTGCACACCTCTAGGATTAAGCGTCACTCATGTGTGGGCCTAGAATCCTGCTCAGTATATTGTAAATGCTTGATGAATGTTAGCTCCTATTCATTGAGCTCTTTGGATTCTGTGGGCGGTTTTGAGGTTCTACTGTAAGCTCAGCAATGGGATTTCAACATGGTACAACAGACATCTGGGCAATGGCTGAGGTTATTAACCGGTTAGAGGTTTCTGGAAGTCCCCTGGATGGGGAACAACCGTCACTCCAGACCCCGCTGGGCCAAGAACACCACTACTGCTCTGCGGGCTGGGTCTCCCCGCAGCCGGCTCCCTACCAGTGGCTGGGGCGGGCACACACACAGGCAGATCAACAAAGGCCGCGGGCACGAAGGGTTTTGTGAGTGCTATTTGCTGATGGACGCAAAGAGGACGCAAATGGAGGCTGGGTCTAGGCAGGTCGGCCTGTTTTTCCTAGGTGGTGAGGGGAGATCTCAGAGGCCGGGGGAGGGACCCGGGAGGCGGGGGGCGCTGCCTGGGGAGCGGGCGCCTGGGCCCCGGTCCCGACCCGGGCAGCCCCGCCGCCGCCCGACCTCTTCTCCCAGGGTTTGCTCTCTCCCGTCCCTCCTCCTACCCGGGGGCGGGGGGCCCCCGTCGGCTCCGAAGTCCCGATTGGGCCACTCACGGCGGGACGCCAGCGGCCGGGTGACCTTGGGCGGCTCCGCGCGCCCTGAGCCTCGGGCTCCCTCTGTGAAATGGGTCGTTTCCGCCGCGCCGCCGGGCGGGGGGCTGGGCCGCGGCCCAGGGGCTGGAGGGCTGGGGGCGCCGAAGGGGTTAACGCACCTGGGCCGCCGCGGCCCCTCCCGGCCCCTCCTCCGGCCGCCGGGAAGAGGAAAGCCTCGGCGGGGGCGCGGCCCGGCCTCCGCCCGCGCCCGCCCCGTCCGCGTCCCCGCCCGCCGTCCCCCGGCTGCGGCGCCCAGAGCTGCGACCCGCGCGCCCCGCTCCGCCGCCCCGGCCCGGGCCGCCATGTCTCTGTGGTGAGTGGGGGGCCCCGCCGGGCAGCCGGGCGGAGGGGGCTGGGCCGGGGGCGCGGGGACCCGGGCTTCCCCTCCCGCGGAGGCCGGGGGGGCGCCCCGGAGACCCGGGGCGGCCCTCGGGGACGGGAGATGCCGCGCTGGGTGTGCTGTGGCCGGCCTCAGTTTCCCGGGGACGGACGGGCTCGCGCGGCGGCCGCCGGGGATGCGCGGCCGTGCGCGGCGCCTGGACGACCGGCCGGCGGCCGCGGACTCCGCGCGCTCGGCCCTCCCCGGCGGTCCCCTGCTTCCCCGCGCCCGGGCCCCGGGGCGCCCAGACCCCACGCCGGGACCGCGGGGGTTGAGGGCTCAGGGTCTCTGCGGCACGCCGGGTCCCGGCCCCCAGGCCGAGGGCCTCCTGCATCCCGGGCGACCCCCGTCCCGGCGTGGCGCTGCTTCCTCCCTCGGAGCCCTGGCCTCCCGCCCTCCCGCCCCTGCGGCTCTCCCGCTCTCCGCGCTCCTCCCTTCCCCGGTGGGACTTTCTTCCTCCCGACGGAGTGGGGCGGCGCAGGTGGAATGCGCCTGGGCGAGGGGCCTCATCGCCTGTCCTGAACTGAAACCCCCAGGGCGGGAGCACTCCGCCCTACCCGCTGGGAGGATTGGGTTCAGGATCGTACACCCCAGCACCTGGGGCGACCCAGTCTTCCCCACACCCCTTACGCTGGAAACCTTGGGGCTCACGGGAAAAGGCCGCTCAGTGGGGCTCGGCCTTCACTAGCCCCGGGTGTCTGCACCTTCAACTAGCCAGTCCTGGGGCCACCCCAGGCTTCTCCACAGACGCTGTCTCACCTCACCGAGTCTGTCTCTTCCCATAGCCCTGCACTGTCCCGCTTTGGAGGCCACCACCCCAAGGCCTGGCCCTGCAAGGCCATGTTTTTACGGCCTGGCCTCTTCGCAGAGCCCTCACTGTGGTCTCTGCAGGAGAAAACAGGGCAAGTGGACCGGGCACCCCCAGAGTGCGAGCTGAGCAAGGGGTCCTGGGATCCAGAGGCTCAGGGCCCCAGCCCCAGGCCTGCCTGCACTCCTCCGGCACTCCTGGCAAACAGCTCTAATTTCTGCCTCTGAAATGGATGTAGTGGGGGTTACCTGGTCAAGGAGGGTCCCTGAAGAGTGGGGTTCCAAGTGTGTTCCCATCCCAGGGCAGTAGAGCTGAGAGACTTCTTCTCTCCTAGTGGGATGTTAAGGGAGTGGGGCCCAGTCTGAGCGGTAAGGGGGCCCTGGCCATGCTAGGTGATGCCTGCTCCGTTTTCAGGCCTGTCAACCACAAGGGCTGTTCTTTTCTGTTGGGTCAGGTGGATGGGGAGGAGGGGGGACGAACAGGGTTCTCACGTCCCAAGTTAGAGCCCGTCCTCAATGTCCCCCACAGGTTATCAAGTTCCCAAGCTGCAGAGCAGGTACCGTCTTTGCCCCCCACCCCAGCGGTTCACCCAGTTTGCAGAGGGAAATGAAAGCAAATGGGTTGCCCTGCCGGTGGTGGAGAACAGGCTGCAGAATCGCAGCATTTTCCCGACTGCCTACCCACTGCATGCCAGGCACTGTATGTAGCACGCCAAAGCTGTGTTACCTTCATTTGGGGGAAGGAAAAAAATCATGGTTTGGAGAGTTTGAATGAGACCCCCTCAAAGCCATTTAGCTCGTAAGTTGTCAGAGCCAAGATCTGACCCTCGGCAGCCTGACTCCACGGTGCTTATACCTAAGCTCTGTAGCGTATGGCTCTTCTGGTCCTGAAGGAAGGAGGTCAGGGTGGGAGAGGACGCAGGACCCTCCTTGATGGCTCAGAAGCCCCAGGACTCGAGTCTGCCAAGCATCCACTTGCCAGCCTGGGACCACACTTCTGAGCAACAGGGCTTTGGGGGGAGCCACAGGGATCTCATCCTTTCCTCTCTCCTCTGCACCCTGCCCCACACCCCAGGAAGAGAACCATCTACAAGAGTGTGTGCCTGTCCCTGGCTCTGCTCGTGGCTGTAACAGTATTCCAGCGCAGTCTGACCCCCAGCCAGTTTCTGCAAGAGACCCCATCACCTACATCAGGGTCACAAAAGGCCCAGAAACCCAGTGGTCACCTGGTGAACCCCAACAGCTTCTGGAAGAACCCAAAGGATGTGGTCACCCCCCTGCCCACGGTCTCTCGGGGGCCTCAGACCTGGGATGTGACCACCACTAACTGCTCAGCCAATATCAACTTGACTCACCAGCCCTGGTTCCAGGGCCTGGAGCCGCACTTCCGGCAGTTTCTGTTGTACCGCCACTGCCGATACTTCCCCATGCTGCTGAACCACCCGGAGAAGTGCGCCGGTGACGTCTATCTGCTGGTGGTTGTCAAGTCGGTCATCACACAGCATGACCGCCGGGAGGCCATCCGCCAGACCTGGGGACGGGAGCAGGAATCTGCGGGCCGGGGCCACGGTGCTGTGCGCACCCTCTTCCTGCTGGGCACCGCCTCTAAGCAGGAGGAACGGGCCCACTACCAGCAGCTGCTGGCCTATGAGGACCGCCTCTACAACGACATCCTGCAGTGGGACTTTCTGGACAGCTTCTTCAACCTGACCCTCAAGGAGATCCACTTCCTCAAGTGGCTTGACATCTACTGCCCCACTGCCCGCTTCATCTTCAAGGGCGATGATGACGTCTTTGTCAACCCTACCAACCTGCTTGAATTTCTGGCTGATCAGCGGCCACAGGAAGACCTGTTCGTGGGCGACGTCCTGCAGCATGCTCGGCCCATCCGCAAGAAGGATAACAAATACTATATCCCCACCATCCTGTACAGCAAGGCCAGCTACCCGCCCTACGCAGGTGGAGGAGGCTTCCTTATGGCTGGCAGCCTGGCCCGGCGCCTGCACCACACCTCTGACACCCTGGAGCTCTACCCCATTGACGACGTCTTCCTGGGCATGTGCCTGGAGGTGCTGGGTGTGCAGCCCATGGCCCATGAAGGGTTTAAAACTTTTGGCATCTCGCGGAACCGCAACAGCCGCATGAACAAGGAGCCCTGCTTTTTCCGCTCCATGCTGGTTGTGCACAAGCTGCTGCCCGCTGAGCTGCTGGCCATGTGGGGGCTGGTGCACGGCAACCTCACCTGCTCGCGCAAGCTCCAGGTGCTCTGACCCCAGCTAGGCCACCAGGATGGGCTAGGACATGTGCTCTCAAGCCTGGAAGTCATGAGCTGGAATGCCATGCTGGGGCATAGCCTTTGGGACATTGCAGGGAGGTGAAGGGTTTGGATTTTATGTGCCCCTGGGTGGGGTGGGGTGCTGTTAGCCCAAAGGGCCCTTCCCTGTGCGGACACCCCAGAAAGTGGAGCTAAGGCCTAGGAATGTAGGGAACTGCCCAGACCGCAGGGCATCTGGGGAGCAAAGCTGCCGGCTACTGGCAGCCCTCCCAACCCTGACCCACTGCCCGGCTCCCTCTAACCTGGTTGGAGGCCCTGGTGGCCTGAAGGAGCTCTGTGCTCAGGTACTGGGCTGGGCCTGGGCCTGGATGGCTCTATCTGCCCTCTGGTCTTCATGAAGAAGATTCTTTCCCCATGAATCCCTCCGTCTTCCCACGAGCCCAAGCAGCCCTTTCAAGAGAAGCTCAACCCTGTGCAGGCTCACAGGCCCCTGCCCCCGCCATGCCTCCGGGTCTCTGGGAGACAGAACCTCAGAAGGCCCTCAGCACACCCCCACAGGCCTGCCTGGAGTCGCCGCGCAGTCTCCGCTCCCAGGGGGCTTCCCTCTGGCTGTGCCCTGTGCCGCTCCATCTGGCCCATCTGGAACCCCAGCTCTGCCTACCTCAGCGATCCTCAGAACCTCCGGATGAGCTGCAGCCCCAGCCCAGCCCTGACCCAGGGCCAGAGAGCAGCGCTCCGGCCCCACAGTCGCCGTGCTGCCCAGCCAGCCTGAGCCGAGGGCCCTCCTGCAGCCCCACCAAGGCCTGGCTTCCCACCTGAAACCAGCCGGTGTGGCCCTGAAAGGGATGCCCCTCATTACTGTGAAGTTTTATTTATGACAAATTTGGAGGGAGAAGAAGGCGCCCGGCCTCAGGATCTGGTGGTGTTCTTCCCTTTCCTTGCCTCATTCCGGTAAGACACCACCTCCCTTGGCCACTCTTACCCCCAGGGCCCCCCCATGCCCATCACAGCCCCTCAAGGACCCTGTCCCACCTGCTGCCGACTTCTCCAGGGCCTGAGGGGCCCAGCATCTGCCCTGGGAAGGGATGGAGGAGCCCTCCTGGGCCACCTCGCCCAAGTTTGGGGGTCCTCGGGGATGCGTGAAAGATGCCATCTTGTATCTCAGGGTGGAGTCACTTGGGAAAAGAGGGATCACTTGGGACTGAGAGGGATCTACTCTATTTTCTCAATAAAAGGGGACTGTTTTTTTTCTGGCGTGAAACTTCCTGTTGCCACCTCAGTCCGAGGGCCTGTCTCCGGCCAAGGTTGCAGGAGACTTCTGAAGACACAGCTGTTCCCGCTCTTGGCTGGTGGGTGCACAGGGGCCCCTTGAAGGGCCTTAGAGGGAGGCGAGGGCCAGGATTGAGGCCGAGACCACAGGGCCAGCGTCCAGACAGATGCCGCCTCGATGCGGCGGCGGTGGAGGAGGGAGAGACCCCCACTCCCCCACAGAGCAAGGCCGGAGCTGACGGTGGGAGGGGCCAGGAGGGCGGGGGCGGGGCCTGCTGGGTTTCCTCGTGTCCTTTCCGTTATCCTGGAAGCATTGATACGGTTGACAAGAAGCACTGAAACAGTGGCCAACGGAGTGTGAAGACTCTTGGTCTAAGCTGCTTATCTCCAGGGTAGGGAGGGTAGCCATGGCCAGGAGGGGGCCCAGAGGGCCCAGGAGGGGGTCCAGAGGCAGAGTTGAGTTTGTCTGTGACCTGAAGGGTGATTGGGCAGGGGGAGAAAGGGGCGCATATGGAAGGCCGAGGCTGAAGCAGAAAGAACTGCCTCACCCTGAGCTGCAGCTGGGAGGTGAGATGGGAAGGCACTTGGGAGGCAGGCAGGACCTGTTCTCAGTCTTCTGGGTTGCAGGGGGGTGTTCAGATTTGGCCATGAGAACAGAGGGCCAGAGGGCAAGGAGCAAGGGCCCTGGCTGTGCACCCCTTCCCCGGGCTCACTGGCCTCTCCACCTGGACCCGCAGACCGGGCCCTCTAGATGGAGTCAGCACATTCCCATGGGAACTTCCTCAGCTCCAGCCCCAAGGGTGGCCTCGCCCCAAACTCCTTCAGACCCTAGGGGCCCAGACCTCTGCTGGGAGGGGCTGGGGGGAGTGGGGAACCCGCATTAGCACAGCAGAAGGAAGGGCAGGGAGCCCACCGAAGGTGACCAGTGTCACAGGCCTCCTGCACAGGGTGGGGAGCAAACTTCAGCCGTGGCCTGACCGGGCACCTGTGTGAAGGAGTGGGCATTTGCCAGTGGGGGAATGAGGGGGACAGTCCAGGCTGGAGACACGTGCAACAGGCCCAAAGTGCAACAAAGCTGCCTGGTGTGGACTGGGCTGAAGATGGAAGGAACTGGGGTGGGATGAGAAAGGCATACCCTGCTTAGAGTTGGGGTGCTTCCTGAAGGCATTGAGGGGCTATTGCAGCTTCCAGAGCAAGGAAAAAGCAAGACGAGATGAGACCCCCAGAAATGTTCTCACTTCCAGTCCCCCACTTGGGACATGGGGAGCAGCCAGTCCCAGACCCCGGGAACATCAGGCTGGGGACATCAAACACAGTCCCAAGGCCTCCCCAGCACATACCCAGCTTTTCTGTCCTCAGCAGGACTGGGGTTCCATGAAAGAAGAGGCTGGTGGCTGGGAGAATTGCCCAGGCACTGCCCACCTAAGCCAACCTGTCTAGAAGATTTCTCCAGCCCAGCCAGCTCCTGGCCTGGCTCTGGCCCGTCCACTCAGCCGGCTCTGGTACCCTAGGTCTCTCTATAAGCACAACCTGGCTGCCTCCAAAGACAGTCCTGGCCTTTTGGAGGTTTCTTGCTGATCGTGTGCGGACCAAAACATAAGGGTCATTGTGGAAGTTCTTTCAGGTATTTAGCATCTGGCTTCCTAGTAATGATAGCAATTGCCCTTTTATGGAGCTCTTTCAATATGCCTGGCATGTAACATGTACAATGGGTATGACCCTAACCCAGGAAAAAAATATGGTTATTTTAAAATTTTTCTCATTGATTGCTTGAGTCCCCAAGTCCCTCCTGTATCCCTGTTGGCAGAAAATCTAAGCAAAATATGGCAGCCAAAAGTATGCCTCTTTGACATAAGGATTATCTTGAGCTGTTTATTCTTAAGAAACAGGAGACACGGGAGAATCTCTGAAAACCGAGTTAAGGTTACCCCTTGTGTAGAGAACATTTACGCTTAGAAGGGAACTCTCCATTTGTGTCTGCCTGCTGTGCCAGGAAGAGGGTGGTTCTAAATCACAAGAAACTTATCGGTGGAGAAGGCAGAAACTTCCATCAGCACGACACCCTTCCCCTTTATCAGTGTGCTTGTCCCGGGTGCCCCCCATACTGACTTCCCCCTCCCCCACCCCACCATATGTCTTTAGTCTTTAGCCGACGGTGGTATTTAAGGCGGTAACTTGGGCTATTCAGCAGTTTCACTGAGTTTTCCTGGGTCTCTCTCAAGCATACAGGGGGGTATACATGTTATTAAGCATCTGTTTTTCTTTTGCTAATCTGTGTTTATTAGGGGGGTGGTCTCAACCAAGAACCTAGAAGGGTAGAGGGAAAATTTTTTATCCACCCTACAAAATCCTCGTCTCCTCTTGGAGCCCGCTCCTGTAAGGAAGGTGCGCTCAAGATCTTCCTCAGTCCAGAAGGAGCGTTCTCTGGAGAGTCGAGCCGTCCTAGTCAGCGGCTGCCTCTCCCTCCACACGGTGGCGCTGCTGAACACCGTCCTATGAATTCTTAGGCGGTGGTACCTTTGGGGTACAGGCTGCAGGCAGGCCCACGCTTCAGACATAAGGTCACCCCTCTCTTAGTCACCCTCACAAGCACAGCCATCCTCCCAAAGAGCAGCGGCGAGCGAGGGGTGCTGGGTTCCGCGGTTCCCAGTTACACAGTCGCTGGGCGGTACCGCAAACTCCTCGGGCTTTCTGTCCCTGGGAAGCCGCCTGCCAGGCCTCTCCTAATAGTAAATTTTAGTCCCCAACTTGATCCTGAGCAGCAGGATGAGGGGTGGATGGGTCTCAATCCCTCCCTTCCCCAAAGGCCCTGGGCTCTGAATGCAAAATCACTTCCCTCGTCATGACCCACGAGCTCGGTGATCCGACTTGACTTACTCCGTCAACCTAAGCTGAGGAGCAAGGAGGGAAGCTTCTGGAACCCCAGTACACACTTCACCGTCAAGTGACGTGGAGGCTCCCAAGAGAAGGGTCCCGCAGCTAATGTGTGACAGGGCATGGCCTAAGCTCGGGTCTGCTCCTCTAACCATTCACCCTACCATCTCCCAAGAGCCTCAGCCGCTCCCTTTCTCCTCAGGAACTTTCATGTGCATTTGTGGTTCTTGCCAGTAGAAAAACGTTATGTCTGATGAGTGATTGGAAATTTAGTATTTTGGTGTTTCGGGGAGCCCGGCCGACTTAGCACCACGGGAAACATTTTCTTCCTGACAGTTACCTAAAATATTGTGAGGGAAGACTTTTCTGCTTCAGTGAAACACTATGCACTGTTTAAGACACAACCCCCAAACTGCTCCAGCCCAGTTCCCTGTATTTGAGCACGGATGGCTGTGCAAACTCTTGTGTAGAACTTCCATTGACTCCTCTCCCCCTAGTGGAAAAACCAGTTTTACCTTCGTTTGCAATTCAATTCCTTCACTCCATATAAACGTGAGCTTTTTTGACATCTGTGAACCGGTTATAGCATCTGCTTACTTTCATGCAAACAAAATAAATCTTTACCTTTTGCTCGTTCTTGTATCTGTTCGAATTACGCATTTTTTTCTGAAAATCATCTTTTAACAATTGCTTCTATATTAAAATGAACACAGACACAACCATGGGGTGGAATGCAGTTTTTGCATGTATTTCTAATGAAAAACTTGGTCTAAGGTGAGCCTAGGCGTAGAGCTCAATCCTTCCCGGGTGGACACGAGCCCCGCCGCTCTTCTGAAAAGCCTCCCAGGGAGCTTTGAAAAATGCCTGCAGCCGGGCGGGATACATCCGAACCTCGAGGCTGGGCGCGAGTCTAGGGATTTTAAGCAACTGCCCTTAGTGACTCGGGGGAGCTCCCCGGCGGGAGCTACCGGCCAGGGCGGGGATTTGCTGACCCTGCAGGGCAGCAGGTGACCTATGAGGAATCTCGCGCTTTGTTTTCCTCTGGTGCCGCCGAATCTAACAGGAATGCCTGAATTCCTGCCTCCGCCCCGCGGCTGGGCAGCTGCCTGCAGGGGCTTGAAATCGTCGGACAGTGAGGGGCCGGAGAGCGCGAGCGTCAAAAGCGCTCGGCCCGGCCCGCGACCCAGAGGCCATTGCTGAACCGCGTTGGGCTGGTGGGGACAATCACGCTTTGCCGTCGTGGGGCGGGGGTGGTGGTGGAATCCGCTGGAATCCGGGGTCTGTGCAGAAGGTGGGAGGGAGTCCGGCGCCGAGGGGTCCGCGCCCCAGCACAGCGTCCCTCCCGGACCCACCTGCGGGCCCCGAAGCCCGGCCGCGGGGTCGCGGGGGGCGGTGCGCTCACCCTCCGGGCGGCGAGCGGGTGGGGCGGGGCGGGCGGCGGGAGGAGTCCCCGGTGCTGTGCGACCCCACAGAGGGTAGGGAGCGCCCCCAGCTGATTGCGTAGGGCATCGTGATGAGAGGAGGGGAGGGACGGTTTGGGCTGGTTCTGTGAAATCTGTAGCTTGTGTTATTGTACCACAAATCATCCGCGTTTCCTAAGGGTGTGTGTGTGCCTCAAAATGCTGGAAAGCTCCACACCAAGCTGCTTAGCAGGAATGAATGACATCCTGGAAGTGGTATCCAGGGATTTCATCCTTTACTTTTGGCGTCTCTGTAAAGGAAGACTTTCAAAATGAGCTGCATCACTGAGTTGAGGGGTGTACAGTTTAGTGGATAAAAGTGTGCCAAGACATGACACACATGGTGGCCTCGGAGGCTTTGACACCCTCAGAGCCACCTTGGGGGTCTCTTTCAGGGGAAGGGCTTATTCTTGTCCTACCCACCAAGGGGATGCCTGCAGCCTTTATCTTACAGTGGACAGAAATCATCAGGACCGGCTACCCTCCCAGGCCTTCCCAGGCCAGAAGGCAAGCCTTAGCTATCAGAAGTAATTTGCAGTGATTGTTTAATTATATAGTATCTGAACTATCATAGACAAATACTATAATAATTCCGTTTTTAATAAAAGCTAATATCATAGCCAACATTGGTTAGGATATGTTTCGTTCCAAGTGACATGAAATTCAGCTCAAACTGGTTGAAACCTTAAAGAGGATTTGCAGACCCACATGAGCGAAAGACCAAAGGCTGCGGCCTTCAGGGTTGGTCTGATTCAGTCGCTCATCCGGGAGAGAGAGAAAGGGCGGCCGCCTCACTTGCTGACGCTGGCTGGCTGTGAGAGACTGAAGTCTGCGCTGAGGCAGCCAGGCTGCAACGGCTGCACATGGACCACCACACTGAACGGTGCAAATGGTTGGGAGACAAGGAGGCAGGTCTGCACCATTCGGCATAGCTGCCTGCAGTTCGCTAAGACCAGCTGCCAGGTGAAAGGTCAGACTCAAGTCCAATCAGCCCAGTCGTCCAGACCCAGTCAAACACTTCTTGCTATATTTGTGGTATGTAATTTGAAGCTACACTGTTTGGCACTAAAAAATAGAGTTTCTGATAAAGCATTTCTTCTATAATGAAGACTCAGTGAGCCCTGGTGCATCGCAATGCATCCAGTATCCCTCAAATGTGTCCTGCCTGCTCCCCAGAACCTGTGCAAATGATGACATGTCACTCCTATAATTATGCTGCATTATGTGGCACAGTTGACCTTAAAATGAGCTTATCCACGTGGCCTGAACTAATCCCAGGAGACCTTAAAAGCAGAGAGCTTCTCTTCTTGAGGCAGAAGAAGTCAAAGAAATCTGAAGCCGGTGAAGGACTCCACATGCCACTGCTGACTTGAAGACTGGGGGGCCAGGTGACCAGGAATGAGAAGGGCTTCTAGAAGCTGAAAACAGCCCCCGGTTAGCAGGCAGCAGGGAAATAAGAACTTCAGTCCTACAATCGCAGGTGCTGAATTCCGCCAATAATAAGAGCCTGAGCTCCAAGTGAGGACGGAGCCGGCCAACACCTTGATGGTGGCTTGGGCGCAGACCCAGCGTACTGTGCGGTCTAGATGTTACCAGAAACAAAAAAGTAGTGAAAGCTTATAACACACTATTTAATCAACTTAGAACAGATTTCACTGACAAAAAGACATGAAAAACCTAACATTATCATGAATAAGATTGAAACAAAGATCCATATCAAACTCTGGTCCATGCCCTGCTTGTATCTGCTTTTTTCACACATGAAACTTTTACCACTTACGTTGTGTATCAGAAAGAAAGGAAATGCCAGGTATGCCCTAAAGCAGAGATCCAGACAGGCTGAACTCTATGTCCATGATACAAAGAACCAGAAATTGCCCACAAAAGTAAACCAAACAGGAACAAAGACAGCAGTCTTGGCCTCTTTCTTAAATAACTATTGCGTCAAAGAGAAAATAAAAACGATAATGGCAGACTGTTCTGAAGTCGGGACTACCACATAATTATATTTACGGGGATAATGCCAGTTTATGTCATTATGACTTCAAAGCTGTAACGTGTTGGGCCTTGGCTATTGAACACTATGAAATATAACAACTTGAGATGCATTCATTATTGTAAGGAAAAATAAAATAAATAACTGATCTAATTTTCAACTCAGAATTCCAGGAAAAGAACTTAAAAACAGACTAAAGCAAAGCCAGAAGAAGGAAATAGGAAAGACATAATAAAGATGAAAGTTGAATTTAATGAATTTGAAAGCTGTAAAATTGATACGTAAACCCACGAGTAGATTCTCTTAAAAAAAGAAAGCAAGCATTGAAATAGCTAGACCTATGCCAAATTTAATAAAAGGAAAGAAAGACATATCTAATTAGCAGGTTGATACGATAAACATAGATGAAAATGTAAAATTATAAGAATTACAATTCTCATCAAATATGCAAATAGATGTTTAAGACTTTTTGAAAGCTATGGTTCAAATTAATAAATGAAAGAAGGCGACTCAAAAAAAAAGAAGGAAGAAAACCCATACGTGCCCATAAGTGAGAAGAACTGGAGAACCTTATCAAAGAATTGCCTTCCCCAAAGTCTCTGGAGACCATTTGGGCAGTAAGTTCTCTCAGACTCCCAAGAAACAACTCATGCCAGCCTATGAAACCCATTTCTGACAGTGAAAAGAATGACAAGCTCAACAGATCATTTATGAAGTCTCTCTAACCTGGGCCCCAGACCTAGCGAGTGGGGTGCAGGGGACCTGCCTTGACCCCCACAGTCTGCATACAGCCGGTCCCCTAGTGGCGTTGCTCCCAGGCACTTGGCTTCCCATCTGTCCCTAAAGCCTATTGAACAATAGTCCCCCTTGCAGATGGCAGACCCAGTCTTCTCTTTATCTGGGACCCCCAGAGGCTTGTCTCCTGCTTAATTCTCACCACAGCCGGGCTTTACTCACTGTCTTCCTCAACGCCCTCATTGAGTTTGCACGTGGATAAGTGCCACCCACTCGCCACCCTGTGACCATGCTGCCATCAAATGCCTCTGACCCTCTACAACTGCCTGAATGGCACATGGGCATTGCTGACCACATGGGGACTGGAAGTCCCCCTTGTGGACCTGTGGCATGTCAGGACTGAGTCTGCTAGGCCTTGGGGACAGAGGGTAGGCAAGGCAGAGTCAGCCTGCCCTTCCCCTTATGGAGGGTGCAGCTGCTCCTGGCCACCCATCGTTCTCACCAGGGCCTCTGCATCTGCACCTCCCTGAGATGCATCTCCCCCGCCCCGCATCTTGTTCTCTTACGAGGGGGGCGATCCTGCAGTGGTGTTGCTGAATCCCTGGGGGAATATGGTTTCAGTTTTGCCACAAAAATTTCCCCTATTCAGGTTGCAGTCACTAGTACCTGGCGAAAACCCAACTCCAAACTAGCTCAAGAAAAAAACAACTTTTAGTGAATACAGCAAATCTCTTGAGCTTCAGGCACAGCTGAATCCAGGCACCGAAAATCGTTCTTCGTCTGCTAGCTCTTCTTTTCTCCGGGCTAACTGGATTCTCTAGCATGCCTTCATTCAGAGAGGGGGGAAGACAGTCCCAGGCAGCTTCAGACTTAAATGGTTTTTACTGCTCACACTCCTGGGAAAAAAATGAGTGTCTTTTCTGATATTTTTGGCACAAACTCAAGGGGAGACTCTAATAAGAATGGCTTGTATCATATATCTGAGTCTGAACCACTGTGCACAGCAAGGAGAATGGCGTGGTCTGATCAGGACATCATTGGGCCAGGAGCTTGGTGAGTCCTTGGTGAGGACACACAGCCTGAGCAGGAGGAGGGTGCGGTGAGGGAAGGATGGGTTCCCAAAAAAAGACGCTATGAGGAGATAAATATTACAGACTCAGCCTACAGAACCCCAGGCTGGGGATGTTAAAGCTGACCCTCATGATCTGTGCAAGAGCTGATGCTTCCCACCCCTAGGCCCCCATGGGAGCCTGGGCCCCCCACCCAACCCCTTCCTCACAAGGTTCTTTTTCACTTGGGCACTATTGATACCTTCTTGGAATCTGACTTCCATTCCCTGCCCATCAGAGTCCATCAGAACTGTTCATTTGTGGCTGACCCCAACTTAGATAGAGTTCCCACAACTTTGCATGGGGGCTTTCTAGTCTGCGCACATCTGGAGTTGTGGCTTAACCCTAGAGTTAGAGTGAAGGAAGGAAGAACCCAGGGCAGAAGAAGGGGAGTAGGAATTTCCATTTCCTTTGCACAAGAAGGAGGCCTGCTTTCCAGAACTGTACCTGTGTTGATTTTCTATTGTTGCATGATAAATTATAGCAAAACTAACAGTGTAAAACAATAAATATCTCAGGAATTTGGGAGCAGATTAGGTGAACCTACTCAGTGCAAAATCCTAAATGAAGCATTAGAGAACCCCAGTTAGTAGCACTTTAAAGAGAGTTCAATGGGAAAAGGGGTTGAATAGATAGTTCTCCAAAGAAGATAAACAAATAGCCAAAAAGCACATGAAAAGATATTTAACAGCACTAGTCATTAGGGAAATGCAAATCAAAACTACCATGAGATAGCACTTAGGTGTCTCATTAAAATGGCTATAATCCATTAGGATGGCTATTATAAGAAAAAAAAGGAAAATGACAGGTGTTGGCAAGGATATGAAGAAATTAGAACCCTTGTGCACTGCAGTGGTGCAGCCAGTAAGGAGAACAGTTTGATGGGTCCTCAGAAACCATTTGATCACCATTCGATTCTACCGTTTCACTCCAGGTAAATATCCAAAAGAATTGAAAACAGGGACTCAAACATATACTTGTACGTTAGTGTTCACAATAACCAAAAGGTGGAAACAGCCCAAATGTGCATAAGTAAATGAATGGATAAGCAAAATGTGGTGCATCCATACACTGGAATATTATTCAGCCTTAACACGGAAGGAAATTGCTACAACATGGATAACCTTGAAAACCTTATGCTAAGTGAAATAAACCAGACACAAAAGCCAAATACTGTATGATTCCACTTATATGAGGTACCTAGCATACTCAAATTCAGAGGCGGAGAGCAGAATAAAAATTACCAGGGAGGGGGCAGGGAGTTAGTGTTTAAACAGTACAGAATTTATGTTGAGGATGATGAAGGTCTGGAGATGGATGGTGGCGATAAGTGTACAACATGGTGACTGTATTTAATGCCACCGAATCGCACACTTTATAAAGGTTTAAATGGTAAATTTTATGTAATGCATATTTTACCACAATAAGATAGATAATTTTTAAAAGAAATGATTCCCAGAAATGACAAGAATGTAGTGCCATGGGTGTTGTTACACAGTGTGCTGGTGAAAATTTACACCCGAACAAACTATTTTGAAGGTCAATTTGAAAAAAATATATTGGAAGTTTCTTTTAAAGTTAAACATACACCCATGATTTAGCCATCCCACTCCTCAGTATTTACCCAAGAAAAATGAAAGCATGTGTCACCCAGACTTGTCCACAAATGTTCATGGAGCTTTATTTGTAATTGTCAAAAACAGGCAACAAACCAGGTGTCCATCCACAGGTGAACGGGTCAACAACTGAGGTATATTCATGCAGTAAAATACTAGTGAGAAATGAAAAGGATACTGGTACATGAAACAACAAAAAAATACAGCTCAACTCTCAGCAGATGTGGGGACCATGTCAGTATTGTACTGAAAACATGTTTGATAAAATTCAATACCCAGTATTGATTTAAATAATTTGTTGATTTATGTAACACAAAATATTCTACAGTCCTTTTTAAGCATTAATGGATCTATACAAATCACCTGGGAATTTTGTCAGATTGCAGACCCTGATTCAGTGGGTCTGGTATAGGCCTGACAATCTGCAATTCTAACGAAATATCTAGCGGTGCTCAATCAAAGTGCGATTCACAGATCAGCGGCTTCGACATCACTAGGCGTATTTTAATTGGAAAATGAAGGAAAGGAATCAGGCGTTTATTCTGCCTCTTCTGTATGTGCTCTACCTCAAGACAACCAAGAGTTTACAAGAAAATTTTCTTTAGAGAGGACTTCCAGCTATTAAATGAGGGAAGAATGCTAGAATTAGAATATCATCATTTCATAATGCCTTCTGAAATAATAGATCTAAACTAGATCATCAGTGGCTTAACCTGAGCTGTAACTTAATAATAACTAAATAAGCTATTAAGCTATTAAGCTACTTAAATGATAAAAGCTGACAGAGCAGCTTATAATGGATGGATCGGGCTGGCAACAGCTGAACCCACTGATCGCTTGTAATACCAAAGAGAGGCAACCAGACACTGTATGTCAGCATCTCCCCCGGCCCCAAGTGAAGCCATAGGAAGTATCATGGACACGCCTCTCAGGTTCCTCCTGTAAGATGGTGGCAGGCACCCCCCCCCCACCCCGCTGCTGGGAGTGCGGCCTGGCCCAGTGCTGACACCTGGGTCCCTCCCGGTGGGGGGCTGACCTCACGCCCCGGAGACAGGCTGATTGAGAGCACAAAAGCCCGGCCCTTGCCTCTGCCGGGACCATTGCAAGGGCTGTGGCCTGCTGCAGAGCGGCTCGCGGGGAGCCCTGTTTCTGCCTTCAGAGCCCAGTGCTCCTGTCCCACCCGCTTCTCCTCTGATCCTGGGCGCCCGCCCCAGGAAACCTTTTCAGCAAAGCCCCTCAGGAACCACACTCTCCCCGGTGGTCAACGTCTATCTATTGCTCCCTCAGCCCTTCTCAGTGGCCATTTAAACGGATTCAAGTCTTACGTATTAAAAACAAACAGAAACAAAACCCCTCCTTCCTCCTGTGATCCTCTTCAGCTGCTGCTCTCTTTACTCTCACCCTCCCAGCCTGACGGCATCCTCTGCTTACTGTCTCTGGGTTCCTAGCTCCCAGTCACTCCTCAGTGCACTGCTCGGCTGGGCTCCGGAGGAGTGGGGAGCTCTGGGCCGCTCCCGGCCCTCTGGCCTGTCCTCCACACCCGTCAACACCGAGCAGAGTCAGGCTGGACAGGATGCGCCTCAGGAGAGCCCCGTCCGCATAGTTCCCTGCAGCGGGAGCCAGAGGGCGGAGGCTGTGGGGAGGCCAGGGCTCCTCCTCCCGCAAATGACCATTGGCAAGTCTGAGCTGACCTGCAAGTGCTGGAAGGAGCCACAGTTTGGTCCCAGCGCCTGAAGAGCCAGTGAGGTCTGCAGGGGACACACATGGCAGCTGATGGGTGGGCAGCGTACGTGACCTTCCGTCTGTGATCGAGGCCCTGGGTGCCGCTACCTGCTCAGCATGCTCCCCATTGCCATTTCCCAGGCTGGGGGAGACTTGTGGTGCCACTTACAAAGGGGAATGTGCAGTCAGAATTGGGGTGGCACCTGGCCTGAGGGGAGGAGGGCTGGGGTCAGGAGCTGTGCACTGTGGAATGTGTCCTCCTGCTGAGAGAGACCTGGCCTGGGTCCCTTTGTGCTGGTTCCTGGGAGGGAACCTTGTAGCCCTTGGAAAATCCCAAATGGCAGGAGTGTCTTTGTTATTCACGGCAGGCCCTTGGACCACTCCTGATCATTTGTCCTGACAAGATGACCTACCATATGCCTCTAGGGCCATGAGGTGTCAATTAAACTACCAGAGAGGAGGGTGGGCTGGATGGGGATTGAGTTCAACCACATGAGCACAGATTTATGCCTGCACAATGAAACCCCAACACAAACACCAGACACTGAAGCTCAGTGAGCTTCCCAGGCCGGGGACACGCTGTGCGTATCGTCCTACACCAGTGCCACCCCGGCTCCACAGGGAGAGGGTGACCCACGCTCCGCCCTAGGCATCTCTTCCTTTGGCTGGCTCTAATTTGTGTTTTCCCCAGTAATAAATGCAACCATGAGTGTAATAGTTTTCAGCAAGTTCTATGAATCATTCTAGCAAATTATCAAACCTGCGGGTGGTTTGAGGCCCCCCCAGAGTTGGAGCCAGCTGGTCTAAAGTGAAGGTGGTCCTGAGGACACCTGAACTTGCAGCTGGTGCTGGAAGGGAGGGCAGCCTTGTGGGCCTGTCCCCTCAGAGGATGCAGTTGGCTGACCTTGTAACAGCCCGTGCCGGAAGTCCTCGGCAGACTTGGCGAGTCTGGACGGCTGTGCCCTTAGCCTTGCGGCTTGGCTGCCTCCCAGACAGTGGGAGCCCGTCCCTCGTTCTGTTCCTACACTGTCCCCGTGGGGCCGTCTGACAAGCGATACGACCTTCCCCACGGCCAGGACCCTGTCCCTAGACTCACAAGCCCTGTCATCTTAGAACATTTGTAAGAGCAGGGCTGGACTCTCACTTTTTTCTTTACTTTGCCTGATCTAGTGCTACTTGACACATGAGGCTGAGAGAAAGGCTGGGGCACCCACGAGCCCCTTGAAGTTGCTTGCAAGATTCGATGTGGGTTTTTCTAGAGAGGGGCCTTGGCTTTCCTAAGATTCTCAGAACAACACTACAGATGCCAAGACGTGAAACACACCCAGACCCACCTGTGATTTCCCCAGGCTCTTGAGCAGGTGCCCAGATGCTAACGAGGCACCAAGAGGCTCCCAGGAGCTCAGGCTACAGAGGGTCCTCTGAAGGCAAACACGTCCACTGGGCTGGGGCAGGGGGAGTCATACCTAAAGGTTTTCATCTGCTAATTCCTGAGCCATGCAATGTGGGACGTGCGCAGGCATGATGTGTGTGAGGATGTAATTCACACAGTGGGCGGCGGGGGTGGGGGCTGGACAGGCCTGGTGCCAGTGGGGCAACAGCACTTCCGCAGGCATGAGTCTGAGGTGAGAACCATGGATTCTAGGCAGCAGTTGCAAAGCCGCCACCTCACCCCAGGGATGGGACGCCACAAAGCTAGGGCCCAAAGCAGGACCACCCTCACCCAACAGTGGGGATGTTGAGGCAGAGGGTCCAGCAGAGCTGAAATCTGGGAGTGGGTAAGGTAAGATGGGGTCAGCTCAGCCTGGAGGAAATGTTGTGCCCGTCTAGTCACCCTGTGAAGGTCAGTTCCCATTCACAAAATGGGAACAATAAGCCCCGTGGTGGTGACTGGGTCAGTGCAGCCATGCTTAAGGGAGCACCGCCGTTTGGAGCAGAGTGGGAGCCCAGGCACGGAGGGCCACGGCCCAGCCCCGGGGTCTGAGGACAATGAGAGGAGGAGGCCTCACGTCCTCGGGGCCTCAAGCTGAAGGGCACATGGCACTGTGGCATGGGCAGGATGGCGTGGCTCTGTCTTTGGCATTATCAGCCCACCGACGTAATCAACCTGGCCCAGAAGACCCATCTCATTTTCTAGGATACAGTGGACCTGTGTGCATGCATAGATCATCCAGATTCAATAAACCAGGGTTTATTGGTTACTTTAACAAAGAGACAAAAAACAAAAGGTGAAAGGCAGAAGGTTTTAAACCACAGGTAGGGCGACCGATGACGAGAAGCAAAGGAGGGCCTCACCCCTAGTGGCACCGGTTGTACCTTCTCAGGCTTAGCACGGGGAGGCGGCTCAGAGCTGCTGGGGCCAAACTCCACTCCTGGCAGACCACTCTTGCCCAACACCTCTAGGCAACCGTTGTTCCTCCCTGTGGACAGCCCTGGGGACAACCACAGCTTGAAGAGCAATCACGCTGGGCAGTGCCTTCAGCCTCCCCTGGCTCCGCAGGCCTCCAGGGCCTCACTGGCTTCTTTAGAGTCTGTGGGAAGCTTGCTGCTTCCAGCCTACACCCCCTGACCGCCAGGGCTGGTGTCGTCCTTCTCCGGGATCCTCTCACAGTCTTCAAAGGTGGCCTTTCAGGGGTCCACAAACTTGGATGGGAATAAACCTACATCTCCATTTTCATTAATCTGTAAGTTTCCTTTGATTGTAAATGTAGGCAACAACCCACAGGAATGTTAGCGACTCTGTGGCTTTGTCACTGTATCAGTCAGGGTTTTAACCAGAGAAACACAGCCGGCAGGAGGTATGGTCGATTCCTGTTGTTTGCAGCAGTTTTGTTCCATGAAATCCCTGCAAACACTGAATTAACAAATACTGAAGCATTGCTCCTAAGGGAAACACAAGGGTTGCTTACTGCAAGCCTCCGGTCACAACATTTTCATTAAACCGAACAACACACAACCTCGTTTTATGTGTATTTCTGTTCAAAGACACCTAATTTAATACATTTGTTGATTAATTAACGTTGAACTCACAGTCAACAGCACTAGGACTCATTGGAGCTCATCTAACACGTGCTTTCTCCCGAGGCACATCAGGAGCACCAGACGGCATGCAGGGGGGCCATTTTAAACAGCAAGATCACCACCAAAAAGGACAAAAAATGCTAAAACCACAGCACTGAATAGACCACCAGAGGGACCCTCGTTTACAGTGGGAGAGCGGAAACAGGCAGGCAGGGGTCCCCTTATTTGACCTCAGCTGTGGATAGGCACCTTCACTCCAATTTTTTGCCACCGAGCACATGTCCTGGATGGCCGTGAGAGCACCATGAACACTGATTTGGGGGTTACAAATAAATTTTAGCAAGTAGTTTAATTTGCAAATATAAAAAATCCAGCAATAACGAAGATTGGCTCAACACATTAAGAGATGTACTGTAAGCAATTGGCCTTCGTGATTGGGAGGCTGGAAATCCAAAACCCATAGGACAGACCGTCGGGAAGGGCAGGCTGGAACTAACTCTCCGACGGGCAAAGCATCTTGCTTCAGGAATCCTCACTCTGCTCTTAAAGCTTTTCAACTGCTTCAATTAAGCCAGACTGTCTAAGATCCTGTACTTAAAATAAATGTCCACTGACTTTCATCACATGTACAAAACACTTTCCCACCAACACCTCGATTAGTGTTTGACTGGAAAGCTGGGGACTACAGCCTGGCCAGGTTGACGCAGCAAAAGACCATCACAGTCACCAAAAGAAATCACATTATAGGTGGAATATTGAAGAAAGAGAAGTATGATAAAGACTATGTGTTATCCAGTTTCATTTTTAATAATGAACATGACAGGGCAAAAAAGACTGTTTTTCTGTGTCAAAAAATTCTTGGGAATGAATGGAAGAATGAAAGCAGCCAAACTGAAAAGGCACAGCCCATCTGTCCATCCTACAAATGCATTTAAAGATGCAGGGGTTTTGTGTAAGGAAAGCTCAATTCAAAAAAGCTGGAGCACTTCCGACACTTGGATTTGTTATTTCACAATAAGCTTTTATCGAGCATCCTCTAAAATTGCTTACCAAAGAGCCAGAGAAAAATCTCCCAGACTCTTGGGGAGACGTGTTGGAGGGCAAGGGCATGTGCGCAGAAATTACTGAGCTGCTTTTTGGACTGGATCAGAAGAAATCACTGGAAGCAGTTCCCTTGTCAAATGGTGTTATACATTCTAGAATAGATGACATTTCTTTTAATATTTGAAACAGCAGCCTCTCATTCCTCTGGAGCAGGCAACTGGACGAAACCACAGACACCTCTTAATCTAGGAATCTCATTGATCTGCTTACTCTGGGCGTGCGACACCATCAAAGACTTCTTACTTTGACTCGCTTTTCACAATCTACAAAGGGTGTTGACATTTGGAAGTGGTAAAGGGTTTTTCAACAAATAAATCTTTGCGTGGAAAGAAAAACTTCATTCTCTGCCCTCCTGCAAAGCTGATTTTGCAACTTAGTGGTAAAGAAATCTCCTCACTCAAGTGCTTTCTGCAGAGACATGCATGAGGAATAAAGACTTTTCTGACATCTCTGAAAGATATTTTATCAACATTCATGAAGGTCATCAAATTATCAGAAGCAGGTCTTTCAATCACTGCATTTGAAAAAGTTTTATCAGGAACTGGGAACCCAGTATAGGAACTATTTCTCACTGGCTCTAAGGACAAGCCCTAAAGCATTTGTTCAAACTAACAGCAGAGGTCTCACTTTTTCTGAAAGCAAGCAAGCCAACTTTGGGAAACCATATGAAGGACAAGATTTCATCTGTGTGTTGGCTAACTTGGCGGATATTTTTAACCACATGAATGAGCTGTCTTCCTATTGAAGGTCCTGAAATGACCATTCTTGATGCTCCCAGAAAATTTACAAGCTTTCTTGATTGAGCTGCCAATACAGAAGAAGAAAATAGAGCTAATGATATCCTTGCAAATGATCAAGTGCTGGGGAGGAGCTCGATCAGGACAGAGTGCCCACACGAAATGCTCTATCAGTTCTTTTACAAAGAGAGATTTGCTAACACCTGGAAACACTTCATAACTCTTTCAAAAGTTAGTTCCATCTTTAGGGCATCAAAACTGAATCATGAATCCACAATTCTTTTCTTTCTGAGATAATGTGTTTCTGAATTGTGACCTAGCTAAATGTAAATTCATTGTTCTCAAGACAAAAATACTCATTACAAATAGACTATAACTAGAAGAGCCTTGAAAAATTCTGGTATTCTTTGAGAAAAGCCTATCTTCACTTAGGAAAGCAAGCCCTGGAAGTTTAGCCATATGTCTTTGCAAATCAAGATGTTCAGGATGTATGCCATCACAAACAAAAATTTAAATCAATTGAATGTACAAAAGTATATGTGTATCGTTTTGTCAAAGACCACCCTATAGTATAACTTTTATTCAACTAAAGAACAACAGCTTTCACACTGGATCTTTAAAAAATAAATTTTAACTTTACTTATATATATTTTTAATTAATGTATAATTTACATTCAAAAACACACAAATTGTAAGTATAGTTTTATGAGTTCTGAAGATTGCATACATCTATGCAATTCCAATCCCAATCAAGATACTATTTCCAAAACCCCAGAAATACCTTTGAGCACCTTTCCATTCACTCTCCACCCCATTCCCAGAGGCAACCAATATTCTGACTTCCACAACAATGATTAATTTTGCTGGCCAGTTCTGCTTCTATCACCCTATGTAGTATTTCTGAGCCATCCATGTTGAGTAAATAGTTTTTTCCTTTTTGTTGCTGAGTAGTATTTGACTAAGTTAATATACTTTGGTTTATTCATCCATTCTCCTCTTGATGGACATTTGTGTTGTTTCAAGTTTTTGCCTACTATGAATAAAGCTACTACAAATATTTTTAAAGATTTTTTGTGGACATATTATGTTTCAACTTCCCCTGAGTAAATATTTAGTATGTTGATGAGTCATAGTGTGATGTGTGTTTAGCTTTACACTATTATAAACTATCGGTGTAGGTGTTCACCTTTGTAGGTCACTTTCCCAAATGGCTGTACCATCTTTACATTCTACCAGCAACATATGAGAGTTCTAGCTCTATATCCCTGATATTTGGCATTGTCTGTAGCTTTAATATTAGTCCTTTTTTGACAAACGTTTTTTTTACTTTCATCTGGACATTTCTATTTTCTCCTTTTTTCTAAAATGTGGTGGATTATATTGATTCTCAAATCTTGATCAACTTTGAATTGAGAACACATCCACTTGGGTCGTAATGTAGTATCATTTTTATATATTTCTAAAATTTTGAAAGAAATTTTATGCTTATGTTCATGAGAGACAATGATGTTTTTTTCCTTGTAATGTCCTTGTCATATTTTGGTATCAGTCAGTGCTCATAAAACAGACTGGGAAGTGTTCCTTCCTCCTCTCTTTTCTGAAATAGTGAAGATTGGTGTTCTTTCTTCCCTCAACATTTGATAGAATTCACTTGTAAAACCATCTGGCTCCTGGAGTTTTCTTTGTGGGAAGGTCTTAATGATGAGTTCAGTGTCTTAAGTAAATGTAGGGCTAGCTATTCAGATTTTCCATTTCTTGTGTCAGTTTGGGAAAGTTGTTTTTTCAAAGAATTCGCTCATTTTGTCTAACTTGTTAAACTTATTGGAATAGAGGTATTCATAATATTTTCTCATTATATTTCATATTTGTAGAATCTGTAGTGATATCACCTCCTTAATCCTGATATTGGCTATTTGTGTTTTCACTTCCTTTTTCTTACCAGTCGTTATCAATTGTAGTAATTCTTTTAATCCTTCCAGTGAACCAACTTTTGCCTTGATTTTTCTTTACCATTGATCTTCATTATTAGTTCCTTTTTCTACTTATTTTAAGCATAATTTCCTCTTCTTTTTTTATGTTCTTAAGCTGGAAACTTAGATCATTAATTTAAAAACTTTTTCTTCCTTTTCTAAAGCATTTAGTTATAAATTTCCACCTAAACACTGCTTTAGCCACATCCCCAAATGTATTTTCATTACCATTCACTTTGAAATAGTATCTGATTTGTGATTTCCACTTTGACCCATTCAGAGGTGTTTTTCAGAAGTGTACTTAATGTGCAAACTACACAGTAATTTTCTAGATAGCTTACTGTTATTGGTTTCTACTTTGCTTCTGTTATGTCAGAGAACATACTGTGTTTATTTTTCAGTCTTTGAAATTTCTTGAGATTTGTTTTGGTGAATATTCCATGTGTATTTGAAAAATAATGTGTATTCTTCAATAGTTAGGTCTAATTGGCTGGTAGTGTTCAATTCTTCTATATCATTAGTGATATTGTCTGCTTACTACTAAGTAAGGCTTGTTAAAATCTCCAACTGTAATTGTGAATTTGTCTGTTTCTTTTAGCTGTCAATTTTTGCTTCGCATATTGTGAAACATTAGGTAGATACAGATGTAGGGTTGCTATAGCTTTCTGATAAATTGAACTGTTTTTCATCACAAAAATGTCCCTCTTTATCTTTGGTTATATTCCTCATCTTGAAATCTGTTGTGCCTGAGGTTAATATAGCCACAACATATGCCTATGTTTACATGGTATGTCCTTTTCCATCCTTGTAACTTCAACTTTTTTTCTTTAAACTTAATGGGCATCTTTTATAAATAGCCTATAGTTGGTTTTTGTGTTTTTCATCTAGTTTAATGATATCTACCTTTTAATTGTTTAATCCATTTTCACTTATTGTAATTATTGATACAATTTAGTTCTAGTCTATCATCTTGCTATTTGTTCCCTAGTGTTCCATCTAATCCTTATTTGGGGTTGAGTATTTTTTTAGTATTTTGCCTCTTTGGAATTAGTATTCCATGTTCTCTACTGGTTTTTCAGCTATACCTCTTTGTATTATTTTATTTAATGGTTGCTCTAGGGATTACAAGATGCATCTTTATCACACTTTACCTTGAATTAACATACTAGTTTAAGTGTAATACAAGAATCTTAAAACCATATAATTCCATTTACTCACTTTCCATAGTTTGTGCTACTTCTGTCATATATTTTGCTTTTACATGTATTGTGAAATGCAGGTACTGCTTTTGCTTAGACAGTGGTCTTGCAAAGGGAACAGTATTTACCATCTCCAGTGCTCTTTATTTCTTCCTGTAGATCCAGTTTTTCATCTGGTATCATTTGTCTTCAGCCTGATAATTTTTCTTTAACATTTCTTGAATGTGAAGTGTGCTGGTGAAGAAGTGTCTCAGCTTCATTTATTTGGAAGTGACTTATTTCTCCCTCATTTTTGAAGAATACTTTGTAGACACAGAACTATGATCATTTCCTTTTAGCACCTTAAAGATACCACCCACTGTCATGTATTTTTCCTGATTAGAATTTAGCCACCATTCTTACAGATGTTCTTTGCATGGAATGGGGTCCTTTTTGTTTGGCTGTTTCAGAGTTTGTCTTTGGTTTTGTTTTTCAACAATTCAGTCATGAAGGGCTGAGGGATGGCATTCTTCTTGGACCTGTGGGTTGTTTTTCATCACACTTAAGAAACTTTCAGCCATTGTTTTTCAGAGGCTTTTTGCTGTCCCCTTTATTCTCTCCTCTCCCTCTTGGACTCAATTACATATGTTAGACAAGTTTATATTGTCTTTGAGGCTCTGTCCGCTTTTCCCCAGTCTTTTTTCTCTTTGACCTTTAGTTTGGGTAACATAGGGAAGGAAAAATATCTTTACCTTTTTTCTTTACCTTTCTAAGTTCTTGTCTGAAGTCCCTGTAACAAAAGAGAAGCATACAGACTTACTTAATGTGAGTTTTATGTGACTCAGGAGCCTTCATGAGGAAATGAAGAACTGAAGAAATGGTTAAACCTGAACATCTTAATGTTACGGTTGATGGCATGGAGAGTTGTGAGGAAAAGTGATAGGACCAAAGAAATGAGCTAAGTGTAGTAAACTGAGGGAAACAGAAAGGCTGTTTCTTCCAACTCCTCTTGGTGTCCCTGTCCTCAGAGGTAAGGATGCTCCTGTCCTCCAGGGGTAGGAAGGGCACCTCACAATGAGGGTCTATGACCTGCTTCAGGGAAGTCAGAAAGTCCTTCCTGCACCTTCTGTTTCAAATCCCTTCAGCCTGAAATATTCAATATGCTAAGATACCATATTTTGGGGTAGTGACCTGAACTCTTGTCAATAGCATCTATAAATGTCTTCTAGTTTACTGATCCTTTCTTCTGCTTTTAAGCCCTTCTAGTGAATTTTTTTTCAGCTACTTTTTAGTTTTAGGATTTCCATTTGGCTCTTAGTTTCCTTCTCTCCAGGAATTCCCTATTTCTTCATACTATATATTTTCTCTGAAAATTATATACTTATACTTACAAGGATTAAAGTCCTGGCCTACAAATTTCAATGTGAGTTCTTTTCTCTTGGTTGTGGACTACATTTTCATGCTTGATTGCCATGTCCAGTCAGTGTTTTGCTTACTGGACATTGTATGATACACTGTAGAGTCTGGATTCTGGTCTCCTCTAACACTACTGAATTTTGTTGCAGGCTAATTCCTGACAGATCACTTGATTATATGGGACCTTAGCTTTAGGCTTCAGGGCTGTTAAGGTGAGTCTATTTTGGTTTTGCACTTTGCCCTTAGTCCCAGAGCTTGGTGCTTAGGCCTTGAATATGGCTGTTACTATGGCTCTTCTGAATTTCAAGTTTAGTATCAAACCCCTCCAAGTGGGCATAACTTGAACTTAACTCCTAACTGCCTCCAGCACCGGGTGGCTGCCGGCTTCCGCAGTCAGCTCTACCCTCCGAGGTTCTTCCAACCCCCAGCTTCATTAGAATCTTGCCCTGTGCACACACAATTTAGGACTCAGCCAGTGACTGAAAGAGCAATTAATACGCACATTTTATGGCTTTCTCCCGGGTCTCCCTCATTTCCAGACTCGTTGTCCAACTTGACTCCTCAGTGCAGTTAAGGCCTTTCTGCTTAGACTGAGGAATCATGCTAATTGGGGGTACCCTTGGGGGAAACCTGGCTAAACCCACATCACACCCAATGTCCTTACCTTCTTTCAAGGATGACGTTTGTCCTCTAGCACTTTCAAAGTTGATTTTTCATTTTGTCCAGATTTTAAAATTGTTACCAATAGGAAAGCTAAGTCTATTTTAAGCCACTCCAACATTGTCAGAAGCAAATTAACCATTTTCCGTGTAGACACGTAGAATGAACATGTGTAATTCTACAACAAATCTGCACTTAAATACTGTGACTTTATTTCAGTGTTTCTTTCATAATCTTTAAAAATGATTTTGAAAACATTGAGGGGTTCAGGATTCCCCCAACACAAAAATAATTAAAAACTTACGTGAAGAATCCCTGGCCTTTAGATTCTGCTACCGTAACTTTCCCTGCAGCTGGGGGGTCTCTCCAGGTTTCTCTGTATTACTTACTGTGTATCTACCACGCTTCAGGCACCATTCTAGGCCCATGGGACAGAACAGTGAACACAACCAAGCCTCTCTGCTCAGAGCGTGTTTTCTCCCATTTGTACGTGGAGCCAGAGGATGCCTCCAGGCTGTCCTCCTCGTTGTTGGCCTGTAGGGGGCAGCCTCTGGCCCCCACCTATTAACCGGCAGAATGAGTGTTGAAAGGCTCTAATCCCAGGGCTCTTTTCCTTTCCCTCTCCACCTCAGAGGCCTAGTGTCACAGAGCCACCACTGAAGCCTACCCATTTTCAAAGGGTGAGTGGTTTCTGGCAGGAAGGAGGGATCACCTGTCAGATGCTGGAGGGAAGCATTAAACTGAGGCAAGATTGACCACTGGACTTGCATTTGGTCACTGGCACCCTTAGTGAGCAGTGTGAGTGTGGAGACAGAAGCCACAATGCTCGGAGCAAAGGAATGGCGACCAGGAGTGTGGTCGTTCTATTTGCAATGAGGGGAAGAGTCAACAGCTAGGCAGGGAGGTAGTGTCAGGGGACAGTATCTTTTGGGGTAAGAAAGCTTTGGCACTCTTTAAACAGGGTGGGGGCTAGAGTCACAAGGAGGTAATTAGTGGACCAAGGATGGATAAATGGGATAACTCTCAGAACAGCACAGGAAATTCTTGGACACAAATGGTATCCATTTTTCTGGGGATTCCTCAGCATATGTGCTGAGTGGCCTTTCTGCAGATTCCAAGCCCTATCACTTAAATCAAAGGGTGTTTGGAATTCAAGACCAGTGGCCTGAAATTTAAATCTCCAGGCTTCCATCTGGACATCTCCATCAGGTCTCCACATCCTTGTGGATGTGCTGCCACCTGCTGGGAGAATAACAGAAGTGGTGACAACCATTTGAAGAACTGCTTTTCTAAAATGGCTGCACACCTATCACACCAAATCAGAAACCAGACTGGAAGCATGGTTTAGGATTAAGATGCTTGCACAACTTTGGTCCCTAAATGCAAGCCCCAGCTCCCCTCTCTGGCCCTGCAGAGTAACCCCCTCCATCCTCATCTTGCTTCCATAGGACGTCAGCAGAATACCTCTGGTTTCAACACTCAGTAACAAGGCTACCTGGAATAGGCCAAAAGGGCATCAGAACCCTCATTTTCTGTCCTTGTGTTGCCCCTCAGCAGGTTTAGAGAGAAGCTGCAGTAAATGCCTGGCAGCTACTAAAGGAATGCGCAGGCGCAGGGCGGTTTCAAGTTCATACCCATCCCAATGCAGGTCCCATGCTCTAGGAGCCAAGGACTCCTGCAGCGACGCTGCTGGCAGGCCATCAGGCACAGGGCTCTGCTTGCCCTCCAAGAGGGAAACCACCTGAATAATTTAAATCAAGCCATCAAGGCACTGAGTGAGCCACAGGCTGTTCCAGGTCCAAGCTAGTGGCAATCCTAATTCATGTTCCAGGGGGGTTAAACAGGTATTTTTAAGACTTAAACCCACAGGCCTGCCAGGAATTGAGCAAAGCTATCAGCACATGCACCCACTTCTTAAAGGCCCCAGAGCCGCCCTTTGATGGGTCCCAAGAAACCCCAAATCCAACCTCACAAGCCCCTTCTCAGAATCGTTTGGGACGGTATGATCTGTCCTTGGTAATTTGTGTTCAGTCCTCTCTATTCACTTATATCCTTTCTTTTGGCTGCCTTTAATGTTTATTGAATGCTGCCTGTTTATCATCCTGATTTGGCACTTTCATCTGTCTGGTCACAACAGGCAGTTAAGGGTCCACAGGCTTTTGGAATTGCCTTCCTAGGCTTAAAAATCTCAGCTCTGCATCATGCACGGCACTGTTTATCATACGGCCTTTAACTAGTATTGGACGTAGAGATGGGGGACAGAGAATGCTTTACCCATCAGATACAATGAATATACGCATAGTGCAAACCTAAACGCCTTTCTTGACAGTTCAGCTGGACGACTTACTACCAGGTCCATCTACTAGATCAGGAGTTTCCTCCCCAGGTTCACAGCCCAAAAGCCTCCACTGGTCCATTCCACGAGCACCCATTCCACTAGTCACGGCCAATGACAGAAGCCATGCCCTGTGCCTGTCTAGGGAGGCTGCCCCATGTGCTCCTGCACTTTTCCAAACATCGGATCCTCAGGCCTGCTCCACGTGGGGGAAGCCACAGCAGGCTTCCAGCAAGGCTCTCTGGGCTGCAGAAGCTGGTCACCTCACCAGCCACTTCACTGAAACTTGTGGCTGGGGTGGACCTGGAGCAGCAGAGCTGGCTTTGCTGTCACCTTCAGTACCATTCCAGGAGAAACACACTAGAAGTACAAGTCTGGCACCAGAGTTTAGGACTTTTAATTTGTCCCAAAGTTGCTGAAGCAAAAATCATAGTAAAACATTCTGCTTTCCTTTACACCCCCCAACGCAAAAAACAAAAACAACAAAAACTATTTGTAGGAAAAAAATGGTTTTGTACATGGGAAGAAACAATATAAATTCAAAACTTACAGATAAGGGTTAGCTCTATCACTCATCTCTTTAAAAAGTTTATATGAATATCCAGTCAAAACCAACAGGGTTAACTCCCTTGAAATGTCATCTACACGAATTTCCAAGTAGACCACAGGGCTGTATACTGTCTTGGAATGTCCTCAGAAGGCTCTGTCATTCATCAGGTAACAGAGTAAAAACCCCAGAGTCCTTTCTTTCAAATGGAAGAGGGAAAGACAGAGGGATAGAAGGAACTATTCAAACTTCGTCTTCTTTCCTTGTGGCTTGTGGTCTCCTCCTCCTCCTCTGCCTCCTCTGAAGCCTCCTCGCCCTGCAACAAGAGAAGACATCATTGAAGAACGGGCATAGGGGCTGCGAGGAGTCCTGCCCCCATCACTAAGACAACTTGGGGACTAAATGTGGGAACCTTTCTTCAGCTTGGACAGGTTCTGAAGTGCACGTGCCACATGGTGTCCACTGTAGATGCTGAAGTAGCCCCTCATCCTCCTTACCTCCAAAGCCTCCCCGGCCTCTGCCACCAAATCCGCCTCTTCCTCCCCGGCCACCACCTCGTCCTCCAAAGCCGCCTCTGCCTCCACCACGGCCCCCGAAGCCACCTTCGCCCTTGGGCTTGGCCCAGTCCAAGGTAACTTTGTTTCCATCAATTTCACCATCCTCCATGGCCTCCTTGGCGGCTTTGGCATCTTCCTCACTGTTGAAGTCTACAAAACCAAACCTGAAATACCAAATGACATTGTCCACTATAAAGCAAACACACTGAACAAGAGCCAAAGTTAACCTCCCATGTTGCATTAGTCATGACAGAAAGCAGCCTGGCTTCACTGAGAACAGGCCCAAGTGACAGCTCCCTATGTAAAGTTGAAACTGGTTTTATGTTTATAGGCAGCTTCAACACCAGATGTCTCACAAAACAGCAGAATGTACCTCTGTGAAGACAGAAGGCAAAAATAATGCTAGCTCTGTGAATTGTCTCTTCTTCTCGTGCGAATCCATAAACTGCCACTTATCGACAGAAAGGAGCTCAATGAGAAGACGTGTCAGATGGGAGGTTTGCGCCCTGCAACCGCTGTACATTTTCTGCATCTTACCCTTTGGAGGACCCAGTCTCCCGGTCAGTGACTATTCTTGCACGAACAGAGCCATCAAATGACTCCTTCAATGTCTCCTCTGTGGTATCCTCAGACAGACCTTTGACAAACAAAGTTTTGGATGGCTCTGAGAAAAAAAAATGAAGATTTGTACATATTACTTAAAGTCACAATGCATAATAACCAGGTACTGGCCTTGCCCTAATATCCAGTGTATGATTACTGGCCAAGAACGCTGAGCAGAAGCTAGCCTCTAACCTAAATCGTATGAGAAAACGCAGGTAAAAGCAATTCAGCCCACTAGTGCTTTATTAAAAACAGCACCCATCAACCACCATCTCAAGTTTACACTGATCACCAGAGCATGGAAATCCTGCCTTGGGATCTTTTATGGAAAGCAGCAGCAGCATCTCAAACAAGTAAGAGAATAATCCTAAAGCAGGCAGCTACAACCACCATATAGGGCAGTAAACCATGGGCCAATTGCGCTGCTCAGAGAAAAGCTGGATCAGAACTTGACTATCTAGAGGAATTTTCTTGGCATTTCATCAATTATTTCTCAGATAATCAATCATCATATCCAACATTGCTCACTCAGCAGCAACAGAAAAACACATTAATCTCTAGATCTGACATTTAAAAAGTTCAAGCACGGTATTAAGGAGGGCTATCCCCTAAACCACAACACTCAGGTAATAGCAACTTACGGCTTCTTGCATTAGGGGATCCTCTGGGTCCTTGCAACTCCAGCCTGATTGCTCTGCCCTCAATTTCCCTTTTATTACAGGAATTTAAAGCTTCTTTAGCATCCTCGAATGAAGCAAATTCTATAAATGCATACCTGAGAACGAAGTCAATACCTAGAGTAAGTTACCAAGAACATGACTTCTCTATCGTATCTGATGCCGAGCCTTTTATTTTACCTCAAGCAAGTATTTAAATGATGTTATTTACTTTATACCAATTTGTGTAGCTAAAATGATTCATCTTCTAATATCCAGGAACACATCATTTTACACTTTTTTTTTCAAGACCTGTGCAGAACAGTTTTATAACCCACATTTGACAACAAAAGATAGTAATGACTTTACCCTTTAGATTTGCCATTTTGGTTCTGGGGCACTTTGATAAAAGTTGCCTTCTCAAATACTTCCTGAAGAGTTTCTTCTGTTGCATTGTAGGAGAGGTTGCTTAAAACTAGAGTTTTTGATTCACCTACAAATGAAAAGATGTAAATGAAGACCCTGAAACAGCTTCAGTCACAGCTGTACCTTGTTTAGGAACGTGTGTGCCTGGGCCTAGGGGGGAACAAGTTGATGATGCCTGCGGAACTCTAGTTGTTATTCAACATATCAAGATCTATAGACCGTTAGGTCCTGCTTCCTTCCACTCCTGTTGTTCAGATGTGTTAAGCGGACTACTGCTCTGTCTTCCTAGAACAATATTCTGATTAAAAAATACACATGACCTAAATCATTTAAAGTACAAAGGAAAATAGATTTGTCTACATTCTGATGTGAAGTCACTTCATACAGCTCTCACGAACTACTACAAACAGAGGATTTGCTTCTCTACAGCTACATCCAATCAACCAACTTAATAAAGCACAAAGATGCAAAGGATTTCCCTCCATCAATTCTGGACCTTGTAGGAAGCTCTAAATTCTTACCACTCCAAGTGCTATTTTTTCCACCTCTGAAGTCTTGACTTTGACCTTTCTCTCCAGTATAGTAAAGGGAAATAGATCGCCCATCTATTTCTGTTCCCTGCTTTTCCTCCAAGGTTTTCTCTGCATCAGCTTCTGTCTTAAATTCGATATAAGCAAACCTACAATAGAGAAAAAAAGTTAACTTGTTTCTAAAAACCATATTCTTTAACACAAATATTTTAACCTCAGCAATGAGTGTTTCGGATGACTACAGAAAAATATCCTTTGTTTTATACAGACCGAAATGTCTGAGGCTTCTGCCATCTTCCACTTTTCAATTAAAACTTCTCCCACTAGTTTGCCCAATACTTACAGAAAAACTAACTGTTCATGGTAACCCCACCTCACTGCGTAACTATTACTTAAAAAAGCACTTATGACCCAGGCACACTTCACAGTTCTTTGTATGTAACAGCCCATCTTTAAAAGTCACTATGAATTAAGTTATCTCCACCATATAGATGAGAAATCAAAGTATAGGTTATAGGTTGGTTCATTTGCCCCAAATCACACACCTAGGAAAACTGGATCAACATTTCTCTTACAAATCAAGCAAGTACATTAATCTTGTTAAAACTCGTAACATTCCAATAGATAATAAAACATACCCTTTACTCTTTCCATCCTTGCTGACTAATCTGATCTCCACAGCATCTTCAAACACTTCTTTTAATTCATCCTGAGTAACTTTGTAAGGCAGATTTTTAGCCAAAAGTGTTCTTGCATCTCGATCTAGGTTAAATTAAAAAAAGCTGGATGGCTTAAATGACCCCATTCCTCAAACATCAAAAACTGACGAATGGAAAAGTTGTTTCAGTAATTTGAAAGCCTGCGTATAGACAAAGCACTCCGCTAGTACGGCGACGCACAGTGGCAAAAACAGCTGCCACGAACACTGAAGCCACACCGAGTTGGGATACTTAGAGCTCAACCTAGAAGAGGTGCTCAGTATTTTTCAATTAAATACAAAAATCATGCACACACACTTTGAAGCATTAAGTATATAGAGAAAAGGTGATGATACAACAAGAGGAGTTATAGTGACCTAATCTACTTCCATTAAGGAAAGGCCTACTCTGTATTAACCGTTTTCTTTTTTTTTCGAGGAAGTCTACTTCTGCTCGCCTGACCCAAGAATTTTTAACACCAGCAAGCAGTGCCAGGCACTGTAAACCTTTAACATTCTAACCCATTTACTACTCACATTAGGCAGAAACCAAGGGAAAAAGAAACGACCTTGGCTGACTACTCAAGTCCACTTTAACCTATGTACATAACCATTAGCAAGCTGCTTATCAGTACTGCGAATTACCTGAGGCCTTACTCACCTTTCTTACTGTCTTTCCCCTTTGGTTTCTCTAGTTTAATTTCATTGCCGAATACTTTTAAACCAGTAAGTTCCAAAGCCTTTTCCAGGTCTTCAGCAGATTCAAAATCCACATAGCCAAACTTCCTTTAAGACGAAGGCAAAAGCACAGGTGAAAAGACGGCCAAGTAACATGCACTCTGGCTGAGCAGTTAACAGTCTGGGAGTGCAAAAGAGGATTAAGTAAAAAAGCACCTACAGTATTAACATAAGTCAAGGCTGAAGTAGGACAACCAGATTCAAGTTCACCTTTGAGGTCTTTGTTAGCTACACTGCTCTTAACAACTATAATAGCTAACAAAAGAACCTGTTGAAGCACTAAGTTCGAGAAGCCTGTCTGGTTACAAGCTTCTACCATTATAGCTATTCACACCTAACGACTTTAGATATTTCTAATAGAAACATCAAATACCTTTTAAGTCATTAAAATTTTTGGGCCATATCAAAAGTTAAGGAAGATTATGGAAACTTCAAATTTTGGGGGTTTTACAATTTGATAATGACTTAATTTATTAAACTCTAGTCTGAAGGCATTTACAAATTCCCGTTTTAAAGCTCTAAAAAAAAAAGGGGAGGGAAAATGCATGAGTGGACCCAGGAGTAACGCAGCAGCAGCACCATGGCCAACTCCCCCATACTTACCTGGACACACCAATTCTGACATCCACAACAGCAAGATCATTTTTAGCAAAAAGGTCACTGATACCCGTTTTTAATTCAGGAGCAGATTTGCTGAAGTTCAGGTTTCCAACAAAAAGATTGAAAGATGTAGTTGGCTCTGTGGCTGTACAAAAACATGAACACACATTGGTCTATAAAGTAAACCTAATTTCCAGCACAGAATTTCTACATGCAGCACATCAGCACACTGTGTGACATCAGGGCTCAGCATTAAGTCCCTTCGTTTGCTCATCACTTGTGCTCCTGGGCACCATACCCCAGTCCCAATCCCACTGTCACCTTCCACTTTCTGTTTCTTCGCTTCAGGGGCTGCTTTCTGTTTGGCCATTTCTTTCTTTCTTTTTCCAGGTGCTTCTTTGACAGGTTCTGGATAAGATTTCAAACAATCTGTCACACATGAGTAGCCACACATATTCAAGTGCCTCCTTTAAACAAAACTCGAGTCAATGTACTTCAGAATCTAAATTACCTTCCTCCTCTTCTTCCTCCTCCTCCTCCTCTTCCTCCTCATCATCTTCATCCTCCTCCTCCTCATCGTCGTCGTCCTCATCCTCATCGTCGTCGTCTTCATCCTCAGCTGTGCTCTTGGCCTTCACAGTAACTGCTTTTGCAGGTGGTTTCTTCCCTTTGGCTGGTGTTATCTCCATAGCTTCTTCTTCAGAGTCTAGAAGAGAAGCCACAAAATTCAAAAATCTAGACTTCTCCCAAAACCAGAATTCTAGGAAATTCTAAATGAAGGGAACTGTAACCCTGCCAATGCCACTGTGTTGAGTAGCTATGCCAAGAACAGATCACTTGAAGCAAAATTCTGCGTCACAAAAAATATTCCACATAATGCCACTCTAAGCATTTTCAGGGGCAGGCAAACGTTTATGGATATTAAGTCTAGTGTGCCACAAATGGTCCAGAAAATCCCCAGAAGGACATTTAGCTAAGCCCATGTGGTCATGGAAGGAATGTTAAGCACTGCTCCCAAAACCTCACCCCAACACACCTCACATAAAGAAGAGCCCAAGAACCACAAAGCACACGCATTACCATCCTCCTCATCGTCGTCGTCGTCCTCATCCTCTTCATCATCGTCATCCTCGTCCTCATCCTCCTCCTCATCATCGGAGGCAGGGGCGGCAGCTGCTGCTTTTATAACTACTGGCTCAAATTCGTCCTCATCTTCATCCTCGTCTTCATCCTCCTCTTCACTGTCGTCATCATCTTCCTCATCACTGTCTTCCTTCTTGGCATTCTTACCATTCTTTGCCCCCTTGGCTGGTGTAGCTACTCCCTTCTTACCGGGAGTTGCTACCAATGCTTTGGCTGGTGTGGCTCCCTTCTTGCCAGGTGTTGCTACTGCTTTGGCTGGCATAGCGGTCTTCTTGGCTGGTGCAGGGGCTGCCTTTTTGCCAGGGGTCACAATTGCCTTCTTGGCTGGTGTGGGAACTGCAACCTTTTTTGTTGGAGAAACCATCACCTTCTTTGCTGGAGTTGTGGTAGCTTTCTTGCCTTTTTTCTGCGGGATGATAACCTCAAAGATAATGAAAAAAAAGAAACCTAAGTCTGTTTGCAAACCCCAAAAGAGAGCCTTGATCCCATGAATGAGTACGAAATTCGGGCACTGGTTCTGTTCAAGCCCACATGCACTAAATATGCTAGCCATCTTAAACTGTAGTCATGTCACATGTCCTCTTGCTTACCCATGAAATCTGCCCTCAAATACGTCAGATAGGAACCCCTCAGCAATTCAAATACCCCCTAATTCCTGCACCTCATATTTTAAAGTAGGACACCCTTACACGGACCCTGAAGATAGACTGGATACCACCTGCCACTGTAAAGCCTTATACAAGGTTTTAAATCTTAAGCCTCCACCTTTTATTTCCTTATCTAATAGTTAGCTGCACCACCCTTATATACTGTTTTAAAGGATTATGGGTTGATATATGTACTGCCTTCAAGTCTTGTACATAGAAAGCTCTATGTGGTAATTGTTATTAAATCACACAGGGCTCTTACAGTGGGTGGTAGAATAAAGTCCACTGAAAACTCATTCTTAGGACCAGGGATAAAATGATCAAATAGGCTAGACTGTCAATCTGTGCAAAATTAATACAAAGCAGACTGGGCATGTTGGCTTAATAAAAAACATCATTATCTACATTTAAGTCATGCTCAAAGCCACTGTCAACATTAACACAAAAGGAGGTGGCAAACCTCAATCCACACCTAAAGTCACCAATAACTAGAATCACAAAGCTCACATACAATGGAACAATCCTGCTTGGAGGCTGGGAAAGGAATGTGGTAATGCTAACTTCTGATGCAAATATGCTCAGATCTGCCACTTACTGGACAGCTAAACTGCCCAGGCTGTTTCCTCATGCAGGATTTGGGGCTAACATGCCAAAACTGGAAAAATCGTAATGATTCAACACAACATAACACCACGACATGAAGACAGCACGTGAAAACTTGAGTTTTCTCTGCAACTCACTTAAAATACTCACCTTTTCCGGTATTGCCAACGAAGAGCTCTTTAAACACTTAACCATTAGAACAGCTCATCTATCTTATCTTTGCCAGCATTTTCAGATACCCAGTACCACCTATGTTAACTCTTCTGCGTTAAGTTGTGTATAATTACCTCTTCTCCACTGCTCTCATCTTCTTCATCTTCTGACATTTCTTCATCTTCACTATCTTCTTCTACCTCCTTTGGAGGAGGAGCCATTTTCTTGGGGTCACCTTGATTTTTACCAGCCTAAATAAAATAAGATGCTTATTAGCACATTACACCTCCAACATTCCAGATCATTCATATTTGCCATTATTCTTCACGGTAGTCGTTTTCCTTTCTTAGAATACACTTTTCATCCCACATATCTTTTGTCGGGTTTACAAAACACCCTGGGATGAAAAGGAATTTGAAGGAAAAAAATCTTTTCCCTTCTGATTTGTTGAACAGAACGGTTTTTTCAGCTTTACATCCAGAGTCAATAACTGCATCACGCTCGATTTTTTACTTCTCACTAGCTTACAAGTGGACAACTTTAACGGCCCCAACAATCCACAGCCCTTCATTAGGGATAAAACTACCTTTGAGAAACTTTTGGTAAATGATGGCACCTTACTCTGCTACTCCCGTCCGAATTCAAATTCGGGTGATAATCTTTAATAAGACAACCATTGAAAAAAAAATTTTTTTTAAAGAAACACACATCTTATCAGCACCTCTGGTCTCTCGTTTTTTTCTACCCACGGAAACCACTCCTCCCCTTCCAGACCTCGCGGAGCCACGTGGGGGTACCTAGCGGTCCACCACGTGCGCAGAGCGAAGCTAAGAAAGCACGAGGCCGGGCCTCCTTCCGAAACGCACCTCGTATCTACCCGCCTGGCCGGAGGAGATAGTAGTAGGCCGCCGAGCCTCAGACAAAAGCCACCCCGCCGCTGTCCGCGTCACGGCACGGTCCCCTCTGGAGGCCGGGACTCACCAGCCACGGGGCTCACGTGGCGGGCCGTGCGCCGCGGCACGTGCGTCAGGAGGCGGAGCCCTACCCGTGCGCGTCGCAGGAGTTTTACCTCACTCTCCACCCCGAGGCCTAGGCCCCCTCCCCGCGATCTGTCCCTTGCTCTTTCCCCGCCACGCGAGCCCTCCGCACCTGCCTAAGCTCTTAACCTCGCCACCATGTAGCAAAACAACGCGAGACCTCCCCCCCCCAACAATCGCGCGAGACTTCCCGCAGCATGGCGCCCTCGAACGCGCCCGGGACGGCGCGCGGGCCCTCCTCGCGGCGCCGCGCGCGCGCTCCTCGCGAAGCAGGCCTCAAACGTCCGTGCTTGCGCAGGCAAGGTTTCTTACTTTTGCGAGCTTCACCATGATGGCGGCTTGTGAGGGCGGAGTGTGTGGCAGCCTAGTGGCGCAGATGAGCCCAAGGGAACCGAAGCAACGTCGATGGCGGCCGCCGATACTGAAGATCTCGGAGCGCGTACGCTTGGCTACCAGCTAGAGCTCGAGACTGAGGCGAAAGACTGAGCCTGCCCAGTAATCGCCTCTGGAAAGGCGACGATGACACCCTCGTGACTCTATCTCGACCAACCAGAGTTTGCGCCTATCGATTGAGCCAATAGCGAGCCTCTACCAAGAATGGCGCGGGGCGGGGCGCAGCTGGAGTGGGAGGGCTGAGGCGGAAAGAGGAGGGGGAGGGGATTCGATGGCGGCGCCCTGGAGGCTGGACTAGCTTTGTGCAAGGCCAGCGCTGATTGGTCCGTGCCCTCGCGGTTCCTGAAGTGCCCCTCCGCGGCCCGCACTGGCGGCGCCTGCGCCGTGGGACGGACATTTTTTTGGCGCGCGTGTACTGCTTCCCGGGCGGTGGGTGCAGGCGGTTTGTGACTCCCAAACTTTACGAATCCTGTGGACTAGAGCGGCTCCACGCGCGGCCTCGGCCCTCACTCTACAGTGAACCACCCAACGACCGTGGAAGTAGTCCTTCGATCCTGCTTCCCTGCTTAGGAGCCCAAGAACCCCGTAAATTCAGGGACCACAAGGTTCACAAGGCCCGCGTCGGTGGCCCACCTCAGCTCCCGAGCCCGCCAACTAATCGGGGGCCACACAATTCCTCCCTCTGCCAGTGATTCTCTCCCGGATCACGCGCCTAAAGGTGCCTCCTGCGTGGTGATAATAAAGATAGTTGCTTGCACTTGTGAGATTCACTGTGAGTAATGCACAAACATCACATTTAATCTCAAGTAACATGTGCTAGGTTATCTCCCAGTGGGAACAGGCATGGAGAGTTGTAACTGGAGTAAGAAGACAGGTCGATCAGAGTCAGTCCTATGACTACTCAAAGTCCCCTTTTTAATTTGGGATTAAAACACTCATTAAAATGTGGTTTGAAGTCGGGTCAAAAGAGTCTAAGGAAGGGTCCCCTCTGGTACAGGAGATTCTTTGTATTATGTTTTTGCAATTATTCAGATGGATCACTGGGCAAACCTTACTGGGTGCCAAGTTTAACGAAGAGCACTTCAGTTTAGAACCTGCCTAAGATAATATCCTGGGCATATGGTACCTAAACGTTTCTACAAAACCAGGAGACTTTCGGCTATGACGATATTTCCCCAACTGAACTGATGTTCAGAATGACCTCTGGAAATTCTAATTAAAGACATCTGGGTTGGGGCTCAGGATTTTATATTTTAACAAGGGCCCGTGAGGATTCTTGTGAGCACTTAAATTACTCTGCGATTCTTACTAGAACACTCCTGGGACTGAGTGTATAGAAAACCCACAGCTACTCACTAGGGTTCTCTGATCAGGCTGGGGACAATTCTGTGGTCTGTACCCTGCTTTCTGGTCGTCTGGAGAACCTCTTTAGAGGTTCATGTTTTAAACTCTGGGATGGGGGCCAAGGAGACACTGGGTGACAGGCGACAGAAAAAACATCATGAGCCAAGTCATGGTGGGATTAAGACCCCTGGTATTTCCAAGCAGTTTGGCAAACTTAGGCTTTCTTGGGATGAGGCTGCAGGGATGAGCACTGGGCATGATGGGAGTGACAGGGATGAATTCTAGAACTATTAGCATAGTGGCTCCTTGTTATTCAGATCTCAGTTCATATCACCTCTTAAGAGGCCTTCTCCCAGTACAGCACAGAGAAGACAAGTAATGACTCTATAGCATCTTACTATGCTGATGGACAGTGATTGCAATGGGGTGGTGGGGTCGGGGGAGACTTGATAATATGGGTGAATATTGAAACCACGATGTTGCTCATGTGAAACCTTCATAAGATTGTTTCCCAGGGATACAGTAGAAAACAAAGTCTGCATTCTCATGGCTGGGAGGGAGCAGACAGACAAAAAACAGTCCAGAAAAATGCCAGATAGTGATAACTACTTTAAGGGCATTGAATTAAAGTGATGTGATAGGGAGTCTCTGGTGGCACTTCTCACTGGACAGGTGGGGAAGGCCTTTCTTTTTTAAATTAAGATATCATTGATATACAATCTTATTATGAAGGTTTCACATGACCAACATCGTTTCCACAAGAAGTGGTGGAAATTATTAAGTGAAGCGTGAAGCATTTAGGTAAAAGAAGAAATGGGGAGGCAAAACTGGATAGCTAGATGTAAGAGAATGAAAGTGGATTACTGTCTAACTCCATACACAAAAGTAAACTCGAAACGGATCAAAGACCTGAATGTAAGTCATGAAACAAAAGTAAACTCGAAACGGATCAAAGACCTGAATGTAAATCATGAAACCATTAAACTCTTAGAAGAAAACATAGGCATAACTCTCTTGAATATAAACATGAGCAACTTTTTCATGAACATATCTCCCTGGCAAGAGAAACAAAAGCAAAAATGAACAAGTGGGACTATATCAAGCTAAAAACTTCTGTACAGCAAAGGACACCATCAGTAGAACAAAAAGGCATCCTACAGTATGGGAGAATATATTTATAAATATTCATAAATATTCACCTGCAGCAGTGCTGGGTGCAGGTTCCCCTTGTAGGAGGCACTCCTGGGAGGCATGATGGCCCTACCCATGCACCTGGGGGAGGAAAGTGATCATTCTTATAACCTATGAGGAGGGAGCCGGTGGAAGGACAGTTGGAAGGTGAGAAAAGAAACAAGAGGACAGGATTTAGTGAGGAAGGATTCTTGGGGGCCACCCCTTGGTCCAGACCAATTTGAGAGTAAAGGTAAGAGTGCTTGTGTCACACACAGTAAGTGTAAGCCGGATCACAGCAGGCTGGCAGGGAGGTGGGGTGGTAGGAGGGGGGCAGAGGTGCGGTGCTCGCTGTCAGTCTGGCTCAGTAAGTACCTCCTAAGTGCACAGACACTGCCTGGTACATAAAAGATGCTCAGTAATATCCATTCAATGAATGGAGGGTGGGCATGAGAATCACAGTAATTCCTATTTGCTGGAGTCTTTTGGAAGACTAGGAGGCTGTTTTCTAAAAGGAAAGGTAAAGAAGGAGGGGTGGGAGTTTACTGAACACCAAGTGGCAGGATAAAAGGATGGGACACTTTCTTCAATTCCAAAGGGTTGAATTAAAAGGTGTGTAAGGAAATGTAAATTGGTGCAGCCACTATGTAGAACAATAGGGAGGTTCCACAAAAAATCAGAAATAGAACCACCATATGATCCAACGATCCCTCTTTTGGGTATATCCAAAGGAAATGAAAACAAGACATCAAAAAATATCTGCCCTCCCATGTTTATTGCAGCATTATTTATAATAGCCAAGCTATGGAAATAGCCTAAGTGTCCATCCATATGAGTGGACAAAGAAGATGTGTGTATGTATACAATAGAATGTTACTCAGCTGCAAGAAAGAAGAGCATCCTGCCATTTGCAATAACGTGGATGGAACTTGAGGCATTATGCTAAGTGAAATACACCAGACAAAAACAAATACTGCATGGTATGCCTTACATGTAGAATCTTAAAAAAAAAAATCAAAACTCATACAAGAGTAGAAAAGTGGTTGCCAGGGGCTGGGTTTGGGGGAAATAGGGAGAGGTTGGTAAAAGGGTACAAATGGCATAAATATGCAAAGAAATATAAAGCTAACCATTTCAAACAATAAGGCTTCTCTCTCACTTACCAACTTTACATTTCCCTGTATGGCCCCGGAAGATGACTGGTTAGCCAGAGATGGGTAAGATTCCTCAAGGGAGGAACAACCTAAGACAGGCACAGTCGCAGGGGGGTCGTCAGGTGAGAAATTGGGGATCAACAGAGGTGAGGCTTAGAACCTCACCCCCCCCTGTTCTGAGAGAAATCTTCTGCGTACGTGGATGTTTTATTGCCCTTGTCTAGCTTGGATTAACACATAGTCTACAGGCACACACCTGATCATCTATGTTTGCTCTCTTACAACACTAAACTACGTTTTCTACCTTTATCTTGTATCTACCTACCACTTCAGCATTTTATTAAAAATAATAATAATAAAGAGAGAAATGTGGTATTCACATATAAATCAAGTATAAAAATCAAATGAGTATTCATATTTGAACTGACTGTTTATAGTTCATAATGCATGAGCAAAACCGAAAGTTTCTGTGATGACTGCCCTTGTACTGTTCACCATGTAACTTATTCACTATGTAAGAATTTGTTCTCCATGTAAGAACTTGTTCGTTATGCTTCAGAAGATTGGAGACTGATGAAAATTAGGCTTGGGGTGGATTAATGATTGTGCATTGAGCATTGACTCCCCTATACAGAATTTTATTGTTGTTAACAACCATTTGATCAATAAATATGAGAGATGCCCTCACAAAAAAAAAAAAAAAAGGGTACAAATTTCCAGTGATAAGTTAAATAAGGTCTGAGAATTTAATATATAACAGGATGACTATAGTTAATATTTATATTATTAATATAAACATATGGATATACACATTAATATATCATATATAATAATGTATTATATAATTGAAATTGCCAAGAAAGTAAAACTTAAATGTTCTTACCAAAAAAAAAAAAAAACGATAAATATGTGAGGTGATGGATGTGTGGATTAACTAGTTGAGGGAATCCTTTCACAACGTATATGGATAGCAAATCACCATGATGTACAGTTTAAATGTCTTACAATTTTATAAGTAAATTATATCTCAAAGCTGAAATTAAAAAAAAAACACACAGAGCATCTAAAAATAAATAAAAAATGAAAGGTAAGTAAGCACCTGATGAAGCAAATTGCCTGCAGCCAGAACAAGGGAAGAACAGATTCTTTCTTTGAATGAAATGATGCCCTTCAGAGTGAATCAAAATGCACTGGACCTTGAATGAGTGGAAATCGTCAAATCCGAACCTGCCCCGGCATACCATGGGGGCAGACGAACATCAAATAGTGCCTTTTCACTACGTGACCCCTCTGCCTCTGTGTTTTTCATCTATTAAATGAAGGTGGGAAATGCTGTTCCCTGTTCCAAGGGCATGCCTAAGTACTAAGAATAAGGCAAAAAGGATCTGATCCACACCAGCAAGGGTTCTAAATCTGAGATTCTGGAAGGAAATGGGCAGCTACCTAAATGTCCAGAAACTTAAGAACTCCAGTTTTATTCGCTGGCCACTAGGGTCCAAATGCTCTCCCCCATTCCGAACCTGTAACGAACACCACAGGACCTGTGCGGGGCAAATTGATGCAGTCGTAGGAGCTTTGTTTCCAATGCTGCCTTTTGGGGATCTTTTTTTAGTTTCTAAAAATGAATTACTTTATTTGTTAAATTGCAAAGCACACACATGGTACAAAGTTCAAAAAGATACACAGTAAATTGACTCCTCCCTCCCAGTCCTCCAGGCACCCTGTCCCAGGACAGGGCCAGCAGCACTCACTTGTGTATCCTTCCAGATTCAGTCAATGCATTTACAAATAAATAGCAGGTGTATTTACTATATTTAATATAATGCAGTCATACTATATATACTGCTCTAAACTTGCCTTTTTTCTTTTATTCGCTAGATTTATCTCATAACTCATCCCACACCAGTGCACACAGAGGGGACTTGTTCCATCTAATAGGTACATAGCGTTCCTCCTGCAGAAGGGTCATTTATTTAACCAGTCCCCATTGCTGAACAGTTAGGATTGTTTCCTATGTTTTGCTATTATAAGCTACCTTAGTAAATAACCTTTTTACATACTTTATTTTGCACATTATATATGTAGAATACTAGAGTGTAGAACAGCAGGGTCAAGGGCATGGCCTTTCCATTTGGGGAGATGCTCTCCCAAGTGCTGCCTTTGTTTGGGGTTTTGGGGGCAGTTCCAGTAGAGGGTGATCCCACCTGCCCTGGCCTGCTGGGGCTTCCTGCTGTCCCCAGATCCAGGGCTGAGAGACAGCTCTGTACACTCTGGCGGAGCAGGGATCGTGTGGCAGGGAGAGGTGAGGCCACCACATGCACTGGAGGCATCGCTCTAATTCTTTTCCCTGAGTTTTCACACAGGGGGGTCTGACCAGCTTCTGACCACCCAGAGCCTCAGGGGCACTGCCTTAAGCAACCACTGGCTGCCTCTTCTAGCCACTCCCTGGCACAGCCTTGCTGCCATGGCCTGGCCAGCCCCACTATTCAAGGCACTTGTCTGCACTGAGGTGCCCACTGTGGGCACCATGAGCACTTCTGGGCCCTAAGACCCAGCTGGTCACCGTGGGTCTCACATCAGTGTGAGGGTCCAACAGCCCACTGCAGGAATTCTGCAGACCCTCAGAAGGGTTAACTCCAGTTCCCAAAGCCAGTCCTCAGGAACCCAACACCTCAGTTAGGCTCCAAGGAGCAAAGAAAAATCACAACAGGTATTTAAAACAGAGGGGGTTTAATGCAGGCAATTGGGTACGAGATCAAAAGGACTGCTGAGGGGCCAAACGGGATGAGGAGCACGAGCAGGAAGCTGCTGCCCCGCAGGCTGGGGTGCCCTGGAAGCTGTCCAGTGGAGGTGGGGCCATGGTGGAGGGACCAGGGCTGCATCCAGGGAAGGCATCCAAGCAGAGGGTGGGTCCAGAGGAGGGGAGGAAGGGTGCCAGGCCTTCCTTAGCCTTTAGGCTAGTGTTTCCAGCGGTGAGGAATCCTGTACCTCCAGGGCTCTGGGGCCGAACAATCCAGCCTTTGTCTCCCCTGCACAGCCTAAGATGTTTCATCTGCCAACTCAGAGACTGGGAAGTCAGCCCTCAGCTCCCCAACCACACCAGTGACAGGAGGGCCTTGAGCCTGGGAAAGCCGCCTGGTGGGGCCCGATTTCTGTGTCCCTGCTCCCCTGCTCCCCTCCTAGTCCAGTACCAGGTCAGCTCCCCTTCGCCAGCATCCAGGAGATGCGGCTCTGCTGGAGAGACCCTGCGACGACACAGAGAGGGGTCTCCGAAGGTCCTCCTCTCAGCAGCTGCCCCGAAAGCCTTCCGGGAGCTCCCGACCGGCTCAGGGGCTCTTACTTCCGTCTCCCCACACCCACGTCCAACGTCCTTCTCTCTAGTGGCCCCTCACCTCTCCTCCACTCCCTCTCAGTGGAGTTACCCTGTCTCCTATTCCACAGAGAATCTGACTTCCCACCTTCTAAGTTGTAAATGGCCCAGGCCTGAGCTTTTCCCTAAAGGAGCAGGGGAAGCGGGAGTCCTTCCCTCAGACGACACCCTTTCTGCCTCAGGTGCCAAGGAGCCCCTCCCGGCTGCTCCTGGCGCCCACCCATTACCTCCCTGCCACGCCTTCCCTTTCAATCCCCTCCTTCCCTCTTTCGTCCTTTATGGACCACGCTTACTGGAAGAGTTGAGAAAAGTTGCTGCCAGTCCTTCTCGGGCCCTGCAGGGGCTCCAGCCCGCATCTGTGAGGACCCCCAACATCCTCTTGGTTGTTAGCCCAAAGGACACTGCGGGACCTTATCTTTCTGGACTCACTGTGGCTTCTTTCTCTCATCCTCACCTTCCTTGGGACTCTCCCCCTGTTCCTCCTTCCTCTTTATTTCTCCTTCCTGCCATGCTTCCCCGGGGTCACCTCCTTGGCCTGTGGTCTCAACTCCCTTCTTTACGTACCTTCCTCCCCACTCTGGTGGGCACCCTCTCTGGGGGGGCGGCAGCTCCTCCTCTGCGGCTGCACCTCCCAGGGATGACTGCCACCTGTTGTGTCCAAACCAGGGTCCCCCCGAGAGCAACGGTCCTTCTGGGCTCCAGGCTCGGTAACCCAGCGGCTTGTCAGACACCTCCCCCCTGTTGGTGTCCCACACTCCTCACATTTAGAACACCCCAAACTGAACTCAGCTCTTCCTCCACCCTGAACTGCCATCTCTCCTACGCCTGTGCCTGACGCAGAGACCAGCTCTGCCAGCAAGAGCCGGACCTCGTCTCAGCTGTGCAGGACCTTCTCCCTCGGCGAGGCCTGGCCTTCAGGTGTCCTCTGCTCTTCCGCTTCTCCCCTCTCACTTCAAGCCTTCATCAGCTCCTGCCTGGATTAACACACCCCCGACAGGAGTCTTGCCCCCATCTAAATCTACCACACGGTAGCCACATCAGTGTTTTAAATCAACAGATAGAACACATTATTCTAATAAAAAATGTTCAATGACTTCTTATACCCAGCAGGATAAAATCCAAGTGCTCCTGCACCACCAAAAACTCACTTCCTGCTGCAGAGAGGGGACTAAGGTTAGGCAAGTGAAGTATTTGTCTGTCTCCCCACTCAACAATGAAATTCTTGAGGACATGTGGAATTCATCCTTCCGACCTTAGGCTCTGCACAGTGTTAGCAAACAGTTGGTGCTTAATAAATACTGATTCTGTGAATGATGCCCACACGGCTTAGAGCTACTGGAGGAACTTCAGGATTAGCCATGGAGATCCTAGGAACTCTGATGGGTATTCCAGAGACTGTGGCAATCCCATATACCCTAGAGAACAAGGCAGCTGTTTCCAGGCCCTCCAGCCTAATGCCAGCCCATGGCCACTTTGCTGGGGCTGGGGCACCTTTCCCAGCCAGGTCCTGTTTTTCCTGAATCTCCACTGTCCTCCACCTTGGCCTCAACCTCTGTTCCTGTCCTGTCCTCCAGTTGTCCTCCTTGGTCTAGGGGTCTGCCCTGTGCAGAGGATTGAAAGGAAAGTAGATGAGGGTATGGATCTCAGCTTTGTAGATTCAGAAATCTGAACTTTCCAAAGATAATTTATACCTCAAACCCATTAGGATCACTCCTGTCAAAAAATGGAAAACAAGTGCTGGTGAGGATGGGGAGAAATTATCACCCTAGTGCACTGTTGGTGGGAATATAAAGTGGTGCAGCTGCTATGGAGGTTCCTTAAAAAATTAAAAATAGAACTACCATATGATCCAGCAAGCCCACTTCTGGGTATTTATCCAAAACAATTGAAAGCAGGGTCTCAAAGATATTTGCACATCCATGTTCAATAGCCACATTTGGCTGTTATTTATAATAGCTACAAGGTTCCAAATGTCCATCAATGGATAAATAAAATGTGAAACACACACACACACACACACACACATACACACATACACGGAATATGATTCAGCCTTAATAAATTCTGTCACATGCCACAACACGGACGAAACTTGAAGATGTTCTGCTAAGTGAAGTAAGCAAGTCACAAGAAGACAACTTCTACATGATTCTATATGAGTTATCTAGAACAGTTAAAGTCATACAAACAGAAAGCAGAATGGTGGTTGCCAGAGCCTGGGAAAGATAGGGAATTACTGTCCAATGGGTACAGAGTTTCAGTTTTACAAGATGAAAAAGTTCCGGAGATCAGTTTTACAACAAAATGAATATACTTAATACTACTGAATTGTACCCTTAAAAATGTTTAAGATGGTAAACTATGTATTATGTCTACTTTAACACAATTTTTAAAAAGATAATTTGATTTTTTGAATAAGAAATACACTCAAGAACCAAAAAATAATAAAAGGATAGATAGTAAAAAGCCTCACACTCCTGTCTCCCATTTTCCTGGGTCCTGTTCCTCTACCTTACACAGGTAACTGCTTTTAAAAAAGTGTTAGAGAGGTGAAGGGGTAAAAGAGGCAGGTAAAGGCAGGGGAAACTAGTGAGAATGTTTGATATCTTGAGCTGGGTGATGGTTACATGAATGTATACATATGCCAAAATTCACCTACCTGTACACCAAGATTTGTGCATTTTATTGTATGTGCCTCAACAAAGGAAAAAATTAATAACTAAAAATATGTCAACCATAAGGGACAAAAACCATCTTCTCACCTCAATAGACACAGAAAAAGCATTTCACAAAACCTAGCACCTTTTCATGACAAAAACAAAGAAATAAGAATATTCCTCAGTTTGATAAAGGGCATCTGCAAAGAACTCACAGCTGATGACATACTCAGTGGTGAGAGACTGAAATCGTTTCCCCTAAGATCAGCAGTAAGTCAAAGATGCCTGCTCTCACCACTTCCATTCAACATTGTACAGGAGGTGCTATCCAGGGTAATTAAGGGGTACAGGCACCCAGTTCAGAAAGGAAGAAAGAAAACTCTCTCTCCTTGCAGATGGCATGATCTTATATATAGAAAATCCAACTGGATTCACAAAAAACTATTAGCACTAATGAGAAGTTCACCAAGATGGCAGGATACTAGACCAATATGTAAAAATCAATTATTTTCTATTCAATAGCAATGATCAATTAAAAATAAAATTAAGAAAATAATTCTGTTTACACTAGCATCAAAAAGAATAAAACACTTAGGAATAATTTTAACAAAAGAAGTGTAAAACTGTACACTGAAAACTATAAAACATCATTGAAAGAAATTCTTTCATGGATTGGAAGCTTAATTTTTTTAAGATGGAGATACTTCCCAAATTGATCTACAGATTCAACACAGTTCCTACCAAAATTCCATCTGTCTGGTTTTGCAGATATTGATAGGCTTATTCTAAAATTCATACAAAAATGCAAGAGACCCAGAATAGCCAAAACAATCTTGGAAAAGAACAAAGTTGGAGGACACACTTTTGAATTCAAAACTTACTACAAAGCTACAGTAATCAAGATTGTGTGGTACTGACACAAAGATAAATATAGAGATCAATTGAATAGATTTAAAGTCCAGAAATAAATCCATAAATTTGTGGTCAATTGACTCTGACAAGGTGCCAAGGGGGAAACAGTGTCTTCAACAAATGGTGCTGAGACAACTGGATAATCACATGCAAAATAATGAAATTGGACACCTATCTCATACCACATACAAAAATTAACTTAGAATGGATCAGTGACATAAACCTAAGAGCTAAAACTATAAAACTCTTAGAAGAAAACATAGGTATAATCTCCCTGATCTTGGAGTACACAATGATTTCTTTGATATAACACCAAAAACACAGGCAACAAAAGAAAAAATAGATACAGTGGACTTCAGCAAAATAAAAATTTTTGTGTTTTAAAGGACATTATCAAGAAAGTGAAAAGATAACCTGTACAATGGGTGAAAATATTTGCTAATCATATATCTGATAAGAGATTACTATCTGGAATACATAAAGAATTCCTACAACTCTATAACAAAAACAAAACACCCAATTAAAAAATGGGCAAAAGATTTGAATAGACATTTCTCCAAAGAAGATATACAAATAGCAATAAGCACATAAAAAGATGATCAACATCATTAGTCACTAGGGAAATGTAAATCAAAACCACAATGAGATACATCTTCACACCCACTAGGATGGCTATAATCAAAAGTCAGATAATAACAAGTGTTAGTGAAGATGTAGAGAAATTGGAATCCTTGTACACTGTTGTGGGTGACGTAAAATAGTGCAGCTGCTTTGGAAAGCAGTCTGGCAGTTCTCAAATGGCTAAACATAGAGTTATCATATAATCCATCAAATTCACTCCTAGATATGTAGCTAAGAAAATTAAAACAGATGAACATACAAAAACCTGTACATGAATGTTCAGAGTCACATTATTTATAATAAATAAAAAGTGAAACAACCTAAATGTCTATCAACTAATGAATGGATAAACAAAACGTGGTATACTCATACAATGGAATATTATTCAGCAATGAAAAGAAATGAAGTACTTATCTATGTTATAATATGGATGAACTTTGAAAATATTATGCTAAGTACAATAAAAGAAGTCAGATGCAAAATACCATACATTTTATGATTCCATTTACATGAAATATCCAAAATCAGCAAATCTTTAGAGACAGAAAGGAGATTAGTGGTTACCAAGGACTAGGGGAAGGGGGTTGGAGTGACTGCTAATGGGTATGGGGGTCCCTTTTTGATGTCATGAAAATGTTCTAGAAATAGATAATGAACTTATCTATATGGGGATATCATCTTTACTTTGTGGGGTTGTAAAAACAAAGAGGTTCAAGCTCAGCAGGTTAGTAGCTGCCATCATAATTGGGGTGCTGTGGCATGTGTGACCTTGGATAGAATGCCCCCCTATCCCCCGACTGTTTTGTTCCCACTCTTCCCAAGGTCCTCCTCTCCGAAGGGAGGCGCAGTGGCAGGATGTGGCCAGCAGGTGGTAGCGTCGAAGCATGTCCAAGTTCTGGCGAAGTCTTGGAGCCTGTCCTGTGCTCTGTGAAGAAGGCAGATGGGCATCTCTGGCCAGATGTGCTTCATCGGGAATCCCGACTCTCAGGTGGCAGCAAGGCCAGCTTCACAACAGGTGTGCGACTCACACTTAGAAGGCCACTGGGATTCATTTAATGTTCTGCTGTCACTGTTGTGAAATCTTAAATGTTGAACAGGAGCCCTGCATTTTCTTTTTTTTTAAATTAAGGTATTATTGATATACACTCTTATGAAGCTTTCACATGAAAAAACAATGTGGTTACTACATTCACCCATATTATCGTGTCCTCCCCTACCCCATTGCAGTCACTGCCTATCAGGGTAGTAAGATGCCACAGAGTCACTATTTGCCTTGTCTGTACTACACTGTCTTCACCATGATCCCCCCCACACCATGTGTGACAATTATAATACCCGTCAATCCCATTCTCCTACCCTCCCCACCCGTCCTCCCCCACCCCTCCCCTTTGGTAACCGCTAGTCCCTTCTTGGAGTTTGTGAGTCTGTTGCTGTTTTGTTCCTTCAGTTTTGCTTCGTTTTCATACTCCATAAATGAGGAAAATCATTTGGTACTTGTCTTTCTCTGCCTGGCTTATTTGACTGAGCATAATACCCTCTAGCTCCATCCATATTGTTGCAAATGGTAGGATTTGTTTCTTTCTTATGGCTGAATAGTATTCCATTGTATATATGTACCACCTCTTTATCCATTCATCTACTGATGGACACTTCGGTTGCTTCCATATCTTGGCTATTGTAAACAGTGCTGCAATAAACATAGTGGTGCACATATCTTTTTGAATCTAAGAAATTATATTCTTTGGGTAAATTCCTAGGAGTGGAATTCTCAGGTCAAATGGTATTTCTATTTTTAGTTTTTTGAGGAACCTCCATATTGCTTTCCACAATGGTTGAACTAGCTTACATTCCCACCAGCAGTTTAGGAGGGTTCATTCCCCTTTCTCTGCATTCTCGTCAGCATTTGTTCTTAGTCTTTTCAATACTGGCCATCCTAACTGGTGTGAGGTGATATCTCATTGTGGTTTTAATTAGCATTTCCCTGAAAATTAGTGATGTGGAGCATCTTTTCATGTGCCTGTTGGCCATCTGAATTTCTTCTTTGGAGAATTGTCTGTTCACATACTCCACCCATTTTTTAATTGGGTTATTTGCTTTTTGGCTGTTGAGGCGTGTGAGTTCTTTATATATTTTGGATGTTAACCCCTTGTCGGATATGTCATTTACAAATATATTCTCCCATACTGTAGGATGCCTTTTTGTTTTGTTGATGGTGTTCTTTGCTGTACAGAAACTTTTGTTTGATGTAGTCCCATGTGTTCATTTTTGCTTTTGTTTCCCTTGTTCAAGGAGATGCATTCAGAAAAAAGTTGCTCATGTTTATATTCAAGAGATTTTTGCTTATGTTGTCTTCTAAGAGTTTTATGGTTTCATGATTTACATGCAGGTCTTTGATCCATTTCGAGTTTACTTTTGTGTATGGGGATAGACAATAATCCAGTTTCATTCTCTTGCATGTAGCTGTCCAGTTTTGCCAACACCAGTTATTGAAGAGGCTGTCACTTCCCCATTGCATGTCCATAGCTCCTTCCTCATATATTAATTGACCATATATGCTTGGGTTTATATCTGGGCTCTCTATTCTGTTCCATGGATCGATAGGTGTGTTCTTGTGCCAGTACCAAAGTGTCTTGATTGCTGTGGCTTTATAGTAGAGCTTGAAGTCGGGGAGTGTAAACCCTCCAGCTTTATTCTTACTTCTTAGGATTGCTTTGACAATTCAAGGTCTTTTGTGGTTCCATATGAATTTTAGAACTATTTTCTCTAGTTCGTTGAAGAAGCTGTTGGTATTTTGATAACTATTGCATTGAATCTGTAGATTGCTTTAGGCAGGATGGCCATTTTAACAATATTAATTCTTCCTATCCATGAGCATGGGATGTGTTTCCATTTATTGATATCTTTTTAAATTTCTCTCACGAGTATCTTGTAATTTTCAGAATATAGATCTTTCACTTCCTTTGTTAGGTTATTCCTATTTTATTCTTTTTGATGCAATTGTAAATGGAATTGTTTTCCTGATTTCTCTCTCTGCTAGTTCATCATTAGTATAGGAATGCAACAGATTTATGTGTATTAATTCTGTATCCTGCAACTTTGCTGAATTCAGGTATTAGATCTAGTATTTCTGGAGTGGATTCTTTTTGGTTTTTTTACGTACATTATCATGTCATCTGCAAACAGGGACAGTTTGACTTCTTCCTTACCAATCTGGATGCCTTTTATTTCTTTGTATTGTCTGATTGCTGTGATGAGGACTTCCAGAACTGTGTTGAATAAAAGCAGGGAGAGTGGGCATCCTTGTCTTATTCCCAATCTTAAAGGAAAGGCTTTCAGCTTCCTGTTAAGTATGTTAAGTATGATGTTGGCTGTGAGTTTGTCATATATGGCCTTTATTATGTTGAGGTACTTACTCTCTATACCCATTTTGTTGAGTTTTTATTATGTATGGCTGTTGAATTTTGTCAAGTGGTTTTTCAGCATCTATGGAGATGATCATGTGGTTTTTGTCCTTTTTGTTGATGTGATGGATGATGTTGATGGATTTTTGATGAATGTGGCACCATTCTTGCACCCCTGGGATAAATCCTACTTGATCATGATGGATGATCTTTTTGATGTATTTTGAATTCAATTTGCTAATATTCTGTTGAATATTTTTGCATCTATGTTCATCAGGGATATTGGTCTATAATTTTCTTTTTTTGTGGGGTCTTTGCCTGGTTTTGGTATTAGGGTGATGCTGGCCTCATAGAATGAGTTTGGAAGTATTCCTTCCTCTTCTAGTTTTTGGAAAACTTTAAGGAAAATGGGTATTAGGTCTTCACTAAATGTTTGATAAAATTCAGCAGTGAAGCCATCTGGGCCAGAGTTTTTGTTCTTAGGCAGTTTTTTGATTACCAGTTCAATTTCATTCCTAGTAATTGGTCTTTTCAGATTTTCTGTTTCTTTCTGGGTCAGCCTTGGAAGGTTGTATTTTTCTAGAAAGTTTTCTATTTCTTCTAGGTTATCCAGTTTGTTAGCATATAATTTTTCATAGTACACTCTCATAATTCTTTGTATTTCTGTGGTGTCCATAGTGATTTTTCCTTTCTCATTTTTCATTCTGTTTATGAGTATAGACTCTTTTTTTCTTGAAAAGTCTGGCTAGAGGCTTATCTATTTTGTTTATTTTCTCAAAGAACCAGCTCATGCCTTCATTGATTCTTTCTATTGTTTTATTCTTCTCAATTTTATTTATTTCTGCTCTAATCTTTATTATGTCCCTCCGTCTACTGACTTTGGGCCTCATTTGTTCTTCTTTTTCTAGTTTCATTGTTAGTTTAGACTGTTCATATGGGATTGTTCTTCTTTCCTGAGGTAGGCCTGTATCGCAATATACCTCCCTCTTAGCACAGCCTTTGCTGCATCCCACAGATTTTGCAGGGTTGAATTATTGTTGTCATTTGTCTCCATATATTGCTTGACCTCTGTTTTTATTTGGTCATTTATCCATTGGTTATTTAGGAGCATGTTGTGAAGCCTCCATGTGTTTATGGACTTTTTCATTTCCTTTGCATAATTTATTTCTAGTTTCATACCTTTGTGGTCTGAGAAGCTGGTTGGTATAATTTCAATCTTTTTTAATTTACTGAGGATCTTTTTGTGGCCTAGAATATGATCTATTCTTGAAAATGTTCCATGTGAACTTGAGTAGAATGTGTATCCTGCCGCTTTTGGGTGGAGAGTTCTGTAGATGTCTGTTAGGTCCATCCGTTCTAATGTATTGTTCAATGCCTCTGTCTCTTTACTTATTTTCTGTCTGGTTGATCTGTCCTTTGGAGTGAGTGGAGTGTTGAAGTCTCCTAGAATGAATGCATTGTATCCTATTTCCCCTTTAATTCTGTTAGTATTTGTTTCACATATGTAGGTGCTCCTGTGTTGGGTGCATAGATATTTATAATGGTTATATCCTCTTGTTGGATTGACCCCTTTATCATTATGTAATGTCCTTCTTTGTCTCTTGTGACTTTCCTTGTTTTGAAGTCTATTTCATCTGATTCAAGTACTGTAATTCCTGCTTTTTTCTCCCTATTAGTTGCATGAAATATCCTTTTCCATCCCTTCAATTTTAGTCTGTGTATGTCTTTGGGTTTGAAGTGAGTCTCTTGTAAGCAGCATATAGATGGGTCTTGTTTTTTCATCCATTCAGTGACTCTGTGTCTTTTGATTGGTGCATTCAGACCATTTACATTTAGGGTGATTATCGATAGGTATGTACTTATTGCCATTGCAGGCTTTAGATTCGTGGTTACTAAAGGTTCAAGGGTAACTTCCTTACTATTTAAGAGTCTAATTTAACTCATTTAGTATGCTATTACAAACACAACCTAAAGGTTCTTTTTTTTCCCTCCTTTTTCTTCCTCCTCCATTCCTTATATATTAAGTATCATATTTTTTACTCTTTGTCTATCCCCTGACTGACTTTGGGAATAGTTGATTTAATTTTATATTTGCTTAATAATTAACTGTTCTACTTTCTTTACTGTGGTTTTATTACCTCTGGTGACAGCTATTTAACCTTAGGAACACTTCCATCTATAGCAGTCCCTCCAAAATACACTGTAGAAACAGTTTGTGGGAGATAAATTCTCTCAGATTTGCTTATCTGCAAATTGTTTAATCCCTCCTTCAAATTTAAATGATAATCTTGCCAGACAGAGTAGTCTTGCTTTGAGGCCCTTCTGCTTCATTGCATTAAAAATATCTTGCCACTCCCTTCTGGCCTGTAAGGTTTCTGCTGAGAAGTCTGATGATAGCCTGATGGATTTACCTTTGTATGTGATCTTTTTTCTCTCTCTGGCTTTTAATAATTTGTCCTTATCCTTTATCTTTGCCATTTTAATTATTATATGTCTTGCTGTTGTCTTCCTTGGATCCCTTGTGTTGGGGGATCTGTGCATCTCCATGGCCTGAGAGACTCTCTCCTTCCCAAGACTGGGGAAGTTTTCAGTAACTACCTCCTCAAAGACACTTTCTATCCCTTTTTCTCTCTCTTCTTCTTCTGGTGTCCCTATAATGTGAATATTGTTCTGCTTGGATTGGTCACACCATTCTCTCAATATTCTTTCATTCCTAGAGATCCTTTTTTCTCTCTGTGCCTCAGCTCCTTTGTATTCCCCCTCTAATTTCTGTTTCATTTATCATCTCCTCCACTGTATCTAATCTGCTTTTAAAACCCTCCATTGTGTTCCTCAACAATTGGATCTCCATCCTAAAATTCGTTCCTGAGTTCTTGAAAAATGTTCTGTACCTCCAGGAGCATGTTTACGATTTTTATTTTGAAATATCTTTCAGGAAGATTGATTAGTTCCATCTCACTTGATCCTTTTTCTGGTATTGGTGAGATTTTGCTTTCAACTAGGTTCCTCTGACATTTCATATTTGTATGTGGTTCCCTCTACTGCCCAGAAGCTCTACTCTCTGGAGCTGCTCAGCCCCTGGAGCGATGTTGGGGGTCGCAGGGGAGTGGGGCTGGTGCCTGGGGGGGGAGGAAGGAGCTGTATCCTGCTTCCCGGCTGCTGTGCCTGCCTCCATCACCAGAACCAGTGGGCCGAGCACACAGGTGTAAGCCTCTATGCTTTGTGTTTGTAGCTGCTGTAGGCGGGGCTTCCCTCTGGCTGGCCTGATGCCCTGCATTTTCATTTTGCTCTAGGCCCCAGAATTATGGGGCTAGGCAGAGGATCCATATGACCTGGAGGATCCCCATCCTATTATCCTGAAATGTGCCGGGTCCTTCCCTTTGCTGTGCCTTTGCTCAGCTTTCCTGGGGTTCCTGGCCATGGGGTTCCTGTAGCTCACTGTCTGAGGCAATGCCTGGAAAGAATGAGGACCCCACATGGGGAGCATGGGGATCCTACACAGGGAGGTGAGGTCCCTATATGAAGGGAAAAAACCTGCTCTGGTCAAAGTCATCAGTGGCCTCCTGGTTATTACATCCAATGGAAACCTTGTAGATTCACCTTACTTGACCCCAGCGGTATTTGATACTTGACCTCTCTGTTCCACAGTTTCAGGTCTCGGCTCAGGGACCCTCATTCTGCTCTGGACTCTCTCCTCACTGCCACACAGCCATCAGCATCCCCTGATTTCCCTCCAATTTTTAAAAAGTCACTTTCTGAGGTGTAATTTACATATAGCAAAACTCACCCTTTTTAAGTGTAGATTTCAATGAGTTTTAGTAAACATAGTCATGCTATAATCTGGATAGAATATCCCACCCAAGTGTCCCTTGCACTTTCTTGTTGGCAGTTCCCTCCCTCAATCCCAGCCCCCCACACACTGACACCCTGTCTCTACATTCTCACCTTTTCCAGAATGTCATACAAATGGAGTCATACAGCAGGTAGCCTTTTGGGTCTTTGACTTAAAATCATGCCATAACCATTTGGAACCTCGTTTATGGCATTCCATGCCAGTCATAGTTTAAAGCACCACTCTCTGTGATGGCACCGCCCCTTATCACTGCCCTCCAAAAACCTCTGTCTGTAACTCAATCAGCCCCTCAGGTTTCCTCAAACCAGTTCCTCTGCCTTTATTCTCTCCCTTGGTCACCAAGGTAGAAATCTGAGAGGCATCCCTGACCCTTTATCTGCTTTCCCTCCACACCCAGATGTCACCCTCCCCAGCCAGGCCCCAGCCCCTCTGCCACCATCTTGGTTCTGGCCCACCCTACACCACCGAGGAGTCTTCCTGTCTTTCTTGTCTTCTCACCCTGGCCCCCCCACTGCCCAGGCCATCCTCTACCAGCTCACTAGGGCAGCAAGCGCAGGCCTTGGCCTGACATCTGATCTCCTGCCTGACGTCTCTCCACATCCCTTCCTAAGGGCCTTGCACAGGGCAGATGACCACCCTCCGCTTCCCTCAGACATCCCATCCTGTCTCTCGTGCGCAAGAGGCAAGAACCTACTCAACAACTTCACAAACACTGACAGAGGAAAGTGCTGACAGGGAACTGCTGGTGAGCAAGCAACAGCACAATATGAGACCTCAAAATGTTTACTCAAGAACTCCAAAAAACTGCTAGGTGAAATGATGCTGGGGTTCTTGTTTGTGGAGTTGAAGAATGAACTTAGCAAACACTTAAGGTAGGAGAGCTAGGGAGAGGTGTTTATTGATAGATAAAGTGAAAGGACAGAGCTCCTGGCTTGCATCAGGAGGGGATAAGAGAGCCCATAGTGGCGCATTGTCTAGGGGTTCTATAGGCAGTTGAGGATTTGGGGGAACTAGATAAAGGCTTAGGGGTGTGGACTTGTTAAGTGGTCCCTGAATATTTAGAATTAACTTAACACAAGCAACTTCCTGCTCTGATGATTTCTCCCTGAGATACTGGTGTCTTGGTCTGGGAGCATATCAAACAAGGCCACCTTCCCAGCCCCCAAGGTGGGCTGAGATATTGTTTGCTAAAGAGTAAGTTAGGAATCTTACTTCTTAACTTCCTGGGTGTTAAAATGCAATCTTATCTTTAAGGTGGAATCCTTCCTGCCTTTTACTGTGAGGTTTACAGCTGGGTCTGCATGCTAAATCAGTTGCCCAGTTTGCAAATCACCTCATCAGGTCTGAAGGAGGAAAGACAGCACATAGGCCTGGGCCTTTTAGCATGCTAAAGTGAATCTTACAATTACAAATGATTAGCATAATAAAAACATGTGATCTGATCTCGCTGAAGAATGACTCTAGAGCTTAATGTGTAACACAGAGTTTTGGTAGGGGGGTTCCTTGCATGTAGTTACATTGCTCTGACTGTAAATATCCTGCCTTGCTTTTTCCAGAATCTCTCACCCTATTCTGTCTAAGCCCATGATCCCTGTCTCAAAAACAGCAAAGTGCAAAAGTGATCTAGGCTACCTTTCACGAAATGAAGGGGAACAAGGAAACAGGTGCAAAAAGAAACCACAGCGAGGCTGAGCCAGAAGCTAGTGAGATCAGTTGGCAGTAGGGCCGGTGGGGGGCACGGGTGGGAGGCACAGGGGAAGGGACACTCCTCTGAGTGCATCTGTACAGTTCTGACTTTTAGAATCATTACTATGTTCCATACAGTTAAAAAAACGTTCTAGTGAACAAGGAATTAGGTAAGAGGGAAGTGGGAACAATCCAAAGTGGAATATAAACCAGAACAAATGAAACCAACATACTACAAATGAGACATACCAGCACACGAATGCCAGAGGGCACTCATCTGAGTAACTTGAAAGAGGATTTTGTCTACATACTCTAAGATTTAAGGGAAAAAATGCACAATATTGCACTTTAAGCAGTAGGTTTATTTTCCACAGAGGTGTGAGTTAGAAATTCAGAATCTACTTATGTGTATTCTAGCACTAAGCAAGTTAAGTAAATATATTGTGACTAATGAGAGCCAGATTTCTATCAGAAAAATTAGTTAAAAATAAGGAAAGAGGGTAGGCTAGAATAAACACTGTGGTGCTGGATTGGAACTGGAGGCATCAGTGTGAGCTACGGTTTTCAAAACAGATGTAGATACAGAAATAACTTAGGATATGCTCCCCATAGAGAGAGCCTGAGCACCCTAGTGCCCAATACTGTTGAGCTCTCCTCTCCTGGCCACCAGATCTTGGTGTCTTAATGCCATTCTTCAATCAAAGGTGCCACGACTCTTTGAAGAAATGACTATTTCCAGGGCTGTGGCTGGGAAAGTACAAGATGAGTCTCCAACATCTTGTGGTGCCAGAAGGTAAAAAAGGGCTCAAGTAATAATAGGGACATATGGGGACATGTTAATGGACACAGAAAACAACTTGAATGGGCTCCTGTGCCAAATTGGGGATAATCTGACAGACAAAATAAATAATGATAGCAATGGATTATAACCCATAGAAAAGAACCTATAGAATGAAATAAGAACCTGTGAGTATGAAGCGATATACTGTGGGTAAAAATGTAATATTTCCAGAATATCTCACCTGGCTTTAGTATATCTGCATATCAACAGGAGCTCAGGGGTGGAGAGAAGTATGGCCTTAGTGCATTTGCATCATTCCTCAGGGGTGGAGAGAAGTTCATCTCCATATCAATGGGTAATTACCTGGGCAATGGAGGGCTTATCTGTACCTGAGAGGTGAGGGGAGGGCTGGTTTTGCTGCTGCTGGAGGAGGAAAGAGAGGAATGGCCCCAGACTGCAGTTTGTAAGCAATAAATGGATTTTAAACCTTATTTATCCCTTTGACTGATTTCAGTTTTTAGAGGTATTTTGCCCCAGGATTTCCTTTCCCTGGTCTTACATATACATACTTGAATGAGTGAAGAAATAAATAAATGAGGGTGAAGGGAAATGTTCCCTCAGAGTAGAATTCCAACCAATAAATGTAGAATGAGGAAAATTGAAAACCACCACTTGGCAAATGTCCCAGTAATTGTTTCAGGCAAGAATCTGCAATAAATGCTAAAATTAGTGGGGAAAATGGGATAAAAACAAGATATTTAGAAAGTCTCAAAGTTCTTTTCTGTAAGATACTTATAAGCAAGTAATTTTATACTGAAAAAACGTGATAGATGTGATCTTAACCAAATGATCAAAGTCAGCATCACCAGGAATGGGGCAAACAGACATCATGTGCCTCCAGATATGATGCACTGAGAAGGAAACAACATTCTTGAAGGGCCCCCACCCATAAGATGGCGAACTTCCTGCTTCTCTTCCGGGTCTTCAGTTCCCGCCGGCGCCACCCGAGGCCCAATCACCCCTCGCCCCCCTAATCCCAGCACCTGGCCAATAGCCACCAGTCCCGTTGAAGTGACACCTCAATCAGCTTATGTCCCTCCCTATATAACCCAGCACCTTTCCCCAATAAAGCGGAATTCTCCGGTGAATTGCTGCTGTGTGTCGCTCCTTCCTTTCATTTTGGTGCCAAAACCCGGGAGACGGGACACCCCAACTGGGCCCCGTCTTTCCCCCCCCGACACCAGCAGCAGCTTGCCCTCGTCCTCTTTTTCCGGCGCTGGCTCCTCACACTCACCACTCCTCTCTGGCCTTTGGGTAAGTTTTCCCCCAGAGCGGGCCGCTCTTCCCCGAGCAATCGCAGCGCCATTGACCGTGATCGTCCGGCAAGGCCCTGACGCTCGGGGACGAGGGGGAACTCTCCCCGCCTCAGGCCTTCACGGCTGCGGCGGACCCCCAGGCCCCTCCTCCAACAGCCATAAGCGAGGCGACTCCTTTGCGGATGAGAACGCTCCCTTCCCCCCCCCTCCCTCCTTCCATTCCTTCCGCCGAAAACTCCTAGTACCAGGCACCTCGTGACCCCGGCATCTGCCTTCCTAGAGGAGTCTGGGTGACGACCCACACTTCCTGAGAAACCGACTCGTATACGAGTTTCCGCAGACCCCCAGGGGTCATCGGGGACGCCCTTTGTCTCCTTGCCGTCTGCTCCCAGCCGAGGGTCTCCGTTCGTCTTCCCCTGTTTGTCTCCTTCTCTGTCCTTTGGCCATGGGAGCCCCCTCATCCCTCCCTGGAAGCTCACCTCTTGAATGCCTGCTCAAGCATCTAGCCACCCTCTCCCTGACGCCTGATATAAAACCAAAACTTCTCCGTAAATACTGCTCCCAAGATTGGCCGACATACCCCCTAGGCAATAACAACCAATGGCCCGCAGGGGGGACTCTTGATCCTGACATCACTCGCGATCTCTGTAACTACTGCCAGCGCCTGAAAAAATGGAAGGAGATTCCCTATATCGAGGCTTTTCGCCTCCTAACCCAAAACCCCGGCCTCTGCACCACCTGTTCCCCGCCCCAAGTTCTCCTAGCCTGCAGGCCGCCTCCCTCCCCTCCACACACTCCCAGGCCCTCCTCGATTACCTTTGACCCGGCCGACGAACCTCCGCCATACAGGCTTCCCCTTCAGCCCCTCCCCCTCCTACAACCCCTCCGCCCTCGTCCGCCCCGTCGCCGCCTCCCCCTCCTCCCCTGCAGAGGCCCCCGCCCACTCCCTTCCCCTTCTTCTCCTACAACAGCCCTTCCCCCTTCCTCTCCCACCATCTCCTCCCCCATCTCACCTCCTCCGCCTTCGCCCCCCTCACCTGCCCCTCCCCCGCAGATTGAGCCTGAGCCTTTTAGCCCCCCTTTAATTAGGTCCCGGGGGCCTCCTCTGTCTTTGCCCTCATCACCTGTTTCTCCCCCACAGACTGAGCCAGAACCCTTCAGTCCCCCTCAGACTCGATCCCGGGGGCCTCCCCAAATTATCGCCCCCCCTCCAAGAGGTGGTGGGACCTGAAGGCATCGTGCAAGTTCACGTCCCTTTCTCCTTAGGGGATTTAGCCCAACTTGAGAAACGCCTTGGTTCCTTTTCCACTGATCCCACAACATATATCAGGGAGTTTCAATGGACCCTCCAGTCTTACAGCCTCACACATCATGACATTTTCATGCTTCTGGCCAATACCCTCCTTCCTGAAGAGTGTAGACGAGTTTGGGACTTCGCCCAAACACATGCTACTGAAACCCATAGGACTGACCCCACCTATCCCACTGGCCCCACCGCTGTCCCCGAACAAGACCCACACTGGGATTATAACACCACTGTAGGTCTCCGCTCTTGGGATATTTTCGCCTCCTGCTTAATAGCAGGTCTGAAAAAGGCAGCTCGTAAAATAGTCAGTTTTCAAAAGCTCCAGGACATAATTCAAAAAAAGGAAGAAACTCCCTCCAAATTCCTAGATAGACTCACCCAAGCCCCATTACAGTATAACAGCCTAGACCCAGAAACGCCGGACGGAAAACATGTCCTTATGACATACTTCCTGGCTCAAAGCTACCCCGACATTAAAGCTAAACTCAAAAAGTTAGATCAGGGCCCCGCTACCCACAGACTGAGATCCTAACAGTGGCCTTTAAAGTCTTCCATAACCAGGAGGAGGAGAAAGAACGCCGTAAACAAAAGGCTGATCAGGCCAATTTCCAAATGTTGGCCCAGCTGATAAAACCACAACCTGGGAGCCCCTCTACAAACAAGCCCCCCCCAGGAGCTTGTTTCAAGTGCGGACAAGAAGGACATTGGTCAAGGGCGTGCCCCTCCCCCAGATCTACTACCACCCCATGCCCCAGATGCCACAAAAAGGGCCACTGGGGGGTCTGATTGCCCAGCCACCCGAAGGGGAGGCTGGACGAACAACCCCCATCCTAAGCCCGCCGTAGTGGGGCTGGCAGAAGAAGATTGACGGGGCCCACAGGCTTCTCGCCCGACCATTTCCATCACCAAACAGGAGCCCAGGGTTACTTTAATAGTAGATGGTCTCCCCATCTCCTTCCTCCTAGACACAGGGGCCACCTTCTCGGTCTTGAGAGAATACGGGGGCCCTACCATGCTTGCCATTACTCCTATAGTCGGGGTAGGAGGAAAACAGATTTTCCCATTGAAAACCCCTCCCCTTTTATGCACAATCCAGGACAATCCCATACCTTTCTCCCACTCCTTCCTGGTTATGCCCCAGTGTCCCATCCCCTTACTAGGACAGGACATCCTTTCTCTCCTCCATGTTTCCATAACTATATCCACTCCCACAGCCCCCAGTACCCCCTTTCTGATGGCCCTCATAGCCGACGACCCCCCTCTACCCAATGAAAGCTCCAGTTTCGCCCTCATACACCCTGTAGATCCCAAGGTCTGGGACATTACAAGTCCCTCCATGGCTCTATGTCCTCCTGCCTCTATTTAATTACGGGACGCCTCACAGTATATCTGTCAGGCCCAATACCCCCTAACCACTTTGGCCCTCATAGGCCTCCAACCCATCATTCAGGACCTTTTCAACAAAAATTACCTCAGACCCACTCACTCTCCATTTAATATCCCCATATTAGCTGTTAAAAAAGCCAATGGATCTTTCCACCTAGTCCAAGACCTTCGTCTCATTAACATGGCCATCGTCCCTATCCATCCCTTAGTTCCAAATCCATACACCCTTTTATCGCGGATCCCTGCCTCGGCCTCCCACTTCTCAGTCCTAGATCTCAAGGACGCATTTTTTTCTATCCCTCTGGACCCCTCCTCCCAAGATTTTTTCGCCTTCACCTGGACAGACCCATACACAAGACATTCTGAACAACTCACTTGGACAGTTTTGCCACAAGGTTTCCAAGATAGTCCCCATATTTTTGGACAGGTCCTAGCTCAGGACCTCAAACAGTTTCATCATGATCACTCCGAGTCCACCTTATTACAATACGTGGACAATCTTCTACTCTGCAGTCCCTCGTGGGAACAGTCTCAACTTGACACTGCCTCCCTACTTAACCTTCTAGCTTCCAGAGTTTACTGGGTATCCCCCGTCAAAGCTCAAATCTCTTCCCCTTCTGTCACTTACCTCGGATTCCTTCTATCTCAGCGAAGAAAGCCCATTACCTTGGACAGAAAACAGCTCCTCTCTGACCTGCCCATTCCCAAAACCAAGACAGAAATCCTTTCCTTTCTAGGCCTGGCTGGCTATTTTAGAGCGTGGATCCCTAACTTCTCCCTGTTGGCAAGACCCCTATACGACCTCAGCAAGGGCCCCCCTGAAGAACTATTATCCTCCTCACCCCGACACTCCTTCATTAAGCTCCGTCGAGCCCTTGTGGAAGCCCCAGCTCTCCATCTTCCTGATTTGTCGAAGCCCTTCTCATTATACATTCATGAGAGGTCCAGTCAAGCTCTAGGAATCCTAGGCCAATATTATGGCCCATCCTTTGCCCCAGTAGCTTATCTTTCCAAGCAATTAGACCCCACAGTTCGGGGATGGGCCCCCTGCCTACGGGTATTAGCCACTGGACAGCTCTTGCAGAAGGAAGCTCATAAACTGACATTCGGGGCGCCCCTTACCATTGTGTCCCCACATCACCTAAAAGACCTCTTAACCTACAAAAGTTTACAGACTCTCCCTCCCTCCAGACTCCTGCCCTTACTGTCCTCTTTCCTCCAAAATCCAGACATTTCTTTCCTCCCCTGCCCGCCCCCGAATCCGGCCACTCTTCCTCCCCTACCCTACTCTCCTCATACTCCCTCGCATGATTGCCTGGGAGCCCTTCACAACTTCCTTCTATGCCACTCCACGATCTCAAAAAGAGCCCTCTCACACTCCGACCTCATCTGGTTTACTGATGGGTCCTCCTTTAAACATGAGGGCACCCATTACGCAGGATACGCAGTAGTCTCCCTCAAAGACGTCATCGAAGCACAAGCCCTACCACCCGGTACAACCAATCAACAGGCTGAACTCATTGCGGCCACCAGAGCTTGCACTCTGGCCCGGGACACGTCTCTCACACTGTGCACTGACTCCAAATATGTATTCCACATTCTCTTGTCTCACATGGCAGTATGGAAAGAACGAGGCCTCCTCACCACAAAAGGAAATTCCATCACTAATTCAGCCTTAATTACCAAACTTATAGAGGCTTCACAACTCCCACACCGACTGGGCATAGTCCACTGCAAATCACATCAAAAGGACGACTCCCCCATTACAAGGGGTAACAACAAAGCTGACAGAGTAGCCCGGTCGGTTGCCCTTTCAGAAGAAGCACCAGACAGCGATCCATCTGCCCCTGCGGTGTTAGCCTTATCACAAGACACCCTCTGTTCCCTGGACAAAGAGTCCCTCTTCCGCCTCTTACACGATCTGTTCCATCCTAGCCCCCAATCCTTGATCCATTTTTTACAATCCTTTTTCTCTCTCTGTCCTGAAGACAAAACCCTACTTAACCAAATCACCCGCAGGTGCACCATCTGCCAACGCACTAACCCTAATACCCTCCTCAAGGCCCGACCCTTCCCGGCTCATCAGGCACGGGGTAATGTCCCCGCTGCAGATTGGCAAATAGACTTCACTAACATGCCCCCCGTACGGCGTACCAGATACCTACTTGTCTTAGTAGATACATTTTCAGGATGGGTCGAAGCTTTCCCCACCACTAACAAACGAGCGTCCGCAGTTGCCTCTATCCTCCTCACCCAGATCTTTCCTAGGTTCAGGATGCTCACATCCCCCCAATCAGATAACGGCCCTGAGTTCGCTGCCCAAATCATTCAGAACCTCTCCAAGTCGCTCTCACTCCCCTGGCATCTACACTGTCCTTATCGACCACAGGCTTCGGGAAAAGTAGAAAGAGCCATTAGGACTCTAAAAGACATCCTGACCAAACTATCTCTAGAACTACACCTTGACTGGGTTCACTTACTTCCTTTAGTTCTACTCTGCATTCGGGCCCTCCCCAAAAAACCTTCCTTCTTGTCACCCTTTGAGATCATGTACGGCCGCCCAATTTTACCCCCGGGGCTCCCTCCCCACAAAGGACCAATTCCTCCCAACATGGCCCTTCCGCTACTCTTTCTCCTCTGCACCGAATTATGGAAATATCAGGATTGGCTCCTCCCGGATCCATCCGCTTCCCAAAACCCACCTGTCTTACGACCCGGCCAACTAATGTTTTATAAGCCTCCAGAAAATAAGCCCCCTCTCACCCCAAAATGGGAAGGTCCACACCCAGTCATTCTCTGCACCCCCTTGGCCACTAAGCTCTCACTGCCTGATAACTCTGTCACCCCTTGGATTCATATCTCCAGGTTGAAACCAAACACCCAGGACCCACCTCCTCTGGACACCCAAGACCCAACCCAGAGTCCTTCAGATACAGCCCAAGACGCTGTCTACTCTACCACGCCTCATCCCTCTGATCCCTTGAAACTCCGTATCTCCCGTTCACCCCCTTTGCCATCAATGCCCGAATCATGACCTTTTCTTCCTTTACTGCTCTCTCGCTCTCGTTCCTCATTTCTATCGTCTTCTCCACCACCTCAGCCTCCTTTGTATGGCGATTCAAGGTCAGACAGACTTACACACAGCATCAAACAAAAACCACTGCCCTCATTACCACATCAGACTGCCCTCTAAAAGGCTGCTCCCAGCCTTTGTACCTTCACTTTCCTCCCTCCACCAAAGTGTTCACTAGCAGGCCCCTTTTCACTCCCTACCTCTGCTTCCTCTATGACCAAAAACAAGCCTCATGCAGACAGTGGCCAGACACCTATGGGGGATGTCCCTACTGGTCTTGCGCCATTCACTACATGGGTGACTCTCAGTACCCACAGTATTACTCCTCCAACCGTTTCATAAAATATCCCAACAGCTCATTCTCCTTATCAATCCCTGATCCCTGGGACCCTCGATGGGCCGCCGGAGTCACAGCCTGTTTACTACGGGGGGTCCTGGACCCCCCACGGTACCCTTCATATCTCTCGAGAGTATGTTCCTTCACATTCCCAGATCTCTCAAGTTGCATCAGATATCGGACATTCCAAAAAAAGTCATTATTCAAACATTTGACGGCGCCTCTTCATCTTCCTATCCCCGCCCCTCTTCCAATTTCTCCTACTCTTGGTTACAGCTCATTCAAGACACCACCATCTTTCTCAACCACACCCTCAACACCGCCAATTGTTTCTTGTGCGCATCACTACAGCGCCCACTGCTGGCCGCCGTGCCCCTTAATATTTCCAACTACTTCCATGCAGGACAACCCCTCCGCCCCCTGGCAGACATACCCCTATGGGAACCAGAATACGCAGATAATCTCACCATCCACCACTGTGTAGGCCCAACCCCTCCCCCATCCAGCGCACTTCACTGTCTCTCTATCTACACCCCCACCTCCGACTCTAAGACTTTTACACAGCCAGGTCACTTCTTTTGGTGTAATGGCAGTCTTTTCAACTCACTGCCTCCCAACTCCAATATACCCTGCATTCTCGTCACCCTAATCCCACAGTTTACACTTTACAACATGGCAGAATTCCTTGAGCTCCAACCTCCCTTGCCCTCACGCACAAAAAGGGCTGCTTTCCTTCCCATCATGGTCGGGTTCTCTTTGACCACCTCATTGGGGCAGGGTTTTCGGGAGGAGCCTTGGGTCACTCTCTATGGGCAATTAGAGATCTCAACGCCAAACTTGAGGGAGCCCTGACATCCACTGCCGAGTCCCTGGCCTCTCTCCAAAGACAGGTCACTTCGCTAGCCAAGGTCACCCTTCAAAACCGGCGGGCCTTAGATCTGCTTACAGCCGAGAAGGGCGGCACCTGCGTCTTCCTTCGGGAGGAGTGCTGCCATTACATCAACGAATCTGGCATTGTAGAAACTGACATTACCAAACTCACCGACCTTGCCTCCAGCCTCCACTCTGCTTCCAATTCCAACCCACTCTCTTCAATACTAACAAACCCCCTCCTTACCTGGCTCTGGCCCATTGCAGGCCCCATAATAATCATTCTCCTCACCTGTCTCTTCTTACCTTGTATAATAAAGTTCATCAAATCCCAAGTCGGAAAAATCTCTAATCAAACTTTCAACCAGCTTTTACTCAGGAACTACCAGCTTTTAGCCACAGAAGATCCCTCACCCTCACGTGACCTCCCCACCACACGCTGAGGTGGACCCCTCTCTCCGCTGGAAACTGTTCCTGGAAACAATGGCCGCAGACGCCTGGCTTCTGGCACCCGTATCCTCTTGGCACCATTGGAATCAACAAGTCCTCGACCTATGGTTACAGGGAACCTTCACTGATTTCCAACCTGAAGAAGCCCACGTCTACTCGTCCTTACTGTGGGGAGTCCTACCAACCCTTTCCCCCCAATCCTCAAGCCCTCACTCCCTTCTCCGCCCCCGTTCAGCAGGGAGCAGTCAGAGAGAAAGCAACGTCCACAACCCCATAGAGGAGAAAGGGGGTAATGAAGGGCCCCCACCCATAAGATGGCGAACCTCCTGCTTCTCTTCCAGGTCTTTGGCTCCCACCGGCGCCACCCGAGGCCCAATTACCTCTCGCCCCCACCCCCAATCCCAGCACCTGGCCAATAGCCACCAGTCCCGTTGAAGTGACACCTCAATCAGCTTATGTCCCTCCCTATATAACCTAGTACTTTTCCCCAATAAAGTGGAACTCTCCGGTGAATTGCTGCTGTGTGTCGCTCCTTCCTTTCAATTCTGGATACAAACGGTTACGTGGGATGCTGACCAGGAACACCCACTGCCGACTGTGGCATGAGTGAGAAGTAAACGTTTATTCTGCTGGGCTACGAAGAATTCAGGGTCCATCTATTACAGGAGCTAATCTAATACACTAGTTAAAGAAATTCTTGCACATCCATACAACACTAGAACTGTAAAAACAAAGCAGCCTTTGCTATTGATATGGGATGATCCTTAAGATGCTTTAAATGAAAAAAGCAAGGTCCAGGGGAATGTATAAACAATAGGTGGGAAAAGAATGTAAACATCACTCCTGTCCAGGCACACAGAACACAAGAACCAACAAAACCGGTTACTTCCATACAAAGGAGCTGGGTGTCCAGGGATTCAATATGTACCTGGTTGAATTTTGAACTAGTGAATGGCCTAATTTTAAAACGTTGTTTTAATTAGGTATTAAAAGGTATATACCAGAGACAGGGGCATGTTTAAATACTTACAGGTGGAAGGAACTGGCACAAATTAAAATCCCCAAAGTCCTGGAAGACAGGGGTCAGAGGCAAGCCCTGAAGAGGCAGGGCAGAGAGACTGGAGCACGGGGGGCAGGAACCTGCCCGGGGCAGGGGCAAGGGGCCTTAGGACAGGAAGGGCGGAGGCTGATCCAGACCCAGGCATGTGTCAGTGGGAAGGGAAGGGGAGGGTGGGCGTCTTCTCAAATGGCTATTATTTCTGAGGTGAAGTTACCAAGTGAGAATGCGCAGAGTGGCTGATCTGACTTGGCCTGTGGGAAGAACGGGGGATCATGTGGATAAGGCTACGTGGGAAAGGGAAGGCTTTCAGGGAGCACCTGAGGGGCCCATCAGCCAAGACCAGAGCCATGGATTTAGAATCCGGCCCCATCCTAAAGCCACCCAACACTCCACTTTGCTCTCCTGTGGCTATTCCAGCTGGGCCTCTTCACACTCAGCAGGGTCCCAGGGCCTCTGCAGGGAGGCTGTCCTGGCGGTCAGCAGATCCCAGCCGCCTCTCCTTCCTGGAACAGCAGGCTTTTTCTCTGGCCTTCCCAGAGCCCAGCAGAACACAAGAGGGACCTCACACCCGGAAATCAACCCTATGGCTTATGTGACACCAAAGCAGTCACCCAGGCTGGCAAAGCCCATCAGTGCACACCTGACAGAATCAAATAAACTCAGCCTTGAGCTTGGAAGACTGACAGATGTTTAGGATTTACTGTTAATTGGGGGGTAGGGGTGAGGGGAGCGGAATACCACATGGGCCACATACAGCACACTCAACCACATAAAATAATGCATAGGAAATTGACAGGAAGAAAACATGCCCAGATATTTATAGGGTTTACCTCTGGTTGTTGAGATTATAGGTTTTCCCTCTATTGCTTTATAGTTTCCAAATGGTCTACAATGAGTATAAATCACTTTCAAAATTAGACTAATTTTTTAAGACACAGTTTCTGCAAGAGTGAGTGGTCCCGTCCCAGTTCCACAATGGAAAAACATCTTTTGGGTCACCAATCTCTTTAAGACTCTGATGGCAGTTTGGGCCTTCTTCCTGGAAAAATGCTCTTACACGTACCGACGCCCCATCCTGCATCCCCTTGGGGTGGCCCAGATGCCAGGGAGACGCCCACCCCTGCCTGGAAGAAGCAGAATTGCTTGGGGGCCAGCCGCAGCTCTCTGTACACTGACCAACAATGCTGAAATTTCACACGAAATGTGTAAATTCAAAATGGAAGCATCACAAAAGAAGCCCAGGAGCAGTACTGACTATATGCCACCTCAGCTCTGCCCAGATCCCAGTGGCAGGTCTGACATCCTTGGGGACACGGCTGCACTAAGCATCCAAACATTTCATCTCTCCAGCTGACTCCCTGGTTCACAAGGGCCTTGAGGAAACATGTGGCTGCTTTTAGGGCAGAGGTTTCTAGCTCTCAAGGCCAGAGGGACCAAGTATAGGAAAAATAAACTGCCATGGTATAACCAAACTTTGTAAGTTACAGAGTATAAACATTTGATGCCAGAAATTGTACATTAAATTTAACATTGAAAAAATATGATTTGGAAATAGAAATAACTATTCAAAGTTTCTGAATTTATTACTCCTCAGATCTGAAATCCAAAATCTGACATTCCTTTCTTATGCCCCAAGGTGTCAGTCAATGTCAAGTTGTGAACCTTGTGTAGCAACATGCAGGAGAGAACTCATCTTTGAATCCTTAACTGGGAGCAGATTTACTTTTATTCAGTTTCATAACATTAAATAGCTGTTCACAAACATAGTTACTTCCAAACATGGACAGAATCTTTGCACAATGGCTTTTAATACTGAGGGTGACCATCCCAAGATATTTGTAAAATTCTGGGATTCCAACATCATCATATTTCGTTTTCAGTAAAGTGTTGCACCGCAACTTGATAATTTCTATTTGTAGCTGTCCCTTCACGTTATTAACTGAGAAAGGTGAAATGAAAAACATTAGTTCATTTTCATAAACTTTGAAATCAGAGAACCTTATTTGGAATTCCGTCTTCTACTCTTTAGTTTTTGGAATACAGTTCAGGCCATCACTTTCCTTTTCAGAAACTACTTTCAGTGTAGGGACGTGGGCCACAGTGTTCCTTGCTGAATGCATTTCCCAAAGACATAATTTCTCCAGGAATGAGCAAACTGAATGATACATTTGTGTAACCACTTGTAAACGCCCTTGCAAAGAAATATCCAACATGTTTAGGTAAGCCATATCGTCAGCTAAAAAGGCTAAATAAGTCTTTGACCCAATCTATGCTAGTTAAGCTGAGGCACAGGTTTTCCTTCAGAAGACAGGAAAAACTCAATTTTTTCCAACAGTTCAAAAAACTTCCTTAGCACCATACCACGACTCAACCACTTAAGGCACACAGAGCAGAACAGGCTTCCACACTGTGCACCTAATTCATTGAACAAAGCACTGAACTTCCTGTGGTTCAAGCCATGGGGATGTATCCAGGTTATGCTAAGTTACTATGGCCGTGACTAAAATGGCAGTGTGGGCCTTTTTTTTTTTTTTTTAACATTTTAGCACAAATTGATTCTGGAGAATGTGGCTGTGTACAGACTTAAATTCTACATCTTTGCAAAGCCCTGACACTTTAAATTTAAGGTGTGTAACAAGTGTTTAACACCATTCATCGCAGAATTACTGTCTGTGCTGATGCTAATTTTGACCAGTCTACATTAAATTTTTAAGACTTTTTTCAACACATTTAAATCAATCATCTCCTAAGGTTGTGCTAGTCTTGGTTCTTCGGTTATATCAAAAGTTTCATCAACATCATAAATAAATACAGCCAACTGGGGAGCATCATTTTTATCAGCGTTTTCAAGAGCTGCAATAGAGAAAGCCACAAATGACTTAGCTTTTTCTTGCAACTTGTCCTGTAAGTTCTCAGTCATCTTGTCCACATGTTGTGCAACATATAACCAGTCATATACTGGCAAATGCTTATCTCTGTTCAGGGCACATAATTTCTGCAGCACTCAACAGACATTATTTTATAAACTCACCATCTGTAAAAGGTTTTGATTCACTGGGGAATTTTCTCATTTAATACATAACTACATTTCATAGCAACATCACTATTTTATTCCCATTCAAAAGCAAATCATGTTGAAATTTCAGTCCTTTTTTCAGTTTGTTAAGTCTTTTATCATGCCTCTTTTCTGTATATCCATCACGGTTCTTACTATGGTTTGTTTCCTAATGGTGTCTTAGATTATATTCCTTTGACACAGACAGACTTTGTTTGCATATCAAACAGGTAGGAACATTCTTTACCTCCAAAAAGAAATGAGCTCACTCTCATTTTTCTTGAAACAAGTGGCTTTCTTGCTCTCACTTTCATTTTCCCACTTTGAAAGAGACAAATGCATAAGAAATATCAAAATGTCATGTTTACTAATAGGAAAAAGTACTACTTTGTAAGAAAAAAGTATTAAGTCTTCTTTTTCAAAACCTAAGTGTGATGTTCGCTCCTTCAGAGCTGGGGAGGACTCTGGGAATGGTAGGGGTCGCAGCAAACCGAGCTGCTTCCCCGGGCGGCTGCCAACGTGTAGGAAAGCAGCCCAGAGCAGCCAGGCTTTCTGATGTCACAAAAGAAGCTGGAAATCCAGATTTTAGTGTGAAATTTCTTATTTTTAAAAATATTAATAATAAACTCAATTTTCTGTCTGTAAATACTGTATAAGCCACCATGTCTACTCATCAGATTAGGCAGATTAGGACACTGGTTTGGGGTCTTTGGTTTAAACCTGGCAAAAATTCTACTTGAAGGTTCCTCAAAAAGCTCAAAATAGAAATACCATTTGACCCAGGAATTCCACTTCTAGGAATTTACCCTAAGAATGCAGGAGCCCAGTTTGAAAAAGACAGATGCACCCCTATGTTTATTGCAGCACTATTTACAATAGCCAAGAAATGGAAGCAACCTAAGTGTCCATCAGTAGATGAATGGATAAAGAAGAGGTGGTACATATACACAATGGAATACTATTCAGCCATAAGAAGAAAACAAATCCTACCATTTGCAACAACATGGATGGAGCTTGAGGGTATTATGCTCAGTGAAATAAGCCAGGCAGAGAAAGACAAGTACCAAATGATTTCACTCATCTGTGGAGTATAAGAACAAAGCAAAAACTGAAGGAACAGAACAGCAGCAGACTCACAGAACCCAAGAATGGACTAACAATTACCAAAGGGAAAGGGACTGGGGAGGATGGGTGGGAAGGGAGGGATAAGGAGTGGGCGGAGAAAGGGAGTATTACAATTAGCATGTATAATGTGGGGGGGCACGGGGAGGGCTGTGCAACACAGAGAAGACAAGTAGTGATTCTACAGCATCTTACTATGCTGATGGACAGTGACTGTAATGGGGTTTGTGGGCGGGATTTAGTGATGGGAAGAGTCTAGTAAACATAATGTTCCTCATGTAATTGTAGATTAACGATACCAAAAAACAAAAAAAATCTACTTGAAGAGAATTAAATGTCTGACGAGAATGAAATACATACTTCTGAAACCACAGTTTAAAAGCTTCTTCAAACAGAATCCTAGAAGGTACCCAAAAAGGAATCTAAACTGATGTGTCTCAAGGGCCATGTCTTTTGCAACATCAAGGTCACAGTTAACTAGGATAATACTCATCAGCTTGATCTGATTATGAGGATGACTTACACGTTTCTGATACAGGGAGAAATTGTACTTCAAAGTGCCAAGTACCCCTAAGCTAGGGAACTAGCCCCTCCCTAGGGAACCCTGACAAGTCTCACTCTCCAGAGCTCCAGCATCCCTTACCTCTCTAGGTGCTGTTCTTCCTGTCTAGTTAAGTCCTTTGCCCATTTTTTAATTGGGTTTTCTTTCTATTATTGAGTTATAAGAGTTCTTTATATATTCTGAATACAAGTCTTTTATCAGATACATGATTTGCAGTATTTTCTCCAGTCTGTAGAATTTCTTTTGACTTTTAGGTGTGTCCTTTTTAGTACAAATATTTTCAGGTTTGATAAAATCCAACTTCTCCATCTTCTCTTTTGTGGCTTGTGCAATACCCTAACCCAAGATCACAAAGATTTACTCCTGTGTGTCCTTTGTAGTTTTCTATTTTAGCTCTTTCATTTAAGTCTTTGATCTGCTTTGAGTTAATTTTTGTGTATGGTGTGTCCTCCGATATACTTAATCATGCATATTAGAGATTATTTCCCATCAGTACACAAAATACTGTTTCATTTCATTTTACAACTGCATAAAAAAAAAAATCTTCTGAATGTACCAGAAAATTTTAACCAGTTTTCTACTGATAGATATTCAGGTCAATTCTAATTTTGCATTGAACAACTCTGTAATATTATTTCACCCATGACTGACTTTTAACTGTAGGACTGATTCTTAGGAGTGGAACTGCAGGATAAAATGATATGTGCAACTGTAACTGATAGATACTGTTAGGTAATTAATCTCTGTACAGACTTCACTGATTGCACTTCTGTCAACAAAGTATAAGCATTTCTCTATGACACCACTACAGTTTTCAAGAAGTTTTAGGCTGTCCATTTATGATGTCCCCTTCATCTTTTCATGCCTGCTGGTAGAAAGGCTGGATAATACTGTTTCCTTCTCTAAAATCAGGCATAAGTTATTTGGGGGAGTGAAATGAAATTCTGTTATGTTTGAATCCAGTGGACACATTCACTTTCAGCACAAGATACAAAACGTACCTTTTACTCATCCCATCCTTGCTCATCAATCTGATTTGAAAAGCATCCTCAAAGACTTCTTTTAATTCATGCTGAGTGACTTTGTCAGGCAGGTTCTTGAAAAGAGTGTTCTGGCATTTCTATCTACATAATCCCCAAGAGAATATTTTTAGTCTGAGTGTTGATCTCATAAGCAGAAAAAATACTAAGAAAAAACAATTCTCAGAGTTGGAGACTGGAAACGCTATACAGTCTTTCAGTTAACAAATACTTGAACACAGAGTCTGGGTGAGGGTCTGTGCTATGTGCTGGCGATGAAAATACACACTTGGCTCTTGGAATGGTGGTCTTACTTGGGGGGAAGGCTAGTAAACAAATAGTCACATAATTAGGAACCATTGTAAAGGGCCAGGAAGGAAAAATTAAAGGGGCAAATGAGAACATCTACTAAAGAAAACTTAACCTAGTCTGGGGAAAAGGAAACATTTTTCTGATCTAATTTAAAGGAAGTGACTTTAAGCTGCAATTCTATGAATGGGTTGCAAATAGCCAGGGAATGAGTCCTGGAAAGAACGTTATGCAGAGAATGTAAGGTAGAACACGATAGAGAGTAAGGTAATAAAGAAGGTGATGACAGAGAAGGGGAGCTGTGCAGCTGTCGGAGGGAATGAGGGCAAGGTGGGTAGTCTGTGTGGTGGAAGTAGGTGACCTGTTGGGAACTGAAGAGTACTTGCCCGGAATCAGAAAAGGATTGATATTCCCACCTGAACCAGAGCCAGGTAAATTCCCAGGTATCTATAACAAGTCACCTCGTTTGCATTTCCCTTTGGTTTCTTCAGTTTAATTTCATACCCAAGGACCTTCATGCCACTAGGTTCCACAGCTTTATCCTCAGCAGCAGCAGATTTAAAATTCACATAACCAAATTGCCTTCAGAGATGCAGAAAAAAAGAAGAAACACACACAGGTTTCTGGCTGGCCAATCACACTAGACACAAGAGCAGAAATGAGCATTGAGTCAAAAACAGCTGCCAAATTTACAATTTAAACCAAGGCTCCACCAACTGGCAATATCACTGTCATGAAGTAACTGGGAGCAGTGGTCCTCATCTGGGGGCAAACTTGCCAGTGGAGGCATTTTTGGCTGTCATACTGGGGGAGTGCTAGTATCTGGTGGATAGAGTCCAGGGACGCTGCTAAACGGCTTATAGTGACCCGGCCAGCCCCCCACAACAAACAATTATCTAGCTTAAAATGTCAATCATGCCAAAATCAAGAAACCCTGTTCTGAAGCAAAGAATCAGTCAGTGCAAATTCATCTGTGCAAGTCTTTATTAGTTTTCTATTTAACTGACCAAATTTAACCGCAAGCTACAGAACATGAAGTTTGAAATCAAGTTTTTAAATTTTTGTTTTAGCCATCACATTTGTGAATTAGAACAACAATCTTATTACTACTGTGGAATGTGTTAGGAAACCCAGGGGCATTTACAGTAAGAACTGTTGTAATGCAAAAGGAATTCTTATTTACTGTAATTGTAACAATATTTCAAAACACAGTGAACAAAAACTCTAAGAAGAGGAATGAAACAAAAGTTGTGGCATAGGCTCTGGAGCCAAGAGTGCTGGGCTCAAGTCCTGGCTCTGCCACATTCTCACTATGTGATGTTGCACACGCTACTTAATATCTCTGTGCCTCAATTCCCTCCTTTGAAAAATGGGGATAATGACAATCATTACCACTGAGGACTGTCTTTGGATTCAAGGAGTTAATATAAAACAAGGAACTAAGAACAATGCCTGGAACAGTGAGTGCTCAACAAATGTTTACTATTGTCTTCTTATTTTTTACCTAAGCAATTCTGAGTACTATTAAATAAGCATGCTCAGACCCAAAACATACGTCTCTGATGAGAAGCAAGTGGGAAAGGAAGAAATTCAACTTGGCAAAAAAGCAGAATTCAGACAGAACCTGTATTTGCCATCAGAACTAGGGATTTTATGATTAAATTTGTGACTTAGTTTAAAATAATTCTAGGAAAATAACATTGCCCATCACTGGAAAATAGTGAAAATATGTTTCTGTAAAGATAGGGGAAGATCTTGGAATTATTTTTAACATTTTTGTTGGAAAAAATGGGATAGCAAAGTTTATTATAATGGATCTCCTAAATAAGCCACATAAATACAGCAGTCCTCCCCTATCTGCAGTATCACGCTTTCCACAGTTTGTTACCCATGGTCCACTCCAGTCTGGAATCAGATGGTCCTCTTTCCGATGTAGTCAGAAGGCCAATAGCAGCCGAAAGCTACATCACAGGGCCTACGTCATTCACCTCACTTGATCTCAGCAGTAGGCATTTTATGATCTTACATCACCACAGGATGATGGGTGAGTACAGTACAGTAAGAATTTTGAGAGAGATCACACTCCATAACGTTTATTACAGTATGTTGTATAATCATTCTATTTTATCATAAGTTGTTATCAATCTCTTACTGTGTCAAATTTATAAACTTTATCATAGGTATGAATGTGTAGAAAAAAACATAGTATGTATACGGAAGGTTTAGTACTATCCACGGTTTCGGGAATCCACTGGGGTCTTGGAATATAGTTCCCCCTTAAGGGGGGGGGACTACTATACTCATTTTGAATGGCAAAAGACTGAGGTAAAATCCCACCAAAGGGTGAAGAGTTGGTAAAAAAAAAAAAAAAAAGGATCTGACAAGACAGAAGTCTAGCAACCCACAATGAAAGACAAAACTACTGGAACCCCTAAATTCTCCAGGGATAATAAGTGCCGGGCTGATAAACTCTTAACAAGATTCTCAATTTACCACTATTTACCTGGATAAGCCAATTCTGACACCAACAACTGGGAGATCATTTTTAGCAAAAAATTCAGAGACCAGCTTTTAGTTCAGCAGAAGTTTTTTTTGAAATTCAGGTTTCCAACGATCTGAAAGTTACAGGTGGCTCAACTGCCATACAAAAAGCTAAAAAAAGAGAGAAAACACTCAAAAAGTTCTGAAAGAATGAAGCTGCAAGTTCACTGAAGACTCTAGATTATTAGAACCCCAAGCTGCAACAAAAATCCCTTTGCTCATGGTCGGGGCTAACAGAGATTTAGTTTTTGCCAATACGAAATTCTTCATGTGTCTCTTGGGCTTTAAAACACAGCAAAGAAATTTACCTTCTAATTTCTGGTTTTTGGCTTCATGGGAAGCCTTCTGTATGGCCATTTCCTTCTTCTGTTTATCAGGTATTTTTCTGGATAGGCTCTGTGGGCAAGGCCAGAATATGGTATTTTTAATGATCTGTGTGCTATTAATGAGTAAACCTGGCAGCTTTTGCTCTATCCACGAATATCATAACTACACTCTGCTTATTTCTCACAAGACACACAAGTTAAATCTGGTTCAGAGTACTTCTGAGAGAATTTATAAATTGAGAAGTTTCTTCAAGTTCATAAAAGAAATCCAACCACCGCTACCCCAGGGCTTTCCTTAAATTCAAATTCCTTGATACTGGCCACCACTTAACTGAACTGCTTTAGGTCATTCAGACCTTCCTCACTGCCTTTGTCACCAGCCTCCCTGTCCTGTTCATCTGCCTCAGCCCCAATAGGAAGGCCTTTTCTCCCTCTGGCTCATGTCAAACACACAGTTCTTTTTCAGAATCTAAATGAAAACCCACCTCTTCAATTACTGCCCACAGACTTGTTACAAATGAGAGTGACAAACTGTTAAGAGAAAGTGCTCACAAACCTGACTATATACACAAGTATCAGGAAAAAATTCACTGCCACTGAACCATTTATCTTGAAATAATTTAAAATGTATTGCTGTTGTATTTTAATAAAAATGGTAAGAATTACTGCTTTGGAATAAGGGGCATTATGACTAGCACACATAATGTAGGGGGGGGCAAGGGAAGGTGGTAAAGCACAGAGAAGACAAGTAGTGACTCTACAGCATCTTACTACGCTGATGGACAGTGACTGTAATGGGGTATGTGGTGGGGACTTGGTGATGGGGGGAATCTAGTAACTACAGTGTTGCTCATGTAATTGTATATTAATAATACAAAAAAAAAGAAAAAGAATTACTGTTTTGGAAGTAATACCATTTAAAATATTACACAGACTGTTGAGACAAAAAAAAAAATCACCAAGAATTGTGTTTGAGGGACAATTAACCTGCTTGGCTCATTAACACAAAGACAGAAACAATTAATGGATAATATTCAAAGAGAAAATTCTGACTCCGGTCATGTGGACAGCAGAGGTCAAATGTCCACTGAGACTCCTCCCCAAGGAAGCCACGCCTGAAGGGTCGGCCAGGCACGGTCAAGGCAATCTTCTGAAGGTGGTATTTTCACAGAATCCCTCCAAGAGTGATGTAGATTGGCACACGGGCTGACCCTTGGCATCTTACACTGCTAGCGGGAACGCCCCTCGAAGAGGGTTCTTTACCTTCCTCTTCCTGGCCCGGCTCACTGTTCTTACCTTCATCCTGTAGTTCTCATTTCTCCTCTCGTGGTGCTTTAGCTTGGTGCTACTCCTGTCTTTTGGCAACGTGGCCCACGTGGTTCCCTATGTGTGTGGTGATACCAGTTGCTCAGCAAACATGAGAGGCAGAGATTTTCCCCCTCTACTTTATTTTTTGGAGCAGTAGTAACCTTCTAACCATTCTTCTGAGGGATGACAACCTGAAGGAGAAATACCAACAGTGAAGGATGTCCTTCCCGTGAGGTTACAATCACGTAATACACTCGGCAAGTGCAAGATTTGGTCAGGCATGAAGGTAACACCTATGTTCTTCTCTCTACGACTAATTTCTCAATGTGTAGTAAGAGAGCTCGCATCACCAGAATCAGCTGGCATGCTATCTAAAAAAAAGAAAACTCCCGAACTTCATTTAGAGCTTTCAAATGAGAATCTTTACAGGGAAGGATCTCGGTTTCTAGAAGTATGCAAGCTACTGCCCTAGGAAAAAAAAAAAAAAGTCAACTACTGTTTAAGTAGTTCCCAAGGCTTTAGAGTCCCACCTCTTTGCATATAAGTGAAATACCAAAGAGAGCCCCCCATAGGCAACTGGAACATGTATAGGAATGACAGCCAAGCCCCAAAGATTGGACCTCATGCTTCCTACTTACACCATCAATTATCAGCCCACAGCTAATAACTAGGCATGGTATTGTAAAACTAAATGACTCAAGATTTTAGCAGAATACTGAGTAAGTCTCACTATATACAAAAGAACAAAATGAAGAAATATGGGTGATAAAATAGAGCAACTGTCTTTATCTGTTGCCAGTATTAACTAGGAACAATGTCATTTTGGAGGGAAGGCACCACTGGTATTACAGTATGACTATATCCCTCTAAAATCTGGATGTTGAACTCCTAGTCCCCAGAACATAAGAACATGACTGAGTTTGGAGATGGGGCCTTTAAAGAAGTAATTAAATTACAATGGGGTCATGAGTCTGGGCCCTAATCCAATATGACTGGTGTCCTTATATGAAGAGATTAGGACAGAGATGAAGGAGGGATGTGAAGACACAGTAAGAAGGTGGACACCTACAAGCCCAGAAGCAAAACCTCAGAAGAATCCAAACCTGCCAACAAACTGCATCTTCAACTTCGGGCCTCCAGAATTGTGAGGAAACAAATTTCTGTTGTTTTGGCCACCCAGTCTCTATTTTATTACAGTAGTCTTAACACACTAATACAATCAGAATATATATATAGCTCTCAACCCACATCACAGGAAGAGATAAGTAACTATAATATGACATAATTAGTATTGCTGATTATGAACAAAATTTACAGGCAAACAGATGAGGGATATATCCAACTGGCATGAGAATGATGGGGGATCAGGGAAGGCATGTGAAAAAGACCAGGGCTTGAATTAAATGATTTCAGTAAGCCAACATTAGGGGATAGTTACCCTGAAAGTTAACCTAACTGTGGTATTACCACTATATGTTGCACCAATCCAAGTAAGCAGGTCTAGGACCCACATTTTGAAGAGGAATGACCAATGGTGACCAGTGTGAACAGTCTAGAACACTATCACATGTGTATCAGCCTCAGGAAAATGTAAAGTGAATACTCCTGTTTTCCTTCAAGCTAACACAAAAGCTGTATTCATCAAGAATTTTCTGACTCTGATTGGTATAGAAAGCTTTTGCATTAAATTGTTAACATCATAGTATAGCAGTTGCTCTCTTAACTATGTCTACTTAACTATGTCATACTAAACTATGTAGTTTAGTCTATGGCTGGATTAAATGACAGTCTCAATTCCAAAGAGGACTTACTAACTTGATGCCCATGATATGCCAAGCATGTGTGGCTAGTAGGTTACTCTGTGGTACTCCTAGTACACCTGGGCATTTCTGTTCCCCTAAGTTGAAATGTATCCTTAATAAGTATCAATTGCGCTTGTTCACAAACCTATACATGACCACTGGATTTGCAATTTCAGTTACATAATAAACATCATACAAACCAATCAAATCAATGCAAAAAGTAATTTTTTTTGAATCTATGAAAGCAAATTTGAATGCTTTGGACATCCTTGACAAAGCTTAAACAACCACAGTCAAATTAGGTGTGGGTGAGCAACTGTAAAAGGATGGAAAAGAAACTACAAATGTGGAAGTCCATATTCAAATTGCTTTAGTAGGGTTTTAAAATTTTTTGTTTTGCTTTAAAGAAACAAACTTTAAATTGTGGAAGATGTACTATGGGTGTACATTATACAGGAAGAACAAGCTAACTTCAATAGTGAACTCAAAGTCATTTAGACCAACATCAAAAACTTGACAAATGACTGTATTTAACACGCTTTAAATTAAAATCAAAAGTTGTATGGGTAATACACTTTTGAATGATTATAAAACAACTACTAGACTGAATAAGGTTAGAGAAAGTTTCTGTTACACAACTAGCTGCTCAAAGTGGACACTGAATACATGCTACCTGCCTCTCAAAACAAGATGGCTTGGCAGGAAGACTAAAAAATGAATCAGGAAAGAGTAAGGGCTTTGAATTCGGCAGAACCTTGCAAGATCCCTGCTCTGTCACTTATTAGTTGTGAAAGCATGAGCAAGTTAATTAATGGCTAAATCTGTTTTCCTGTCCTTAAAATGGAGCTAATGCCTACCTAATATTGCTGCTGAGGATGAAATGACAATGCATAAGGCCGTAGCAGAGTGGCTGCATATATGAAGCATTCAATATTCATTAGCTGTGTTGTGTACCCACTCATCCACCTCAATTCTTTTTGGACTCAAACCAATCTATATTCAAAGACCAATGCAAAGGATCCCCAGCTAGAAGCAGAACATAGTAGGGACCTAAATATCAAAGAATAAATATGGAAACATGTTTTCCAGGCACACAAACTAATGCAATTCAATGAAGCAATTTTAAGAATTAAGAAATTATTTTCAAACCAGTATTTCCAGGCAACCATATCACTTTTCAAACAAAAACACTTCTGCATTTCCAAAAATAAACTGCACTTTGTCATGATGTATTAGTCTTTCATGTAACACTGATACGCAATTCGCTAATACATTGTTTGAAATTTTTTATCTATGCCAATGATCTGTAATCTTTCCTAAAAATGACCTTGTCAGATTTTGCTACCAAGTTTTGGGTAGGCTTGTGAAACTAGTTGTGATGTGTTCACAATGCCACTTTTGAGATTAAACAGTGCAGTTTAATTTACTCTGGTTTTTGACTGTTGACATGTTATTCTGCTCCACCTTGTACATGTTAGCAGTGTTCCACCTCATCTCTACTGCCATTGTCCTCATCTTCTACTTGCTTTGGGGAAAGATTCGTTTTTTTCAGTTCACCTTGATTTTTTTCCTGCTTAAAAGGGGCAAGATTATTAGGCACATCACAGGGCCTTCAACACTCCATGCTCTGCATGTCTTGCCTCTAGAATCTGCATTTCCATTTGTAATGAGTTCCTGTTAGGCATCATTCTAAAGTTAGGATTCCATTTTCATTCGGATTCTTTCACTGGTAACACCAAAGAATATAAAAATATATAGAAAAATACTTTTAGTATGTTTGTAGGTAAGGTCTCGCATGATCTAGAAATGTAAACTCCTCAAGGTGAAAAAGGCAACCTTCCAGTTATTTCTCTTTTCCTCTCATTCTGCTCGCTTCATCTTGCGTTTTCAAGTAACTGATGTTTTCTAAAATTTCACTACCGACTGTTCACAGGGAAGCACACAGGGACAAAATGAAGCCACCATACGGGAACAAAACCAGGACCTACATTTCAAGTGTCTTTACGTCTCCAGACTGAGCGCTCAGGGTCAAGTGATGCAGCTTCCATCTCTAACTCCCACCAAAATTTACAACACAAATAGGGAGTTTCAAACCAGAACCTACAGCCCCCACTTCCCAAGGTAACCCGCACAATCTTGCCCCGGATCAGTTCTCTGTTTAAGGCTATCTCCGGTTAAGCCCCGCCCACCTAGAGTGCTGCAGGCCACCACGCGCTGTAGATCCGGGTAGGACGTCCCGGAGGGGCCTGCCGCGGCTCTCAAGGGCCAACCATTAGAGGGCGACCTCCCACCAGCTGCCCAAGACTCGAGGCCCGGGAGGAACACAACCGGAAAACGGCGCCCCCCGTGACTCCGCCTTAACCAATCAGAGCCCGCTCCGCCTCTGGGCCAGTCCCGAGCCGCTACGCCAGGAAGGGGCGGGTGGGGCGCGAGCCTGGAGGGTGGGTCTCAAGTGGAGTCCGCTAAGTGCTTGCACGCAGGTTAGGTTTCTGGGGATAAGAATGTTCCTGTTTTCAGGGTGCAGGGAGGGCACCTCTCATGTGAGGGTCTAAGACCTGCTTCAAGGAAGGTCTGAAGGCCCTTCCTACATGTGCCATTTCTCAAATTCCTTCAGTTTAAAATATTCAGTATGGCAAAGTGCCAAATTTGGGTAGTTTGTCTTGAACCCCCTCATTATAAACACCTGAGGAGAAATTTGGCTATTTCCAGCTGAGGTAAAAATTATCATTTTTTACATTTAGGAATTCCATTTATGAGTAACTTAGATAAACAGTTACACTGAATGAGAGATAAATACGTGAATCTTTATTGCAAACAATCTTTTTATTATAGACATTTTCAAACATATACTAAATAGAGTACAAAATGAATCCCCTTTTACCCATCACCCAGCTTCAAAACTTCAATATTGTTGCCATTCTTTTTTTCAACTATTCCTTTCTCTACTTCTTTCCGCTTTCCCTCGCTCCTTCCCTTTTTTAATTTTTGAGTTTTTTTAAGTTTAAACTGAATCCCAGGCATCCTGTCATTTTGCCTGCAAACACTTCATTATGTACCTCTACTGGATATTGGCCTTGATAGCATCTAAGATCAAATCAGTGCTCAATTTTCCATCTCAAAAGTATCTTTTTACTGTTGGTGTGTTTAAGTTAGGATTCAAAATTTTCCACTCATTACATATTGTTGATGTCTTAAATCTTTTTAAATCTATAACACTCAACCCATCTTTAATGCTATTTGTTTTTTGAAGAAACCATGTCATGTGTCATTCTGGATTTGGCTGATACCTTTGGGGTGTCTTAAACATAGTTCTCCATCTGCTGTGTTCTTGTAAACTGCTAGTTTGATCTGGAGGCTTCATTAGATTCAGGTTAATTTTCTTTCAAGAAGACTTCATGGTGGTTCTCTTGCATCCCTCTAGGAGGCACTTAATGTCTGGTTGTAACACTTAGAGTGATGTTAAAATTGACCAGACAGTTGGGTGTTGTCAGCTTCATCCATCCATTATGATCATCGACCTTCTACCAGATGGTTCTAGGCAGTTGTTTTGTAAAGTAAATAATTGAAAACAATCTATTATTCATTAATGGGGGAAGGAGATATGTGTGGGGAAGTGATAGCAATCAAATTGCCAAAATGTTAACAGTGGTTAATTTAGATGTTGAGAATAGAAGTAATTATTTCCATTTCATGTACTTCATTTTTTCAAATTTACTAAAATGGAAACAAAAGAAATCCTGCCTATGCATGCCTGACAAAGGGGTGACAGACAGGGAAAAAGATGAGAGGAAAGGTTCCAAATCCAAAATTCTAGGCAAGGGCAGTCAGGAAATCCAGAGAATGAGGCTAGGTACTTAAATATTAGATTTAAAAATACCAGCTCCTCTTGAAGGTGATCCAGAGAATTTGGTAGCAGCTTCCAGGTCCTCCAGCCTCACCCAGCCTGTGACCATCTCTCCTGAGCCAGGGCACTGTTATCTAGCCAGGTACAGCCTCACCTGAATCCCTACAGTCCCCAACCCGAGCCTTGGCCTTTGTTCCTAAACAGCCCCCCAACTGTCCTGCCCTGCTCTGTGCAGAAGCTTAAAGAAGGTGAGGCTGGGGTGTTGCATTTGAAGAGGCCACACAAAGAGATATTTACCTTAGAGAATAACTTCCATCCTCAGACTGAACCTTATAGATTTAGTAACCTGGACACTGTTTGGAAGGACACTGCTGTCAGTGTTGGACTCTGAATCTCTTATTTATGTGCGGCCAGGTTGTATATTCCTTCTTTAGAAATGTCAAGACCTTTCAAAGTCCAGTCTGACTTTGGCCTAAGGCCATTCTGGCTTTTAAAGGTAATTGGTGGCTGAGGCAGGATTCAAACCTGGGCAGCCTGACTCCAGCGCCCTTGCCCACCACCTCTGTACCCTACTGCTTTGTCAGTAGAAACACTCTAAAGTTCTTGTCTCCTGTTGAAGAGGTTTAGACTGTTAGAAAAATATATTTCCAGGATCAAATTCCTTAAATCTGTCCCCAACGTTCTTGCCTCTTAAAAGAAGAGAGATAGTTTTTAAAAAGAGTGAGAGAGAAAATAAGAATGATTATTAAGTATTATGCCTATAGTTTGGGGTTTTAAAAAAAATCTGTTCATTCAGAAATGTGTAAAGATAAGCACTAGCAGAACAAGCAGAACGTGTGACCTTCAACCCAGTGGACGGATGGGTCCGTTAAGGTTCTTGGTTGCAGACAAAAGCAAGCAACTGACCAACTCAAACAGCAAAGGGATTTATTGAAAGGCTCTCAGAGACCCTGGTGGGGCACCAGCCGGCCATGGCACCATCTTAGTCTGGGCAGTCCTTGCAGGCTCTTCTGGCCACAGTGCTGGGCATGCTGGGCATGCTAGGCACCCTGGGCAGCGACTTCCAGTGGGAGTGGGACCCTCTTCAAGCTACTGCTGCTGTTAGCTCACGTTAAGTCTCCTTGGCATCCAGCTGGCGTGGGGGTTCTACAGGATCACGGACACTGGGCTGTATCACCACCCAGGTCCAGGCAGCCAGAACGGATCCAGAGCTGACGGCTCCACGCCTTTCCCTTCATAGGAAACAGCAATGAACGAACCTCTCAAAACCCACAGGGAGTAAGAGAAGGCAGCAGAGGGGTCTCCAGGGACATCGCCAGGGCTGCTCGCTCCCACACTTGGCTCTGCTACTGCTCAGGCCCCAGGGACAACGGCAAGGATGGTCAGAGTTGAGAGCAAGCAGTACCCCAGTGCGTGCAGGACCGGGCTTCCACTGCGCCTGGCCTTGCTTGAAGCAGCCCCAGGCGCTGGGCCAGTAAAGTTTGCCTCTACCTTGACAAAAAAAGGCTCGCAGTAGGTCTGACCCTCCACATGAAGGCTGGAAAACCTGGGGGAGAAAATGGGCAGAAACCAAGGGAGACTGAGCAGCAGGAGCCCCCGGGCGGCCCGGGCAGGATGCTGCTGTTAGCGCTGCTGTCCTGAACACGTCTGCTCCTGTTGTTGTGGGTCTCAGTGTCCCTCGCTCTGGGTAGGAGTCCCGAGTAAGATCATCCCGCTGCCTGAGTGCAAGTCGTGGGCAAAGCAGGGGTGTCAGCGGTGGAGTCCAAACCCTTTCAGCTTCTGTGATGGGATCTTCGGCTTGGCCTCCCACCAATGGACACACACTGAGGGTTTCCCCCCAGTGGGAAGGGAGTGCAAATGCTAGGAAGCCCCCCAAAAAGGCAACTTTTACCCACAAGGAAAACTTGGGACCAAGAAAATTTGGTGAATCCATTAGAAGACAAGAACGGGGAAGGAGGACACGCTGAGAAGTGTACAAAATGAGATGGGCTCCCAGATGTCAGGACTGATTTGGAAATACCATCTGACTATGTACTTTAAGACTGTGTACTTGACGTTTCCTGAGCAGATACTTAACAGAAGAATGGTGGGCAAATGCATTTTTGTTGATGAGACTAATCTTGAACTTTGTATTCCTAAGGAAAATAACCTTTTCTCGTTTTTGAGATGGAAAGGATGATTCCAGTATGTTCACCTTTGGCCCTCAGCAATACTGGGAGAGGTTGTGTGCGACTTGCTGTGGGCATGGGATCTGGGACCCGTCAGAGAGGTGGTGAAGAGCAGAGGAATCCGACGGATTGGGAGAAAGCAGAGCAGGAAAGGGAACCAGGAAGGCTAGATGAGGTTGAAGAATACATTTACCATGGAGACAGCAGTCATGATCAAGAGCTCACATGTCCTGAACCAGAGACGCTCCTGGAGGTCCCGGGAGTGAGGGTGTGACGGAGGCACCAGAGGCCGGGGTGGAGGAGACGTCTCCAGAGCCTGCAGGGAAATTTTGCCGTCCACGTGGACTTTGACGTCACCCAGGATGACGGCAGGAGTGCAGGAGGTGGAAAGAAGAGAGGGCCCACATTTCTGAACATGGGAGGAGCAGGGGTGCAGCTGGTGGCAGCCAGGAGGGGAGGACACGAGCCCCAGAGGGGCCAGACACTGAGATGGAGTCTCCTGGCCTGGGGTGGGGGAGGCACCAGGCACATGGGGGATTGCTACCCAAGCTTCAGGAGGGGCTACTTCCGGGCAGGTGGGGTCTTGCTGCTGGCCTCTCCACCTCCACCCCTTTTTCTCAAGGGCTGAGCCCTGAATTGCTGTTTCCATTTTTCGTGGTAACCACTGACCTGTGATAAATGGTACCTATGCACTGACATGTAGAGACACTTAGGAGACATACATCAAGTCTACACTAATAACTAAGTTTACACTGATAACTCACATCTCCCACCTTCCCTGGTCCACCAGGTGCTTGTCTGCACACAGCAGGCCCTTCAAAAATGCACGCAGAACCAAATTCCTCAGAAGCCTCAGTCATCTCTGACTGTCACTTAAGAGAGGCCCTCAGGGAGTCCACAGTTAGTCTTTGAGAACAACTGCAAGCTCCAGCTTGAAGTGTGGGGTCTGGATGCTCCCCCACTCTACCGAAGGCCCCCCAGAGCTCAAGTCAGAGGTGACACTGGGCACGGCTGGACACAGCTCCTCCTACGAACCATGTCCCCGCCAAGCCTCAGCTTACATAATGTACAGGGCTCCCTCTGGAAAGTAAAGCTATGGGTGACTTTTATTTTTTATTTTTAAAAAAATTTTTATTAAGGTATGATCGATATACACTCTTATGAAGGTTTCACATGAAAAAACAATGTGGTTACTACATTTACCCATATTATCAAGTCCCCACCCATACCCCAGTGCAGTCACTGTCCTATGGGTGATTTTTAATTTTTTTCTTTTCCTTGAGATTTAATCCTTTCTTTTAAAAAGTTGTGGTACAATATACATCACATGAAATGTACCATCTTAACCATTTAAGTGTACAGCTCAGTATGGCTTAAGCATTTGCACACTTATTTACACATTTACACAACCAATCTCTGCAACTTTTTCATCCTGCCGACCTGAGACTCTGTACCTAGGAAGCAACTCTCCGTTTCCCCCGCCCCCCGCAGCCCCTGGCAAGGGTGGTTTGTAATTATTTAAAACTGTTTTCACTTTTGCTCATCTGTACTTTCCAAACTTCCCACAATGAACATTTGTTATTTTTACAATTGAATTTCAAAAACTCCAGGACATTTTGTGCAGCCCTGTACAGTCGCTTCCACTTTACAGGCAGGGACCTGGGGCCAAGCTGGGGAGGGTCTGCAGGGAGAACTCAGGCCAACGGAGCCCACAGCACGCTGCCTTCTCCTGCCTGGGCACCCGCTGCTCCCACCGAGGAGGCCGGGAGGCCAGGGCTCTTCCTGAGCAGTCTCCCCTCAGGAGGAGGACAGGGCCCAAGCGCTTGCAGCAGGACAAGCTCCAGCCACTAAGCACGTGCTGGCCAAGCACCCCACTGGGCCCCAGGCATCTGGGCTGGGCCTTCCTTTCAGGACCTACTGGTCCCTGTCTCTCTTCTCACCTCACTGAGCCCCAAGCAGAGCTGTCCTCACAAGGTCACTCCTTGCCCATGTCTCTTGTCCCCAGAGATCCTCTGGCCAGCCAGGCCTAAAGCTCTGCTCACTTCAGACCCCCAAGCCAGCCTGCGAGGAGGTGAGGTTGGAGGCAGGTGGGGGCCTCTGCTCACTTGCTGGCTTTCCATTAGTCCCAAGCCCCACCTGTTCTAGATGAAGCAAAGAATGTGCCCTGAGTGGCTTTCAGAGGGTGTGCTGAGGGGCCTGGGGCAGTCGGGAGGGAGCTAGAGCTGGGAGGTGGTGAGGATGTAGACAGTAACCTCCACCTTGTTAATCAGAGGATTTCCATCAGCTTCGTCACAAGCAGTGACGTATGCACGTGCACAGGAAACCACAGCTAACGTGCCAAAACGTGACACTGTAGAATCTCAGGCTCCCTTTCATTTTGCAAACAAAATGGGACCAAGGCTTAGAAAGTGAGGCAATTTGCTGTTGGATGACACACAGCAGGGTGGTGGCAGCAGGGCTGAGATTGGAACCAAGTCCCCTGGACCACCTGTCCCCATCCACCACCCAGAAGCTCCATCAGGTAGAGATCTCAGAGCAGAACGAGCCGACACAGGCCGTGGGGGTGCCAGGGAGAAGGTCCCAGGTGCAGGCTGAGCTAGGGGGGGCCAGAGGGGCAGGAACCCACAGAAGCTCAACCAGAAATGAGGAAGGTGGACTGCATGGAAACACTTCAGAAATTGAGGGTGGGAGTGGGGGGGTCTCCAGGTGGAGGCTTGCTCTGTCAGTAGCCGACTGCCACGTTTCTGCGGGGGAAGGACTTGAACTGTGGCCCTGGTGGTCTGGAGGGCAGACAGCGACCTCATATGCCTTCGGATACATGGATGGGATAGGAACACTGAGGTACTGGTGAGAGTTTTTTAGGCTAAGTGGTGGCAGGGCACAAAGGGGGACAGGTCATGCAGACACCCCCGCAGAGGAGGCAGGTACGGCTCCTAGAACTGTGTGTGGCCCTTTTACCTCAAGATGAAGTGGTTTCAAGACGCCACTCAGAAGGAGTCAGTCTCTTGCTGCCCCTCTGGGCCGCTGTTCCCAGCCAGAGGGTGGGCCCTGTCGCCCGGGGACCCCAAGTCACACAGGATGCTACCCGTGGTCACCCTGCTGAGGCTGTGGGAGTGGCGGTGGGGTCTGCGACGGCGGGACCGGGTCCCCAAGCACAGCGCTTCCCGAAAGGTCTCCCGGAAGCGGCTGGACATGAGGCTGTAGAGCACAGGATTGGCGGCCGAGCTGAGGTAGAAGAAGACGCCAGAGACGACGTGCACGTACTGGAAGGCCAGGAGCAGGCCCTCGGCCCGTTGGGACACGAAGCCCCACATGAGGCGGTCAATGTGGAATGGAGCCCAGCAGATCCCGAACACTATGACGAGCACAACTGTGGGGAGAGAGGGAGACATGGGTGCCTGTGGAGCCCTCTCAACTCCCTCCCCGGCTTCAGTGTGGTCTGCCATTCTCGCCTCCTCTCCTATCTCACAGGCCACCCACACCCGTCACCCATCCGGAAGTTTCTAGAAATTTGCCTGCACGGCCTCACTCCTTTTGAGGAGGCTGCTCTCATCACTGTCACCGACTAAGCAGTGGGCATGTCCTTGCCCCCTATAGCAACTGGACCAGCTGTGGACACCCCAGCCACACTGACCCCATCCCCCTCTCTCACCACAGAGTTTAGAACTGGGTACCGCTTGGCTGTGGACGCTGAGCCCCAGGGTGACACAGACTGAGGAGCCAAGGCCCCTCTGGGAGCCCACGTGGGGGTCATGCTTGCTGATGTGGAAGCAAGAGAATGGGGCCAAGCAGTAGAACATAACAGGAGGCTCCAAGCAGGGAGAGTGACCCAAACCCGCTTGCCTGCCTTGGTCCTGGGGGCCTCCCAGCACCAGCCCCCAGCTCCCCAGGCCCAGCTGCATGTCCTGCCCCGCAGTGACCCCTCCCTACTCAAGAGCCCCCAGAAGAAGGCAGGGCACCCCGGCCAGGCCCTCACTTTCTCCCGAGGTCCCTCCAGCCCTGCTCTTAACCAGCCACGACCTTCCCTAGGTCTCTGCCATCAGGCCTGCCCTGATTTTTGTTTCTGTTTGGCTTCACTGACTCCCTATCCTTCCCCTGCAGTGCCTTCCGCTTCCCACCCCAGCGTGATTCTTCCCCAAATCCCGTATTTCAGTCAGGATTTGCTTACAGCAGACCCTGAGCACAGAAGAACCTCAGGAAGTGAAGCTGGGGAAGGAGGAAGGGAGGGAGGGAGAGAGGAGAGCAGGGCTCCAGGCCAGCAAGCAAGGTGGCCTTAAGGAAACACCCCACCCTCCCAGGGTGAGAGCCACCCCAGCTGAGCAGCCTTGGCCAGCAGGGCAGGGGACCAGCAGGCAGGGGCAGGCGGCCAGGGGCAGTGGCCCGTGCAGGCTTCACGGTTCAGCGCGAGGCAAGCTCAGCGCTCTGGGATCAGTCCCATTTTAAGGGGCTGCACACCTGGGCTCTGGGACACTCTTCCTGGGGGTGAGAGGAGTGGGTCTTTCTCTGGGACTGGGGCAGTTCCCAGGTAGCTGGCTACAATCCTATGGCTTTGACCAAGGTCTCCCCGAGGCCCTGTCCTGCCCTGCCCTGGCTAACCCCACCTACCTGATTCAGGTCCTGTTGGGAGGGATCAGGATGGGGAGGGAATCAATGATTGGCTTAGTATCCATCTGTGTTGCTTCCTCAGGGCCAGTGTTTCGAAACAGAGCCACGTTAGGCCACAGTAAAACCCAGAGCCTCAACCCAGCCAGGTATGCCACGGCCTGTCCCATCCACACTTCTGCCCTGGTTCTCTTTGCCTTGCACACCAGCCCTCACAAACATGCCTCCTGATGAGCCTCTTTTAGACAATGGCCACTGTTGTCCCTCAGGAACCACAGACAGTGCATGGAGGACATTCGTCACCTTGCTTCTCCAACACCCTGTTCTCCTTCTTTCGGGAACTCGGCTCCCTGCAGATACCACTGTGTGGGTCTGGGGGTGCTGCTCACTTCAGCATCCTGCTACTCTGGCCCAGGGGCAGGCCACAACCTAAGCCCACCATGGGCTTGGAATCCTTCCCTGGGACTTTTCAATAGCTACTCAGGCAGAAGGCAGTTCCCTGGGGAACTTTGTGCCCATGGCCATGCCCCCAGGGCTGCTGTGGAGGACAGAGCTGAGACACGCTGAGAAGCAGATATCCCACAAATAGCCGTCATACTGGACCTACCCACATGCCCCTGCCCTGTCTGTGGTTTGGTTCTGTGAGCCAAAGCTGGCTTCATGGCTGTGCCATCTGTGCATTTGCACAGGGCCCTGAGCTAGAAGGGCCCTGGGCATGGTTTAATGCTCTACTGTTGCTATCTGGACATTCTTAATAATTTTTAACAAGGGATCCCAAGTTTTCATTTTGTACTGGACCCAGCAAATTGTGCAGCCAATCCTGTCATGACCTATTAACATTTATCTTTAGTGTGAGTTTCTAGCAAGATAGTGGCACACACAGTGCAAGGGGGGTACTTCAAGCCTCACACTCAGCCTCCATCATAAACCTAGACACTCGCCCCTCCCCTAGGTCCTGGAGACCCCAGCCTCATACCGTCTAGGCTCAGCCCCTCTCCCCAGCAGCAGCACTTACACAGCATCTTGGTCACCTGGGTCCGACCCCTGTCCTGTAGCCGCTGGAGCCTGTAGCTGCTGCTGGCCCTGGCCCTGCCCTTGGCCTCCCTGCTGCCGAGGGGCAGCAGCCTTTCACGCTGCAGCTGCAGTCCAATGAGCAGGTAGAGCACAGTAATGGTGGCCATGGGCAGGCAGAAGAAGAGCAGAGCTGTAGTCTGCACGACCAGGTTGTAGAGGGCCAGGGGGCGGACCGGAGTGCATATGGCCGAACCAGGCACTGTGCCCCGGCAGGGCACGTCCAGCTGCCGGATGCCATGAAGGCTGGTGTTGGGCAGAGAGCAAAGCACGGCCAGGCCCCATATGGCCCCGAGCACACGGCGCACATGGGCCGGAGTCACCATGGACCTGGCCTGCAGCGGGTGCACCACCGCCAAATAGCGCTCCACGCTTAGGGCAGTGACATTGAGCACCGAGGCCAGGCAGACAGTCTCGAAGAGCAGGGTGCGGAAGTAGCAACCACCAGCACCCAGCAGGAAAGGGTAGTTGCACCACATCTCATAAAGCTCCAAGGGCAGGCCCACCAGCAGCACCAGTAGGTCTGACACAGCGAGGCTGAAGAGGTAGTAGTTAGTGGGTGTGTGCATGGTCTTATGGCGCAGGATGACCACGCAGGTCAGCCCATTGCCCACGGTGCCCACCGCAAAAATCAGCAGGTACGTGGCACAGATGGGCGTGAACAGCTCTGTCTTCTGAGGCCCCAGGTACTTGAGTCTCAGCTCTTCGTCAGTCAGGTTCAAGTTCTCAGGGTCAAAGAACCCCCAGGTGCTACTGCCATTGCAGGGCACCAGGCTCCTTGCATCCCCCAGGGACATGTCTCAAGGGAGGATGGAGCAACTGAGGCAGACGGGAACCTGTGGAACAGAAGAGACACCCTGAAAAGTCACTCAGGGAACCCTGGCTCTGCCGTAATTCATCAAATCGAAGGTGCCATGGACACTAAGAGCAACATTAGTTTATGTACCACTGGGAAGAAAAGCTGTCATCCAGTGTAAGATGTAATTTCAGAGACATAAAAATGTACATCTTAAGAATGATAGAAAAGGGGACTTCATATTTACATGTATGATCTATTAAAACCTTTGAATAAATGACAGATCCTTTCACTCATGGGCTTTGCTATCAGCAGTCTCCCCTTAGCTGTCTCCCCTTTCAAGCCATGGGCTTTGGGAGAGGCACTCAGGCTGGCCATCTGTAGAATGGACACAAGGTGTAGCATGGACACAAGGTATTGGGGTTGCATGGTCTTTAAGAACAAAGGCTCTAGAACAACTGCCTGGATTCAAATACAGCCAACTCCAGGCTGTGTGACTACTCGTACGGCAACTTCTCTGTGACTGTTTCCTTATGATAAGGACTTGCGGAGTTTAATGATCAAAAGGTGTTAACACAGGGTCTGCCTGACTGACACATGGAAAAGCCTGGCTATTAGCCATCGCAGTGTGAGAACTGTGTCACTGTGGTGTGAAAGGGCTAAAAATTATAATGCTGATCCAAAAGTTAGTTCTTAGGTGTTTTCTGTCACCTAAACTGTTCAAAGTTGAAATATCTGATGCCCTTGACACTGCCAGTTCTGGAGTTCCCTCTCCTCTCTTGGGCTCCTCATCTCTGCCAGTCTACCGGATACAGTAGTTAAGGACCCAGGCCATGCCAGCTCTACCATCATTCTAGCTGTGACCTCCCCTCTGTGCTTCAGTCTCCTCATCTGTAAAAGGTGGTGCCCTTGGTGCCTACCTCGTGGTTTCTGCAAGAGAATACATACAAAGTTCTCAGGAGAGTGCCTGGTACATTTTAGGTGCTCAAGTTCAATGCATAGGAACATAAACCCATGTTCCTACATGGAGGAGGAAGGACGGTCCAGGGAGATGGGGAAGGGCTGAAACGGGCTGGACTGGGCATGTGGCTGGGCTCCCGGCCCCAAGTGAGCAATGCTGGACTGTCCTCCTGAACCTGTCCCCCAAGCCCACCACCCTCCCCTGATGCAGGCTGGGTCCCTGGATTCACTCCCTAGCCCTTCAGCTCCACGGCCTCTCCTCAGCCAGGGTCTCGGGACCTCCCGTCGCCCATGTTTCTGTGCACCCACCATTCAGCTTTCTTTCCAGGTTCTTCTTTCTCCCAGACCCCCAAAATTCTTGATCTTGGCTATCTTCCTCTTCACCCAAACCTCCACCCAGGCTTACCCAGCCTCCCTGCCTCTCCCACACCCACTCCCCACACGCTGGGATGGAAGCGCATTTTCACCCACGAGCCGCGGGAGTGGGCCTGGAAAGCGCAGTTGACCAGGGTGCCAGGTAGGCGCCCCCGCCCCGGGGGAGGATCGCGGCACCGATGTCCCCAGCCCCTCGACGCGCTGCTGGCAAAAGATGGGAAGAACCCGGGAGGCTGCGAGTCCCCCGGGGAGGGGGCGCCCCGAGGGCCCCGGGCCCCTACCGCCCTGGGGAGACCCTGCCCGCACCCGCGCCAGCGCCCGTCCACCTACCAAGCCGTCGGCGGCCGGCGAGATGTAGGTGCGGGAGCCACCCTCCGGGGCGGGGCGGGCGTCCACCGACCCACAGACCGCGGACGCGGCTCCAGCGGCGAGCGGCTGCGGGCTGACTGCGGGCTGCCCCCCGCGGGCCCTCGGGCGGCCGGCCCCATCGCCCAGCCCGGGCACCCGCGGGGGGAGAGGGGGCGGGGCAGTGTCGAGCCCGCGGGGCCCGCGGCCTCAGGGCCCCCCCGACGCACTCATGGGCTCCCCCCGGCAACGCCCCCCCGCAAATGGGAGCAGTTGTTTCCAAGCGTTTGACGGGACGCTTCCGGGAGCACCGTTACCGCTTGGGACGCCCACGACCATCCATTTTACAGACGAGAAAACTGAGCCTCAGCTCAAGTTCGAGTGATCTGGACTAAAGTGATCAGGCTAAAAGGCTGGCTCCCGGGCCTCCTCCCAGGATCCAATTCGCTTAGTCTGGGCAAGGTCCAGCAATCCCCTTTTTTTGGCAAACAGGTTCCAAAGAGCCCCAAGCCCCTTCGAGAATCACTCTTTAAGAAGCCCCGAGAGGGGTTAACTACAAAGACCCGGGCCCCAGAAAGGCTGGCTGTGTGCATGGGAAGACGCAGCGCCTCTGGGCCTCAGCTCCCTTCCTGTAAACGGTACCACGGTGACCGCCACTGTAAGCAGGCTGTGAGACACCAGCGCAAAGACACAAAGACGGAGCACAGGGCCCTCGTGGCCGGCACTGGAGAGCGGGATGGGATATCATCAGTTAATAAGAACAGGAGGCAGGACCTTTCCCCAGACTTCCCCTGCCCCACCCACCACCCCATGAGTCACTGTCTGGCCTTGAGGACTGGGAGTTAGACCCTCTTGAGTTGCCTCCATTGAGATTTCCCAGGAACTCCACATGTAAACAGCCCCGAACCCAGGGAGGATGCAGGCAGTACAGGGGCAGACGGTCCTCATGTCCTTAGGGGAAAGGATTCTGGGCTGTCCCTGAGGGTTAACTACTCGGCCCCAGATGAATGAGCTTTCAAGATCCTGGCGGCTGTCAACCGGATGAGCAGTGGGGTAGGGAAGGGGGGCAGTGGGAAGGGGCCCAGCAGTGCCACTGGGAAACGGCCCACTGCGGAGTCCCAGAGAACATTTCGCATGTGATGAGCATTGTTCACTCCTGCCCCCATCACAGCAACACACTCGTTCACACCACTTTGCACACACTCCGAGCATCCTGAAACCCCCCGTGGACACTTTGGAGGTGCTCAGAGCGCAGGAAAGAAGGGGCAGAGACCCACCCCTGCCCTACAGAGGCAGAATGGCTCCTGCCAGTCGGGACTTCCTACAGCTGGCTGCATCACTTGCAGCGCTAACTGCCATCCCAGACCATGACAGGCCAAAACGGCCACCCTCCAGAAGAAGAGGCCCCGCAGCCACCATGGCAAAAGCCACCCCTGCATGGCTCTGAGGCCCCTGGGTGCACCTGAGCTCAAGACCACCACGGCAGCACGTCCCATCAGAACCTGATGACGTCGTTCTGCCTCCCTGCTCTGTCCTGAGGTGGCTTCCCAGGGCTGTGTCCACTGGGAACACCACAGAGCTGAGGTGTGGAGTAAATGGATTACCCAGGTTTTGGGGGTATACAGCTCAATCTCCTGAGTTTAGCTGGTGGGCATCTGCTCAGACCAGGTGGTAAGGGCCCAAATCCTCAAGACAGAAAATCTGCCAAGAGACAGCCACTGGGACCTCCCAGGTCCTGAACCCTTGCAGGGCTAAGGGGCCCAAGGCACTTGACTAGCCCTGTAGCCCCTCCTCACCCCACTAACTCCTGTGGCCAGACAGCTGCCCCAAGCCAGACATCTCGGCAGCTCCTGGAATGCCCACCATTCGCCCACCCTTGCTCTGCCTTATGCCTATAGAGACCAGACAGGAAGGACAAGATGAGCTCAGGAACACTGAAGCATCAGAGGGCGGGAGCCTGGCAATGTGGGCAGCCCAGGACCCACCAGGAATCAGGCTCAGCAAACATGGAGACCTGGAAACAGCAAAGGTCTGGAGTGGGAGCATCACTGTGTTTACCTGGGCACTTCCCCAGGTCAGAGAACTCTCCACTTGGCTCTGCTGGGGGGACCGGGCCAGGCGACGGCCAGGAGAGAGAAGTGGAAATGTCTGAGCCCGCCTGGCTGGCGGTATCCCCAGCACAGGGGCTGGGTTTGCGCCTCAGTAAGATATGCAGCCTGTGTGTGGTCATCCACACTCCCTGAACCCCCAGGCCCAGCTCTGTTCCCCACAACTGGCCCATTCCCCAACAGAGAGAAGGTAAAGGAGGACGGCCTGGATGCGAATCCTTGCTAAAACTACTTGAACCTCCAGTGACCATTGCCTCTTCCTCTCTGGCCCATGGAGAGAGCCCCTTGGGACCAGTGGGCCTCTTGCCACCTGGGAGCAATGTGGAGAACCAGCCACCTCCTCCCTGAGTGTCTGGCCAGTGCCCCAGACCCCAGCCTCCACTCACGGTCAAAAGGAGGGGACACTCGGGTCATGCAGCAAGGGGACCAGGAAAAGCCTGTGTCTCTAGTCCTGGCCTGTCTGTCCCTTATGCCACCCTGGGGTGGGGCCAGCTGTTCCTGGTGCCCTCGGGGTGTTCCTGGCACCTTCTCATCCACACAGCCTTCCACAGCTCACACCACGTTCGGATGCATTTTAGAGGCCCCTCTGGAGAGCTCCCCTTCATGAATGCTCATGGTTTGCTCAGAACCAAAGTCCCCCGACCTCCACCAGTGACCGGTGTCCAGGGTGGGGGTGGGGGGACTGGGAGCTTGTTTGTCTACAGCTGTTTGCTGTGTCTAACTTAGTGGGGTTTTTTCCCTTTAGCTTCTCCTACTGGCGTGATTTCAGACCTACAGAAGAGTTGAGAGAATGGAACCAAGAATTCCTGCACACCCTTCCTCCTGCCGCCCTGTTCCTCTGAGCCACAGCCTGGACGCCCTGTCCTGGGTGAGACTCTGGGTGCTGCTAAGTTGGGTCCTACCCTGGTGCTCTCGCTGCTCAGGACAGGTGAGCCTTCATGCCACATGGTGGGTCATCCGCAGACAGCCCAGGTGCCAAGTAGCAGAAACAAAACTCACATGTCCCTGCTGCTCAGGGGTTTGGGGCCTGTTCGGCTGTGACAGAATCAGAGAGAGGGTCCAGCAGCTCGTGTGGACGCCGTGCAGCCTGGTGGTGGAGGCGGCTGTGGGTTGTCCCGCCAGGCTCACAAAGTCAACAAAACCTTTTTGGAAAAAGATAACCAGGAGAACATGTGTCTGCGAGGAAGATAAGAGACCCCAGATTTAGAAACTCTGCAGGACCAGCTCACACTCCTATGTGGGGGAATCAACCTGGGAGCTGAAAGTTTAAACCCTTCCTGGTCCATTCGGACTCAAAAACCAGCAGACTTACCAACAGCCTGTTCTCAAGGAGAGTGTCAGTTACTACTCTCTGCTGCTTTTAGATGGAAATTATAACAAATTGGCTTTAAACATAAGGAAGCAAATTCTTGAGTTGAAGTAACCCACAGCTGTAAGTGCTGGAGCTGGGATTTGAAACTAAGTTTATCTGTATAAAAAGCTCTCCACCTTTTACTCTACAGTTCTGACCTTAGTTTCCAAAGAGCATCAGATTTCAAGTCTAGACTTAAAAACCTCCATGGGCCATATGTACCCCATTTTGGAGACATGTCTGGCCTGGTTCCACTTCTGAAGCCCATGTTGCCTTTCCCTCATTGAGTTATGAGTTTTCTCCAAGAACTGCCCCTCCTGGGTGCTGTTCTTAGCCCTGGACTGCTGGTGGGCAGCACCTTCCATGGGCTAGCCTGGCACCCTCTGGCCCATGGGCAGCTACCAAGTGCCTTTCCCCAGGAAGCGGTGTTGGTACCTGATTGGCTCTAGAACTTACTGTAAAAATGCAAGAGCTCCCTAGTTAGGGTCTGGTGCCTTCCAAGGGGTTACAACATGTGGTTGCAGCTCAGAGAGGAGGTGCAGTGAATTTCCAAAGACAGAGTGTTGTTGTCGTCATCATTAGCCCATTGGGGGAAATGGTGCTTCGACTTTCAATGCCTCCATTTCCTTATTACTGTAAAATGGGTATGACAGCAGACTCTCTTCACAGGGTTATTATGAGGAATAAATTAAAGGATGCAGAGTGCCCAGAAAGCACTTAGCTGGCACTTGGCAACTGTTTTTCAAATGAACAAGAATAGGTACATGTCTCCCAGAAGCTTAGTTTCTCCTGAACAAAAAGGAAGTGATTTTAAGTACTTTTCTTCCAAGGAAACAAGGGAATAATATAGAAGTTTCTCTCTTCATCCCCTGGAAAGAAGGGGGTATGGAGAGAGAAACTGAAGGATAAAGAAGCTATGGATTAGAGGCAGGCCCCATCCATAGGTAGGTACCGGGGCCTTGTCCTGCCTCAGGCTAGGATCCTGCCTTCTGGCCACTCATGTTCCCAGAAAGCCCTCAAGTGTGTTTGTGCAGAGGCTCCGTAAACAAGGACAGGATAAGTGGGCTGCAACCAGCAGGCCTTTACTGGACCAAGCCGAACCCTGCCACAGGAAAACTACCGACTCTGCAGGCCTCCCAGGACTCTGAGTTAACAGTGGTCATCTCTGAGCAGTAGATTAGGGCAGGAGGAGGGGAGGTATTTCTTTTGTTTTCAGTCAAAAATTTTTTTAATAGTCAACATTTGTTCCTCCAATAATAATTATACACACACACACACACATACACACGTAGATACGTATTTTTTTCGTTTGCAAGGCAGTTCCTTGTTTAATCCTGGTGGACCATCATTAGGCCAAATGATGACCATCATTAGGGTCAGGTCTAGTCTGGTCAGAAGACTTCCAAGGACACTTGGAAAAGATGGACACAGAGATGCACGCGCTGTCACCTCCAGCCAGTAACATGCCCTGGGGTGCACCTGAGGGCCCCTCCATATTGTGGCCATTTTGTCACCCTAAATATCCCAACCTCCATCCTCTTAGCCCTGTCATACACCCAGGACCCCCAGGCCTAGTGTGAGAAGGGAGGGCTGCACACAGCCTGCTCCCCCCACCACTCCCAGGTGGCCGGCCTTCTGCTCCACAGCCCCACTCCCAGTGCTGTGCAGGGGCCAGGATGGAAGGGCAAGCTTGGCCCAGGCTGAGGCACCTCTGGGCCACCAGGGGCACACAGGGGCCTCTGGCCAGGAGCCCCAGCCTAGATCATGTCCTGTGTGGTCCGAATGTGGGGGTAGGACCCTGCAACCCCTGGCAGTGTGGGTCTGCGGGCACTTACAGTATTGTTTCAGTTTAGCCAGTGAGGAGGACACTGAGGTCCCTATTTCTCGGAGGAGGTAGCACAGCTCCCACCACTCCCCCTGCAAAGCGCTGTTCTTGATAGACCACACACCTCGTTGAGTGACCTTGAAGGACAGCGCAGCCCTGGCCAAATCCCATCAGCCTGTGTGAGCTGCTGGGCCTCCTTCCTCATGTCTATCAAGTGGAGATAAACATCCTTACCCAGTTGCTGTGAGGATTAATTGAGATAATTCTTAGAGATTCCTGGGAACATGAGGCATTTTTAACCACAAAGCACATTCCAGAAAAATGTTGCAAGAATAGTAACAAAGAATTTTTGTCTGGAGAACCCTTTGAGAATAAGTTGCTGACCTGCAGCTCAGGCTCCCTGAACGCTTTAGTGGGTATTTCCTGTAGGCGAGGACCCTCTCCTGCATCACCACGCAGCCATCGGCGCTGGGAACGGGGCACTGAGGCATTACCACCACTAATCCTCAGACCTTTCAAGTTCTGCCAGTTGTCACAAGGAATAGCTCCTCAGTCTTCCCTAGACTTTCATGACTTTGACATTTTTTAAGATTTCAGGCCAGTTATTTTGTAGGATATTTCTCAATTAGGATTTGTCTAATGTTTCCCAGTGACACATATGGGTTATACATTTTTGGCAGGAATATCGTAAAGGGAATGTGCTCTTTTCACTGCATCCTATGAGGCAGCATGCATGCACTTTCACTCTGTCCCATTACTGAAGATGGTAACTTTATTCCCTTGATTAAGGTGGCACCTGCTAGATTTCTCCTCCGGACAGTTACTACTTTTCATTTGGAATTAATATGTGTTTTGTGGGGAGGTACTTTGAGATTATGCAAATATCCCATTTCTCAACAAACTCTTACCCACTCACTTTAGCATCCATTTGTGATTCTTAGGTGAACGAATTATTACTATGATGGTTGCCAAATGGTGATTGTAATTCTATCATTCCTCCCTTGATTTGCTGACATTGTACTATAAGGAAAAGATTTCTCCTCTCACTATTTATTTAAATCCAAGTGGACTCAGAATTTCTCATTTTATTCAATGGATCATAATCCATTGTCATTATTTATGTGGTTCAAATTGTCCCAGGTTTGGCCAGCAGGAACCCCTATATCCTTTTTATATGTCCTTATCATGAATATGCCTTTATTTTCTGACACAATAAAAATGTCATGCTCATCATATGTTTGCCTCAACCAGCCTGGAATCACTATCTTCCAAGGAGCTCTGATTCCTTTTGGTGGAGAATGGTATTTAGAAACCAAGGTGTGGGTGCCGGGTGTGCTCATTACTATGGGATCGTTGCTGTGCCCAGGCCCTCTCAGTGAGCGAAACTAAGGAATATTTGTACAAACATAAATATATGTATATATAAACACATACACACATATATGTGTGCACCAATATTTATTTCTATATCTATCTATAAACATTAAAAAAGATAAACTGCCATCAGTACCTCTGATTTCAATCAAACACTATAGCATTCATATCTTTCCATTCCTCCCTGAGAGTGAGAAACATGCCTCCTGTTATTTTCAGCATATTTACTTGTGGGTCAGCCTCCCTCCATATGTAACCAATCTTCCATCACTACCACTGTTCTCTAAATGGACCCTTCCTCACCCACTCAGAAGAATTGCTCTGAGCTGTGTCCACTCCTTCCCCATCCAACTCAGGAGGCATGCAGGACACCCTCTTCACTGCACCCAGCCAGCCTTCCAGAGAAAAACAGGTTCCCTCACTGTGGATGAGAATTACAACATTTCTGGAGAAAAAACTTGGCAGTAGTTACCAAAATATAGAAGTTTATCTCTCTGGCCTGCAAGTTTACCTCTAGAAATTTATGGGAAAGAATAGTAGCTCAAATACAGAGATGAGTATAAGAGGATACTAGAAATAGTCTTTTGTCCATAATAATGAAAAATTAGAGACAACCTAGATTTTCTTTGTCTTAACTCCTGAAAGCAGAGTGTCCTGCATGTCTCCCAGAACCATCTGCTGGAAGGACTAGATAATTGGTTGTTAACTGGCTTCCTCCAGAGCTGTTAGCTCCCCCGTTCTTCCTGTTTTTGTACAAGGTTCCAGAAGGCTCCTGTGTATCAGAGAAGGTTGTGGAGCAGAAAACAGAATATGCAAGGCATGTGCTGGAGTTGAGACCCTTCTCCCGTAGCTGCAGCTGAAATCAGAGTCCAGTCAAGGACAGGAGACAGAGGACCCCCCAAAGGCACTTGCTCTCTCCATCAATGTGGCGTGGACAAAATAAATGGTAGGATCTGAGTACTAAGGAGCACTACACATGCATGTGAAAGGTGGAGCGTGATCCACACATGCCAGCCTGGAGACGCATCCAGGCAAGATATGCTGCCAAGAGAAACTTGTAAGGAACATTGCAGTGGTGAGGGTTGGGTCCCAGGCGTGTGAGCCACTGGGTGGGTTCTTATGCACAGAAAATTGTTGACGAATATGTCAAACTGGCAACAGTGACCACTTCTAGAGAATAGAATTACAAGGGACTTCCACTTTCTAAGAAATACATTTTTGTGTTTATATTTCAACAATGTGTACTGCTTTTGTAATCACAAAACAAAAAATAAAATCAATTAAGTGGTTAAATCCGGGGGAATCTTTTGAAATAGCTGTTGGCCAACTAATAGAGGACCAGATAAAAAATAGAACAAAGTTCCAGCCATAGGACTGGAAACACACCACGGGCAGGGCACACGCAGGCAGGGGAGGAAAATCACATTGTCAAGGCCTGGGCTTTCAGCAAGGAGGGGGACACAGGAGACCTGTTGCTGGATGGGTCTGATCACTGTAGCAGCGACAGTCAGTGCCCTGCCCCCATCTCCTTAGACATCTGCAAATATAGCCCATACATGCTTATAGCTTCCAGAATCTCTCTTTCTGCCTGAGGATGTTCTTTAGCGTGATAGTCTTCAGTGTGTTCTGGTCTCAGCCAAAAGTGCCAGGTGCTTAACACCCAGGAGCAGCTCTCCTGCTGAGGGGTGGGACAGAATAGGTAAATGCCACACGTGGTAGGCAACTTCAAAGATGTCCCCCACGGGTCCCTGCTTGCTGGTATTAAACCCCATGAAGTCCCCTCCCACACTGAATAGGGCTGAACTATGCAATAGGATATTGCAAAAATAACTGTGTGACATTGAAGGACAACCAACCTAGATCATAAACGCATTATGGCTTCTGCCTTACTCTCTTTAAGATCACCTGCTCTTGGGGGAAGCCAGCTGTCATGTTGTGAGAATGCCCAAGCAGCCCAAGAGAGGGGGCATACACGGGGAACGAAGGACTCCTGCTAACAACCAGCACCAACCTGTCAGGCAAGTGACCAGCCGCTTTGGAAGCGGGTCCTGCAGCCCCGGTCAAACCTTCAGGTGATTCCAGCCTCATGAGAGGCCCAAAGGCAGCTGCTCTGGGACTCCTGACCCTCAATAATGGTGTCATAGAATAAATGTTTATTGTTTTGAGCTGCTAAGTTTGGAGTAATTTGCTATGTAGCTCAGGGTTACTAATAGTCTCATACACTCCTGGTAGGAATGTTGGTGTAGCCACTTTAGAAAACAAGTTGGCAGTTCCTCAAATAATTCAATATGGAATTACCATACATCCCAGCAGTTTTACTCCTACATATATACCCACGAGAAATGAAAACATGTTCGCACAAAAACTTGTACATAAATGTTTATAGCAGCATTATTCATGACAGTCAAAAGGTAGAAATAACCCAAATGTCCATCCATGGACAAATGGAGAAACAAAATATGGTATATTCACACAATGGAATATTATTTGGCCATAAAGAGAATGAAGTAAAAAGGCCTGCTATAGCTTCAGTGAACCTTGAAAAGCGGAAGAAGCCAGTCACAGAAGTCCACATACTGTACAATTCCATTCACATGAAATGTCCAGAACAGGTAAATCTGTAAAGACAGAAAGTAGACTAGTGGTTGCTTAATTAGTGGTGATGTAGGAGGGATAGATAAAGGGTATGGGATTTCTTCTTGAGGTTTGGAAAATCTAAAATGGACTATGATGATGGTTGCATATATCTGTGAATATACAAAAAGTCATGGAATTATATATTTTTAAAGGGTGGATTATATGGTATGTGAATTATGCCTTAATAAAACTGTTTTAAATTATGACTTAAATATAATATAATTTAAAATATAAGCAGGTAACTAATATACCACAGCTTCCTTGCCCCTTTATGGGACAACTCTGAGGCATGCTCCGCACAGTTCCTCAGAAAGTCTCCAGTAGGACTGAACCCCAATTCCCCAAGACCATAACTTGCCCATTAATACACAAATACACATTTTATTTTATTTCCTCTCTTCTTTGTCTCACTCCTCCACCTCATGCTTTCTGGGATCACATCTCAAATAAACTGTTTCACCCAACTCTTGTCTCAAGGTTTGCTTTTGAGGGAACCCAGACTAAAGCAATCATGTTTTGGGTTGGGGGTCAAGGTTTCCCTGGCATGGGGCTATTCTGAGCCCCATCCATAGGGCACCCAGCTTGGGGAACTATGTCCATTGGCTGATTGTTCAGGGCAAGGGCTTGAACCAAAGTCCAGAATAGCCATGGAGCTGGCCTCCATTCCCCCAGCAGACCTGCTATGAGCCTGGTGTGATTTGCACACATGCTAACACACATACACACACACACTTTGAACAATACCAGGGATGGTTAGACACCCAGGCTTCTTGCTGCCCTTTGCACCAGAGTCAGGCTTGTAGGAAGTGTTCATTTCCCCTTTGGCTTGTTTCACCTGCCCCTGTGACTGGTGTCATCTGACCACACAAACCACCAAGACAGAAGAGCAGCAGGTTACAAAGGGCAGGGGAGGGCAGAGTTCAGCCGACTCTGTGGGGCGGGGGATGGGGTCAGACCATTGGACAGTGAACTTGAGGTATCTGATTAAGGAAAAAGGAAAGATTGCACAGCCAAGACTGAAATTAGAGAACTAGGAACACCTCCTGAGGTCCCAGCAAAGGAACCAGTGTGGTGAAACATCTCCTGCCCAAAGAGGCTCAGGTCACTTCGGCTGTGAACCTCGCTGACTGCCACTGAGCACAGGCTGGGAGTTAAACAGCCAAGGAAAGAGGTTTGGGCTCATCCTGGCTTCTCATACCAGCCTCCTGGCCCAGACTGGGAAACAGGTGCCTGGAATGTTATTCTTTCCTGAATTCAGACCTTCTCAGCTTCAGTCAAATGCCCTCCTCTTCAAGAAAAAGATAGCTGGAAAATGTTAATGATCCCAACATTTATACACAGGGTTGCCCAGAACAACCGAACAAAAGAGCCCCAGATTGGCTCAAGGATTTCATGAGTTGGTCTTAGAGTAACTTTGCTTTTATTTTTATATATTCTACTGTGATGGTTAGTTTTACATGTCAAGTTGGCTAGGCTATAGTACCCATTTATTTATTAAAACACTAATCTCAACGTTGCTGTGAAGGTATTTTGTACATGTGGTTAACATCTGTAAGAAGCTGGCTTCATTACCCTCCATAATATAGGTGGGCAGCATCCCATCAGTTGAAGGCCATAAGAGCAAAAACTGGTGCTGAAACTTGTGCCACTGCTCTGTACTCCTAACCACATCCTGCTGTCACTTTAACCAAATTGGCCAGAGAACCAAAAATAACCACCATAAAGCTATCCCAAGACAATACTGCAAATGGAAAATTACAGAAACCACTCACAGGACCCACAAAGTCTGGGTCCCATTTCCAGCTCACATAAATCAGACCAGATTATGCCACTGCTGAGCTGAAAATCCTCCCCAGGCTCTTAGATTAAACCCAAGCTTTACTCAGCCTGCTGCCTAGCCTTGCCCACCTCTGCTCCCCTTCTCCTTCCCTGTGCTCTGCCACACCAGTCTCTGTCACCTCAGGGCCTTTGTGTATGCTGTTTGTTCGGCTGGGACTCCCTTTCCCTGGCTCTTTGCCTGGCATCTTCTTATCCTTCACAGCTTCAAGGTGGCTTCCCTGACCACACATTCTGACATGCCCCCCACTCCACCTCCAAAATCTTCTACTATATCCCGTTTGTGCCCTTTGTGGAACTTACCACATTCTGGAATGATCTTATTTGTTTGTTTTCTTGTGTATTGTCTGTCTCCTCACTCTCGTCTGGAAGTTCCAGGAGAACATACCCATCTCATTCTCTTGTGTCTTCCCAGTGCCAGGTCATAGGAGGCAGCCCTGACACATATTGAACAAATGAATGATTCCTCAGCTCTTAAGCTCATCCACGTTTGAGTCAAGGCCACCTTAACTCCCCTCCTTTCCACAGTGCCCTGGGCCAGCCCCATCATGTCCCTTGGTGATCGACAGTAAAGCCACAGCATCCAGCTGTCCAGGAGTTTGGGCCACAGCCGGAGGGTAGAGGACATGGATACCTTGTACAGCATTGGGCCTAAAGAGAAAAACTTGTTGCTGAAGAAGGTAGAACTGAACTGAGCCCTGAAGAGTGTTTCAGGTAGAAAGAACAGCAAGGGGAGAGGCCACAGGGTGGTATCTCCAGGAACTGACCAGAAACCTACCGCTATGAGCCAGAAGGAGGAGAGTGGCAGCAGCTAAGGGCACAAACAAGGGCAGGACCTGAGAGAAAATCCATGGAAGAGTTTCCAGTAGGGAAATAATATGGTCTGGTTCATATGTTGAAAATTCAGAGTTTGTTTCTGGGCTGAGGGAGTGGGAGTAGGGGTGAGATGGAGACTCATTTTTTACTATACTATCAACTGTACTGCTAGATTTTTTTTCACTATGTATATGCACTGCCTTAAAATTTAAGCAATCACTCTGGCTGCTAGATGGAGCCTGGACTATAAGAGATAGATGGGATTTGGGTTGGGACCTGTGACAGAGACTGCAAGCTGCCCACCTAATATCCATTCTCCTCTCTCCTTCTTTCCTCAATGACAGATCCTAGGGTTTTTGCTTTTCCAAGTGACCATTTATACAGCTTGTGTCCAACTAAATGACTACACTTCCCAAACAGGGGTTGCCATTGAATAGAAGTTGAGTAGAACCTATGAAGAAATTAAAGAATAGATGGCTGGTAACGGTCATTTTTACCCTCTTCTTAGCTTGTCTTCTGCTTCCTTTCTGGAATATGACTAGATCTCTAGCAGCTGTCATGGACCCTGAAGTGATCTGGAGGCTGGAAGTCACACCCTAAGGATGGCAGAGCTGAAAGCAGAGGAAGTGTGAGTCTCTGATGATGCTATGGAGCTTCTATACCAGCTCTGGACACAATAGAAGTTTCTTTCTTTCTCAGATTACATGTTTATCATGGGTCTCTGCAGAGAGATGAGAGGAGTCTTCTCATCTATGTCATTCATAGAATAATGCTAATGGAGCAACCACCATCTTAAACATCACTCTGTCAGAGTCCTGGATGGTATCTGGCAATTAAATATTCAACCTGGAATTCACTTAAATCACTTCTGTTCATTGGCCAGAACTAGCATATGGTCCCATCCAATCAACTGTAAGAAGGACAGGAAATGTAATACTGTCAAGTGCCCAGAAGGCAGGGAACCAGAATGGGTGGAGTAATCACTGAGAAATCAAATAGAGGTCAAGATTTCTTCAAGGAAGTGGTAATATTGAAACTATTTATGTTTTTCTCAATCACATAAATAACTCAGCACATTTTAATGCTAATCTCCCCCCATCTTTTGTGAATCATTTTCTAGAAAATAAGGCAATATTCTTAGAGTGCTTAAAACAGTGCCTGGAATGTAACAAGTACTATACTAGTGTTTTTCTATTACAAATAATTGTATTAAAGTCAGATTTTTGTTTTACCTCATTTTAAATCTTCCAATTAGTCTTTTTCTTTTCTTGTTTTAAATATTCAGTATTTATATTTATCTATCACAGGTTTGCCAATTTCTAATTCCTTCAACATGAACCCTCCCTCATTCTCTTATTCTTTCCCTTTGGAACTTTCATTTGATGGCTACTGCATCATTTCATTCCATTCTCTCTCCCTCTTAGCTCCATTTCTTTACCTCTCTGTGCTGCAATCTGGGAAATTTCTTCAGCCTTGTTTTCTAATTCACTAGTTCTCTCTTTGGTTGTGTCTAAAATACTGTTTAAACCACCCAATGAAGTTTTTCTTTTTTCTTTTCCATAGTTGTATTTTATGTTGATAACTTCCAGTTGATTTTTTTTCCAGATCTGCCTGTTATTTTTTTTATTATTCTGTACTGGCTTAATGGCTTATATTCCTTTCTTTTCTTCTGCGAATATTTTAAACAGTCCCATTTAAAGTCTTTTTCAGATTTTTAATTAATTCTATTTCTCCAGAGGCTAATCCTCCAATTTCCCTCTGACTGATGCTTTCCTTGGTTGGACCCTTCATGAGTTCAACTTCAGTGGGGTCGCTTTCCATGGCAGTCCCTCATTCCTAAGTCACAGAAACAATCCTACACAGAGGTTTTGCATTTGCTTCTCTAAGCCACTGAGATTCACTAGTTATGATCATTTTTTGGCTCTCTGTGTAACTTCACAACCCCTGCCCAGAGCCTGGAAGACCAACATCTGGTGCCAAAACTCTACAAGCCATTTCAGCTTCTCTCACTATTGTCACTCATTTTATGTTCCCTCTGCATTCCTGGCATCTGGTGGTTTCTCTCTCTTAGTTTAAGCCTGATGAAGTATTCAAACAGTTATTTTACTATATTTTATTCAGCATCTCCATGTATAGTCATTTCTTATATGCTGTCTTATTTTCTGTTCATCCATTACACACAATTTAACAATTACTTGTGCACCATCTTATCTATTACTTCAGTGTGTATATTTTGTCTCCCCAACTATATAGAGATGCTCTCTTTTTGGGCTGAATAGTGTTCCTGCAAAATCCATAAGTTGAAGTCCTAACTTCCCAGTTAGTGTGACTGTATTTGGAGATACAGTCCTTAAAGAGATCATTAAGGTTCAATAAAGTCACTGGGGTAGGCCCTAATCTAATATGACTAGTGCCCTTGGAGGGAAGAGGAGATTAAGACATAGATGCAGAGAGGGAAGACTATGTGAAGACATAGCAAGACATCTAGCCAGGGAGAGGGGCCTCAGAGGAAAACAACCCTGAAAACACCTTGATCTTGGGCTTCCAGCCCCTAGAACTGTAAGAAAATTAATTTCTGTTGTTTAAGCCACCCAATCTGTGGCACTTTGTTACGGCAGCCATAGGAAACTAACATACCCCATTCCTTCATTTGTTTAGTCAGGGAGCACCTACTATGCACAGGGCTTGTTGGATACACATTGAAGCCTGCTCTCCTTTCCCACCGTCGGCTCCGCTTGGCCTGCAGTGGGACTGTGGGCCAGCTGGTCCCCATCAGCTCTTTATAAACCTTCCCAGCCTGCCCGTTCCTCCTCGGCCTCGGTCCCCTAAATAAGCCATCTCCAGGCTGTAGGCTGGCCGTCTGCCCTCCCTGGGCACACTCACGTACTCACAGGGAGTGGTCCTCACCAAGGCTTCCCCAGACCCAACATGAACAGCATCCAGGCTCAGCCCTTCGCCCCAGCCCCGTCCTTCCAAACGTGCCGCAGGCTGCATGTGTCCTATCGCTCAACATGAGCAGCTTCTTCCCATCGGCAGCTCTGGTCGCCTGGACTGTCCTCCAGGCCACGTTGGCTGGGCTTTGGCCTCTTCATCCCCACCACCCAACAGCCACCAGTCCTGCTGATGCAGCCTTCAAATTGTCTCCCACATCTGCCCTGACACTCCACCCTGGGGACCCCACTCAAGCAGGGCCTCTTCTACCCTGAAGGTCCCTCTTAGAACTTGTCCTCTAATTAGAAGAGTTTGCTGACGAGTAAAAGGGAAAAAGGACAGAGTAATGGCTAGAAAGGGGGCAAGGCTCCCCCTCCCTAATCAGAGGACAGAAGGGAGAGAAAGGCTAAGGAGAGGGGGAAGGGAAGGGGGGCGGGTCCAAGAGCGTCCTGGCAGTGTACCCGGAGAGCCGCAGGACCGAGAGAAGAATGCCGACCGCCTTGTGCCCCCAGGACAAGCAGCCCAGGGTAGCAGCACGTGAGTCTAAGCCCAAGGGAAGCCCCAAGCTGTGGGGAGCAACCCACCCTCAAGGATTCCACAGACAGGCAAAGGGAGTCTTGTAGCCACAGGGTGGGCCACTGACTGAGGGCGCTCCACTCTCCCACCCTGGCCTCGGCTCTGTGGAATGATGGGAGGAGGCACGGGGTGGGAGAGAACACTGTAAAAAATGGCTGAAGTAGAACACATCAGAGTGGGGACCAGGGGATGAAACTAAGTAGCTTGAGCTTTAACATGCTCTCAAGATCAGCGATGAACTAAATTGGTAATTTCTGACTTCCGTAGGGTTGGTAATTTTTCCATTTATTCCCTAGATGGAAAGCACAAAGACCTCACTAGCCAATTTCAGCCCAGACGTCAGGCAACTCTGGGCCCACTGAGGGCTGGAGAGACCTTCCAGAGCACCCAGCCCTGTCCCCAAGCCAGACATGCACACACTGGCCACTCAGAGGATAGAAGGGGCGGCCTCCCCACGCAGCCCTGTGGTGCTCACTGCAGCTTGGCAGGAGGTTGAGATGGGGGACCTGAGAGGCCAGGGGCTCCTAAGTCTGACTCCAAAGGAATGTTTTTAATAGACTCCTGTGAGAACAAGTAAGAGGAGTGAGACAATACAGGCACTGGTACCCCTGGTACACTGCTGTGGGGCCTCAACCTGAACAAACAGCTCAAGTCTAGAGTGGACTGAGTCTAGACCGTCACCCCTGGGCTCTTCTCTCCTGGTTTTGCCCCTCCTCTATGACCCCGGTGACCCAGCTCCAAACCCGGCTTCTGGATGGCTTCATCAGGCCCTGGGTCTCCAGCTTGGCAGGTCCTAGACTTCCCAGCAGGACCCTCTTCATTGCCTGGGAACATGTACCAACAGGGACCCCAGCAGACATCCAAGCCCCCAGAGAGCAGACGCCCAGGCGCAGGAAAGGCCACCTGCTGGCGGGCTGGGAGGAACAGAGCGGTCACCTGCCCACTGCATTTCCAAGACGCTCCGCTGGAGGCACAAGAGGCTTGCCCAGAAACCTCCCTGGGAGGGCCAGTCCTGGCCCATCCGATCCCTGGTGCTCCTTCCCTAAACCTTGGGACCTCGGGATCTTCCCCTTCCGGCGCGGAATCGCCCTCTGACTTGAGGCCTTCCCCTCTCTGAGTCACAGTCCTCCTCCTCCTTCCCACCCCAGAGTCCCCAACACACACACAGCTCCCTAGCTGTGGACCAGGAACCCCCACTCACCGTGACTGAGGGGGCTCCAGCCACCACCCAGGCACCCTGCAGCAGTCCTGTGGCCTGGTGGTGTTGGCAGTTTGGGGTGGGATCCCCTGAAGCTGGGAAGGACAGGGGGAGCCTCTCCAAGGTCGCTCCCAAACCTGGGGGGGGTCACTGGAGCAAGTGGGGCAGGGGGGACTCACAGGTAACTTCCTCGCTCACAGGAGAAGGGAGCGAGGGGGTCTAAGTGGAGCCCAGGTGTCAGTCTTTGGTGTTCATCAGTCACCTGATTGCTAGTTGCAAACCCAGAGCTTCCGAGCCAGCGGGGCTGGAGCGGGGCCCTGAGATTGTGCATTTCCAGCAGTCCCCCGTGAGGCAGATGCTGCTGGCGAGGACCACACTTTGAGAACTGCTGATACAGATGTTTGGCTCCCGGGTTTCTAGGGTCCAGTAACCTGGGTTCCAGCCACAAGTCTGGCTCCTGCTGGCAAGTGGCACGTTAGACCAAAGAAATCGCCTCTTCAGCCTAAATTTCTTCTCTGTTAGGGAAGAATATTTACTTTCAGAGGTGTTGTAAAGCTAAAGTTAAAATAATTTGGGTAATTTATTTAACACAGTTCTTCGCACATATTAAGACTGGGGAAAATTCTTTTCCAAAAGGTTGAGGTGTGGGAATTTGGCTAGAAGAAAGCTGCTGTCCTTGGGATTTTGCAAAATTGAAAATCTTGGTTAAAATCAAAATTAGCTTAAAAAATTATGTAAGACTTAACATCACTAAAAAAAGAAATCAAAAGCACAACTTTAATAGTATCAACATGGAAATATCAATAGCTAATCCCATTATTCCTAATTATTCACTCTCCCTTCCAGAGAGAGGATTTTACAATCCCACACACTGCAGTGCCCCCTGGGGAAGAACTGTACACCCAGTCCCTCTGACTGTGGCCTTGACCTTGTCTGCTTTTTCCAGCGGCACGTGTGTGCAGTCAGAGCAGAGACTGTAAGAGCCACCGTTCATTTCCACCTGCTCACTTGCTCTAGTCCTCTGCCACGAGACTGACATGTTCCCTGGGGGCTGCTCCTTCAGCCTGTGCTCTAGAATGAAGAAGAACTACAGCCACATGGGACACACAGACAAAAGGAACCAAGTCACAACTAACTTGTGAAGGAAGTGTCAGATGGGTGAGAAATGAGCCTTTAGGGCTGTGAGCTACTGAGCTAGGCAGCCACATTGTTACTGCAGCTATGCCTGGTAAAAACTGACTGCAAGCAGCCCACAGTAGACAATGGCTAGATAAAGTATGGCGTGTCCATCTGATGAAAATGTGGCATTACACTTAAAGTTATATTTTAAATTATATTAAATTTAAATTTATGTTAAAAGTATGCAACTATTAAAATTATATTAAAGGATATAGGAAGTTACTCAAAATAACATTTTTAATAAGTGAACAAAGCCAAAGTTTAAAAGTGAAGATACAGCAGAATCCCAATTTTGTAACAAATATATATCCTTGTATATATTGGTTGAGGGAAGTTTGGAAATAATTTTACCTAGAAAAAAGAGATTGGGGGAAAAAAGACACTGAAATGTTAAAAGGGGCATTCCTAAGGTGATAGAATTAGGGAGGTGATTACTCTCTTTTATGCTTATCTACACTTTGCAATTATAAAAGCAACCATGTCATGCTTTTATAATTTAGAAAAATAGTCATACCGTACTAGTATGTTTAAAAGAATCAGTAGCCCCAGAGAAAGACAAGTACCAAATAATTTCACTCATATGTGGAGTATAAAAACAGAGAAAAACTGAAGGAACAAAACAGCAGCAGAATCACAGAACCCAAGAATGAACTAACAGTTACCAAAGGAAAAGGGACTGGGGAGGATGGGTGGGAAGGGAGAGATGAGAGAGGGAAGAAAGGGGGCCTTACAATTAGCATGTATAATGTGGGGGGGGGGCACGGGGAGGGCTGTGCAACACAGAGAAGACACGTAGTGATTCTATAGCATCTTACTATGCTGATGGACAGTGACTGTGATGGGGTGTGTGGGGGGGACTTGGTGAAGTGGGGAGTGTAGTAAACATAATGTTCTTCATGTAATTGTAGATTAATGATAACAAAATGAAAAAAAAAAAACCCTTAAAAAAAAAAAAAGAAACAGTAACCAGTAGCAGCGTGAAGGCAGGGAGCTCCAGGAAGACCGTGTAAAAGGGCTCCGTGTCCTGGTGGGGCCCGGGAGGTGGACATAGAGGGGGGCTGTCATGGTCTCCTACACCCAGGACCCCACCCATAGGCCTAAATGAGCAGCTTTTAAGGTTCATGGAATATGTGCAGCTTAAAATATATATATATATAGCTACTTCTATAGCTTTTCTTCTTCCTTCCTAATTACAACCCTTAAATAGAATTCGTGCCTCATATCAAATTTACCGAGTATCATAATTCTTCCAAGTGGTAAAGATACCTCAAGACAAATGCTGGGCATAGAAGCCACAGGGCATAAATATGCAAAGAAGTAAAAAGCTAACTTTTTCAAACAATAAGGCTTCTCTCTCACTTACCAACTTCACATTTCCCTGTATGGCCCCGGAAGTTGACTGGTTAGCCAGAGACGGGTAAGATTCCTCAAGGGAGGAACAACCTAAGACAGGCACAGTCGCAGGGGGCCATGTGGTGAGAAAATGGGGAGCAGCAGAGGTGAGGCTTAGAACCTCACCCCCCCTGTTCTGAGAGAAATCTTCTGCATACGTGGATGTTTTATTGCCCTGGTCTAGCTTGGATTAACACATAGTCTACAGGCACACACCTGATCATCTACATGTGCTCTCTTACAACACTAAACTATGTTTTCTACCTTTATCTTGTATCTACCTACCACTTCAGCATTTTATTAAAAATAATAATAATAAAGAGAGAAATGTGGTATCCACATATAAATCAAGTATAAAAACCAAATGAATATTCATATTTGAACTGACTATTTAGAGTTCATAATGCATGAGCAAAACCGAAAGTTTCTGTGATGACTGCCCTTGTACTGTTCACTATGTAACTTATTCATTATGTAAGAATTTGTTCTACATGTAAAAACTTGTTTGTTATGCCTCAGAAGATTGGAGACTGACAAAAATTAGGCTTGGGGTGGATTAATGATTGTGCATTGAGCATTGACTCCCCTATACAGAATTTTATTGTTGTTAACAACCATTTGATCAATAAATATGAGAGATGCCCTCACAAAAAAAAAAAAAAAAAAAAAAAAGGACAGACTTCCAATGGTAAAATAAATAAGTAACCGGGATGTAATGTATAGCATAAGGAATATAGTCAAGATATTGTAACAGCCTGGTAGGGTGATAGCTGGAACCTAGAATTATGTATATAAATGTTCTACCACTGTGTTGTACACTTGAAACTCATGTAATGTAATACTGTGTGTCAACTACCCTTCAATAAAAAATAATTATTTAAAAAATATATATATATATATATTGGCTCCAAATATAAAAATAAAAGTGTGAGTCCTGGGTTAATAAATACTTAAATGTCTAAAAATTGTAACCTCATGTCAAAAAGTCAAATGGGGTGACTGCTTAATGGGTACAAGTTGCCCTTTGGGGTGATGAAAAGGTCTAGAACTAGATGGAGGTGATGTGCATACTACATTGTGAATGTACTTGATGACACTGAATTGTATACTTTAAAATGGTTCAAATGGCCAATTTTATGTGTGTTTGACCACCAAGAAAAGCAAAAGCAAAAACAAACCTCAACAAAAAAAACCTGCAAGTCAACTCTTATACAATTATATGGGACTCATGTTTAATGTGGGGTTTGGGTGACCTTCAGTGTATCTAAATGTGATGTGAGTAGGACCCCAAAATAAAATTGCCAGAAGAGGCGGTGGTTGCTGGTGATCTATGTTCTCCTATCTCTGAACACCTTGTGAAGTGACAGTGAATGCATAACTTTCAAGGTGGAGTGGCAGTGAGGCCTGGTGCACAAACCTCCCCTCACCCTGCGGCAGGTTTCTGTTGCTCAGACCCAGACCCTGAGAGGGATTAGCAAGCTAGAAAGGTTGAATCTAGAGGGGCCCTTCCTGCAATGCCACAGAACTGGCACTGGGGGGCAGCAGAGAGCCACACCAAGCTGGGCGGGCACCTGGCTGCTGTCCCCTCATCCACTGTTCTGCCCCAGTGCCCTTCCCCGACCATCCCTACCACCAAGACAGTCACGTGATCTTGATTTTCAGAAGAGGGTGTCATTACTCAAAATTGCTTTGCAATTAAAACCTAAGTGTTTCACTAGCTCCTTCCAGTGGGATATTCAAGAATATTCAAGAGAGGTCAGCTTTTACGTTCAACACATTCTGTCATTTAAAACATGTTTTCAATTTCTCTGTAGCCAGACTATGGTTAATTTCAAGGGCAAACCTAACAAAGTTCACGTCATATTTTTGTGGGGTATCCATTTAACTTTTTTCACCTGATACTCATCATGCTGCTATCTTAAGAAACTAGAAGACTTTTACCGCAAGACTGGTAGCAATGACTTTCTCCAGAGGGCTGAACAGGTTGGCTTGCTACAGACAGCAGCACCTTGAGAAAACTATTCATTATAAAGCACTGATACTTATAGCCTAAGATGCCTTTTCTGTTGTGTAAGACAACATCTCAACATTGAATATGTAAAGTTATTATTATTATTATTATTATTATTATTATTATTATTATTATTAGGGCTGGGTTCAGCTGGGTGGTTCTTCTGGTCTCATCTGGGCTCACCATGCAGCTGCAGTCAGCAGGCAGGTGGACTGGGAGCTCATTGGTCTGTGTCCCAGATGGCCCCACTCACACATCGGGCATTGGGCTGGGGTGATGGGGGCACATTAATCTCATTGTCAAGCCCACCAGATCTCTTCACTTGGCAGCTGGGCTCCAAAAGGAGTAAGAGAAGCTGAATCCCGATGCACAAAAGCTTTTTAAGCCTCTGTTTGTGTCATGTTTGCTATTTTCTCCCTGACCAAAACAGGTCACATGGCTAAGACCTGATTGAGGAGGTGGAGAAAATAGACTCCTTTTGACAAGAGAAGCTGTAAAATATTGTGACCTTTAAAAAATATCTACCACATGTTCTTTCTCCCAGCCTCTCATATCAAGGACATCCTTAGACAGGCAGGGATAGAAGATGGACACCTGCCAACTAACATGTCCCACCCCACCAGGTGCCTGGGATCAAGTTCAAGGCTTGCGTTTAATATAGTTAAATCTGCATTTCCCCAGTCATGTCTTGGGAAAACCAGTCTCACAAGATAAGATGTTGTGAACTGAATTGTATACCTCTCAAAATCTGTATCTTGAAGCTCTAGTCCACAATGTGACTGTATTTAGAGATAGGGCCTTAAGGAGGTAATGAAGGTTAAATGAGGTCATAAGCATAGGACCCTCATCTAATAGGACCCATGTCTTTATAAAAAGAGGAAAAGACACCCACAGAGCGTGCTCTGTCTCTGCATGCATGCACGAGAGAAGAGGCCATGGGGCGACACCGGTGGCTGTCTGCAAGCCAGGAAGAGAGGCCTCCCTTTACAATGCTGGCTCCCCAACTCCTCAAGACCAACCTTGCTGACACCTTGCTCTTGGACTTGCACCCTCCAGAGCTGTGGGAAATCAATGTCTATTTAAGCCACTCACTCTATGGTAACCCAAGCTAATACACAAGGGTTCCTTGGTTAAATAAGTTTGGGAACTCTGTGTTCAATACTGTTGCTCCCTGCTTAAAAATTCATAGTTCTGTAGCCTTAGTAAAGGCTTTGTGAAGTTCCTAAGCAAAGAAATCTATCATTTAATATTGTTTCCCATATTTATTCAAACATGAGATTCTTTTCTAACATCTGTGACCACCACAGGAAGCTACATTAGTTTCTAGGGCTGTTGTAACGGACTACCACAAACTTGATGGCCTTATTCTTTCACAGTTCTGGAGACCAGAAGTCAGAAATCAAGGTGTGGGCAGGACTGCTCCTCCTGGAGGTGCTGAGGGAGAGTCTATTCCGGGCCTCTCTCCGGGCCTCTGGCGACTGCTGGCAGCCCTTGGCGTCCCTCGGCTTGTAGCTGCATCACTTACTCCCACTTCCGCCTCCACCTTCACCGGGCCTTCCCTCTGTGAATCATTATCAACACTTCCCCTTTCTCTCTCTTTTTTTTACATTTTTTTAAATTAAGGTATCATTGACATACACTCTTATGAAGGTTTCACAAGAAAAACTATGTAGTTATTACATTCACCCTCTCTATCAAGTCCCCCCCATACCCCATTGCAGTCACTGTCCGTCAGTGTAGTAAGATGCCACAGAGTCCCTGTTTGTCTTCTCTGAACTACACTGTCTTCCCCGTGAGCCCACACACACCATGTGCACCAATCATGATACCCCACAATCCCCTTCTCCCTCCTCCCCACGCCTCCCCTTTGGTAACTGCTAGTCCCTTCTTGGAGTCTGTGAGTCTGCTGCTATTTTATTCCTTCAGTTTTGCTTCGTTATTATACTCCACAAATGGGGGAAATCATTCGATACTTGTCTTTCTCGGCCTGACTTGTTTCACTGAGCTTGATACCCTCTAGCTCCATCCACGTTGGTGCAAATGGTAGGATTTGTTTCTTTCTTGCGGCTGAATGGTTGAATAGTATTCCATTGTGAATATGTACCACCTCTTCTTTATCCGTTCATCTACTGATGGACACTTAGGTTATTTCCATATCTTGGCTATTGTAAATAGTGCAGCGATAAACATAGGGGTGCATCTGTCTTTTTGAATCTGAGAAGTTGTTTTCTTTGGGTAAATTCCTAAGAGTGGAATTCTCACGTCAAATGGTATTTCTATTTTTAGTTTTTTGAGGAACCTCCATATTGCTTTCCACAATAGTTAAACTAGTTTACATTCCCACCAGCAGTGTAGGAGGGTTCCCCTTTCTCTGCATCCTTGCCAGCATTTGTTGTTCTTAGTCTTTTCGATGTTGGCCATCCTAACTGGTGTGAGGTGATATCTCACTGTGGTTTTAATTTGCATTTCCCTGATAATTAGTGATGTGGAGCATCTTTTCATGTACCTGTTGGCCATCTGAATTTCTTCTTTGGAGAAGTGTCTGTTCATATCCTCTGCCGATTTTTTAATAGGGTTATTTGCTTTTTGGGTGTTGAGGAATGTAAGTTCTTTATATATTTTGGGTGTTAACCCCTTGTCAGATACGTCATTTACAAATATATTCTCCCATACTGTAGGATGCCTTTTTGTTCTGCTGATGGTGCCTTTTGCTGTACAGAGGCTTTTTAGTTTGATGTAATCCCATTTGTTCATTTTTTATTTTGTTTCCCTTACTCAAGGAGATGCATTCAGGAAAAAGTTGCTCATGTTTATATTCAATAGATTTTTGCCTATGTTTTCTTCTAAGAGTTTTATGGTTTCATGACTTACATGCAGGTCTCTAATCCATTTTGAGTTTACTTTTGTGTATGGGGTTAGACAATAATCCAGTTTCATTCTTTTGCATGTAGCTGTCCAGTTTTGCCAATACCAGTTGTTGAAGAGGCTGTCATTTCCCCATTGTATGTCCATGACTCCTTTATCATATATTAATTGACCATATATGTTTGGGTTAATATCTGGACTCTCTATTCTGTTCCATTGGTCTATGGGTCTGTTCTTGTACCAGTACCAAATTGTCTTGATTACAGTGGTTTTGTAGTAGAGCTTGAAGTTGGGGAGCATAATCCTCCCAGCTTTATTCTTCCTTCTCAGGATTACTCAGGGTCTTTTGTGGTTGCATATGAATTTTAGAACTATTTGCTCTAGTTCGTTGAAGAATGCTGTTGGTATTTAGATAGGGATTGCATTGCATCTGTAGATTGCTTTAGGCAGGATGGCCATTTTGACAATATTAATTCTTCCTATCCATGAACACAGGATGTGTTTCCATTTATCAGTATCTTCTTTAATTTCTCTCATGAGTGTCTTGTAGTTTTCAGGGTATAGGTCCTTCACTTCCTTGGTTAGGTTTATTCCTAGGTATTTTATTCTTTTTGATGCAATTGTGAATGGAATTGTTTTCCTGATTTCTCTCTCTGCTAGTTCATCATTACTGTATAGGAATGCAACAGATTTCTGTGTATTAATTTTGCATCCTGCAACTTTGCTAAATTCAGATATTAGATATAGTAGTGAATTCAGATATTAGATCTAGTAGTTTTGGAGTGGATTCTTTAGGGTTTTTTATGTACAGTATCATGTCATCTGCAAACAGCTTCCCCTTTCTCTTGTAAGGACCCCTAGCACAAGATTTAGGGCCCACCCTAAATCTCTTCTGGAGATCCTTCACTTAATTTCAACTGCAAAGACCCTTATTCCAAATAAGGTGACACTCGGAGGTATCAGGTGGACGTATCTTTGGGGAGCCACAATTCAGTCCACTACAGAAGCCAAGGTGGCTGGCTGCGCATGGACACAGCAGGGGTAAGTGGGGCCCCTCTAGGTGTCTGCAGGCAGATTACCCACCCCCTCCAGGGGATATGCTGGGGCGAACACTCTCGCTTTGACAATGCTGGCTCCCCAAATCCTCATTTCCTAACTCCTTGCTGACCACCCCCATGCACACATTCCTATTTGGAGCAGGTCAGGACTTGCTGTTCTAATCACTCAAAACCTAACTGGACTTCTGTTTTGTCCTGGAAGACAGGGCCTGCTTTTCTGGGCTCATTAGAGTGGCAGTGAGGCAAGCAGGCCCTCACAGGGCTGTACTTCTAGAGGCTTCCTCCCCAAGCCTTTCAAAAGCTCTGTTTCCTCCCTGCCACTCCCCTGCCCCAAACCCTCCACTGCAACCTTGGCCTCCAGGAGGGAGTGAGAACTCCTGCCTCCCCAGGAAGCCTCTCAGGACCAACCAGGGTGCTCCCACTTCTTCCTGACAGGGCCACCTCTTGCTGCCTTGGTGTCTGCCACCTGGGCTTTATCCATGCCCATCCTTCCTCCACCTGTCCGCAGCTCCGTTTGCCTACAGGCCACATGGCAGGTGAGTTTCAGGGGTCTGCAGGTCCGTGGGATGCAAATAACCAGAGACAGTTTGAATGAACTACGACAGGTGAGGCTCAGGGAGTTGGTTCCTGGGGAGAGACCTGTATCACTCCTCAATTTTCCAAATTGTTCCTTGCTGACCTGAAGAGGCTAAGAGCCACTGGTTTAGAGCTAAGTCCCAGTGCTTAAGTCTCCCCCAGAGCAGTAACTGTGGGGAAGCCCCTCTGAGAGAGAAGAACCACTCTCGGGGCTCCATCCATGTTGAGGGGACTCTGATGGGAAGACGAGGGGCAGCAGCATGTCCAGGTCCTGAGAGGCACAGATCATGCAAACATCAGGAACCAACAGCCGTCCACAGGATGCCCCAGAGATGGGACAAAACAGGCTCCACACTGAGCCTCCTCTGTGAGCAGGAAGGGTGGTTCAAAGCTCTTCGCATTTCCCTAATACCCCACCCCCTAGCCCACCGTTTGGCCTCTGGCTGGCCCTGTCTGTAAGTCGTGCCAACATCCTAAAGCCTGGGGACCTGCACACTTCTGGAAATGGGCATTTGGCCCAGTGGGCTGTGTTGTGATGACAGATTGGAGGCTTGTCCACACACTGGATGATACATTTTTTTGCAAGCAGTCACCTATCTTTAATCTCTTTGGGGTTCTATTTGAGGGCCTAATCCAGTGCTCAGGGACATACCTCAGTCAGCTGGGGCTGCCAGCTGGCTCCTTCGAGGGAGCTGCGCCAGGCCTCTGCCCCTGGTTTGGAGATGGCTGTTCTCATGCCCACAGACTCTTACAGGCTCTTCTCCTGGCCCTGTCTGTGCCCAAAGTTCCTCCTCTAAAAAGGACACCAGTCAGATTGGATTGGGGTCCGCCTAATGACCTCATCTAAACTTTATTACCTCTTTAAAGGCCCAGTCTCCAAACACAGTCACACTCTGAGGTACTGGGGGTGAGGACTTCAACCCATGAACTTGGAGGGAATACAATTCAGACCATTAACAGATGCCCAGAGAAGATGGACACTTGGGCAGAGAGATTATGGTTTGACTTATGGCCTCTCAAGGCTTCTGTGCACCAGGGCCCCATTAGGTCACTGCGCAGCCACCAACCAGTCCTCTGAAGGGCCTGGGGTAACCCACCCCTTCTCCCTGGGCCCTCAGGCCATCCTGTACTGGCCCTGAGTCCTCTCACAGCAGCTGGCAGGCCAAGCCTGAGGGTGGAATGGGGTCAGAGTGGACCCTGCGATGGGGACAAACTAGAAAAGGCATCTGCCCAGAGGGGTGTGTGTGTGTGTGTGTGTGTGTGTGTGTGGTGCAGGGACGGCTGAAGCACTCTTTTATTTTGGAGATAGAGGTGGGAGGGATGGTCTCTCAGTTCAGTTGCCTTCCCACTCTGGAGTGGGTGTTTGGTGACCCCTGGAATCCTATTTGCATACAGGGCTCCAGCTTCTGAGACTTTAAGAAGGAACTTATTTTAACTTGCAAATTTGTTCTAATACTTGAAGTAATATTTACATATTGTTGAAAGGGCAAATGGATTGTATAAGTTTAAAAATGCACAAAAGCTTGAAAGAAAAATGTTGCCCACAATCCCCCAGGGCCAGAAGCCTGACACTGGCTATTCATTTTTTATTTGACAATGTTGAGGAGGAAAAATTTTTCTCCTCCATTCTCACTGGTCTAAGAATCAAATTGATATGAGACAGATGAACAGGAAAAAATCAAATTAAACTACATACAGGGACCCCACATACACAAGAGGCTCAAAGACAAAAAGGTAAAACGAGGTACGTATGCCACCCTGTGCTGAGAAGCAGGGTGAGGGCCCGGTGGGGCACTAAAGAGCAGATGTTTGTAATCAGATGTTTGCTTTGCCTACATCTGTACCCTACAGATGGGTCATTTGGATAAAATTTATCTCCGATAATAATCCTTGTTTTGGGAGAAACCCTCACTTAGATTGTTCTAGGTAGTTAAGGGAGGGGCTGTAAGTCCGGGGAGAGGAAATCCTGAGACAAAATACCTCTAAAAACCGAAATCAGTCAAAGGCAGAAATAAAGTTTAAAACCCGTTTATTGCTTACAAACTGCAGTCTGGCCAATCTTTGTCTCCTGCCCCAGCAGCAGCGAAACAGGCCCTCCCCTCCCCTCTCGGGTACAGATAAGCCCTCCATGCCCAGGTAATTACCCATTGATATGGAGATGAACTTCTCTCCACCCCTGAGGAATGCTGCAAATGCACTAAGGCCATACTTCTCTCCACCCCTGAGCTCCTGTTGATATGCAGATGTACTAAAGTGGCAGGCGAGATATTCTGGATAAATTACAATTTTACCCACAGGGGTGAAAGTTTCTTTGGAGTGCGTAGGGTCTCCACTGCCTTCAGCTCACAACTGTCCACGTGACGAAGCGGCGCATCTTGGGGTGACCTGACCTTGGCTCCTACAACAGTATCTCGTGATTCTGCGCTTTTAACTCCAGGATTTTCTCTTAATGTAAGTAATACGTGTTACTGTAAAAAAATAAGAAAATAGTTTGCCAAAAGAAAACAATTTTTTTATCTAACTTTTTTTTATTAAGGTATCATTGATATACACTCTTATGAAGGTTTCACAAGGAAAACAATGTGGTTACTACATTCACCCTTATTATCGAGTCCCCCCCACACCCCATTGCAGTCACTGCCCATCAGTGTAGTCAGATGCCAGAGTCCTTGCTTGTCTAAAAGAAAACGATTTTAAGTCACTTATAATCCCCCTACCTAAAGCTACCTTGTGCTTTTCTTATGTCCATTTGAATATTTTCTCCTGTTTGTTAGTTATTTAAATCCTTTGGTGAACCGTCTGTTCTTGCCTATTTGCATATGGGGCAGTTCAGTATTTAAGGTGTCTAATCAATCTGTTCAGGAACTTTACATAGTATAAATATTAACCCTTTGTGATAGTTGTAATATGTTTTTTCCCTGTTTGTGGTTTGCTGTTAAATCTTTCAGTGTTTTTTTCCTATTTTTCCCCTTTGGAAGGTCTTTGCTGGCTTTTATGTTTAGAAAATACTTCTTCCCCAAGTCAAGTCTTGTCTTTTAGTTTAGTTATGACCTCTCTCTTTCTTTCTTTGCATTTACCGCTTTAAAATCTGGGAGTGAAAGTAAGAAACTAACCCATTGTTTTCCCAAATACTGAGCCAGTCGTCCCTACCCCCTTTCATAACTCAGCCCTCCACTCCCCCTGCTCTTCATGTCCCTAAGGGCAGTCTCTGCTCAGAGCCAACCTCAAGAAGAAAACACAGCCCCACCCCACCGGGCTGGGGCCCTGCAGTCCCCAGGGCTGCCAGCATCCTCACAAAAGCACCAGCAAACCAGGTGGGGTTTATGCTGTTGTGGAGAAGGTGAGGAGTTTACCTGGGAGATCGCAACGCAAACAACTTAAAAATTCCCCATAGGTATGTCCGATCTCCGGAGCCTCACCTGCTCCACCCCCAGGGAGACCTTTCCTCCCTTCCCAGCGCAGGCAGCCTTGCTGCTCACCTCTAATCCACATTCCTGGCATTCACCTGGGAGCGTTCAGACCCCTCATCCCTCTCTCCCACAGAACCCTGAGGCCACGCGGCTCTTTCCAGACAATGCCAACAGGATCCACCTCCTCAGCATGGCAGCGCGTCCTTTGTCACTTGAGAATGCCTTTGGGTCTCGCCTCCCACCCCATGGGGCTTATTAACCTACTTCTTCCAAGCAAATCCAGTGGATATTCAGGCAGCATTCCCATATCATTTGTTAAAGAAGCCCCAGGTTGCCCCACCTCCTTAGTGTCTTGGGTGGGCAGGAAGCAGGGGTTCTGGGAAGATACCAAATCTGAAGCCTCCCACAGAGCACGGATATTCAGAGAGGGGCCCTGGGAGCCAGAGCTTGGACCAAGCTCCCCACCCCAACCCTGACCGAGGAGTGGCCTGCCAAAGACTCAGGCCCCCAAGGCGGTCTCAGTAGCAGGCAGGGCCCTTGCACAGCTCCATCCTCAACGTGGATGGGGCAGCAGAGCCCTGGAAAGTCCGCAGGCCCACATTCCCAGGAGCAGCCATGGAAGGCCGGGGGTGGCCACCCCAGGAGGCAGCAGCTGGAGCAGTCAGTGACCATGGGGAACAGCAGGTGAAGAACGCAGGTGGCGGCATCAGGGACTCTGCGGTGGAGGGAGGAACACTGAGGTGTGCCCCAAATGCAATCACACAGGTTTGTGGAAGCAAAGTTCGACCTGCTCTAAAGGGGCACCAGTTCTCTGATGTTGGTTGGCAGGACCATGCAGGGGGTCAAGCCGTGGGTTTATGGGACTGGGAGCTGGCCTGGCTCACATTCCAGATCTTCCACGGCTGAGCTGCAGTTTCCTCATCTGCAGGTGGGGATAACACTATTCACGGGTGGTGCTGCTGGGAGGACTAAGTAGCGCAGTGCCCGAGTGAGTGCTCAGAGCGAAGGCTCAGTAACCAGCCACCATCAGCTGCTCTGCTAGCTTCCTGGGGCTGCCATAAAAACCACCACAAACTGGTGCCTTACAACAGAAGGTTATCCTTTCTCAGTTCCAGAGGCCAGAAATCCAAAATCAAGGGGTCTGCAGGGCCAGGCTCTGGAGGAAAGTCCTTCTCTCTTCCAGCTTCTGGTGGTTCAGGCCTTCCTGGACGTGGATCACACCCATCAATGCCTCTACCTTCACTTGGCTGTCTTCCCTGAGTCTGTATCTTCTCCCTTCTCCCTCTCCCTTATTGTCATTTGTACCCACGGGATTTTATTTATGGAGGTGACTGAGTGATGACAAGGAGAGGTCAATGCAGTTGAAGGAGGAATTTAGCATTTACATTTCCCGGAGAGATGGGACCCGCCCACTACATGGGGCCATGTGGGAGGCATCCAAGTGGTCCAGAGGCAGAAGGCCGGAGCAAGGGGACGGCGCAGGGCAGAGCCCTCGCTGGAGTGTATGCTAGAAAGGCAAGGCAGAGCAAACAGCTTAGGATTGGCTGGTTTGAATAGTTCTGATGGCCTTTGGGCTGTCGGAGTGGGGGCGTCTCTAGGAGCCTGGTACCTATCCCCAAGTTCCTTAGGCTTGGGGCAGGAGGGTTAAATAAGATGGGTACAGGATCAGCCTTGGAGCAGCCCGTCTGCACAGGAGAGTTCCAGGCAAGCTGATTGGCCCAAGAGAGGGCAATGTTCTGGTCAATAGTTTGGCCCAGTGATTAATGAATGCCAAATAGTCATTCAGAATCTAAGAAAAACACAGAACAAGTCTCCTCTCTTATGAAGACACTGGCCCACCTTAATTCCAGATGGTCTCAAGACTCTTAATTTAATTATGTCTGCAAAGACCCTTTTTCCAAATAAGGTCACATTCACAGGTTCCAGGGACATGGACATATCTTTTGCGGGGACACAGTTCAACCTACTACAGATGCCAATTGCCTGGATTAGCTTATAGTTCTCTGTCATTAGTGTACAGTCTGGGGGAACAATGACAGCTGCTTTTCTGGATGATGGCCCTGCAGGGCTCCTAAGGTCGGGGCAGCTTTAGCTGAGAGCCAGAGCCGGGGAGGAACCCAAGGGAGCGGGTGGGAGGGGCCCTGAGGGGGTGCCTTCCGGACCCTTCTCCCGGCTCGAGGTACAGGGGTGGAACTGAAAGTCCAACCCTCTGATCACACAAGTTCCTCCAGTGACCAGTCCCCATCCAGAAGCTGTCTAGTCACTTTACTAGCATAAACTCAGGTAAGGCCAAAAGGGGCTCATTCAGAATATCAAGACTTCCTACCAGGAAATTCCAAAGGTTGTAGGAGCTCTGCGCCAGGACAAAAAGCAAAAAGTTCATGACACCCCAGATAAGGACTATTATTATCCTCATTTTACAGACAGAGGAACTGAGGCACTGAGATGTAAAGTAACTTGCCTTAGGCTGCAGAGCTAGTTACAGCAATAGGAGGATTTGAATGCAGGCAGCCCAGCTCCAGAGGCCACACAACCACAGCAACAATTGCTTTGTTGCGTGGGACTCTGGGGAGTCATGGAGTGTGGCTCCCTCAAAAGGGAACCGAGTGTTGTGCCCTTCAGAGGGCAAGGCACACACCTCCCTACTAGGGAAAGAGTGTAATCAGATTTAGTGGTGTGCTGGCAAAACACCAATTCACTGGAAAAAAAATAAAGCCCTGATTTGTGGCCGCTTTCCCTGGTGTAAACAGTCCCACCATGGCTGACTTCAAGCCACCACCCTGACATCACTGATCACAGAGTCGGGAAGAGACAGTTGACCGGGGCAAGCCGATGCGGCACCCACAGACTGCCGGGCGGGTCTGGGGGGCCCTCTGGGCACCCCCGGAGGTCTGAGGTTGGGGGGAGGCAGCTGCTTCTGGGCCCAAGTCCAACAGCAACACAGGCAGAAGCTGCCTCCTGTCATGCGACACTAACCCTGCTCAAGGCTGAGAGGGCAGTTTGGCCTCTTCTGCCCTGGCTCGTTCATCAAACTCTACACATAGCTCCCTACACTGCACCCTGAGGCCGCAGCCCCTGTCCTGACAAGGACATTGGAACGCCCCTGCCCCTGACCTCAGCCTGCACCTGTCCAGTCCCCACCGCCAGCCCTGGTTAAGTTCACTGTCCTGGACCCTGGAGACCTGCCACTCTCTGTAGCTCAGCCATGCGATTCACCTACTTATCCAGCCTCTGTGTGTGTGTGTGAGTATGTGAGAATGTGTTAAGTGTGTGTGTGTGTGTGTGTGTGTGTGTGTGTGTGTGCACGTGCTGAGATAACAAGCTTCCCACAACTCAGTCCACCATACATGGCTCAGGGTGATTTTTCTTTTTAGTGTTATTTCCTTATTTCCTTTTGCATATAGGTATTTTCCAACTTTGTTACAATGATGAGGCATTTGCTTATTTCCTGCCACATTTTACCCAATAAAGACTTTCTTTCCCATGTCCATAATTCCCACACGGTGGACTTGGTCTGGGTTTCCCACCCAGCATCCATTTCACCCTATTTTTGTTACAACACCCCAATTTCCTTTGGGGACCCACTTCACTACCACTTGCAGACCTTATGTTTCCGTGGGACTGACCCCATGGGCCCTCCAGATCTGACCAACCAGGATGTGGTCCCCAGGCTGCAGCAGTGGCTTGATTGAAGGGCACAGTGGCCCGTGAGACGCAGGCCTGAGGCCTTCCGTAACTACAGAGGACCAGGCTCTTTGTGCTGGCCCCAAGCAGCTAGCTAGCCGCCTGCACACGGAGGGAATTCTCCCAAAAACCTAGGCATCAATGATAAAGGAGAACCACTAGAGGGAGTGGGGAAAGACTGAGCCCCTGCCATGTGGAAACTTGCCCTTAGACTATACAGGTTTCTGTGAACCAATAAATTCCTCTATTTTTAAGGAATAAAAATAAAGGAAATTTAAGCCCATTTGAGTTAGGCTTCCATTACTTCCAGCTGAGAGTATTGGCAAATACCCACAGTGTGCATAAAATACTGTACCCTGCTTTTTAGAGTAACGTTATATAACAAGCATTTTTCCCATGTGTCTGTGTAGGCTTTATACAGCTGCATTTTATTCCACAAACTGGGTTTATCCTAAAATAAGGATATTTATGTATTTAATAGGAGAGTCATTGTCCCTAGGAGATAGGAGTGGAAAAGAAATCAAAGACAATTTGATTTGAAGCCCTTTGACATGAAGCCCTCTTTATATTATCCTGTCTTCCCTTGGCACAGAATTTTAAGGCACGTGTAACTTAACACTGGTAAGTGTCAAGTGCAGCATGTATAATCAAAAACCCACTTCCAAATAGGAGGTGAGGGAGGACAAGGAATTTGGCTGCGGTGCTGGTGAGGAGGGCCTGAGGGTTGCAGTGGGCCACAGGCAGTCCATGAGGTGACATCAGGAACTTCCCAACTAGAAGCAGGGGCCAGTGTGGAGGATGGGGAGTTCTGGAGTCTGACAGACGGCATTTAACTCTCTGTGTATTGAGTTTCTCTAAGTCTAAGTTTCCTCACCTAAAAGTGGAGCAATAACACTGGCCCAGTGCCAGGCATATAGGCACTCAATACAATATGCTTGATTGTTTAGGGCAGGAAAATATTCCAGCAAATACCGAGCACCTACCTGACAGTGATCTCATAACTGTTAGAAATGGATGAGAATTAAGTTTAGCTGCATGTAACAGAAAACTCAAAATAACAATAGTTTGGACATATCTGTGATTGTTTTCCCTCACATAAAGGAATTCTGGAGGATTGTCAGGTAGCTGGTACAGTGGCTGCAACCATGGAACCCAGATTCCTTCTATCTTCGTGCTCTACCATCTTAGTGTGTGCCTTCCAACCTCATGGTTACCTCATGGATCACTAGGGCTGCTGGTGCTCCAGCCTTTATATTCCTGATAGCACAATGATATAAAGGGGAAAGAGCAAAAAGTTATTCTGTCCTATGAAGGATCCTTTCTGAAATTCAACTCAGTACTTTCTGCTTACATCTCATGGGCCAGAAGATCTTGCCTAGCGGTATGGGAGGTTGGGAAATGTATTATTTTGACTAAACACATAGCTACCCTGAATAAAATTGAAGTTCTGATACTAAGGAAGGTCTACTAGGATGAGCAACTAGCAGTCTTCTCCATGATTCCTTCACAAGGTACAAGGATGTACCCATTGGTCCCTTCTACCCTAACAAACTTGGGATTGCCCTGTGGCCTCTGAGATGGTAGTGGAGTACTCATGGGGAGAAGAAATACTTAGTGAGCGTTGAGCCTGGTGGTTGAGAGAAGTGATACCGGCTGTTACCTACTGATGTGATGGGATCATGGTAGGCCTCTGTCTGCATTTGCCAGTATCCTTACCATTTCGGTGATTCAATATTTTTAATATCCTCCCTGGGTATGAAATAGTGCTGGGAGCTTAAGCTCTGCAGCCAGACATGGTTCAAATCCAAGACTCACTGCTTACTGATAGTGTGACTTTGAGTAAGTCACTTATTTCCTCTGAGACTCAGCCTCCCCATGTGTAAAATGGGTGTAATAATAGATAGCGCCCAACCTAGAGATGATAGGGGAGTTGAAAGGATTAGATGCTTAGCTCCCTCTCCTATCCAAGACAAGCAGTCACTAAACGTTAGCTGATAACCCCAAGGGAAGTGCAGACACAACAGACTGGAACTTTCCACTCCTTCTTAAAGAGGAGCATAAGCACAAGAAGGTTTATCTGGGTCTACACTTTTCCAAAGAACACTCAGGGGTTGTTCTCTTTCGTGTTCTCTGCTCTCCCGGCCCAGCTGAGCCGGGAGAAGATGGAGATGGCCTAGTTTGTGTCACCAGGGTTAGCCCCTGTCTTTGTCCATTTGGGCTGCAGCTTCAGTGTCTGGTGAGAACCCTCTTCCAGGTTCATAGCCATCTTCTCACTGCATCGTCACATGGAGAAGGGGCGAGGGGAGCTCTGTGGGGTCTCTTTTAGAAGGGTGCTGATCCCATTCAGGAGGGCTCCACCCTCATGACCTAATCGCCTCTCAGAGGCCCCACATCAAAATACTATTCCATTGGGGATTCGATTTCAGCATTTGAATTTGGGCTCACAGACATTCAGTCTATAGCATTCCACTCCTGACCTTTCTTCTTCTCACATGCAAAATACATTTATTCTATCCCAACAGCCACCAAGATTGTAACTTGGTCCAGCATCAACTCAAGAGTCCAAAGTCCAAAATCACATCTATATCCCATCTAAATCATAAAGAGTGAAACTCCAGTGTGATTCGTCCTGTGGTAGAATTCCTTCTAGCTGTAAACCTGTGAAATCCAACAAGAAACCAAACAAGCTTCCAAAAGTACAACAGTGGAGCAGGCATAAGACAGACATTCCCTTCCAAAGGGGAGAAATGGGAAAGAAGAGAGGAGTGACAGGTCCCAGGCAGGTCCCAAACCTAACAGGACAAATAACATTAAACCTTGAGGCTTGAGACTAATCCTTTTTGGCTCCCTGTTTGGCCTTCCAGGCCCACTGGGGTGGCAGTGTCACCCCACAGCCAGGCAGCCCCGCAGCCGCTCTCCCGGGCTGCAGTCCCGAGCCTGTGCTCTGCTGGGCAGCCCCACGCTCGGAGGTCTAGGTAGATGCAGCCATGCCCCTGAGCCCAGCATGCTCGACGCTGGCAGAGACGCACTGAGCAGGCACGCCCAAAGTTTGTGCTGCACCCTTTCAAGGGGCAGCTACCATGACCACACTGAGTCCTGCAGCGCCTGCTGAACTGCACCTGTGGCAGCCGAGAAGCATCGTGCAAGAGTGCAGATGCAGAGCCTGGGACGTGAGGCAGTGCCAGGCGGCTGGGCCCAGTCCCATGCTGTCAGACTCCCCTTTGGAACTGCTCTGCGCTCCCCTGTACTCTGCACTCTGCGCCTGTGAAGGGAGCGACAGCCCCCATGACATCTAATGTTTGCTTGGCCACATCCTTAGTGCTCTCTTCCAAACACATTTTCTCATTCTTTGCAATAAGAACAAGCTGAGAATGTTCCAAATCCTTTAGGTTCTAGTTCCTTTAGCTTAACAATTCCATCTTTAAGTCATTTTTCTCCTCTTACATATTAGCACATGTGACAGACAGAAGATGACAAGCCACATCTTCAATACTTTGCTTAAAAATTGCTTCAGCTAAATATCTGATTTCATCGCTTGCCAGTTCTACCTTCCTGAAAATGCTAGAACGCTAACCCAGTCCAGCCAAGTTCTTTGCCACTTTATAACAAGGCTGGCCTTTTCTGCAGTTTCCAATAACCTGTTCCTCATTGCCACCTGCGACCTCACCAGACGGTCTTTCACCAGGCAGGTTCCCACTAGTGTTCTGCTCGCCATTACCTAGGGATTCTCCGAGAAGACTAAGGCTTTCTCTACAGCTTTCCTCTTTTCTTTCTGAGCTCTCACCAGAATTGCCCTGGAAGGCCGGTCCATGGCAATACAGACCTTTTCAGGCACCCACCTCAGACGCCTGCAGCCTCTGCCTCGCGCTCGGCTCCGAAGCTGCTTCCTCCTTCCCAGGGACGTCACCTCTGCAGCCCCGCATCTCAGCACAGAATCCTGCCTTAGTTCAGGCTGCTGTAACAGAATACTGTCGACTGGGGGACTTACAAACAACAGCAATTGATTTCTCACAGTTCTGGAGGCTGTAAGGCCCAAATCAAGGCACGGGAAAGTTCAGTGGCTGTGTCACAGCCATCGTCTCTCCCTGCTTTTCACGTGGAGGAGGGAGCCAGGGAACTCTGTGGGGTCCCTTTTATAAGGGCACTGATCCTATTCATGAGGGCTCCACCCCCATGACCTAACACTGCCCAAGGCACCGCCTGCAAACACCATCACACTGAGGATTAGCTTCAGCATGAATTTTGGGCTGGGACACAAACAGTCTACAATGCCCACAACCAAAGATGGTCAAGACTAGGGGCTGCCCAGGCACTTAGACTTCACTTATTTGTACCACCACTGCTGGGAAACTGACTTGACATAAGGACTGGCCAAACTGGGGTCCTGAGCCACCAATGTGGATAGAGGTACTGGGAATGTTCCCTTATAACACCTTTTGTAAATCAACACCTGCATCCCATGATTCCTTTTGGTCAAGCGCACCACGCATGTATCCACGTCTCCACCCTTTTCCAAGCCGTTTGCTTTTCTCTCTTTACGCACCTGCAAACTCAGCAAAGAGTTGATTCATGTACTCAGCCCATGAAAGCAGACATTCTAAAGGCTCAAGAACCTTGCTCTGCAGGCGTCTGTTACATCACCAGCTGCCTCCAGCCCCCTGTGACCTCATCACCTGGACAACTCAGCCCAGTGAGGCCATGGTCACTTCCTCGACCAGCACAAGTGACAGAGGGCCTAGATGACCACCAAGCCCTTGGGAGAGGCCAGAGCTGCCAGCTTCCCCACACATGGCAACAATAGGTCTATGGACAGCCCAACAGTGGGATCCCAAAGTCAGGTCCCCCTCCCTGAAGCGGTCCCAGCAGCTAGTGGTACCGCAGCTGAACAGCAGGATGTAGATCAAGACTCCATGAAGCCAGCCACCTCTGAGGCCACATCAGCGTCTGAGGACAAGGACAAACCTGAAGCAGCTACCGGGCACAGCCAGGAGCCCAAGGAGGCCACCGCCCTGCTTGCCCAGCCAGCCCCAAATGTCCTGAAAACATCCATGAGCCCCCAGAACCCAGTGTGGGATGAACAGGTGCAAGATTTCGTGATGACTCAGAGTCCTCAGGGTTTCCAGCCTGACTCCCTGGGGAAGGAGGAGGCACCACAAACAGCGGGTATCTCAGACGAGGAGCAGGAATTAGAACCAACCACCCCAAGTGCTAAGGTACAGTCTCCCAAAACTGCGGAGGCTCAGCCTGCTGTGAGCTCTGCAGACTCCAGTGGACAGCCTGACGCTCAGGCCACAAGCACCGTTGGAACTGTTAAGGAGAAACCTGAGGGTCCAGAGGCCTTGAACCCTGACCCTGATGTTTTGCCAGAAGCCAAGTCCACGGTAGCGACTGAGGGGGATCTGGTGGGCCACTCTGGAGACCTGCAGGCTGCGCCGTTCTCTCCCTCCCCTGGAGGCAGTGCCCCACCCTCGCCTGGTCCCCACCCAGTGGCCAGGGAGAAGAGGCCCCTGGACTCCAGCCTATATGAGGCCAGCAAGCAGGACAGCTCCGTGTGCTCCAGGACCAGTGTGCTGGGTGGGGGTGAGGACTCGGCCTGCTCCCTGGCGGACATCCTGGTGTGGTCTGAGACCACCATGGGCCTGGCCGCAGGCTTCCTGGCCTCTGCCTGCAGCTCTGTGACAGACCTGCTGCACAGCACAAGGCCCAGCCTGCACTCCGTCTCCAGCATCCTAGGGAACACCACCACGACCTTCTCTTCCAGCCTGGCATCTGGGACAAGCTTGGTCCTGCGCTCAGTCACCCACGTGCTGGAGATGGTGGGGCAGATGACGATGGAAGGCTTCCGCTCAGCCGTGTGCTACCTCGCCAGCCACCTGGCCCCACGCGGGGCCCATGCCGGCTCCAGCTGTGACTAGTCCCTCACAGAGAACATCAGTGGCCTCCAAGACCCCTCATGCCCCTCTCCCTGCCCACCCCTGCCCTGGTCAGCTCTCCCTAGACCAGGTAATAAATCACCGGCAAGCGTTTTCCAAGTGCCAGCTTTATCCCTAGTCCCTGCAGTGGAGACAGGCTGGAAGGATGGGAGGGGGCTTGGGTGTTGTGGAAACAGAAAAGTGTCCCCTGAGGGCTTCTCGCCATGTCCCAGTCAGGGACTGGGGATCAAGGTTCAGAAAGCAGAGCCTGGGCAGGACTGGGGGGCCGGGTGTGGGGGCTGATCCTGGCAGGACCTCCAATCAGATAAGTGCACTCCTGAGGAAGTGGTAACTGACCCTTGCCCAGGGCCTACTCGCCTAGCAGACTCCAGCCACCCTGCGGGGGTTCTCTGAGAGTGGAGCTGAGAGCACAGCACCAGACCAATGTGAGTTCAAACCACAGCACCACTGTTGACCCTGGGCCAGTCACTTCACCCTCCGAACCTCCGACACTCATCTGTAGAATGGATAACAAGCCCACATGAAGAAGGTGTTGGTGAGACATAACGGAAACAATGCAGGTCCTAACACATGGCGTCTGGCACTCAATGAGCCCACGATTTTCAGCTGCCATTATTATTAATTCCAGCCGGCTGGGGACATGGTGGAAACAGGGATCTAGATAGGGTGACCAACCATCCTGGTTTGCCTAGGACCAGCCTGGATGTGGCACTTCCAGATTCAAAACCAGGAAAACCCCAGACAAACCAGGACAAGTTGGTCATCCTAGACCCGGGTGTCTTTACACGGTTTTTACTCTTGCCTGTGATTCTGTCCACCTTGCAAAGGGAGCTGCCTGCTTTGGAAAGCCACGAGCCCACCCTCTGGCAGGACACAGCGCCACACCAGTCGTGTGACTTGGTGAGCGAAGCTCCAGCTGGCCATCAGCTGGACTCCCGCCCCTGGCCGGGGGCCTCCCACAGGCCCCAGCCCGCACACACCCCTCCTGCGCCCTGCCCGTGGATTTGTTCATTCTTCCTTCCCTCCTTCACAGCAGTCTCCAAATAGGAGATTTTGGCTGAAACCAGCCCACTGATGGCTTTGTTTGCCCTATACAATGTTTCTCAAATTGTAAATTAATTGCTAAGATTTAAAAACCAGGAGATTTTTTTTTTTTTAATAATTATTTTTTATTGAAGGGTAGTTGACACACAGTATTACATTACATGAGTTTCAAGTGTACAACACAGTGGTAGAACATTTATATACATAATTCTAGGTTCCAGCTATCACCCTACCAGGCTGTTACAATATCTTGACTATATTCCTTATGCTATACATTACATCCCGGTTACTAATTTATTTTACCATTGGAAGTCTGTCCTTTTTTTTTTTTTTTTTTTTTTTTTTTTTTTTGTGAGGGCATCTCTCATATTTATTGATCAAATGGTTGTTAACGACAATAAAATTCTGTATAGGGGAGTCAATGCTCAATGCACAATCATTATTCCACCCCAAGCCTAATTTTTGTCAGTCTCCAATCTTCTGAGGCATAACAAACAAGTTTTTACATGTAGAACAAATTCTTACATAATGAATAAGTTACATAGTGAACAGTACAAGGGCAGTCATCACAGAAACTTTCAGTTTTGCTCATGCATTATGAACTATAAACAGTCAGTTCAAATATGAATACTCATTTGGTTTTTATACTTGATTTATATGTGGATACCACATTTCTCTCTTTATTATTATTATTTTTAATAAAATGCTGAAGTGGTAGGTAGATACAAGATAAAGGTAGAAAACATAGTTTAGTGTTGTAAGAGAGCAAATGTAGATGATCAGGTGTGTGCCTGTAGACTATGTGTTAATCCAAGCTAGACCAGGGCAATAAAACATCCACGTATGCAGAAGATTTCTCTCAGAACGGGGGGGTGAGGTTCTAAGCCTCACCTCTGTTGATCCCCAATTTCTCACCTGATGGCCCCCCTGCGACTGTGCCTGTCTTAGGTTGTTCCTCCCTTGAGGAATCTTACCCGTCTCTGGCTAACCAGTCATCTTCCGGGGCCATACAGGGAAATGTGAAGTTGGTAAGTGAGAGGGAAGCCTTATTGTTTGAAAAGGTTAGCTTTTTACTTCTTTGCATATTTATGCCCTGTGGCTTCTATGCCCAGCATTTGTCTTGAGGTATCTTTACCACTTGGAGGACTTATGATACTCGGTAAATTTGATATGAGGCACGAATTCTATTTAAGGGTTGTAATTAGGAAGGAAGAAGAAAAGCTATAGAAGTAGCAGGCGGAAGAAAACATGGGAAGATTGATTATTTCTTTGGCATATCTTCTTGTAGAGTAACTTCAGCATGTATAGGTTTTAAGCTACTACTTAAATTGCGCACACACATTAACATAATAGGAGTACAGTTACATAACCAAAGCATATCTGTAATTACCAGCCATCTGCAGTGAAACCAAGAAAACCAGTTAGGCACCTTAGGCATTTGTGAAAACTTATCTATGATATGGTGGATATTGTCCAAATGAACTTGAACAGTCTGAGAGAAATCAGACAAATTAAAACAACCCATTCCTGGGGACTGTTCACATGCCATATGTTCTTTTAACAATAAATAGTTTGTAGTTGTAAGACTTTGGAGCGCTACAATTTGCACTTCTCCAAATTCTTGGTTGAGTTCCAACAGTATAGATCCAGTCCAATTTTGTTGTTTTACTGTATGCACAGGCCAGCTTAGATATCTCCTTCCTCATTCCCATGGCAGGTCCAGGAACTGGTGGGATGAGTGCATCTACAGCTGTAGCAGTGCGTGGATCTTTGTTGGGGTTTTTTGATAATAAACCAGGAGATTTTATATTTAAGAAAATGGATTTCTGCTTCTCTTGAAAAACCTAGGGGCTTTATTATTTTTTTTCAGGACAACTGGTAACTAAGCTGCCCACTTTAGAGGGACCTACCTGGCTTGCATTAGTGACTGATGTCATCTGCCTGGCCCCCAGAGGCCCACCTTCACCACCCCTACCCTGCAGATGGCTCATGTGAGGAAGTACAGGCCCCAAGGGGATGCACCAGGTGTGTCTGATCCCTTCCCTTGAGGAGCTGCCACTTCTGTAGGTGAGACGCGAACTGTCCCCTGTAGTGTAAGCAAAGAATTCAGAGAAAGGAGATTGCCAGTTCAGATCCCAATAATCAGGGCCTCCCAGAGAAGTTACTGAGTCAGACCTAAAAAGAAAGGGAGATGGAGTCCCCCTGACAGAGGCAATAAGAACAAAGGGCTGAGGCCCGTGTGCTGGGGGCTTGGTTGGGGAGGGCAGGCGAGCAGCTCAGGCTGACTGGGGCCTGGACCAGAGAACGGGAGATAAAGCTGTCAGGGAGGACACCAGACGCCTTCAACAAATGTTTTTTGAACTAGGTAAGTGCCATTACATGCCAGGCACCGCTAGATACTGAAATTGCAAAGGTGAATGAAAGATCAAAACAGACAGAGACCAAACTCAGACCAGATTAGGTGATGAGATGGGCTGGCTAAACCATCGCCGAACGTGTACACGATTAGACGCAGGGCTCAGCCTGGGCCTCAGGCTCTCCGTCTGTCTTTCCGGCCCTGCCCCTTCCTCTGGCTCCATTCTCTGCTGGCTCAGCTACCTTCCTGGAAAGAAAGGCCCTTGTTCCCACTGGCTCTGGCAGAAAACTCCCCAGGGAAGACACTGCAGGGCCTGGCTTGGCTCCCATGCTCTCTTCTGAACCAATCACTGAGACCTTGGGAGTGAAATGGCCTGGGCATCACACCTACCTCTGGGGCCAGGGTCAACCCAGAAATGGAGGCTTCCCCCAGGAAGGGCTGCAGGTCCAACACATTCTGTGCGTTAAAGCTGGCAGAGTTGTAAAGAGTACAGCCTTGGGGCTCCGGGTTGCCTTGAATTCTGCTCTACCTCCCATTAGCTGGGTTACTTTAATCTCCCTGTGTCTCAGTTTCTTCATTTCCGTATAACAATAATAATAGTATGTACTGTATCAGGCTGTTGTGAGGAGTCAAGATTAGGAAAGCACCTGGCAGGTAGTTGAATGCTATGTGTTAGCAGCCACTGTGATTATTAGGACAGAAGGGTTCTGTGGAGCTGTGTTCCAAGGACTGACTTTCCCCACTTGCTCCTGGTCCTCCTCTTTGCTGTGGGACAAACAGTTGCATAGGTAAATCCACCTGGCAACACAGCTCTGCAGGTGTGACCTGAAGGCATGCAGGTCCTAGTGTACCTGGGGTGAAGGTCAGGGCTGCACACTCAGGGCTAAGGAATCCAACACAGAGAGAAGTGGCTGCACCCCCGCTCGGGATGAGATGGTCAGGGAGAGAAAGGAAAGACCCAAAGACTGGACCTTGGGGGAAAGGACCTATTCCACAGGCAAGAGGAAGCAGTGCCTAAGACATAGGAGAAGTCAGCCCATCACAGGCATGTGGGTCACCATGCTGGATGGATGACAACTGACAGACGGGAGAACGACTGGGGAGAGGGTGCTGGAAGGGACAGGAGGCTGCATGTAAGGTTGCATGCATGAGCAGGTGTCAGGGTAATGGGGTAGGTGTATGTAGGGTGCTTTTTGGTGTGGAGAATTGGCTTGGCTAAGAGAAGGGCACCAACAAGTGCGGGCAGACAGCAGAAGGGACACGGAAGCCTCCACCCTGTGGTGTGACAGACACTGTGGTGGGCCTCCCAATCCCCCTTCACTGAAGGCCTGTTCCCTGAGCTGCCGGGAGCTCTGGCAGTAGACAGCCTGCAGCACCAGCCCTTCCAGCGAGCTGCCTCCCCCAGGGTCGTGCCTCCTGGGTGGCCGTCGGTCTTCTGTAGCTGGTCTCTGTAGGAGTCTAAGGCCTGCCCTTCCTGGGCCAGCTTGGAACAACTCCGGCTCCAGAGTGCCCTTGGGGCACGTCAGTGGCATGTGGGGTCTGCATCACAAGCTCCATTCCCCCTCCGCCCACTCTGGCTCATTCTCCTGGCCCAGAGCCTGTGTTCTAGAGCACCCAACCCGTGACCACAGGCTATTTTTTCCCATCAGAGAGGCGTATGTGTTGGAAGGGGGATGGAGGGAGAATACAAATTCAAATGGTGGGAAAAGTTCAAATATATTTTTTAAAAGATTCTTTGTTGTAACAAAAGTTAAGAATTTGAGTCCACTTTGAGAATGGTTAAAAAAAACAAACATAAATCTTTGCCTGTGTTTTCACTCATTTTGTAAGAACAATATTTTTGTTTCGGCTACAGCCACTTGGCTAATTGGTTAAAGTTGACATGAACTGTGGTCAAGTTGAACAGTTTGGCTGGGTGAGGCACAGATTCCACCCAGGGAACACTGTCCCCAGAGAAAGTTGTCATAGGTAAGGGCAGTGCCCCAGGGCAGTATACCTTAGACAGACTGTGAGTTCCACTGGGACAACCTCAATAAAGTGAGTATCGAAATAAAGCGAGTCAAATAAATCGGTATATAAAAGTTCTATTTACACTATACTATAGTCTATGAAGTATGCAGTAGCATCGTCTTAAAAAATAATGTATAGTCCTCAGTTAAAAATAATGTATTGCTAAAAAATGCTAACCACCATCTGAGCTTTCAAAGAGTCAGTCTTTTTGCTGGAGGAGGATCTTGCCTCAATGTCAATGGCTGCTAACGGATCAGGGTGGTGGCTACTGAAGGCTGGGGTGGCTGCGGCCATTTCTTAAAATAAGACAACAATGAAGTTTGCCTAAGCGGTTGACTCTTCCTTTAGGAATGATTTCTCTGTGGCATGTGATGGTGTTTGATAGCATTTTACCCACAGTAGAACTTTGAAATTGGAGTCAACCCTCTCAAATCCTGCAGCTGCTTTATCAACTAACTTTGTGTTGTATTCTCAATCTTCTGTTGCCATTTTAACAATCTTCACATCATCTTTACCAGGAATAGATTCCATCTCAAGAAACCACTTTTTTTGCTCATCTATAAGAAGCGGCTCCTCATCTAAGTTTGATCATGAGATGCAGCAATTCAGTCACAGCTTCAGGCTCCACTTCTAATTCTAGTTCTCTTGCTGTTTCTACCACATCTGCAGTAACTTCCTCCACTGAAGCCTTGAACCCCTCCCTCAAGGTCATCCACGAGGGCTGGAATCAACTTCTTCCAAACTCATGTTAATATTAGTGTTTTGGCTCTTCCCATGCATCACAGATATTCCTACCAGTATCTGGCATGATGAATCCTTTCCAGAAAGTTTTCAATTTATCTTGCCCAGATCGATCAGAGGAATCACTATCTATGGCAGCTATAGCCTTACAGAATGTATTTCTTAAATAAGACTTTGGAAAGTCAAAATTTCTCCTTGATCCATGGGCTGCAGAATGTGAGCAGGCTGTTGTGTTAGCAGGCTTGAAAACAAAGCCTCAAGAATAAATCAAAGATGGCTCATCACAGATCACCATAACAAATACAACAACAATGAAAAAGCTTGAAATATTGCAAGAACTACCAAAATGTAACACAGGCATGAGGTGAACAAACGCTGTTAGAAAAATGGCACCGAAAGACTTGCTCCACACAGGCCTGCCACGAACCTTCAATTTATTAAAAAAAACAGTATCTGCGTTGTGCATAAAATGAATGCAATAAAAAAAGGTATGCCTGTATAACATCCCAAGTACGTATTTAAATATTTAAATGAGAGACTGGACCCACTCTGGGCCAAGAGGAACCCCTAATTCTTAGGCCACCTGGATCTTGGTGTCCAGTCCTAAGAGTAGAGAATGCGCCCTCTGCTGGAGGAAAGGCAGCATTGGCCTGCACCCCCAGGACCCACGGCCCCGCCGCTGTGAGGATGCAGACTTGAGGATTTGATGTACACTCGTAAGAGGAGTGAGGGTTAGAATTGATTCTCTACTCACAAAATGTATATTCCTCAATTAAAATTCTCTACTCCTGACACAAAATGTGTGGATCTTCCACACCAAGCAAGCAAGTCTCCAGTTCTCTGTGGACACCACGTGGGTGTCCTGCAATTCAATTCTGACACTAAGGTGGAGTTAGCCGAGACTCCGCAGGGCCCAGTCCCACAAAACTGCCCCATTTCCGGTGCCAAAAGCAAGTAGAAGTTTACGAGGTTCCCCACACTTCTGTTCAACCTGACTACAAATAGGGAATTCCCACGACTCCCTCCCCAGGTTGGACAATTTGCTATAATGACTCATAGAATTCAGGGAAACACATTACTAGTTTATTGCAAAGAATATTATCAAGGATACAAACGAACAGCCAGACGAACAGCTACGTGGGGCAAGGTCCAGGGGGGTCCTAAGCACCGGAGTCAGGGTGCACCACCCTCCCAGCACAGGAATGCTTTCACCAATCCGGAAGCTCTCCAGAAGTTGTTGAGGGGTTTTATGTAAGCTCCATTACGTAGGCATGACTGATTAAATCTTTGGTCATTGGAGATGAACTCAATCTCCAGCCCCCCTCCGCAAAGACTGGGGGAAGAGGTGGGGTGAAAGTTCTCACCCTCTAAGCCTGTGGCTGTCTCCTCCAGCCCCAGCTCCCAAGAGTCACTTCATTAGCATAAACTCAGGCGGGGTTGAAAGGGGCTTATTATGAATAACAAGAGATGCTCTTCTCACCCCTGCCTCATCAAGAGTTTTAGAGGCTCTGTGCCAGGAAAGGGTGGGGTGGGGTGGGGCAGAGACCAAATACTGTATATATTTCTTATTATGCCACAATATATTTATTATACCCTGAGATACCACCAATCGAGCTGACTCAGCTGGAAGTGTGAGCAAGCATTTAGGAACAAGGGCAGGAGGGCAGAGGGGTACAGACCCTCCAACTGGAGTAGCTGCCAGAGGGCCAACTTCGTGGCATGTTTGCTACCAACTCCAAGCTCAGACCACAGAAAGCTCGGAGTCTTCCAGGTAGGACCCAGCCTTAGCAAAGCCTTTCAAGCATAGGGCTTGGCTCAGAGGTCTCTGAATGGGCAATACCCACTGAACCTGCACCTAGTAGCAAGCTGGCCCACCCTGTGGAGTCCTCAAGTGGACCCAGAGGTCCTAGATGAAGGCCTGTTTCTAGACCTCAGTTTCCTCCTCTTTAAAAGGGATCTTACGTTGGTCTCACTGGGATGGTGTGATCAATAATGAGTATTTTTCAAAAATAGCATTTAACAATGGGCATGCAGAAAACATGGGTTTTCTGCATGTCTGTATATTGATCAGGAGTCTCTAAAGTGGAAGTGACAGAAATCTACATGGAGTGGCTTACTTGGGTACAAATGATTGATGGATTGGGTGGGGAAGAGGTCTCCATTGTTTGTGTCCTCTACCTCCCATGTCAACTCTGCCTCACCTCCAGGCTCTGCTCCTTGCAGGGAACACGGCTCCTGGGGGCTCCAGTACCACCGGTTTACACTTCCAAGACCAAGAGGAAAGGTCTGTTCCCCTGCTCCAGCCTGAGAAATCCCAGGAGAAAGGACTCCGGTTGGCCCAGCCTGGGCCACATGCTGAAAGCCCTGCCTCATCCAGGACTCCTGGCACCTTCCTGAGGAAATGGCTCTGCACACCTTTAGCTGTGTCCCTCCCAGAGTGGGGAAGGGGGCAGCAGAGGAAGCCTGTCCCCTCCTGGCAGCCCTAAGTGCTCCACTGCAGGCGGCACTGTCCTAAACTGCCTCCCTGGGCATCTGAAAGCTCCCAGCAGGTAAAAGTCACCTTTCCCACAGAATAGGCAGGGATTCTAGATGAAGTCAGATGTTTACCCAAGGCCACACAGAGTCCAGTGCTGGGCTCTGAGCCCTGGGGTGTGCCCACCCACTACACACGAGCTTGCCTATAAAGGTTCTGCCCATAGTCAGAACTTTCCTTTAACCATGTGCTTTGGAAAATCTGAGGCATTCTTAAGTGTATTCCTTCCAAGTCCATGGATTAAAAAATATTTCTTTACATCTCTGAATTTTAAGTATCTACCAATGAGGAAATTAGATTCAACTAAACACCTGGTTTTGCTTCTGACCACCTGCATTTTATTAGTACTTGTCAGAATAGTTTTTGGTGAGGAAAACCACCTTTCACAGATGACCTCTTCCACAGTGCAACTTAAATTCTACAAGCAAGGTCCTCTAGCAAGAGGTGATTAGGATTACCCCTGGCCAAAGATGGGTAAATAGAGGTAGCTCGGGGCAGGGCAAGGTGGCAGATGGTGCCTGCCCTTCGTGGTCTGGACCTTTTCTCCCAGCCTGGGCTTTGGACAGAGGGTGGGAGTTGGAGCATCCTAAGAGCAAGGCCCACACAAGAAACGCGAGGTGGTGGGCAGACTCCTCCACCTCCACTCCCCTCGCCCAGCGGTGGCCTGGTCAGATCGCAGCCCTGGCAGAGAGGTGAATGTCACGGCACAGACGCGAGGGCAAGGCGCAGGGGTCGGGGAGGCAAGCAGGGATGGGAGCAGAGTGGCGTGAGTAGGACCCAGTGTCTCCTCCCCCAAAGCAGGTGGCCAAGCGGGGCAGGGATTTCCGATTCCCCGGGCGACTGGAAGAGAGGGGGAAATGAAAACCGCCTCCAGCTGCCACCTGCTTGGGGTCTCGAGAACAGGAGCCCCGGTTGGGGCCTGGTGAGAAAGGAGACTGGAACAGAGAACAGAAAACGGAGCAGTCAGGTGGGGTGACGGCGAACAAAGGCCTCTCTCGGGGACAGAAGCCTCGCCGGCCGCGGGGCGCACTTAGGCCTCACCGGGGCCCTAGCCCGCCGGCCGGAGGCCAGGCGGCGCCCGCTCCGCAGCGGGGACCAGCGCTCTCCCGGGCGGCAGGCAGCTCCAGGCCGGGACAGAGCGCGAGGCCGGAGGGAGGCGGGGCGGCGAGGACAGCGCGGCCGGGCGGGGCCCACACCTCCCACCGCCCCGCCCCGCCCCGCCCCGCGTCTCCGCGGCAACCCTGACCTCAGCGCCGGGGCGGGGGAGCGGGAGGGAGAGTCCGGGCCGGTCGCCACGCAACGGCCCGGTGACGTCAGGCGACTGGGTTTGGTTCCCAAGGTAACTGGCTGGGCAGCTGGGCCGGGAACTATTTGTGTCTGTCCCCAGAGGGGCTGCGGAGCCTCCGGGGTCTGGCGCGGCTGAGGAAATGCGCTCCCGGCCCGCGGGCAGGCGGGGGACGGAACAGAGGCCCTTTCAGCTCTCGGGGGCCGGCGGCCCGGCGGGGCGGGGTCTGCGCCCTGCGGGCAGGAGGGCGCCCTCCTCCGCTCCCTTTCTCCCGGGTTCTCTCCCCACTCTTACCCGGGCGGTTCCTGGACCACCAGGCTTTGCCCTGCTTATGAACACTCTGCTGGGTAGGGTAAACTCCATGAAGAAAGGGCCTCTGTTCTGTAGCAGCCCGGCCCGCAAAGCCACCTTCACTGGCACACAGTAGGCGCTCAGCAGGGCATTCCCATGGGACCGTGGACATTCGCTGCCTTTCAGAAGCTGCCACACGCCTTCAGCACTGAGACGCATGTCAGGTCCTGATCTCAAGTGTCCTGGTGAGCAGATGGGCACAACAATTTCAGAAACTGGGGTCCACAATGACAAAATGAGAGGCCCCTTCTTCAAAAACGCCTGAGGGACAATGTAGGAAACAGGCTCCAGTCCTGCCCACTCAGGGAGAACTGCAACAGAGTGAAGGTGACAAGTGCATGGATAAACTGAGGCAAGTGGCATCAGTCACACCGGGGAGAAGATAAGGTTTGAAACTGTACTGGAAGAAGGTGAGAGACAAGATACAGAAACGGGCACAAAAACAAAACAGTGACCTAAATTTGGGCTTGAGAGCTGGTCCAGACCCGCCTGGGGGCCCCCTCGGGCCTCAAGGTGCTGCTGTAACCGGGTCTCAGGACTTAATACCCAGGCCTGTCAGGCTCCTCCCTCCTAACGGCACCTGTCTCCACAGGGTAACATCTGAGCCTCTCACGGTCTGTCTCCAGGGAGCCTGATGGGCCAGGTCGGACCTGGGGACATGGCTGTGTGGGCACAGGTCTCAGACAACAGCTGAGCACTGACACGCAGACCAGCTGTTTGCACAAGAGCCAGGGCATGCTTTGCCTACTCTGTCCGAAGAGCAGTATCTGGCCCATTCCTGTGAACCTTTGCATTTCTTGTCAACAGTCTGACAGTTGACCAGAGGCTCTGAGAAGGGAGGCACCCCACATCTCTGAGAGAACAGTGGCAGTGAATCTCCACAGCCTGACCCTCAGTTGACAAAAGCTCTCATCCTCTCATCCCCTCTGGGTGAAGCAGGCTCCATGATCCCAGTTTCATACACCGCCCCTGTTCAAGGATGCACTGGGGCCTATCTCCTACCCAAGGTCTCCTGATGATCCCTTGGGAATAGGCCTTTGGCCTAGGAACCAGAGCTGGTGAGCAGAAACACCACATAATTTGTGGGGCCTAGTGCAAAATGAAAATGCAAGTCCCCTTGTCCAAAAAGAATTAAGAATATGAAGAAAGCAACAGCAAGCATTAAACCAAGCACAGGGTCCTGGAGCACCCCAGTGCTGGGAGTGCTGCCTGCAGCACAAGGACCCTCAGCTGTCAGCCCTCTCTGCAGATCACCTCGACTGAAGAAATTTAACTGCCTTGCCCAAGGTCATATCATCCCCTTCCTGAATGCATCCAGTGACTGACACATGTGGGTATAGAAAGGTTCAGCTCCTTGCCCACCTTGGGACAATGATAAAAGACCTTCCCTGCTCAGGAGCTCCCCAGGGGCCAGACACCTCCACCCTCACAGGGCAAGCATAAAGCAACCAAAAATATATGCAGTAACATGAGCTTAGAAGTTCTACAAGCAAAATGAAACAGAATGATACAATACAGAATATCTGATCTGGGCTGGGGGCAAACTTTTTTTGAGTTAAGGAGGGTCTTTCTGAGGAGGCAGAAAGATGCTGAATAAGAGGTCAGTCACCAGCCAGTTTGAAGGACAAGCATTAACCAGGCCAGTTCAGAGGCTCTCAGGTAGGAAGGAAGTAGGGTTCTGGGCTCAAGGGAACAAAAGCTGAGTCTGGAATAAAGCTGAGTGAGAAAAGATGAGGTCAGAGGCAGGGCCAGAGGGGATGGAACCCAGAAAAATGTTGCTTTTATTCTGAGTGAGGTGGAGGCCATTGGACAGTTTTAAATAGGAAGTTATGGGATCTTTACCTGCTTAAAGTATCACAGGGCAGAGAACGGATTTGCCACATATACCACCTGCTGTTTGGCACATTTGTCCTGTGGCCTCATTGTTAGTTTTAACCTGAGTTTGTGCAGCAGCCCTTGAACTTGTTTGCATCTTCACACTGCCTTGCACTGAGGAGATGCTCAATAAACGTTTACATATCAATCAGCCGACACTTCCATTTCTGTGATGCTCTTCCGGACTCTTGCTTCTCAGACCAGCATCAGCACCACCTGGAAGCTTACAGGGATGGTAGAATCCCAGGCCCACCCAGATCTCCTGAATCAGAGTCTGCAATTTAACAAGATCCCCCCAGATATTCGGATACATGGTAAAGAAGCACTCCTAGAGAGAATAACTAGAGGGCCAGACAAGGAGGTGGGAAAGGTGGGAGGTGAGCCAGGAGGTGAGCCCAGGTGTGCAACAGTGGGCTCACTTGGGGAGAGTCCCCTAAAAGCAATCACCCTGAGTCACTAAGTCTCAGAAGAGATGGATGAGTAATAAAACCAATCCTTTCTGGGTGTTATATGCCAGGCACTAGTTTCTCAGTCTTTTATATGCATTAAATAACTTAGTCCTCACAACAACCCTATGAAGTGATACTATTACAATCATCATGCCTCTGCAGATGAAGAAACCAAGGCCCAGTAAGGGTGAGGTTACTCCAGAATCTTCAGCGAGTTCCCACATACCCGGCTGTACCTGGTGTTTAGAGCAGGGTCTGTTCTGAATTGTCGCTGCCTGTCCTCCTGGTTACTCACTGTTTTGAATGTTGCCCTGGTTACACAGGCAGACGGAAGAGGCAGGATCCAAAGCAGCCCACCAGCTGGAGTCACGCTCTAAATCGTGACCCTCTATCCATCTAGCTCCGTCCCCACCCTGAAACAGCACACCTCGGGGACAAGTAATGTGTGTCGAAGTGTTTTGTAAGCTATAAAGCACAGTGTAAGTGCCAAGTGAATGGATTCCTTCAGGGCAGAAGTGAGAGACGCCTGTTAAAAGCTGGAGAAGCTGGGCCTCGAGAGGCCAGAGGAGGGGCTGCTGTCGGGAATCAGCACTCTTTTTGCTTGCTTAAGGGAGAAACTGAGTCATAAAGAAAGACCTCCCTGAGTGGAGCTTCCACAATTAGTCCCTGAGAAGCTCTAACTTGCCAGGCAATGTCAGGCACTAACCAGATTAGCCGAAGACGTCTTCCCGGACTGAGCGGGCCCTCCTGATACCACGAGGGGGCGCTGCTCCCCAGCCTTCCTCCCGCTGGACCCCACCTGCTCCCAGGGAACTAGGACTTGAAAGGAGTCCTAGTCTGCAAGCACCCCCGACTCTGAGAAGTGGAAAGGGAGGGAGAGAAGGATGGAAGGGGGACTTATACCCGCTTTCAATCCCAAGACTCTCCTGGGGGGAATCTCTTGTTCCCATTTTACAGACGAGGAATTTGAGGCCCAAAGTTGTTGGATAAGATCCACCAAACCAGGAAGCTAGGAAGAGACAGGGTGGGTCATCTGATTACAGTTTCAGTTCCTAAGGGGACAAGTAGATGCCAGCTCGTTTGACCCTGTCGTGTTGCTTGTGTCCCTAAGTCTATTGACCCTGTATTTTGAGCGGTGACTAGAACCTTTACCGCAACTCTCTGTCCCCTGCTGCTGTGTTCCAGCAACAACTCCCAACAGCCAGGCTCATCAAAACAGCCGCTTCTTGAACTTGAAACTTACGAAGTCCTGCGCTCCACCTTCCTTGCCTTCCGGCCTTCAGGGACCCGCACGTGCCACTCCAATAAAGCAGCCTCCCAATTCAGACAGAGCCTGGGGTCTCCTCTGACCCCTTCCCACCTAGGGACCCCATGGGTTTAGGTTTTGCTCCCTGACACCCCACAGCAGGCAGCAGCACAGATATACGGGGGGACATTTGGAACAGAAAGAACCTTTGGTCGGGGCCAAACCAGGCACCAAAGCTTTCTCCCAGCTCCCACCAACTCCTTTTATGGCCTTTGGACCCACTTCCTTCCACATAATATTACAAAACTGGAAAGGCCTCAAGAGTCACTGGGTCCTAGTTGCACCAATACTTTCCTTTTCAGAAAAAAACTCGGTGCCGCCTCCCTGTCTCCAGCAAGGCTCACAAGACCAGGGCAGGCAGCAAACCGCGCGGCAGGAAACTCCTGCCCTGGGGCGGACCCAGGGCGTGTCGGCGCCAGGTGGCCTAGTCTCAGTACCGGTAAAATGGGATGGGGAGAAGGGGGCCTAACCCCCTTCTTCTAAGGACCCCGCCCCCAGCTTCTGAGGTTCTGTGAACAGCTCCGGGCACAGCCCTAACGTGCATCCACTTCGGTCCCCTCAGTCGGAAGCTTTCCTCACCTCTGCCCTGGGAGTTGTGGATAGCTCACTCGGCTGGGCGCAAGAGGTTTAAGTGGTGATGTGTGTGCAGGTGCGAGTGCCTCGCCAAACGCGCGTCTGCGCCATTGCCAGGGCCTGTGTGCGCCCTCTATGGGCCGACCAGCTCTGGCTGCCGCAGCCGCCAGGTGACCGTGTGCGGCGCCGCGTGTGCCTGGTGTGTACCAGCCCCGGCCACCCTTGCGTGTGGTGTGCACCGCAGGCAGTGTGGCGCGCAGCATCCAGAGCATGGGGACTTCTGGTTCTCAATTCCCAGGCACCAGACTTCCCACTGCGCCCAGCATTTTGTTTTCCCGGGAGTGCCCCTCCGCCAGCGAGGCGCACTCCCGGGCAGGGACCGAAAGCAGCCCCGCCCGGGCCGTCCGGCCAGGGCGGTTTAGCTGCCGGGCGCGGGCCGCCCCCGCCTGGGCGCTCCGATGGGTTTTTCCATGACTGCATCCGGCCGCGGGCCGCCTTTGTTCCCGCCGTCCCTGTGAGTTGGCCCGCCTCTCCTCAGCACGCGGGGTTTTTCCAGGGCTCAACTGGAGCATGGCAAGACCACCGAGATTCCCCGCCGGAGCCTAGCCCGCTCCAGACAACAGCTGTCCCCGCTGAAGGCGTGCAGCCCCTGATCCCACGTTGGTACGAAAGTTGACTGTCACCCGGCGGCGCGCTTCCGCGCTTCGGAAGGAGCTCTTGGCGCCCCGCGCTTTATGGGGCAGACGTCAGGCGCGTGCAGTTTGCAGAGCCGGAGCCTGGCCACCTCTGCCCCCGGGTTGTAGAAGGATCTCACTTTTCTCCCAACAGGCAGGCAGCTCAGTCGGGGTGATAGGAGGCCTGGCCGACCCCACCGCCGAGGGGAACGCACGCGTGCGCAATGGGCCTGCCACGGCCGGAAGGTCACGCGTGTTCACCGCGCACACGCAGCTGCGGGGCGGGAACGCTCACGCCCCCACCAGAGAACCGGGGCATTCGTGGGCAGTAAACGCCAGAGCGCGGGGGGCTGCTCAGTGCTCCCAGAATCTCCCCGCCATCAGTAAGGAAGAGGAGAGGGAAGGAAATGAGCGCAGGCACGGAGTCCTCTTGTGCCCCATGGGGACTGCGGGTCCTGTCCCCGCTGAGCTGCGTGCGGCTGGGACTCTGCGCACCAGCGGCCTTCAATGCCAGGGGACCCTCCCCGCTATTAACCGGCCATTTGGCGGGAAAAAAGTGTAGGAAGCGCAGTGTTTGCTTCTGAGTGAGGCTTGCCAAGCCCTACCAGTGAAGCCAGACTCACCGGGTGGTCTCCTGGTTAAGGTTCAGGGCTGGGAGGGGGCGGGGAGGGCGGGTCAAAGGAAGGGGTCCTGGAGGAAGAGAGTGTCTGGCTCAGTGGGTTTTCGGATCGTTGGTGGGCCTCTATGGCACAGCCGGCCGGGACTCCGACTACTAACGATCAGCAGGTGGAGGTGGTGGAGCACGAGGGTGAGGAAGGGCCAGATCCCCGGAGGTGCAGAGCCGGCTCCCTGTGGCGGTAGAGCCCCTTTTCCCCTTTCCTCTTGTAACCTTGTTTCCTCAACTGCAATGAGGGTGCCCAGATGCTCTGAAAGGGCTGTTCCACCAGGTGCCACTTTGTCAGCTGAGCCTGCTTTGTCCTGTGCCTTGGCCCCCTCCTCTCAACCCTTTGCTCTCAGAGGCTGAACATCCCGTCCCTCCCCCCAACCCCAAGCCATCCCAGCAGGCCCCACACAGCTGCGCTCCCTCCGGCCCACAGGCTGACTCCTGCCCTTGGCCCTTGTGAAGTTAGTGGGAGGGTCCTGGCTGGGCACTAGCTCCTCAGCATGAGGAGAACTTTCACTGAAATACCACTGTCCTCCAACACCTGTCCCCTCTGCTTGTAGTAACAGACCCTCAGTGTGTACAACTCCTGCCCCAGGATTACCACCTAATACTGACTGCAGCAGTCAGGTAAGCAGCCCCACCCACCCACCTGAAAATGTTGAGGTGAGGGCAGCTCAAAGCAGGATGCAGTCCAGTTCCTGAAATGGCAGCATTCTTCTGTCTTCACCTCACATCCTTCAGAGGGCGAAAGTGGTATTTCAGATCATAGTCAATATGAGAGTTCAAATGGTAAACCACATTCCTACCTGTCCTCCCTGGCCAGGGTCAGCAGTGAGGAGAGCACATAAGAAAAGAACCTGCTGGCACTGAAGTCCCATTTGCTGTTCCCCGTCCTCTGTTGTCTTGTCCACTTTCTACCCCTCATTCTCCCTGTTCTTGATCAGCTGAGACTTTTAAGCCCAGACTATTATCCCTCAGTTTTCTCATCTGTAAAACGAGAACATTAATGGTGCCTACCTCCCAGGATGGTTATATGGGTTAAAAGGATTTGTATGAATTTAAACTATGCACAGAGCCTGGCACACAGCAAATACTTAATATGGATTCGCTATCATTATTGGAATTTCAACTTGTCCAAGGTCATATAATAAGGGGCTAAGTCTGATGCCAGCCCAGGCTGTCTGGCTTCTGAGCCCACAGTTTTATACTGTCCTCGAGATACTTGTACTAAGGGACCTGGGAAACAGTATTCATGTAATAGCTGATCTGTAAAGTAGGGAAAAATAATAGATACTTGACTTAGGAGAATATTTTTCTTGGGAAGGGCCACATTCTTAACTGGAATGCCTAACCTAGTTCCAATTTTGTGGCTGTTTTATTTTATGGGGTTTAATTACATATGTCAGTTGAGAAATTATGACAATCCGATAATCACCTTGCTGGTAGAAGACTCCAGGCCTTTCCAGCAGTAATGTGAATCCTGTGACATTTCATTTCATATTTATCGACTTGCTTGCCTGTGCCCAGCATTGTAGCAGATGCTGTGGGGGCAGGGAGAGCAATCTTAGCAGGAAGAAAGCTCATGTCACCAACTTCTTGGGGAGATCTGTCTGTGCAATGGTGATACCTTTAATTACACAAAAGGAGGAGTAGCTCAATTAACAATGGTCAGTATGTGATGAAGACCCAGGGCAGACAGTTGCTGAGATAGCCCTGTGATCCTTCGTCCTGGTCACCTCCCCCTTGTGTAACCTCCCTCCCTCCCCCAGGAGGGGTGGGACCTGTGTGGGAGGGACTTACTGTGTAATCAATAGAATAGGTCAAAGGTGATGGGGTGGATGTTATTTGGATATAAGATTACATAAGATGGTGATGACAGTACTGCTAGGGTACCTCCTTGCTAGCTTTGAAGAAGCCTGCTGCCATGTTGTGGACTCCTACATAGAAAGAGGGCGAGATACTGAGATGCCAACTGACAGCAAATAAGAAAGTAGGGCCTCTGCCCGACAACCTGCAAGGAACACGTTCTTCCAACAACTACGTCAGCTTGCGATCGATCCTCTCCTATGAGGGCCAGGCCCTTGGAGCTCAGTGCAACACACAGCAGACACAAGTTTCAGTGTTGGTTGTGTGAATGACAGACTGAGCAGGCCTTCCTCTGGTTATCTCATGGTGAGTTGCTGGCCTCCTGATAGATGTTGGGCATAAGTTAGCTGTATAATAATATGCCTCCGAGTAGCTGAATCGGATACTATGATTTAGTGATGACCATGGGAACTCAACATGCAACATGTGGACAGCAAATGTCAGCAGAAACTTAGTTTACGTGTAATTGATATGGGGCCTTGGGTCTCACCATAATTAATCAATAGGTTCAGCATTTTAAGATTGTTCAAGTCTCAGCAGTATAGGAGATAAGGAACATCCTGTGTCAGTGATAGGTGACATATGCATCTAATTTATCTAAAACTTGAAGGATTTTAGTAGCAAGTTAAAAAGAAAGGGGGCCAAGCAGTGGCCCCATTAGTCTTGCTGCTCAGCACCACCCCTAGGTGTTTATAAGACAAGATATTCAACTCCCTTGTAACTTGACAAGACTTCAAAGGGAGCTACCCGTGCTGTCAGGCGCAGTTTGGAAATGTCTGAGGGCCCTGGAGGGCACATACTGTGGCATTTGGCTGTTGCCATGGAGAGCAGCCCACTCCATCTGCCCACTGCCCTCCCCCAACTTCCTGGCCATCCTAGGCAAATGTGTGGCCCGCCGTGTTCAGTTTCCTGGAGAGTCTCCTTCCCCACACATCCTGGCCCTCAGGGAGATATGGGGTGCTGCCCCAAGCTCCACCTATCAGTGGGGGCCTGGCAGCCTGTTCTGGGGCTGCCTTCTAGATCCTGCACCTTGCTACATCTTGGATGGATTTTCCTGCCTGAGGCCCATCCCTGCACCTAGGGCCACCATTATCTTTGCTCAGAATTTCCAAGCCACTCCAAAATCCAGTGGGGAACTCTCACCCCATTCCCAGACACTGCCCAAGGCCTCTGGGGGCCCTCTTTGGAGTACGATGTGGTTGCCAGATCTGCCTGCTTCATTCCCTAGCCCTTGTGGACTGTGGCTGCTCCCCGGGGGAGCTGTGGGAACCTGTCTCAACTTGTTTCCTCACTTCCCCAGTTTGCCCTCCTTCCCTCCTGGGCAGAGCTGATGGCCCCTTTTCATCTGAACTGCAAGGGAAATGGTCTCAGGGGCAGCCTAAGAAACTGCCCGTAAGCCCCATGATCTAAGTTACCCTCCTGGGACATGTGCCCTGGGTCAGGTCTCCCCCCATCCTCCTCTACAGCTGCATTTTTAGTGTCCTACCTTTGTACCCATTTTTCTGTTTAATCCTTGGGATTTGGTGATTTGGGCCTGGCGTCTTGGCTGAGAGCCTGGCATTACTGTGGCTCCCCTCTCAGACGCACAGGAGGTTCTAGAAGGACCGCCGGCTACTCCACAGTGTGCGTCCTCGGGGCTCTGCCTCTGCCTGGTCCTCAACCCTAGACTCAGACGTCACTCCACGGAAGCCACTAGGATGACACCTCCCCAGGCTCTGATCTCTTCCTCCACTAGACAGCTTCCAGAGAATGATGGAGGACTAATAAACACGGCAGGAAGTCTTTGTTCTTAAAGAACAAAAAGCTCTCTTTTAAAAAAATAGTTATACACATGATAACAAATTCAGAGCGAAAAACAAACAAAACCTTCTCCAATACCCTTGCTCTCCAGTTCCACTCCCCACAGGTAACTATTTTCGGTGTTTCTCATTTCTCCAGACATTTCCTAAGCACATCCCCCCCACACCTCCGCCACCCAACAAAAAGCCGTGATGGGCAGTGTTCACCAATTTTCGAAGTGTAAATACTCCCACCATGGCTGATTTCAAGCTACCAAAATGGTGGCAGTGAGTGCAGAGTTGAGAAGCAGTGCGCATGGTGAGCGAGGGGTCAGAGCCAGCTCCAGCTCACCGGGGTAAAATTATGTGCGCAGCATTAGACCCTCAGCCAGACCACAGACGGAATCATGATCGTCACTGTGCTTAACCAACTTCTCAGTAAGATGAAGCCAGTGTAATAAGCACCACAGTGGAATGGATGTATCAACCCATCTGCTCCTCATACAACACTACAGATTGGAGGGGTCCGTCCCACGGCCACTGAGAAGTGCGTGGCAGAAAATTATGAGGGGTCATCAGGGAAACTATGGGGTAAGTGATTTTAGAAGCTAATTAGTGAGATGTCATTTTTGAAGAATAAAAACTTTGATTCAGGTAAATCTTGAAGAAATAATATCTTAATTTCTAATCTAGTAATTGGGAGGTAAGTGAACCCTTAGTTCGGGACAGGATTTAAAGTGTTCTGCAGGAAAAAAAATTTTTAACTTCACTCCTTTTAAGACTTCACATGGCTGATTAAATTTCCCAGCCAGGGAGAAGGAAGAAATCTACAGAACCTGGAGAGAGGAGCCACATGAGCCACAGCACAGGCAGGCATGTGGCCGTGGCCTTCCTGGCCCTCTTCAGAAGCCCTGACATACGCCAGGTTATTCGCTTTGGTGGCTGCCCAGGACCTCCCCCTGAGCTCCATTAGGAAACATTTGTTTTTTTAAACAAGCACTTGAGAAGATTTCAACTCCCTGGGTTTCTGGGTCACTTACTCTGTGGTTGGCTTGTCGCTCTGCCTCCTGGCCCCTCTGTCAGGCATTTGGAGCTCCCAGCAGTCTTTGTCAGGAGGAGGATGGTTAGGGCTGGCGTCCCCCTGGGCTCTGTTGGCCTGAGTTATGCTCTGGAAAGCTGCCTCTCACAGACAGCGGACATGGAGATCTGTATACGCCTCAGATGACAAGCTGACCCTTGGGACCCAAGGGGGCCTCATGTCATGCTGGCTCCTATGAACCCCTCCTCTCCCTCCCTCAATCCTGGGAATGGCCGGACAAGGGGACACCATGTTGAGCATTAGAACCCGAAACCGTTTGTTTATGGGAAAGGGATAGCTTCTGAAGTATCCATCTTGTGCCTAGAACTGAGTGAGGGATTCATGCTGAACGCTGAAATGCGCAGTGTAAGGATCCCTAGACAGACAGCACCAGCTACTTGTTCTGCAGCAGGAGGTATGGGCACCTCTGCCAGCAGCGTTCGGACTTCCCCTTGAAGCAGGGGACCGGCCCCTTGGGACACAATCCTCCAGGCCCCATCTTTTCCAGGGATACATCTTGGGCAAAGCCATTGCTGATAGGCATATGGGAATATTCCAAATGGGTATATGCAGTGGACAGGAGTATTCAAAGTTGAAAAGATTATGAGGCTGGAACCACACAGCTGAGAAATCTCTCTGGTCTGTCACAGATACAGGAGGACACTGCCATTGCAGTTTGTTTAGGGAGCAGCAGGAGGAGAAATGGATCATTCTGAGGACCGGGTAACTCAGAGAAGGGCCCGCTGTGCTGAGGAAGCTCAAGATAGCTGGGCCACCGCTTTAATTAGATCAAAAAGGGCTGGGGGGCACTTATAAACATAGAACAGAAGGGTATTTTGTGTCTGAAAGCCACAGGCTGATGAAGAAAGGAAACCTGCCCTGGGAAGAAAGGTTACAGTCTCTCGATTTAGTCCTCCACCCTGTCACATTCCAGGATACTTTGTTTTTAGTTCTTTGGCAGGTCTGTTTCAGAACACCTTGGGGACAGGAAAAATACTCCTTATTTTTTGGAGTCCAGGACTGACTAATTCTCGAGTAGATTTATTTATATCCTCAGAATTAGACATACCTCATTTGTTCAGGCTGAGGGATAGTAACGCAGAAGACTTCGTCCCTTCCAGCAGGACAACTGCTGCATGTTCCACAGCATTCTGTCGGGAGAGAAGGGAGCCTCAGACCCAACACGGGAAAGATCTCCTAGGGCTGGTGCAAATGAGACTCGGTGTGGGCAGAGGGTGGCTGCAGCAGGGAATCCACAGAGACGACATCTGGAACACACAGAGCACAGAAGGTCCTGGGTGGATTTGGCATTCAGGGTCGAGAGGGAGGAAAGGTTCCAGCTGCATGACGTTCAAGAAAAAATTGGGAGCAGAACAGATTGGCTGGAAACTATGTAAGGAAATCATTTTTTTTTTATTGTAAGTCTGAAAATACCAGATACTGGTGAGGATGTGGGGGCAGTAGGTACTTTTCAACACCGTTGTCAAGGAACCGTGTGGCAATGCCCAGTAAACTGAAGGTGCACCTTCCAGACCCTTTCATGCTGCTTCTGGTATCTCCCACCAGGGCTTTGGCACGGGTGTTCCAGAAAGTACGTACAGAGGTGTGTATTGAAACACTGTTTATAATAGCAAAAAAAAAAAAAAGGGAAACAATCTGTCTCTTAGCAAAAGAAAGGACAGAATGAACTCTCACTTGCTCATGGGAGGCATTCTATATTGCAGGTGAAATGAATGAACTAGATCTTCATGTATCAACATGAATAATCTCAAAAACACTTAGTTTAAAAAACAGGTTGCAAAATGGTACACCCAGTGATCCCTTTTTACATCACATTTCAAAACACGCACAAAAATAATACTGTTCTGTTTAGAAATGCACTTCTAATATGTAGCAAAGAACAGAAATCTACATGGCCATGATTTTTACAAATCTCAGAGAAGAGGTTACCTCTGAGAAGAGGGGGAAAACCACATAGGGCTTTAGCTGATTCTGTAAAGCTTTCTTTCTTAAAAAAAAAAAAATCTTAAGAAAATTGGTCAAAGTATAGCATCTGTTTAATATTAGTGGTAGATGTAAATGTCTCTCTGTATTACATTTTATACTTGTGATAGGCTGAATAGTGGTCCCCAAAGATGTTCATCCACGTCCCAATCCCTAGAACCTATGAATATGCTACCTTATGTGGTAAAAGGGACTTTGCAGATGTGATTCATTTAAAGATCTTGAAGAGGATATTATCGTGAATTATCTTGGGCCCAACGTAATCATGGGGCCCTTATAAGAAGAAGGCAGGAGGGTCACAGTCAGAGAGAGGAGATGTGGCAATGAAAGTAGAGCTTGGAAGGATGTGCTCTGAAGATGGAAGAAAAGACCCTGAGCCCAGGAATGCAGACAGTCCACAGAAGCTAGGAAAGGCAAGAAAACGGATTCTTCCCTGAAGGGACCAGGAGAAACACAGCCCTGCTAACACCTTGATTTTAGACTTCTGACCTGACCTCCCAAACTGTAAGAGAACAGATCTGCACTGTTCAAGCTGCTAAATTTGTGGTAACCTGGAATTGCAGCAATGGGAAACTAACACAGTACTTTTTGGGGATGTTTCATAACTCAAAGTTTGCTTTTATTTTGTTATCTGTTAGGAGAATGGTGGTAAGCCCTAAGTCCTGTCTTCTATTCCTCCTCCTTCAGAGGACGTAGAGCTATTGAAGAACCCTTAAGAACCCTTCTCAACCGGCTTATGTATTTAAAAGACTGAGCTGTGTGCTCATCTCAGGTGGTCCCGGGGGTTTCTGGAAACCCTGGTTGTCGGAACATGGCCGGGGTGCTGAGGTGAGCCACAGCCCAGTAGACCCCCTGAAGCTGGGTGCTCCCTCCCTGACAAGTAAAGCTGCCAGAAGCAGGCAGAAGTTGGAGGGTGACTGCAGAGATGGAGTTGAGGTACAGTATGAGACCCCCTGGCCTTTTCACCACCTCCTCAAGAGGCGGTAGGGACTGCCTGGGGTCTGGCCCTCCCAGAAGGGATTTGGCAGGATGGCTGAGATCTGAGATCTGAGCTGCTGCAGGTGTAAAGTACAGAGAAGGGAGCCCATTTGTTGATGAAGTTGGCTTGAAAGGAAGGAGACTGTTAGGAGAGGGAGTTCAAAGGCATGGAAGGATCTAGAAAGAGTTATTTTCAAGAAAAGAAACACCTGTGCATATTTGTGTGCCTGCATGCACACGTGTGTGTGTGCGTGTGTGTGTGTACACAGAGGCCCTGGGTAAGGAGGTGGTGGCGCTGAGGCCACAGGCCATAGGGGAGGCTGCAGGGCCTAGAACAGGCGCAGGCAGGAGCAGTGTTGGGTGGGACGAAAGATGGTTCTTTCCTTTTCATATCTGGAATCCAGGTGGGAAATACATGGACAAGGGCCTGACACCCCAGCTGCCCCAGAGTTACCAGGTGTGGGAGTGGAAGACAGGAAGATCAAGCGACTTCACACCATCAAGATCACCTGAATAGTTTTACAATACAAACTATTCCTACATTATTTGGACATTAAAAATACTTAAATATGTCAGATCCTATGGACATCACAGACAGTACGTGCTAGTTGTTCAGAGAAGGGTCAGGTTGGTGTAGGACTCACTGATGATGGGCTGGTTGGGATGTGGCCAGGTAAAGGGGCACCTCAAGGGGAGAGCCGAGGTAGTAAAGGGCAGCGGTGACAGGTCTTGAAGGTGGCAAGGTGAGTGAGGTGAGTAGGTGAGTGAGGCCCCTGCTGGAGAGGAACTGACAGCTGAGGACTGCGCTTGGGCACAAGGACAGATCCCAGTGCAGCCGTATTGCAGGAAAGGTTCTGAGTTACGGGTGATGGAAACGGCCGTTGGGATGCGTGGCCAGGATCAATCTGCTTCATGGCCCCCCTAGGATGAAGCTGTCCTGCTGGGGAGAGGCTCACCCAAGAGCCCTGGGCCACGTCAGGGAACTTGAGGAGGGCAGTGGAAGAAAGTGCAAACTCAGTGAACTTCAGGGGAAGTTCAGGTGATGTGGCAACTTTTCTGTAACAGGATATCCTCCAAGTCACCAAAGGCCTTCACCTTAGGAAGGCCTGGGATGGCCCAGCGCCACAGCAGGGTGGGTGATGCAGGACAGAGCTGGGGATTTTGGTGCAGTCTGTTACCCCATCTCCTCCTATATAGGGCTTCTCACCCCAGACACAACAGCTCCTGTTGCCTGTAACCCAACCTACAAACTACCTTGCTAGAGCCTCCTACTGCTCATCTGCTAACTTCTCCCACACAGTGTCCTGCCCACCTCACCAGCCTCACTCAACCCACCCACCTGCGAGCAAAAAACCTTTCCATAGGTCGCAGGGCTAGGGAGGGTGGAGTTAACCCTTAGAGTCACTGGGCTCAGAACATTAGCAACTGCATTTTGGATTAAGGTACTAAAATACAAAATAGTGTTCTGGTGTAATGTGTTGAGAATTTAAATAAATACAACAAATAGGCTCAGGATTATTGGGTATACAATCAAGAAAGAGAGGGAAAAATTATAAATGTGTTTTTGGAACTCTACATTGTGGAAACCTTTAAGATTGCTTCCAGATATCTTTTAGAGGTGAAATTGACAGGTCAAAATGTATTGGTAATTTTGGATTATGCATTCCTAGAAGTAAATGAGACACCCCTGCCCAACAGTGGGTATTCATATGCTAGTCTGAGAGGTAATAAGGGAAAATGTTATCTCCAATGGTTTTATTTTACCTTGCTTTGAGGGTTAAGGAGGTGGAAAATTTTCTTATTAACCGTTTGTTTCATTGTTTTGATTAATCCACCTGTTCATACCCTCCCTCTCGCTCGTTGGTGCCCTATACTTTATAAAAAGCCCTTTGATATTAAGGATATTTGCCTCTGTTGCTATATTTGTCTAAAAAATAATATTTTCCAAGTTTATTGTTTGCCTTTACATTTGTTTGTGGTTTTTGACATATAGAAAATTTTCATTAAGAATATTAAATCTAGTAGACTTTTTTGGCTGTTTCTGTCTTGGACATTGAAGAACACATCAGGTACTGAAGTATAGGAGTACCCCCTTATCAGCTTTCACCTTCCAAGGTCTGGTACCCACGGTTAGCCTTGGTCTGGAAGCAGATGATCCGCCTTCTGACATATCCTCAGGTCAGTGGTGGCCCACTGCTACGTCACAGTGTGTGCTGTCACTCTCATCACGTAGGTATTTTATCATCTCCCATTAGCAGTAAAAGAAGGGTGAGTACGGTACAGTAAGGTATTTTGAGAGAGCGAAAGACCACATTCATGTAACTTACTACGGTGTATTATTATAATTGCTCTGTTTTATTTAGTCATTCTTGTCAATCACTTAATTTATAAACTTTATCATAGGTATGTATGTATAGGAAAAAACAATATATATAGAGTTCAGTATTACCCATGGTTTCAGGCCTCCAGTGGGGGTCTCTGAAAGAATCCCCTGCAAATAAGGGGGGACTATTGTATAAACTGAAAGGAATCTTGAAGGTGGAGAGTGACGGTCTCTGGAAGGAGAGGCTGAGTATGGCACGGTCCCCGTTCAGTAAAGGCCGAATTCCTGTCAGAGGGTGGGAAAGAGAGAAGGGGGGCGTGATGGGGGGAAGGAAGGGACAGGGGACAAAGGGGGAAAGGGACAGGGAGGAGTGAGCTGTAATGCAGGGGCGGGCTGGCCAGACCCACTGCCTAGTACAATCTGAAGGTGTCTCTTGGTTGGTCCCGTCTGGTCTTTGGACAGGAGAGAAGCTTGCCAGGGCCCCAGAGACCAGATTACCTCATCTAAAACCAACGCAGTATCTGAAACGTCTGAAAAGGGGGCAGAATCTCAACGAGGGGCTGTCCTTGGGCCCACCTGAGGACCAGCTGTCTCCTAGTCAGGCCGTCTAACCACCACACCGGAAGTGCTGCCTGATCAAGGTCAGAGAGTGTGAAACCCAGAGCCCTGTGGAGGCCCCACTCTCACCCGCCCCTGGGAAAGGAGGGTGCTGCCCTAGGGCCTTCCCGTTGTTCACTCTCCGTTGCAAGACCTCCAAAGTTGTTTTCCTGTTCACCAAGTGGGATTTTTAGGAATCGCTGTAGAGTTGGTAAACCTGCCTTTCTTCTACATTGAAAAATTGAAAAAAGACTCAAGCACGGTCCGACTGTGAATTTTAAAAATTGTCCTCTGAATTTGCACATTGTGTGTTTAGCATTTGCATAGTTGAATTTGAAAACAAAGGTCAAAGGCATTCTTTATAACTTACTGTAGACATTTCAAAAGAACGATCTTTGACTAATACTAAGAAGTTACAGAAATAGATTTGTTACTGGCTGATGAGAATGGAAAAGCCAAACATTTTCCGAAAGGAAACAAAAGGAGGTAAGTAGTGGGGACTGACCGGTCGGAAGAGTGTGCCTGTGTCACTGAGGTGTGACTGGGAGTTGTAGGGGCTTGCCTTGGCGCTGTCTAAACTCTGACAAGCATTTTGGGGCATAAATGAGCCAAGTCTTTAGCTGCACAGCTGTTTCTGAATGAAGGCATTCAGTGGGCATATTGGCGTGGCAAAGCGGTGTGCATGGGGCAGCCTGCTTCCTGAGATTCTGCTTGTGGAAACATGTGAGTCATCCCAGCGAGGATGTGTCCCTGAACTAGGCATTGTGTTGCCATGCAACCCATTGTGTCTGGGTGTGTCTCCTTACTGCTCTCTCCTGCTGAAGTCTAAGGGGACAGCCTACGCAGTGGGCACCTGGGCCGTGACTCTCCCCAGGTGATCAGGCCTGTGACAGCCCCTGTCTTCTAGTCTCGGTGAATACATGCTCAAGAGTGCAAGGAGTGGGTGCATGGCTGGGGTTCTCCCAAACTTCTGCCTAGGAGGTCGTGCCTGTAACACAAGTTTCCGTTTGGCCGTGTGTGTGCTCCTGCACATGCGTGTGCACCTGTGCAGCCCTCTCTTGTCTGAGCATGCTTGCCACTGAGGCTTAGGAGACGAGAACCGGCCCCTCTAGGGGCAGTCGCCCCTCCCTGGTTTTTGCAGTAATGATGGCATCTGCTGGACACCTATCACCATTCTGGAAGGAAGCCTTTTTTTAACAGTACAGAGGTTTGGTTTTCTTTCTTTTTTTCTTTTTTTTTTTTTTACACCTATCAAGCCATGAATTCATAGGGAAGGGGTTCCAGCCACTTTCCATTTGTTCTCACCAAGTGTGCTGGTGGGGTGGAGCCGGCTGGTGTTTCAGTTAAATACAAGTACCTTTCTCTTTGGCTTGCTCCCTTTTTCTGATCATTTTCCCTTACACACTTCAAAGTGCTTAAGATGTTCAATACATACATTAATCCTCTTTGCAGGAATCTTGCCCTCGTTTGTTTACAACAGAGCCAGCAGCCTGCCGGGGACAAGGCAGACTCTTCCAGCTTTGCCGTGGGAACCTTTGTGGGGCACCCCCTTTTGAACGGTGCCCGTTCCCTGATGTCTACTCCATCACCTTTCTCACAGATTCACATGCGGCCAAAGGAACAGCTCCATGTTTTCAAAAAGGTCTAGAACACATAGCTGGCACCTCTCCTCTTTCCCTTTGTGTTGGTCCTTTCGGCAAATTACTGGAAGATGATGGTTCCGGGAGAAAGGCCCTCTCAGGAATCTTCTGGATTCAGGATGTGGAACCAGCCCAAAATCTCTCGGTACCACAGGCAGGTACCACCTCTGGGAAAAAAATGAAAAGTCTGGCAATGTAACAAGGCAGACTTGTGGGTGCCTAAAACTGGTCCTGAAAGGAATTTTTCAGAAAAGAATTAAAAAATATTTTGAACAATGAAAACATCTTTGACATAATCAGAGAACGTCCTAGGGTGATTGATTCCTTTAGAGCGCTCTTCTATTTTGATGTTTAAAAGCTCCACTGAGGAGGTGAAAAAATGGGTTCAGAAAAGGGGACGGGTTTGCTCACGGGGACCAGGGAGGAGGAGGCAGCGAGCCCGGAGCAGCTCCCGGGGGCCCTGAGGTTCCCCAGCCTGCTTCTGCTTCTGTTTACCTCCACCGTCCCCGGGCGTGTCCCCCTCTGCTTGTGCACTAGCAGGTCCTAGGTGTGTCCCCTCTCCCAGCCGCTCCTGCCCAGCTGCGCGTTTCTCCGCTGCAGGGAAATTCCAGGGGGCAGATCCCGCCCCAGCTGCTGTGAGACATTATTTCCTCGTGAGGAAACCAGCCCTCAAGCCTCGGCAGCCAGGAACGAAACTGTCTCCACTCTGGGAGGGAGCAGGGGGGAGGAGGGAGGGAGATGGGAGGACGGGGGAGGGAGGAGGGGGGAGGGAAGGAGGGGGGAGGGGGAGGGGAGGAGGGGGGGAGGGAGGAGGGGGGAGATGGGAGGAGGGGGGAGGGGAGGGAGGAGGGAGGGGGAGGGGAGGGGGAGGGAGGAGGGGGAGGGAGGAGGGGGGAGATGGGAGGACAGGGAGGGAGCAGGGGGAGGGGGGAGGGAGGAGGGGGAGGGAGGTTGGGAAGGAGGAGGGAGGCTGGGAGGGAGCAGGGAGGAGGTGGGAGGGGAGGGCGGAGAGAGGAGGGAGGAGAGGGGAGGGGAGGGGAGGGAGATGGGAGGAGGGGGAGGGGAGGGAGGAAGGGGGGAGGAGGGGGAGGGAGGAGGGGGAGGGAGATGGGAAGGAGCGGGGAGGGGGGAGGGAGGGAGGAGGGGGAGGGGAGGAGGGAGGAAAGAGACCCCAGGGCCCACAGGCCCCAGGCTTCTTGACGCCCCCAGACACAGTTTAAATTCGGACCTTCTGTTCTAGTGTTCCGGTTCTTTGGGCCTGGCTCACCCCGTAGCCTCCAGGCCAGTTTTCCCAAACACGCTGCTCCTCTGGACGGACTGAGGGGTAGGATGTGTAGTAATCTCTTCTCTTCAAGGAGGAGGCAAACGAGTCCTGATCATTGTTTGTGGCGCTGTGCAACTGTGATGTAGACAGGAATGGGGAAAAGACCCAAGCCAGAAGCCCACCACCCTCATTCAGAACCTGGGGTCTCCATGTCCACACGCCCCCCCAACTCCACCCATGGCATGTGGTTCACGTGAGCTGAGCACCTGAGATGGGAACTCAACCCCCTTCACTATTTAGGGCAATTCAGACAAGAAGAAGACTGATTAAGTACAGTGAAAAATGCATCGGAATGTGCTGGAGGGCCATCAATGTAAAAAAAACCATAATCCCCTTCATTCTGGTCTCTGCTCAGATGGCCCTCCCTTCCCTGACCATCCAAATCAGCCCCGCCTCTCCCTCTCTGCCCTTCACCTGCTTCCCGTCCTCCTAGTGCGACTGTCATCTGGCTGTGTGCACGCCGGGCATGCCTTTGTCTAACAGGTCCCTCTCCAGAACGGAGGGTCTGGGTGAGCACGGCCTCGCTTTCTGCCCACCGCTGTACTCCCAGGGCCTAGAGAAGTCAGCTGTGCCAACTCAACACCCGCTATGTGCCAGATGAAGGCAAATTCTGGCGCGCTAAGACCCCCACCCTCAAGATCCAGTCACCAAAGACCAGACGGTCGCCCACCCCTCAAGATCCAATCACCAACGACCAGATGGTCGCCCACCGCTCAAGATCCAATCACCAACGACCAGATGGTCACCCACCCCTCAAGATCCAATCACCAACGACCAGATGGTCGCCCACCCCTCAAGATCCAATCACCAACGACCAGATGGTCACCCACCCCTCACGATCCAATCACCAACGCAGAATACACCCTACCCCTACTCCCTAAAAACACGCTGCCTCACGCACGAGCTGCTGCTCCCTCTCTCTGGGGGCAGCCATTTTCTCTTTCAGATAATAAAATCTCTTGCATGGGCCCATGTCTCCTGAGTCGTTCTGGGGAAACGAGGGTCGCGGCGAGATACCCTTTCACCAGACACTGAGGTAAGTGCTTTAAAATATTATCTAATCTTATCTTCATGCCAATCCTACAGAGGATTTTACCCAAGTAGAAGAATGAATCTTAGAGTTGTTGAGAATCTTGCCGAAGGACATACAGTTTGACACTGGCAGTCTGTGCTCTGGCACATGCCCTTGACCACTATACCAACTTGGCCATGAAAATGTGCCCTTCCCCCTGGTCCAGTTCATTCTCTACTGGGGAGACCACCCTCTTATTCTGCCCTTACTTGCTGAGCTCTCTGTGCCAGTCCCAGGAAGGCAGAGCCAAATTCCTAGCCCCTGCCAGCCCACCCCAACCAGCCTGGCCTTTGGAGTGGGAGAAGGGGTGAATTCAGGCAGAAGGGATCCATAATATCCCACTGTGAAGAATTTTTTTTTTCTCCTGAATTCCCTTTATGTAAAAGCAGAGCCTCCCAAAACAATCCAGTGGTCATAAATCGCACCCTCCACCCCAACTTTTGCCACCAGGGAAGATTGATTCCTGTCATATTGTTGTTGGGCAGTTTCATCTGGGGAGGTCTCCCCCTGTGCACTACGTGAAACCTCAACCTGGACCGGGGAGGGTTCTTGACTCTGATTGAGAAAGAATTCTCAAATAGGTCAGACGAGTGTACCTAAGGAAGGAATTCATTAAAGCAAGAATAGTAGTGGATGGCAGCAACCACACAGGCAACAGAAAGCAAGGAAGAACAGAGGAATGGGAAGCTCATTAAACTCCAGCTCAACATAGGCCAAATCCCTTGCCAACTCCTACAGCCAGGATTACCTGGCATCCAGTGTCCGCTTGGATCTGATGGCGTGGGAACTAAGGCCCTTCCACCCCAGAACTTGGGGGAGCCACAGAACACTGGATAGAGTGAGATTATGTTGAGAACTTCCCAAAGGCAAAGAAAAGAGCTTTCGGGCAGGCTACTAAAGAGTATGGTGGTATAGCTGCAGGCCTGTCTGAGTCACTAGGCAACAGGAACTTGCAGGCCCAAATCAGAGATCTCAGTTGCCCTTCCCTACTTGTCTGAATAGGACAGAGAGAGAGACTTGTGCTTAAGTCTAGAAAACTGAATGAAACAGCAAAGTAACAAAGACACCCCTGAAAGAGCGTAGAGACAAAATGCAGTAAATTAAGGCAAAAAGTACACACTCGAAGAAAGGGAGTGCAGGCAACCTTAGAGAGTGGGTGCACTTAAGATTCTGTCTTTTAAGGACTTTAAGAATGGGGCAAAGGCCAAGAGAGGCACATAGGCTTGACATGTGGTCTCATGACATCTGCCTCCAGTGAGAGACATTATGTCACTATCCATCATCTGCCCTCTGTCCTCTAGATACTCTGTAAGATAAACCTAACACAAGGAATTTCTTGATCCTGCTCTTCTCCAAGATAGCAGTTACCCTCAAGCAGTGGAAACATACCATTTAGGACAGCTTGCCCTACTTAAGATAGGGTCAACTGTTGGTTAATTACCATGAAATATGTTAGGAATCTTACCTCCTAACTACCTGGTTTATAAAATGGAATCTTAGCCTTAAGATGGAGTCCCTCCTGTTCTTACTATATTATTTATATCTTGGCATTTTTCATCATAGGCAGGAAAAATTAACCATGGCGGTTTTAGCATGTCCCTGCCCTAGATAAGTATCTCTTATCTATTCTCCTAAAGGCCCATTTATCTTTCCTAAAAGTCATTTGTTTTTCCCAGAAGTGCCCTTCTCCTCCCTTTTCTCTATTAAGATGGTATATAAGCCCCTAATTCTAACTACCTCCTTGAGTTACATTTCTCTGTGAATTCCCATGCACATATGTGAATAAAAAATCTGGTTTTTCCCTTGCTCATCAGTATGTTGCCAGTTTAATTTTCTGGCTCCCAAGGACTGAACCTAAGAAGGTAGGAAAAAAGTTTTCCTTCTACACAATGCCAATTTCAATCTGGAGAGAGAAACGCTGGTGGTGTTATTCTTCAGATAGAAGGGGACTGACTGGCCCTTGACCAGTTGCTGATAAGCAGGATGGATTTGTGCTAACTTTTCTTCCAAGTGGTCACTGTGAATCCTAGAACATTATAATCTCTGCAACTCAGTTACTTTCACACAAAGCTAACAGATACAGGAAAACTGCTCCCTCAGCTTCATCATCATGCTTCCAGCTAAAAAAAGGCCCACCAGGAAGGTCCACTGCCCCAAGCAGAGGGTCATCTGGCCTTAGGGCAAGTGGGCACTTACACTTGGGAATTCACCAATGCATCTGCAGTGCAGCCCAGAGGGCCAGAGGTCAAACTGACTCACACTAATCAAACTCACCAAGCACTGATGGAAAAACCAGAATGCTATCTTCCCATTTTGCAGAGAAGCCTGTCTGGCTGACATAAGGCTCACACGGCAGGTCTGGTCAGTCTCTCTTTGCCAGTGGGTGAGTCTGGCAGGAAACTACGCTACAGTGAGAAGGTTGTTAGGTGGGCCTAAGACCTCTTGGTGTATGTACCTCAGCGGCCCAAAGCAATGAAAGGGTCAGATGCCCGTGAGAAGAAGCCCTTGGCTGGACACGCAGATTGTTAGGAGAAAGCACATACTCATCAGCTCAGAGCTTATTTCAGAGCAGACCCTTCCTTACACACTGAGCAACTTGGAAATGCTCTCAGTGGGGGGAGGGAAGCCCACCTACTCAGACCACCCCCACCCAGGAAACTGTGGGGAGGAGTCGGAATGCTTCTGACTTCTTAGCATCTTCCTGAGGTGTCCCTGGCCTATGGCTGGTTATCTGCTGGCACATCCGGTGAGAAAAGCCGGGGGACTGCTGTTCGGTTGCAGGAGGGTTCAGTATTAGGAGGGTAGCATTTATATAAAGAGCCAAAGATCAGTTTGGGAAGGCAAAGTTCATCTTTGGACAGATCCTGGTACCCTAACACCTAGATCTGTGGACACCACAGACAAAACCTTCTACCCAAAGATCACCTATCTCTGACCCCCCCTGCCCAAAAATTCAACTCTGCAGTCATTCTTTGGATTAAGGTACTGTGGTCCTATGAGACCCCTTTTGAAATGTAAATCCACCTGCAAAAAAAAAAAAATACAGAGCTATTTAATCCAGTATCCTTGGAATTTAGGAGGTGAATAAATGAATCCTTGAACTATCCTGAAATTTCTGGCTAACTCTGGGGGATCCTTTCTATGGAAGAACATTCTTTTTCAACACACTGCTTGGGAAGGACCAGAGATATAAATAAAGGAAGAATCAGGGAGGAAGCCATTGATATGTAGATAAGGAGCAATTTCCAAGACAATATTGTTAAATAAAAAAGCCAGGTGCACATCAGGTGACTAACATCTTAATATTTAAGTAATAAAAGTCCAACACACCTTCATTTTAGCTGTTAAGTGTGGTGAACTGCTCTGGAAAGAGAAGCTGGTCAAGACTGAGGCCAAAGAACTGAGAAGGAAACTTCTCACCACATTCTCTTTTCAACTTTTGACTGTTGGCCCATGTGCTGGTGTATCAATTCGAAGGGCAATTTGTTTTTTAAAATAATTTGGCCTGATACGAAACTCTGGATTCTCCTGCCTGTAGCTCTAAGACCCAGTTCTGTGCCCTGGGGCTAACGTGCCCCCAGGGTCATATTACAGCCACGTCCAGGGACCCTGGCAAGGGAGCAGATGCTGAGTGGGAGCAACACACAGAATTCTCTGGCAAGAGTCTGGGGCATGGCCCGTATCTCCGCTTTAACACCAGAGGAATGGAAGAAACAAAAGCATCTAACCACACCCATGTAGGCCAGCCCCAGCAGATGCAGCGGAGGAAGGGTGCCAGCCCAGACACAGCACACAAGAGTGGGGATGGAGGGCTCGCAGGGTGCCTCTGAGGGCAGCAGATGCCCTGGGCAACACCTGGACCGCTTTGCCTTCTCTGCGCCACAGGCCCCTCTAGGGTCGGTGAGGCCCCCCACCCTTCTCTGGAGTTTACAGAAAGGGGTGCTCCACCCTACACCTCCAGGCCCTCCCGTGACAAAAGAAAACCAGGGTGTGGCGGGGAGGCTGGTTAGGGCTCCCCTCAAGACCACCCTAGTTCATTTCACTTCAGAGGAGACCAGGCCCGAGTACCTGGAAGCAAGAAATACTCTCTTCAGAAGGTGGTTCCCTTCACCTCAGTAAAGGTGCTCTGAGCCTGAGCCCAAAAACAGGAGGCCAGATGTGCCGTTTACGCAGAGGGCACCATTTTATGTCTATGGGATTGGTGTATTCTTTTTCAGTTTATTTGGTTTGCTTTTTCGCTGTTTCAAAAATGTTAAACATACATAAAAGTAGGTAAAATGGATTCCCATTTACCCCCCTCCAGATTATCAATATTTTGTCACAGTGGCTTTATTTGTCCCTTTGCAGAATAATTATTAGCAGTGCCCTCTTTCACTCCCCAAAGTCCTAGTCTGGACAACTAAAAGCAATCTCTGAACCTACACTGAATCCTGCAATGGAGGGGAAAAATGTTATAAAGGATGTCTTTGGGTCAGTTGATACAATTAGAATGTAAACAGTAGAGCCCATACAACTATTACATCAAACTTATATTTACTGAAATTTGTAAAAAAATACTGTGGTCACATAAGACAGTTTCCTTACTCTTCGGAAATAAACAGAAACTGCTATGGTGTATGCAACCAACTCTCAAATGTTTCAGAAATAAAAGTGTGCATATATGTATGTACGTCTATGCATCTTGAGAGAAAAACATTGAAAGTAAACAGAAAATGTTAAAATAGGTGAATCTGAGTAAAAGATATAGGAGTGCTCTATTTGTATTCTTGAAACCTTTCTGTAAGCTTGGAATTATTTCCAGAAAAACTTAGAAAAAACATATTGTGCAGTGAGGTGCACTAGTACGAACAAATATCATGGTTCCCCTACCTAAGATTCATCTGAAGTCTCAAATGGCCAGTGCGGGTTTGACTGGGAATCGAGTCCTGGGATCTGGGGCTTACAGAGCTGAAGGCGTGCAGGTGTCACCATTCAGGTTAAGTCTCTGCCCCAGATGTGTTTGCATCTGTATGAAGGACTACAGAGAATATTAATAAAAACCAGCCGCATTTATTGAGCAACGACTGCATGCAGAGCCCTGGGGGAGTGGCAGCTGCGGCCCAGTTGACTGGATGTGGCTGCTGCCCGCAGGAGGCTGCTGGGGGGCAGTTGGGGCCACCCGGGCATGCTCTCTGAGGTCCTGCTGCCAGTGCCCTTCAGCGCTGGCCTTGGTCCATAGGCCGCGTTCAGGGAGGCGGGGCACCGCGGTTAGGGGCGCTGGCGTGCCGCAGTCTCCTGCCCAGAGTTGCTGCCGTCACTAACCGGATGCTGCTGCCTGCTGGAATGAACCAGAACAAGAGCCCACTGACGTCCCTCATCGTCACTCAGCTTTACATAAAGGGGTCTAGGGGCTGTGAGAATTCCGGGGTCCAAGAAAAATCTGGGCCAAAGCATTCTACCCCATGACTGTTTTTATACCCAACTCTGGGCTGGAATCTTACATACATACCCTCACCTCCTGGACGTCTCTACATCCACTCGTGCCTCCTCCCCCTGCACTCTCCCCACCCTTGAAGCATTGTAACATCAGTGGCTAATATTTAAGGGCACTATGCACATTCCAGCATTTAATCCTGCCAAGAACCCAAGGAGGTAGGTCCTTTTAGCCCATTCTACAGCAGGGGAGCAGAACTTCCGCACCGGCAGGCAGCCAGAGCTGGTGTGGAAGGTGCCCCGCCCAGGACCTGGAGCCCAGAGGTGGAAAACCCACTCCGGCGAGGACACAATGGTTGGGTACGGCTTCAATTGAGCAACCTCCATGAATATAGCCGGGTGTCCTGAGCACAGACACGGAACCATGCTGCTTGGATTCCAACCCCAGCTTAGCTAATCACTAGCTAGGTGCCCTCAAGCAAGGGTCTGAACCCCTGCACCTCAGTTTCCTCCTCTGTATAGTAACAGTACCTCACTGGGTGGCTGTGAAGATTAATGGGTGACACACAGATTTTAGGACAGGTCTAGCTCTTTCAAATGCTGCCTTCTCTACATCCCTCCCTTAAAGCCAATTAACCTAGAGGGCTCGCCCACATTTTGAAAATCAGCTAATGATTTTAGCCAATAGAGGGGTCATTACTCAAGGTATTATCTCTTAAGAAAAAGGGGAAAAGGCTGAGAAACAGAAGAGTTAGATCAAGGTGGGAAGATTTCAGGAATCCTGTGTGCATGTGAAGATGTGAAGAAATAGCTTTGCAGGGATGCACAGAACTCCCAAAAGTGGTCCTGTACCTCAACGGGTGACAGGATTAGGGAGAAGGGAGGCAGGCTTTCACATTTTATTTTTATAGGTGCCAGCATTTTTCCAAAAAAAAATCTGACAAGCATGTACTATCACTGGACTTCTAAAGTATTAAAATAAGAAAAAGTCTTCAAGTACTTTCTCTTCCTCAAATGCTAGTCAGTTCATTGAACATGGGGATGAAAACGGGTTTATAATTAACAGTTTTCCTCAGACTTTAGCCTGAGGGCATGGAATTTCCAATAGGGACAGCAGAAAGGGTGTATCTGCAGCGGGGTCTTTTTTACGAAGGTTCCCCTTGCCATACAGATGTAACATGACCCCACAGCCCGCTCTTCCAACAGTAACTAATCAAAGATGGAAAGAACTGTTGCCAGCTAGTGAGTTGCCTGTGAGCAGAGGTGATGCTGGGATATCTGGGGACGCCTTCTCCAGGGTCTTGTTGAAGGAATTTTTTCATCCTCCAGTAAGGGCTGGACTAGCTAGTTGCCAACCTAGAATTGCTGGAATTCCAGCACCCCAAATCTGCCCTCCAACAGTTCACACTGAATGCTTTAGAGCAGTGCTTCTCCCAAGTGAAATGTGCTCTTTAAGACTCTGGCTGAGTTAGGTCTGGGGCAGAGCCCGAGGCTCCACGTACCTAACCAGTTCCCAGGCCCCCAGCCACACTTGAGTAGGGAGGGTCTGCAGTGCTTGACCTAGAGTCTCCCTACCCTCCTGATCTCGCTCCTTTGGATTTATACAACCTGTTAATGCCCATTATAATGTGGCTGCCAGACAGTTCTTGGCGCCGTAACTATGAGCTGAACCACCACATCCCTTACTCCTGATGGACACTGGTGTCACTACAGCCAAGACTGGCAGTGTTTGGAGACAAGTTCATCATGCTTCTAGAGACAGCTCCCCAGAGTGAGCCTTCTCATTTTGTGCCTGACCTCACAGAGTGGTCATGGGGGGTGGGATGGGGGAGCAGGGAGCACAGCCCTCCTTCCCCACCCCTGCCTTCCATTAAGTGCCTCAGCTGCCTAGACAAGCACACATTTCTCAACCTGCCCATAAAACCAGTTTTCCCAGGTCCTTGCAAGATGGCTCCTACCTATTGGATGTGCTGTCAAGAATTGAAAAATGCGAATAAATGTTGTTGAATGTACATGGGGTATCATATTTATCTACTTTTGTATGTTGAAATTATATAAATTTTTAAAAATTCAAAGTAGTTTGTTCTCAAGGTAGATGACCTTAAAAGTATATATGTAGAAAAAATTCCTTGGTTCATTGTCATTAACAACAAATTTGACAGTCTTCAGAGCTACTAAATCTTAAGTGTCTATGTCAGGGCAGAAAATTTTTCCTTCTCCTATCTAGGTTCTTTGGCTGGTCTAATAGTTAAATTAACATAAGACAGATTAAAGGAGAAAAACAAATTTAATTTCATACATATGGGAACCCCATCAAAATATGTGACTTTAAGGCACTCAAGCAGTTGAGGCTTATATGCCATCCTGAGCTAAGGGATGGGAGAAGTAATTAGAGGTTTGCCGTGCCATGCAGGTAAGAGTTTCAGATAAAAAGTTATGACTGGTAATAGTTCTTCTGAGCCAAGCCCCCTATCTGAGTTCTTTTAGGCAGTTAAGGGAGAGATAAAACTTTTTCTTGAGTGTGCTGAATTATTAATTACAATTATGTTGGATAATATTATACTAGGACATATCAGAATTCTAGAAATTTAATACAACATCTGGACTACTTCTATTAAAATATACTTGTATAAATATAAGGTAAGGAAGTTTGGGTATTAATTTTATTTGGCAATGCATCCCATGTTATTTAACATATCAAATAAGCCTAATTAGTTTAATCTCTCTCTTTTTATAAGGAGAGAGAACGTATTTTTTTTAGATGTTCTAGGAACCCTGTGGAAAATCCCAAGTCACGTCCAGGTGAAAAAGATTTCATTTAGAATTTGATTTGGGGAAGTTTGTCAAAAATACCAAAGGGTTTGAACACTTGAATAACTAGGACCACAAATTATTATGAAACAATACTTAATTACCTCTTTAACCAAAGTGACAAAATATTTAAAAAGGAAATACAAAAGGTCACATAGTTGTAAAGCAAAACTTAGCTCTTTTAATACTGAGAAGATAATTTCCTTACATAATCAAAAACCTGATTGAGACAACATGAAGCACAGGAAATTATTTTGGTAAGACACAAAATCTTTGCTTTCTAAGCAGATTACTTAAAAGGTAAAGAAAAGACCTATAGTCCAGGAAAACTTTGTCCTTTTAGCAGATGGAAAGAAAATTAATTTTGATTTATGTAATTACACTATTGATATTAAAGCTTTTTGAAACCCTTACAATAACAATTCAGTTTTAGCCAGCTTGATTACAAAGGTAAAATTCTTTCTCTTTCTCTCTTCCCAACTTTCTATATCATTTTGTCTTTTATCCTACTGTTTTCCATTCTGAAATAACCAGTTTTACTTTTAAGAAAAATGTATTTTATTTTCCCTTAACAAAAATGCATCTCTATATCTCATGCCTCTTCTTAACCAATAACACAGAGTTGTTTCCCTTATTATTTCTATTGTTTTTAATTTCATTTATTATAACTAACTCTTCAAAACATTAATTTCTAGTGACAACTAAGAAGTAAGCAATTGTAAACTATTACAACAGGATTCTTTAAAATGGCAAATTAATGAAAATATTCCTAATTTCTAAAATCATATGCTTTTTTTCATAGTATAATTTTCCAATGTAGCATAGTACATCCAAATCTCTTTTAGCATCTCTGTAATAAGAAGCCAAAAGTAGATAAACCTATGCTCAGTAATTAATGTTTCAGTATTTTATCTTCTTTGGAAATGATCTACATAGTTGATGAATTTCCATTATTTAACCTGGTAAAACTCCAATGGTGGAAGTTACCAAAAGATTTTGGAAGCTATTTTTAAGTACACATACCATAAAACATAATTATTGCTGAAAGTTCACCTAAAAACTCTTATCCCACTTACATCTATTTAAATCATTTGTTTCCAACAATTACTAGGCCACCCACAAAAACTTCATGAGACACTAGACAGAGTTAACCATCATCCCAAGCTATTTTTTTTTTAGCTGGCAAATTTTGTAACAGAGATAACATGAATTTTTTTTTTTTTTACTGGTAAACCCAGGTAGAACAAAATTTGTATGCCTGTATCATATTTAATGCTGACAATTCTGAAGACATGTCTATTTTAATGAAACCAACAAACTTAAGACTAGCTTTAGTTACCGAATAATTTTCCCAGATCACATGAACTTGAAAAGCATTTGCACTAATTTATCTTCTATTTCTGAGAGATTTAGGAATGCTTAATTCATATAAGTTCTTACTTTAAGCCAATTAAATAGAGCTCTTTTATTAATTTTGGCAATACCAAATGGAGATTGAAACATATCACACATCTACAATATGTATATATGTATACATACAACATACAGATGCAATCAGAGATCTTACAGATTTCTATCTAAAATTTTATCCATGAATCATGTACAATAGTAAAAAGTTCATTACTTTATAATATAAAGAAAAGTTGGGTCCAAATTTTGTTTTGGCAGTTGGAATAGTTAAGTTCACCTGCTCAGATGGTTGCAAAGTTTTTTAACTAATACTTCTGAAGAGGATCCTTAAGATTTTTCATTTGCCCAATTTCCAAATGGTTCATTTTTTTCTCCTTCTGACAAGAAACTTCTCCCTAAAGTTTGCATTTCAAAGAGCTGGAAAATAGTTGGATTTTGAATTGTTTCTAGAGCTGCATTTCTGGTATTGCAAAGATTTGTGAGAAAAGGACACCTGGTTTTATTCTGTGTGCTGGAGTTTCAGTTTTAATGTAATATGCTTTTGTAATGTCTGTATAAATTGTTTTAACAAAGACCTTCTTTCTGAGTGTGCAATTCAAACTTGACCAATTCACCTTAGGAGGAAAATGACTTATTGCTTCTTTCAGTCCCTAAACATTGGCCTTCAAACGATCATTTGTAGGAGGGCCGAAGAGAAATGCTGGTCATCTGTTTACTCTATGAGGGTCTCCTTAGGGAGCCTTTTGGCTTCTCTATTAACCACAGTGTAATTATGGGTGGGAAGAACACTTCTTAGCAGCTAATCAAGGTCCCTGTGACTGGGGCTGTGAATTGCCAGTGATCTTTTTAACTCCCCTACAAATTTGGTAGGACCTTCTGAAAGCAGAGGAAAGAGGGTTCTATAATTTAAAAGATCTGCTCTTGTCCAGGGGACATGAATTCTTTGCAGCTGTGGCCCAGGATATATCACAAAGGACACTGCTTAAGAAGACCCAAAGCTGCCAGAGCCTGATTACAGAGCCCCGGAAATTAGGAATTGTCAGAAACAGCTAAGGGAGTTCTAGTGCCTTTCCCAGGCGCTTCTGCTAAATTCACTTCCTGGCTTTCAGCATTTACACAAGTAACCTGTATACCCTGGGCCTGGTATCAACCCAGAGTGCTCTCTGTAAATCTTGTAGGGAAAGGGAAGCTAAAACATGCAGACTGGGCCTGGGTTTTGAGAAGAGGAATTTACATTGAATGTTGACTTTCATTTTTGTTCTCAGTCTACTTTCTGTTCTTTCACCTTATCAAGGGAATCCTTAAGGCTAGCCATTAAATTCCTTTGTAGCCTCTTTTTAATTTGGTCTTTCCATAGGTACCATGAGACAATTGTTTAGGATGAGAGATCTCTGAAATTCTTTCAAATATAATCAATTCAAAGGATCTATCATCTGGTCATTGACAAGTAGGGTCTTACATTAATTTCAATTACAACTCATAACAAGCCTTTTTATGGCTTAATCATGGATGCAAGAGGCATTCTAAAAGAGGGTGCAAAAAATGCAATCCTCACAAGATCCATAAATTTCATTCGCACAGTTATCCCAAGAAATCAAAGAGCTTCATAAGTAAAGTCTTACAGGGGATAAGGATGGTGTAGGGAAAACGGTGTCTCTGGTCTCCCATGAGAACACGCACAACTCTCTCCAGTCACACACGCAACTACCTGTGACACTAGGCAGGCACTGCTGGCATGGGACTTTTCCAGCACTAACTAGCCAACAAAGGTTGAGATGGTAAAGGCCCCTTATGGATCCGGACCCCTTATGACAAACACCCTGGAGACCTGGCCCAGCTGGACAAAGAGAATGAGGCTTTTTGGATCCACAGCCGATTCGGCTGTCTGCCATACGCATGCTGGTACATGAATCTTCCAGCTGGCAGAGACCAGACAGGACATTTTCACTAAGGACTAAAGGAAAATCTCATCTGGGCTATGAAGCTCCTCATGACAAATGACACATAACACAGGGACCAAAGAAAACAATGACCATCCATGGGAGGAAAGGGATTATTTTACAGACAGGAGTACTCATAACAAATCTTTACCAGAATTGCTATACCCAAGAAACCAGCTTATTACACAAATGTTTTCTCTTGCTAATCTAAATTTAGAAAAACAGAAAAGGACTCTCATCACTCGTTTCCACTGGGTCCAGCAGGTGGGGATCCAGGAGACTGATGTGGTAAGAATTCTTACCTTCTGCCGCCCCTCGTCAGAGGCCCCAGGTCTCTCAGCAGCAGCAGCCCTGAGTGAGCAACATCTAGCCAGTGGAGGTACCCTCACAGGTTACCCAACTGTCAGGGCGGAAAATTTTCCTCCTCCCTTCTGGGTTCTTCAGCTGATCTAATAGTTAAATTGATATAAGCCAGATTAACAGGAGAAAAACAAATTTAATTTCATACATTTGGGAGCCCCATCAAAACATGTGACTTTAAGGCACTCAAGTAGTTGAGGCTTATATGCCATCCTCAGCTAAGGGATGGGATAGGGGCTGGGGATTCAAGGCAGAGGAGGGTGATTCACAGGAAGTGGAGAAGAGCAGATTTATGGTAATCAGAGGTCTGCCCTGCCATGCAGGTAAGATTTCCAGATAAAAGCTGTATCTGGTAATAGTCCTTCTGAGCCAGTCCTCCTATCTGAATTCTTTTAGGCAGTTAAGGGAGAGAGAAAACTTTTTCTTGAGTATGCTGAGTCTTGATTGCCTTCAGCTCAAAATAATCCATATGCCAAAGTAGCACATTTTGGGTCATGTATTCTGTTCCCTTTCACCTAGGAAAGTTACAGAGACTGCTATCTTCAATTCATTCCCTCTTATAGTCAGACCTGTTTTAATTTCCAGTTTTATAAAGTAGCCATGTAGCCATTTGGAAGCTTCTAGAATAAAGGGCAGTGTGTTAAGTAGTCAGTGGTTAGTTTTGCATCTGTCAGTCTTTTTGTCTCCATAGAAACAACTGGACCTTAACACCAGGCACTTTTCAAGGCCCTTTCAATATATTAGCTCATTTAATTCAACACTACAAGAGTTACTACTATCTTCTTTATGAGAGGAAAATGAAGCACAAAGAAAGTGATCTGCCCAGGTTACACAGCCAAGGTGAGAGCCCAGGCAGTCCGTTGCCAGAGGAGGCACAGTGCTTCTCACACTGAGCCTGGGCCCTAAGGCCCTTGCTCCCCTCATAGAATGAATGCCTTCCTCTCAAGTCTTCTGAGGCATGTCTACACAGTGGAACATAACTCAGCCATAAAAAGTGATGGAGTACACCTAATGCTATAACCTAATAAACTTAAAAACATTATGCTAAGTGAAAGAAGTCAGACACAATAAGCATATATTATGGATTTCCTTTATATGAAATTTCCAGAATAGGCAAATCCAGAGACAGAAAGCACAGTAGCATTGGGGCTCGGGGGAGGGGCAGGTGAGGAGTGACTGCTATAGAGTCTAGGGTTTCTTTTTGATGAAATGTTTTGGAATTTGTGGTGATGGTTGCTTAACTTTGTGAATATACTAAAAACTATTGAGTTATATACTTTTAAAGGGTTTGATTTTATGATATGTGAGTTATATCTAAAAAATAAGTCTTTTGAGATTCTCCATAATCTGGTCTATAAGAATAATATTTAATGATTTAATAGACCAAAGCTGTTAAAGGATAGCAGAATGTGCTACCCCCAAATATGCTACTTTGGCATAAGGATTATTTTGAGCTGAAGGCAACTGAGAAGAAGCAGATATAAGAAAAGCTCTCTGCCCTCCTCCTATTTGCCTAAAAGCAAGATGTAAATTCGCACGTCCCCGTCCCTCTTCTATCCAAAGGACAGAAGTTACAACTCTAGACCCTTCTCAGCCTGGAGGTGGCACCAGAGGAACCCACAAACCAAAGCTTGCTAGAACTAGCCCTTACCCACCATCTGTTCCCCCATACACTTACCTTCCCACAATCTGCCACCTTAGAAATTCAAAGTCCTTTTCCTTTGTCTTGTTCTCTTCCCTGAAAATGTATTGTTCTTTTATTTAGATGCTACAATGAGCCTAAGTTCTAGCCACCCCTCTGAGTTATTCATCATTGGGTGCTCCCATATGTATGTGGAATACACATTTTAATAAACTTATGTATATTTTTATTTTGGTCCTCTTTGTCAGTCTAATTTACAAGCTCCCAGTCAAAGAACCTAAGATGGGTAGAGGAAAAAGACTTTTAGTCTTCTATACTCCTAAAGTAATCTCCAAGGTCTGGCTCCTTTCTGTATCCCGACTAGTCCCGATGCGCAGCCTTCCTGGACTTCTTCATGTCCTCAGCTTCCGTGTACCCTTTCCCTGTTCAGAGCCTAAGAGCATGCTAGGCTCAGCTGAAGCATCACTGCCTCCAGGAAGCTCCTGGTACGCCTAAGTGAGAGCACCTCATCAGCCTACACTCACCACCCTGCCAATCTGCTCAGCATCTGGCTTCCTTGATAAACTTTAGCCTCCATGAAGGCAGGGATGGGTTGCTTTGTTCACTATTTTATCCCTTGCCCCCAGTACCCAGAGGAGGCACTGAGAAACCCACTGAACAGAAAATGCAGGGCCCAGTCACAGAGAGAGCACCGTGGCCTCAGGGGGCCTTGCTGCTTTGAGAGGGCAAGGGTCCTTTCCTTTCCAGAGTCCCAAATGATGTCAAGCCCCATCCTTCAGGCCCTTTCAGAGATAGCAGGGGGACCTTACGTGGGTCTGTTTCACATAAGCCCTTTTATTATTTACTCCAGAAAATGCATTTGCCTGATGCATTCAGCAAGCACCTGACTTGTATCTGAAGTGAATTAAAAACCTCCTCCTTCTTTGATTAAAAGTTTTGAGCAGTTGTGGGGTATCATGATTGGTGCACATGGTGTGTGTGTGGGTCACAGGGAAAACCGTGTAGCTCGGAGAAGACAAATAGGGACTCTGTGGTATCTTGCTACACTGATGGACAGTGACTGCAATGGGGTATGAGGAGGGACTCGGTAATAAGGGTGACTGTAATAACCACATTGTTTTTCTTGTGAAATCTTCATAAGAGTATATATCAATGATACCCATATAAAAAAAAAGTTTTGAGCAATCTTGGATGCCGATTGGGGTGGAACTGGGCATAGCTACGATCTGCAAGGATCTCAAAGGTCTCCTCAAAGGCAACCAGCTGGTTGATCCTGCTACCCTCTTAACATAGAATAGTGACCAAACACAAGTGCTGCCACTTAAATGCTGAGTACCTCCATGGTCCAGGCACTTTCCAAATATCACCTCCCATTATCCCCCCAAACTGTGCCAGGACATATTCTTATCCACATTTTACAGATAAGAAGGCAGTGTCAGGAGAGAAGCAACCTGCCAAATCCACAGGCTGGTAGGTGTTAAACTACTGCCTTTTACAAAATTTAAGAAAAGTCAACTATCTAGAAAGCTGTTCAGAGTCACTGGGTTTTCTAGCAACATTTCAAAATGCTTATTAGGAATTTGTGATTCAATAAAGAGAGAGAAGAAGACAGGATATCTCTGTATGTAAGACCTGAAATCACATGTTACCATTTCCTATTTTTTCCACTTCTAAAATTAAAAGGGCACTGGGGTTTCCTCGTATTAATGAAGCAATAATGAATAAAAGTGATGTATGCTACTTGGCAATGAGAATGTAAATTCACACAATAAAATTAAGTACAGGCTGCTTTACATGAGTAAACTAAAATTAGGATAAAAAGGATTTTGATAAACAGCGAGTCCTTAAAAGGATGAATAGGAGTGAGGGTATGCCCTCTGTATACCCCGCACCTTTGAAGAATAGACAACCTTTTACCAAGCAAGAGAAGCACCTACCATCTATCAGCTGAGTGTTGGGCTCCCCCATCTTGTTAAAGCTTAGCTGTAAAAAGACAAGCATGGACATAATTATAGATCCATGGAGGCCAGGGACTTAGACACTGAGGGGCATACCCCTCACCGTCAACAAAACATCTCTGCTCTACTACTAGATAAACTTGGGCAAGACTTAGAATAATCCTAAATCTTGGTGGCTTCATCCGTAACTGAGTAATAATCCCTGCCCTGCCCGCCCTACCTTGAGCTGACCCTACGATGACCTGAGAAAATACCGTTCCTCACAGGCTCAAATGAGCTTGGGAAACTAAAGGCAATTCGACTGAGAATGTGCTACAGCAGGAAGAAAAGAATACGCTTTTCCTCCCACCCCAGAAATGATCACGAGTCTTGGGAATTCTCCAGGATCACCAAGAGGCCAACTCTGGGGCCGAGCTGCTCATCACCTCGCGCGGTCTCCTATTTGCACAGGACCAAGCTGCCCAGAGAGCGCGCCCGACTCGGAGCTTTTTCCATTTGCCAAACAGCGCTTCCCGTGAATCCAAAATGCCAGAGGTTGCAGTAAACTAAACTTCGTAACGCACAGAAAAACACTGGCGGAAACCCTACCAGTTTATTGGTGGTTGTCTTGGAAGGTGGGCTTACTTACTTTTCCTACTTTCCTGGACTTTTAACTACTTTTACTTACATAACCTCTCTTTTTTCTCCATCTGTACCTAGCAGGAAATTTAAACACTTAAAACCGGGCCTGGCATGTAAGTACTGAGTGAACAGCAGCTATTACTTCTTGTAAAATCTTCTACCAAAAACGTGGATTACTTGTTTTAATGGTTTGATTATTGCTTTTAACGAATGTCTGGTTAACAGAAAAAAACTTACTTTTTGCATCAGTATCCTCACCATTCCCCGACGCCTACATTTCCAGTTTTAAGTAGAAAGTTAAAAACTATTACAATAATTTGAGGGATCTGCTTTTTATGAATGACTCTGGGAACCACAATCCCAAAACTTCCTACGGAGCTGCAGGGCCTGCTCCCGCGCTGCCGTGCGCGGACCGAGAAGAGAACTAGGGAAGAAGGCGTCGGGCTTCCCCGGAGGCGCGCCCTCCCCTCCGCACTGGGGAAAAGGCTCCAGTTCCGCCATTAGAGCGCGCGACGGAAAATGGAGGCGCGCGGCCCTCCCCGCGGCGGCCACAAGCTCGGCGCCTGCGCCCTGCGCGCCCGCCCCGCCCCACAGGGCCCGCGAGGCCGTTACGGCAGTTGAGGAAGGGCGAGGACGAGGGGCGGGCAAGGAGCGCCGCTCGTCGCCCCACCCCGCGCCCGAGCGCGCGGTTCCGGCGAGCCCGGCTCCAGCCCCGGCAGTCCGCTCCAGGCCGCTCCAGGCCGCTCCGGACCGCTACCCGCTCCGTAGGTGGCGTCCGCGCTCCGGGATTTCCCTCCAGCCCTTTGTGTCCTGGCGCGCGTCGGGAGAACGCGGGAACGCGCGCCGCGCCGTGCGCCTGCGCAAGGGGTGGAGGGCGCGCCCTGCCGGAGTCGGAAATGGTCCCCGATCCGGGCCTCCCCGCCTCTCGACCGCCATTTCGTGCTCCAGTGCGCGGCCTCCGCATGATGGACGTCCGGAAGCTGAGACAACAAAGGCTAGAGCACAAGGTCTGTGTAGCTGCATATCCTTTCGCTGCCCGCGGGGTGAAGATGGCGCCCAGAGACTTCAGCTGTGTCGGAGTATGAGGGGGAATAGGCGCCTGTACCTCCTCCGGATGGTCCTGCGAGCTGGCCCCAGGGAAATGCATGGTCTCGTGTGTACACGGCCCTAGGGTGTGCAACTTTCCGTGTATGCGCAACCTCGTGCACACGTCCTAGTATCCCCAGACTTATGTTTGTACCATCCTGCATCCATGAACCCGTAGGTTTCCACGTAACCCGTGTTCATGGTCTCAAGGATGTGTCTGAGCCCAAGTATGCACCTACTTGTGTGTGCACCACCTGGCTGCTTACACCACCTGGCTGCTTACGCAGGTCCAGGTGTGCATGGATTCGTGTTTGCACAGACACGATGTGCACAGACGCGTGCATTCATGCATATGGTGTATGCACCAACATGTGTTTGCATGGTCGGGATATGTGCAGACCTGCCACTGGAAGCCCAGACTCCCTCAATCTGAGGCACCTGTGAAAACTATCCCATTTCTAACCTGTTTTGGATTCATTTGCTCTTGCTGAGTACATGCAAAGCATAACTACTTGCCTACTACTCCATGCTATTCTTAACCTTTATTCTTTCCTTCCCCATCACTGGGCTCCTGCTGTGGACCCTCCTGCACTGAGAGTACTCGGTGACTGACGCTTGGTCAATGAAGGAAACAGACTGAAAAATGGGCAGTTAAAGCATCAGTATGAAACTGTGAAAGAGAGGCCTGGCTCGTGAAAGTCAAGATTCGTGGAGGAACCAGGAGCCAAGGCCAGTCTAGCTGGCCAGGGCCTGACAGTGAAGGGAATTGGGTCAAGAACCAGTTTCAGGCTCAGGCTTGAGAACTTCCTTTTTGGAGATATTTAAACAGGAGTTGCCATCAATATTTTAGCAAAGACAGGGGGTTGAAATGGGGGGCAAGTGATGGAGAGGAGGATGTATGGGAAAAGGAGGCCTATTGTGGGTCCATGTGGCAGAAGACCTGGGAGCAGCAGGGAAGTGGCCTCCCTAGGGAGAAGTGGAGAGGAAAAGCCGAATGGGGGACTGCAGTCTCTTGGGAGTGGAGAGGAAAAGCCGAATGGGGGACTGCAGTCTCTTGGGCTTTCACACTTCCTGCGGCTGCTTTCGCTTCTGTGTTGAGCATTTTCCTCTCCCCAGGAGAGGGATAGGACTTAACCCCTAGCACTTCCCTTTACATGGAACACCTGGCAAGCGCCTGTGTCACTGGGGGTGGAGGGAGACAGGGCCTGCGGGAGACCAGCACAGGCGCAGAGTAAGTGTTCAGTTAACACGGGATGTTAGCATTTAAGCTGTACTAACCTTAGACGTCCCCTTGTCTTGCCCTCCTTGCCCACCCATCAAAGAACCACCTTGTCCACGCACCTTTCATACCATTATGGGTATTCTCTTGTTATATTCACTCTTCCTAGGTATCTTTTAAGGACATAAAAGTCCATCTCCACTGACATACCTCTACTTTCCCGTTGAGAACTCCTCAACCATGTTCCCAATATGTTGTCACCAAGCTCCCATTTAAATACTCCACATGGCAGAGAACAGGCCACTTCACAGGACAGGCTTTGGGTGTAGCATATGAAGTTTACTTTATGAGGCCCAGATCTTCCTGATTGGAAATAAAGGCCTTTTTTTCTTTCACCCAAAAGATAGTTTTAAAGCACATGCTGTGTGTTAGCACTGGGGACAGGGCAGTGAAGGGAAGCAAAATAAGCCAGCCCAAAATATGGTTCTTCAGCATACTGATAATTTTAAACTGGTTATTTTTGAAAAGGAGCAGACAGGAAGCTCTGAAAACAAAGTTACCCTTTTGTAAGAGGCATTTGCACTATAAAGGAAATCTCCATTTGTGAGGGTGTCTCCCTGCTGGACCAGGAAAAGGGAAGGGTTCTGAGTCCCTGGAAACTCAGCCATGGAGAAGGCAATGACTTCAATCTGCACAACTGTGCTCTTGGTGCCTGTATGCTTCCTGCTCACCTCCCGAAGCGGACTCTCCCCACCCCAGACCCCGGTCGCCGCTAACAGCTTTGGTCTTGAGGTGAAAACCTTATTTAAGGTGACGACGACTTTGGCCATGGGTAGTTAGTTACTCAGTTTTCCTGGGTCTGTCCCATGCATACAGGAGGTATACATGTTATTAAACTTTTGTTTGTCTTTCTCTTGTTAATCTGTCTTAATACCAATTTAATTATTAATCCAGGCAAAGTACCTTGAAGGGAAGAATGGAAAATTTTCCCACCCTTACCGTCGCCAGACACAATTCCTGCGTCCAGTAGCTTAGACCAAAATTGCGGGACACCAGTGTCCAAGAGCAGGCAAATAACTTCTTCACACTTGACATGATGATGCCAAAAGCCTATGCAGTGTGGATTACAGCACGTTGGGCTTCCCCTGTGCACCTTGAACTAAATCTAAAGGGTCTTGAGAGGGGAGTGCCCACTCTCTTTGGATCAGATAGGAGCATGCCCCTCTCTCCCCCAGCCTTTGCACAGCCACCCCAGGTCTGGGCATGGTCTCACAGAGCTGACCGCACACCCCAGAGCACCAGCCACTTCACACAAGAACCAGCGGAGTCCCTCCCCAGAATGGGGCCATACGCTTAAAGAACACTTTGGGGCTGCCATTAGGGGTGGAGCAGGTGGGGTGATCTTGCTGAAGCCCTCTCAGCAGCCACATCTGGCAGCCCTGCCTGCCTGGGAGGCGGGGCCCTGGGGATAATTGGCCGTTGTTCTTGTTCATGTGTCACTCAGGCTTGGGTGACACACCACCACTTTAATTCGCCAGCAAGGCCCCAGCCTGGAGCCTCCTAGGGAACCAAGTCTGAGATCTGATCTAAATAAGGTCTGTGTACCTAGAGGTAGGTGAGGCAGTCCCACCTCCCCTGCTGAACAGGCAGGTTGTACTAGATTACTGCTCTGCATTTCACACTTTCCCAAAGGCCCAAGGATCTGAGTGATGTCATCCTCCCTCAACAGCCCTTTTCCTGGAGTGTGGGCTCCAGAGGCGAACTCCTGCTCCCCCAGCCCCTGCGCAGGGGGCAGAGCTGTCCCCTCTGAACGCTGAGCAGGGCAGGGAGTCTGTGCCCAGGGAATACCTGGAGGTGAACTGCTCTGGCTACCCAGAGGAAGCCACAGGGAACTAGAAGTCTCCACTTTCCAATGGCTTCCCTCCAAAGGGTCATGAATAAGAGCGAAGGGGTCCCTAGAGAAATGAGACTGCGAAAGAATAAATGCCACCTTGTGCCTGCTGACTTCCTGGAGGCTTCTGTGGGCTTGTTGGGGGCCTCTGTAAATAATCTAGTGGAAAGCTCCAGAAGGAAGACAGCCCACGGGAGCCTGACCTTGCCCACCAACAGGCAGGTTATGTTTCCCCTCTAACCCATGCGCGGCATCAGGATGCCTCAGTCACGACCCGGAGATGAGACGCTGCCCTGGACTCGGCGGAAAGACAGCAGGACTGAATGTGCCTGCTTCCAATGGGCAGGTGGGGTTTCTTCGCGGAGAGCATCCCTCCATACTGCTCCCCGCCCGCGCCCCCGGCCCCGCTGCCCGATCGTGGACCCCAGGGTGTGACACCTGAGACAGAACAGCCAGAGGCCTGGGAGTCCCAGATGGCGCCCCCGCCCCTCGCAGGGCAGCCTCAGGGAGCGGGGAAGAAGGCCCCCCTCTGGTCCAGCCCAGCCGGGCAGGGCGTCCCGCGGACCACCCGGCCTGGCCCGGCGCTCCCCACCCCCCGAGCGCCCGCCTCCCCCGCCCCCGCCCGGGGCGGTCTTCCAGGTCCGGCCGCCCCAGCCCGGCCCGTCTGGGCGGCGGCGAGCGGGGAGGGAGCGCGCGCAGCCGCAGCCCCGAGGCCGGCCGCCGCGGAGCAAACATTTCCTTATGTGGTGGCTCCGAGGGCTGGCCTACGCCCGGGGGGCCGCCGGGGTCGGGCGGGCACGCCCTGGGCGATCGCAGCGACCCTCGTCCCGGCGGCCGGGCCGCTTCCCAGCCGGATCTCGGCCGCATGGTGTGGACAAAACAAAGAGGGCTTGGAAAGGCCCCCGGCTTGTTCTTTGTCCCCCGGAGCGAGGTCCACAGTCCTCCCAGGAGGAAGTGTCACGGCCCCTGGGCCGGACCCTCTCTCCCGGACTTCCCCTGCGTTTGTGGGGGAGCGTCCCTGGGATCCGGGGCCTCTGGAGGAGGGAGGTTTGAGGCGGCGGGCTGCCTGGCCCCCTTGACCCCTAAGCCACCCTGGCCCCGCCCCGGCCGTCCGCCCCGCGCAGCAAGCTCGCGCCCTTGCCTTGGGAGCTATATTTGGCCATCGAAGGATAACAGGGTGAGTCATGGGAGGGGGGGGGAGGGGCCCCCCCCGAGGATGGGAAGCGGACGAGCCGCATATCTGGAAATGCCTCTCATTTTTGTTCCAGGCCAAGCTCTAGCCCTCCAAAAGCGCTTGACATCAAAACACGGGGCGAAGGAGGCTGCCTTCCCACCGCACTGGACTGGTCTCCAGAGCCTGATTAGGGCCCCTGGGGCTCCGACATCCCCCAGGTTCTGGGATATCTGCCCTGACCCTCTGAACTGTCCTCAATTCTTGAGCCAGTATCTTACTTTTCCAATATATACAACCTTTGAGTAGATTTGGGTAGGATAGGCTCCCTATGGAATATTTTTTTAAGTGGGGCTAAAAGCAGGCTGTTGGCTCACCCCAGTGAATCCCTAATTGGTCTAATTTCAGGGAGCACAGTTTGAGGTTGCCTCTGAGAGAGAATCCTGGTCCAGGAAGCCTTTGCATGCAGCACCAGCCCCACCAGGCCGAGGGAGAAGAAACATCCAAAGTCTGGCTCCTATGCCTCCCCACCAGTTTCTCCAGGACTCCCATCCCTCCTCCTGCAGCCCCAGCCTCCCTGGCTCCTGGTGCCTGTCCCTGACTCACTCAGACCTAAGCTGCCTTCCCTTACATCTGCCTTTTTACCCAACACTGGGAAAATCTCCAGCTTCGGAGTTCCCCTCAGCCCAGCCCCCTCACCCAGCTCTGGTTCAGGGCACACCTGCAGGATTCAAGCTCCCGCCTAGAAACCACTCTTCAGTGGGACAAGAGATTCCAGGGATTGACGTAAAGAATCCTTTCGGTAAAATGACAAATGGCCACCACCTGTTCCCCATGCACTGATACAGTACAGCAATAAATAGGCTGTCCAGTTCTAAGATTCACTTTTCATACTGGGAAGAGGTCCCAAAGGAATCTGAAGACAGGAGATGGGGAAATGGACCTTCAAAACCAGTAGACACTCTAATTCACCCCTTGATAAAACGGCCCCCTCTTAGAAGGGAGCTCAGTAGTCATCTCACTGCCTCCCCAAGGCAGAGGTCTCCTCCACTGCATTACTCGATTACTTCCAGTGGCAGCAAACGCACTACTTTGGTGTGTTCTGTCTTATATAGAATTGAAATTTGTCTTCTTTAGTGCCCCTCGTGTGGTCCTGGTCTGTGTGTTCTGTGAAGGCGGTGTCCTAGTGAATCCCAGTGCCTCCCACGGAGTGTGGCGGTGTTCAAGGAATGTGCCATTGGAATGAATGTTCACCGAAGTGCCACTTTGAAGCCAAGCCTGCTTTTCCCTCCATCCCATACATGACACAGTTTCCAGAACACTCTTCCTCCTTCCCACCCTGCTCCTGCATCCAGGGTGCAGTGTTTCTTCTAAGCAGTAAACTCAGTTCTCCAGATGTGTCTCAAATAGCCCTGAAGTGGAGCTGGCGGGCCTTCCTTCAGGGTGTGTACTGTTCTACCATTCAGGCAGCCCGACCTGCAAGGCTTTATTTCCAGGAGGCCCTGTGATTGCATCTCTCTGAGCCCCAGGCTGGTCCTGTGTGTGGCACAGCTGTAACTTTAACTTTCACAGTTTTAGCAAAATGGGGGCTCGTTGCTGCATATAATGCCATGCCTTGGGATGGGCCTTTGGTGCCAGTTGGCATTTCAGGAAGCTGGGCTGGGGAATGGGCATCCCTAGTCATCCTGGGCATGACCTGCTCATGGGGCCAAGAATCTGGCTATGAGCAAACAAGATGCCAGAGTGTGCCCTTTGCTCAGCAAGCAGAACCTAACTTTGGTTCTCTTCCCAAGACCTCAAGCTAAGACCTATAATCAGGTAATCAGCAGGTGAGTGGCCGTAGTTGACAGAGCCCCTTAGGGCTGTGGGGATCCTGTATGCTGTGGTTCAACTTTGCCCTTCCGTGTAGCTGAACAGGTATAGGGTATCTGGGAACCCACAGCTGTGGGTTCATAGGTTTTTGTTGACTGACTCCTAGATGGCCAGGAGGTAGGGGGCAGTCCCAGACACCTGTGCCTCCCCATCTCTCCGCAGTTTGGGGCCAGGGCACACTCACAGCTCTTGCCTCAGGTATTGGATCTGACGAAGGGCAGCAAGAGGAGGCTCAGGCCCTGAGGCTGCCTGGGGTGAACTGGGAGTCTGGCTGGGACCAGGCCTGGCTTGAACTCACAGACCAAAGGCAGGTGGAGGGTAAAGTCCACAAAGTGCCCCCAGGAAGGACCAGGGGCCCCTGTCCAGAGAGGCTTCCTCCCCTGCAGGCATCACCCCAGGTCACTGGAGCTGGATGGTGCTGTGGTGGGAGCTCAGGCAGAGGCCTGGGCAGTAGGGAGGGCCAGGAGGGAGGGCAGGAAGGGGCAGGGGCATTGCTCCCAGCTAATCCCGCTGCAGGATCATTGTGACCGAGAGGAAACCCCAGAAACCGACAGGGTTGGTGCAGGGCAACCGAAAGGAAGGTAAAATTCACCAGAGCCTGGGAAGGAAAGGGAGGCTCAGGAGAGGCCTTGTGATGGCAGCTTTCCCGGCCTGCGAGCTCCACGGGCTCTCAGGTCCGCATAAGCCAACTCTGTCCCAGCAGAGCACACAGATGGCAGTGGGGCCTGTGGCTCAGCTAACACCAGGAAGCCAGCAAGGCCCCCCACACCACAGGGCTCACTGGGCTGGCCCAACGTGCCAAGGAGAGTGGGAGCCCATACCCAGATCCCCCCTCTCACATCCCCTGCCCTCCACCAGCCTCCCCTTCACTCCATCACCACCTTCCCACTGTGCCAACTCAGTGCAGTCAGGTGCCTCCTCTCTGCTGGCTGAGTGGTATAGATGGCAAACATTCCTGGGCCCAGACCCTCAGGTCCTGCCAAGGCCTGAGAGAGCTCCTGGAGCCCTTTGCAGTCCATCTAAGGCAGGCTGTGGGGGGAGGAAAGAGCCCTAGATGGGTGCTCAGGCCTGGGGTTGAGGCCCAGCTTTGATCCTAGCTGGCTGGATGACTTCCGGCAGGTCACTCTGCTCACTGGCCCTCAGTCCCCTATCCCAGCTCTGCTGGCCAGTGAGTAATTGTTCTGATTCTCAGAGAGTGTGCCATGTGCACCTTCCCTAGGTGGGAAGGAACAGGGCGGAGAAGGTCGAGCCAGAGGCTGTGTGTGAAATGCAAACAGGAGCCCAGTATGTAAATCAGCCAATGTTTGTTCCTTCTTTTCTGACTAGGCCCAGTGAGACCCAGAGATGCCCCAAAGAATGCCTATGACCTGGCATGTATGTCCTTGCAGAGAGGAGCAGGCTGGCACCTGGGAGAGAGCAGTTGGCATTCACCTGCGTCAGCCCAGGGCCCTTGGTCCCCTGCCCAACATAATGTGCAGCAGTTTGCCCCTTCTATAGTCATTTGTGTCCTGGGTCATCCCACAGGCTTAGTGGCATCTGTACCCCCAGGCTCAGAGCAGAATGTCTTTCAGTCTGGGGCAGAGCTGGCCCTGTGGGTCTGGTATCCAATATGGCAAAGACTTTTGAGGAGCTGGCTAGTCACCCACTAAAACAGGGACAGTGTGGCTTTGGGAATGGGTCTCTGTGGGCCAGATCCCCAAGGCTATTTCCTGCATGAAATACCTTGAGGTGGGAGGGGGCCAAGCTTGGGACCTTACCTCAAAGGATGCCAGGCACTCAAATGATGCTGGGCAGGGTGACACCAGTACAGGGAGAAGGGCTGGCCATTTCCTGAGGCTGGCGTCCAAGCAGGCAGCTGGGCCACTGGGGCCCTGGGGAGACCCAGATGTTGTCTTTTTTCAGCTCATTGCTTCCCAAAGAGGGAGGGGGAGATCGTGGAGGCCATAAGGAGGAGCCAGGGGGCCCACGGGGTTTATTGGGGAGCAGTTAGGGAGAGAGGGGGCCATCTGTTCCCCAGGCTGCAGGATTCAGGGAGCAGAGTGGGCCACGGGGAGGGGCTTCCCAGCCCAAACAGGCAGGGCTACCTCCCAGGCCTCTTCTAGGAGCGGGCTCCAGGGTGGGTCCTGGAGGGGGGCTCAGTGGATTGAAGAAGAGATGGCTTCCAAGACCCCCGGATAGAGTGAGCCCCACTGAACCCTGGGAACTTGGTGGGGAGGAGGGCATGAGGCCAGCCAGGGAGGGTCATCCCCAAGGGACGATGGGGTGTCTACCCCCCAGCTCCTTCCTTCCCCCTGCCTGCTGGGGGGCACCAAAAATGCCTTAGACCTCCACCACTTGGCAGTTTCAAAGCCCTTACAGGCCCTGTCCAAGGACAGAGGTCCCATTTTACTGAAACTCTTGATTTCCACTAAAATCAATGAGCCTCAGTTCTTGAGGGGCCTTGGAGCCACCTGAAGGGCTGGTCGAGGGCCTCAAAGGAAGGAGGCATGGGGAGCGGGTACAGACCTGGGCACTGTGCTCCCAGGGCTCCCACACCTGATGACCCCCAGCCCCAGCCACCCCTCCACTTCGCCCTCTCAGCTGCTTGGCTCCCTTTCCTCCCCATCTAGGTACCAGAGGAGAGAGAGCTCCTCCCCACTGGGCACCCCACTTCCTGCCTCTGCTACCTGCAAAGAGTTCAGATCCTTGTCCCCATGAGGAAGCAGAAGTGGCACCATTGTGCTGGTCCCCCCGCCCCCCAGGCTGGGCACCTGATCCACATCTTCCTCAGCGCTGGCTCCTCTCTGTCAAGACAGAAGCCCGCGAGTCCCTGCCTGATATCCGAGCACCCCCAGCCCAGCTCCCTCTGGGCTCCCTTTCCTCTCAGCCACCCTCTGGAGGGAGACGCACACACCCATCTCCACTTCCTCCTCCCTTCCCCATTCCTCAGCTCTTGGCTGCCCTGAAACCTCTCTGAGGCTTGTGTCTGCACTGCCCTGTCCAGCTTGCTGGCCCCTCCTTTCCCGCTCCCGTGAGCTGATGCCTCTTTGGCCCTTCCTGTACTCCCTGCAGGTCCCCCTGTCTGCCTGGGTCCCAATGCTGGAGTTCTCCCCCGAGAGGGACAGAGAGCGGGGACATGGGGGATGAGGGACTGGCATCAGACACTCTAGGTTCAAAGAGGCTTCACTGCCTACCAGCTGGGTGGCATTGGGCAACTTCCTTCACTCTGTGCCTCGGTCTTCTCAGCTATAAAGTGGGGAGAACAACATGGAAGTGACCTTCCAGGTCTGTGGGGATTTAGAAGCACGTTCACTTCCTTAACACACACACATCTGGCACGGGGCAACCGAGGCTCGGAGTTGCTGGAGGGAGCCCAGGTTCCACGCTCTGTCTGGTGGCGCCTGGTACCAGTACTCTCAGTGACAGCAATGGGCAGATAACCAAAGCGAAGATTTGCGGAGGGCTTCAGGCAGTTTGGCTGATCTCAGAATCCCAGTGATCTGAGAAGTCACACACATGCTCACACACCCCATGCATTACTTTTCCTGAGCACAAGGTCGGCACATTTTGAGGGGTAACTTGCACCATGGAACACCATGTTCTCCCTTCTGCTGCCACTCCTCTCAAGGTCAAATCCCCCTAGCCCACCCTACTCTGGGCATCTCTACCCAGAACCCAGACGTCCCTGGGGCATGGGGCGGAGTGGGGTGGAGGCTGGCAGCAGAAGGGTTAACTCCTGGCCTGGCTCCCAGAAGGCATGCTTCTGAGGGCGGGCAACCCTGCCCCTCCACTCCCTGCTTTTCTTTGGTCCCCAAAGCAGCCAGCACCCCTCCCCTCTTCATCTCCCTCCACTCCCTCTGATCGAAGGGGACAGAGGGCTCCCCCAGGTGGCCAAATAGGCCAAGGCCAGAAGCCAGAGAGTCTGCAAACACTTGTTTCAAACATCTTGCTCCTTCGGCCCCATAAATACATCTGCCTGGTCAGATCAGGTGTTCCAGTTTGGAGCTGGGAAAATCAGGTCACCTGCAGGTGCACCCACGTCTGTGTGAAACAGCAATGTGCGCAGTCTAGGTGCTGTAAAGCATGTTTAGCCAGGCTCTGGGGAATTGCTTGAAGCCATTCTGAATACTGGTGGATTGATTATTTGCAGGGCCTGGCCTAAACACTCTGCCTTGTGTCATGGGTCACAGGATGCACAGACATGGGAGAGGAAGCAGAGAGAAGAGGCCAAGCTAGAAGACATAAACAAGCCAGCACCAGTAATCACCACCATTTATCAAGTGCCTGTCACCATGCCCCAGGCTATCCATCCTTCATTTCATTTATTTCCCACAACAACCTAGAAAATAGGCATTATTATTATCCCTGTTTAGCAGATGAGGAAACTGAGTCTCAGTGAAGTTAAATCCCCTGTTTGAAATCACACAGCTAGATGAAGACTCAATTTGAACTCAAACATGTCTGACTCCAAATTCCTTGCTTTTATGCAAGCCTTCCTATGAACAGGAAGATAATCTGAAAAAGTGACTAGGAGAGACCTGGGTGTCCTCCTGGGATGATCATGAATGAGAATGTACAACTCCTTCCTGCCCCAGGAGAGCACCTAGAGGGTGCTCAGCAAAAGCAAGGGTAACGGTGACAGGTTACGTAAGTGCAGTGAATACATACATGTGAGAGGTAACTCAGCTTCCCTCCAAGGAGCACACACAGGTCCAGGGTGGCCTGATACCTGCTGATGAATTGGTCCTTCTAGAACACGGACATCTGGACCCCATGTAGCACTAAGATCCAGAAAGTTCCAGTGACAGGTTGCAAGCACCCTTGGCTCACTGGTAGGTTGGGCCCAGTGTTCTCAACACAGATAGGTTCCGGTAGCCACACATAAGCAGGAGACACATACATGAATGTGGGCTCGATCACATGCACCTACCCACACATAATATTCCCAGAACAAAACCTGCTGACACCATCTGTCCTGTGCAGACACAGTTGAACTCTTGGACTCTTGGATGCACAGCCCAGCTCACACTGACAAGTATACACAAACACACACAGAGCTCTTCGAGAGCAGGGGAGGAGGTGAAGTTGGCTGGGGCCCTGAGAATCCCTGCAGTTCTATAGACATTTGGGGCCTAAACCCCATGATCAACCCCTGGGTTGCAGTTTGTCTGCAGGTGGCAGCCACCCACCTGACCTTGCCCTGAGGCTGTCTTCCGCCCTCCCATTTTAAAGGTTGGGCCAGATCCTGGAATGCCCAAAGTGGCCACCAGGGGGCGCGTGAGCATTGACTAATCCCTCAGCCCAGCCTCCTCCCAAAAACCCCATTCATTCACCCTAAATGTGTATGCAGCACCCACTCTGTGTCAGGTGATAGGACCCAGAGAAGAAAGATGGGGGTGGCTGAGAAAGGTGGTAGGGAAGGTGGCAAAAAGAGGCATATTCCTATACTTCAAGTGGACTGGAGGTTAGATGGGGAGGTGTTGGCCAATGGGGCTGGGTCAAAAAAAGCAGTTGGAGCACCATCTGTATTCCAAGCTTTTCTAGATTTTGATATGCATTAGCTCATTTAATCCACAACTGTATGGACTAGGTACTCCCATTATCTATTTTTATTGTGGGTATTGTGGGTGCAATACAACAGGCATTATAGTTTCTTACTTCATAGACTTAGTTGTTAAGGGTTCAGTGAATCCATATGATTTTGTGTAAAACACTTGGAACACTGCCCAACTGTTATCATCATCCCGGTTTTACAGATGGGGAAACCAAGGAACAGTTAGCAAGGAGTGGCCTCAGGATTCAATTGTGAGCAGGCTGGTTCCAGAATGTGGGTACTTACCCAGTTGCTAGACCCCATGGTAGGTCCAAATCAGGGGTTGTGGGGGCAGTGGGGAGCCACTAGAGAATTTTAGTAGGAAAGGGACAAGACCTAGCTTGGATTTCATGCTGGCTATAGGGTGGCGAGCCTGGTGGCAAGTGGAGGCTGTCACCATGGTCCCAGCTGTGACTAGAATGGCAGTGGAGGGACACTAAGAAGACAGATTTGAGCAATGCTAAGGAAGCAGCCTGGAGGGTCTTGGTGACCAATTTCATGCCAGAGCTGGGAGAGGGAGCAGGCAGAAAGCAGTGGCTGGGGAAGCAGAGTCTGGCCTTGACCCTGAAGAGGGCTCCACAGCCTCAGAGCTGAAGATAAAGGGAGAGCATCCCTCACCCCGGCAACTGCACCCCCATCCCTCTGCCTCATATTTTCTGTAAAGCCTGAGGAGGGTGAAGGCCAGGAACTGTAAACTGTGGCTCCCTTCTCTTCAGGTCCTATGTGCTCTGGACTCCCTGGGGATGGCCCTGAGCTGGTCCCTCCTGTCCTGCCTGGCATCCTGGCCCTGGCCTACAGGGCAGGACCTGGAGTCCGAGCCACCCTTTCTGCCTCCTGTTCCCCAGCATTGGGACAGAGTGATAATGTCTACTCCCTTCCCTCAAATGTTGAGGCTTCAGTCTTACAAAGCCATCTCCTCTACAGGATATCATTTAATCCTCATAACTACCTAGGAAGAGGCCCGGTTATCCTGGCTTCACAACTGTAGGAGCCACCTCAGAGGCAAGGGCTTGCCCTGGGTCACACGGCTTGTGTCTGGACCAGCCCTCTGCCAGGACTTTTGCTGCAAATCATGGGCTCTTGCTCCCTCCACTCCCAGCACCACCAGGCCCTTGATGGCCATCTCGAGGAGACGGGGCCAGCTGTGCCCTGATGCTTAGGTCTCTGTACAGAGCTCAAAATGGGGCTGAAAAAGGCGCATGGCTTGGAGTCACCAGGGCTTGTTGGGGGTGGGGGGCGAGGGTCAGAACTAGGGTCCTGCTTCATTCCCAAGTAGGGGAACCAGGAAAGGAAGGGAACCAGCTGGGCGGGGCAGAGCCTCCCTAAGGGTGGGGGTGGAGTGCGACGTGCCTGCGCAGGCAAATGTGGACAGAGGGCGCAGGCACACCTGGCAGCCAGGCCGAGCCCGCCAGCCCAGATTCAAAGCAGAGCTGAGGCTGTGATTGGCGGCCCGGGTTCCTCGCTCCACCCCTTCTCCCTCCTCCCAGGAAGCTGGGAAAGGGGTATGGAGTTGAGAATGTCCGCTCCGAAGTCCTTAAGCACCAAGGGACGGTCTGGTTGGCAGTGAACTCAAATTAACTCCCTCTCCTGCCCGAAACCCTGCCGGCACCCTGTCTGGCGTCCCAGCGTCGTCATCAGCTTCTTCAGTGACTCCTCAAGGTCCCGGAGTGGGTGGCCCGGGGCCTCAGGCCATCCATCCAGTCCCTCCTCTGAGCCATCCTTCAGCCTACGGCCTCCTTCAATTGTTTTGACCCTGGCGGGCCTGAAGGTCCCTTATATTCTGACCCCTCTCGACTCCCGCCTGCGCGCCGCCCCAGGAGCAGATGGAGGAGACCCGAGAGGGTCCCCGCCGCCCTTCTGGGCTCCGGTTTCGGCCGCGAGGGGCGGGCCGGGCGCGAGGGGCCAGCTGACGCCGCGGCCAATCATCGCCCGGCCGGCACTACCTCCCGGCCCCAGCCGCCAATCCGGACCCGGCCCGGCCGCCCCCCCGCCCCGCCGCGTCCTTTGTTCCCGCTCGCCCCGGCGGCCCCTGCTGCCCGGCTCCAGGCCTCCGGCGCTGTGACTTCCGGCCCGCGCGCACCGGGCAGTGTACGCGCCCCTGTATTCGGTGTGTGCACACACGTGTGTGCAGGGCCCAGCCCTGTCCGCCCCAGGGACACTCGGGGGCCCCACCTCCAGGCCCAAGCCTATCCGTGGTCTTGCACAGTCGTGTGACTGCGACTGCCCTAGGGACCCCGGAGGGGGCCTGGCCCAAGCCCCCAGTAAAGCTCTTTAGAGAGTCTGAACTTTGACCAGGGGCAGGGGGCCACGGGCGAGCGCCAGTTCCTGGGCGGTGGTCCGGCCCAGGCTGCCCCGTTCTTGGGCCGCGGTTTCCTCGCTCTCACACTTCCTTGCCTTTGCTCAGGCTTCTTCCCTACGAACTTTCAGATAGTAATGAACTCGGAGCCTTCATCCCAGACCTTGGAAGGCTGCATCCTCGGTGACTCCCATCCCGCTTGGGGCGTGGCAGGTGCCTCCCTGCGGTGTGCCTCACTCACCCAGCACGTGGTCGCCTCTCGTCTGGCTTTGCCCATCAGCAGCAGTGAGCCCAGGGTTCAGGCTCAGCGAGGCCAGCACCTGGCAGAGGGGGTTGCTCCATGCACAGCTGCTGAAGGGGCAGAAACAAGCCCTCATCCCAATCGCTTTGGGGGGTCACACAGCATTTTAAGGCCTAATATTGGTTCCCCCTGAGATTGAGGCTTGTTATCCCAGGCCTGTTATAAAAAATTAGAAGCTAAAATCGTCAAAGAAGAGAGTGTCTGGTAAGGAGCCATGGCATCCTCACAAACCACAGCTCCTGCCGTGCCAGGGACCTACCCTCCTGAGCTACTGCCGCTTCCCAACTCTCACAACCAGTGCACCCTCCTCTTGTTCTCCTCTCCTTCCTTGAAGTCCCCTCCCTTGACCTCTGAGCCTCCTGCTCAGGACTCCATCCTCAGACCCCTTCTCCCCTTATTCCCTCCACCGTCCATGAAGTCATCCACTCCCAGACCCCCACCTGCCTGCCCTGCCCTGTCTCCTGGGGCTTCTGGAGACCTCCACCTGGACAGGCCTCAAGCATCTCAAACCCAGTTTGTTTCAAACTCAAGGTCCTCATCCTGCTGTGTCTACTCCTGTATCTACAAAGGACTCCCATCCTCCCCAGTGCCCAGCCAAAGACCTTGGTGCATCCCCACCTGCCTCACCTGCCATCCACTGTGACCCAGTCTGTGGCTCCCAGATCTGGCTGCCCCACTGTCCCAGGGCCAGCACCCAGGCCCACTGTTCTAATCAGCCTCCTTGCTCTCTGCTTCCGCAGTCTGCAGGGCCCACTGCTTGCACGTTTCCTTCCCCCCATTGCCTTGGCATCCAGTCTCAATTCCTGGGTACTGGGGACAAGACCTTGCCATTAGGCCCTGCCTGCCTTCGTGTCTCAGCCACAGGCACACAGAATTACTTCAGTTGAAGCCCTTGACAGGAGGGTTGGGAATGGGTCTACCCTCTTGGGCCCCCTAACAGACACAGTGCTAGGCACTGGGACATCAGAGGAACAGCTAAGGCTTTGAGGCAGACTGGCTCAGCAAATAGGCTCTGCAAACAGGAACATGTGGCCTGGCTCCTGGCTCTGCACTTGCCTACTTTGCGACTTCAGCTCTGTTAGTCACCCTCTCTGGCTGTCATGCCTCAAATGCAACTCATATTGCCTCCTTGAAGGGCTAGAGGAGAACTTAGGGCCAAGACTGGGCAGGGGCTGCCTCCCCTCCCAGGTACTCCCCAGAGCCCCAGCTTCTAATCACCTGTTGGGGGTTGGGGTTGGGCCTAAGATGGAAGAGCCATTCGGGAGACACTGGAAAGAGGGGACGGGCAGGGGGAGAGCGAGGGAGGGGAGTCTGACAAAGGAGCCCAGCTGCTGTTTGCACACAAACCCTAAGTTGATAATGAGTGGAGGGGCGGGGTGGGGAAACGTCTTGGCAGGAGCCCCTGCCAGCTGAAGAGTCTGCCCAGAGTCACTGTGGCCCTCCCTGCTCACACCCAGCCCTACATCTGCTCCTAGGACTGCAGCAGGGGAGGGCAGGAAGGGCTCAGGCGTAGGCCCAGGGCTCGAATCCCCCCCTTCAGGCCATACCCATCCTGAGAGCAGCCCCAGGGAGCCCACAGGAGGGCCAGAGCCTAAGGGAGCCTGTGGACTCTCCTGGGGCCGGAGCAGGCCCAGACTCCCAGTCTCTGAGCTCCTGGGCAGAATGAAGGCCCTTGGAGGAGCTCAGAGCGCCTAGAGCGCTGGAGAAGAGAGGAGGCTCCCAGATGGGAGGCCTGGAAAGGCCCTCTGCCCCTGGGGCCTCCCCAACAGGGGCAAAGCTGCAAACCAGGGCTGGGGGGAAGCCAGGAGGCTCCCATCAGCCTCTTGGTCCCCAGTAATGCCAGGAGGGTATCAGACAGGATGCAGATAAATAAGGTCCCAGAAATACCAGCTGGGACCCTGGGTGTCAGGAGTGGAACTCCCCCCCCGCACCGTTTGGTCACCCACACCTAGAAAGCTGTGTGTGGCCCTGGAGCCCTACTCCACCTGTGCCCATTTCCCGCTGCCCCCAGGGTCTGGCTGGCCTGTCAGCGTCTCCCTGGGCGTACAGCCACCCCATGCTTCCGGCTGGCTCCTGCCATGTGCGCTGTGGGTGCAGCTGGCGGGCTGTGCCTGTACAAGAGCATGTGCTCCTGCTGCTCTGTGTGCCAGCCTAGCAACCACTCCCAGGGGTCAGGAGAGGCAGCACCAGGGATGGCAGCGCCCGTGCACACCACTCTGCCTGCCACCTCCTCTTCCCTGGATGCTTGAGCTCCCTGCCAACACCTGAAGAGGGTGTCTAGGAGAGGGTCAGCCTGGAGCCAGGCTGCAAGGACAGAGGCGGGACCACGGCAGCCTGCACATCTGGGGCACTTGGGCTTCCGTAGGCCAGTCCCAGAGGAGCCCAGGGCTGAGTTTTGTGGGGAGCAGCAGGGAGGGCACCTCCACCAGGTGGACTGCAGGCTAGAGCCCGCCGAGGGAGAGGACAGTTCCCTTCAGTCCCCTTCTCAGCAGTTCCGCTCTCCTCTCATGGCTGCCATGGGATTGGGTGCATCAGGAGGGGAGAGAGGGCAGCCCAGGGAGAGCGGGGCAAAGCCTGGAGATGGGCCAGAGAGGGGTACAGGGACGGAGATTCACAGTGAGGAGGAGGCATGGGGCCAAGGAGCACAGGAGCCTTGGACACCAGGGTGAGTGAAGAGCTTGTCCTGGAGGCATGGGAGCCCCAGAAGCTGCGGAGCAAGGAGCAGCAAGATGGAGAGCGCAATGGCAAGACCACGGTCTTGGTGTAGTGAGAGGTGGTGGGGCGGGTCTGGGTGTGGGAGAGCTGTGGCTCTGGTGTCCTGGAGTCAGACAGACCCGGATTCCAATCTAGACGGAGAGGCTTCCTGGGCCTCAGGCCCTCAGCTGTAATCTGGGGACACCGGGAGGCCTCCCTGGCGGGTGTGTGGGGCTGGCTGGATGATGTAACCACGTGGGAGCGCTCCTGTCACTAGCGGGAAGGAGTGACCCGAATGGGAACTTGGGCTCCTGAGTCACACGGTGGCCTCCCTGTGGCAGAGGAGTGCCCCGCTGCTCACTCCCATTCCCAGGTGGGGGGTGGGGGGGTGGGGGCGATAGTAGGAACAGTGAGATGTGTGGACTCCCTAGGGGGGCCGTGCAAAGCAGTGGCCATGCAGCTGGGACCCACAAGTGCAGGATGTGTACCTGAGCCCAAGCTCAGCTCGAGCGGCATGTGGGAGGACAAGAACAAGGGGTGTTGGAGTACGGCTTGCAGAGGCAAAGCACTTTGAGGTTCCCCAAGGCCCCCCAGGCAAGGCCTGGGTACCAGTAGGGAAAAGGCAGGGTGGGGGCAAGAAGCCAGCACCATATGAGATTCTGGATAGTGAGTAGACATGAAAAGGCCACTGGAGTGTAGAAAAATAGAGCAGCCCTTCTCCCCTGCCTGGATGTGTGTGCACACGTGCCCATTCTGTTGATCCTGACTGGGTATGTGTTCAGGGACATTTTCCTGGAGCTTGATTTCAGAAGTAAGCACAGGACCAGCCTTGGCAGGGGGCTTCAGGAGCACCAGGTCCTAAGGATGGAAAATGCCCACTCAAGACCCCGAGGCTAGTGCCAAGGAAGCCAGCCTGGTGCCACCCTGAGAGGGGACGAGGCTGGCTGGGGCCCAAGGCCTTACCCAGCCCACTCTCCCAGGCCCAGGCCACAGAGGAGGCATTGATGGCCAAAGGGGAGCCAGAGGCCTGCAGCTGGTGCAGCGTGGGCACCGCCAGGCTTTGGAGGGGGAGCAGGAGGACACCCCCAAGCCTCGGTCGTGCTCCAGGGCTTAGGACTGGGCATCTGTGGTCAGTGTGGGTGCCCTGCACATCCTTGTCCTGAGGTGCTTTTGTGTAGCAGGCAGGGTGCCTGACTTGGTGCCCACATGCCCCAGAAGGGAAAAACATGGGCCTTCCTTCCCAGGTGTTGGCAGTAGGCAGAGGCCCCCCATCTACCCTTGTACCCACAGTGGCTATTCTCTGCCTTGCCTGACCTTCTACACCAGGCAGCATTGGAGCACTGGTACCCGGCCTACCCCTCTAGCTGTGCTTTTCACTCCTGGACTCCCAGTGAGCCTCTGCTTGCCCAGCACGCCCCCACCTCCCTCTCATGCTCCGCTCTGGGCCCTGAGTCCACCGGGCCCCTTACATCCTTGCTCACGCCGCCTGTCTGCCAATTCTCAAGTTTTCCCTACCCCTCAAGACCCAGCTCAGGCTTGCCTACTCCATGGATCCTCCCAGGGCTACTCCAGGCTAATTGAGGCCCTTCTAGGGTCCCCCTGCATTTTGCAGGCACCTCCACTGTAGATATCATCTTAATTATTATGCTACATTGTAACTGTTCACATACAAAGCTCCTTAGGGGTAGAACTCAACTCAGTATCTCTCTCTCTCTTCACAGGCACTGGATAAACACTGGAGTGGCCAGCGGCCAGCTCTGCCTCTCCCGGCTTCTTGCCTTTGCCCGTGTGAGCTCTCCACTCCAGGGACCACCTTGCCAGGTTGCTTTCTGCTGAACAAACTCTGGCACTGCAACTGCTGCAAGCCAAAGCCCAGCTCCATTCACACCCCCCAGGCCTGGGCCCAGGCGAACACACACACTCATCAGACATGCAGACACACAGACGTGTACACACTCAGACGGGCACAGACTCAGGCACTCACACACCTCTGCACACATGGACAAATGCAAAAACAGATGTGCACAAGCACCAACACTTATTGATACATGCTCACACTGCCACAGATATACACATGCAGACATACACACACATGCATGCACGCCACATATAGGCACATCTACAGACACCCACATCCAGGCACACACTGACAGGTATGCACATACAGTTGCACAAACAGAACACACATGCACATATGGGTAGTACACCTAGCCAGACCTTAGGTGCAGGAGGAAGAACTGATCTAGGCCTGCAGTTGCCACCTCCTCCCTCCCAGAGCCACCAGGCCGGCAGAGGGCGCCCGAGGCCCCTTCCCTCCTGACCCAGCCACCAAAGGAGGGAGAGCACATGGTTGCCACCCACCCTTCCAAGCCAGGTCCCCTTTGTTCCCCCACTCAGGAGGAGGCCACTGCCTGGGGATCCCCAGCTACAGGGTCCTCCAGGCCCTGCTAGGTCATGTTCATCTCAGCCCCGGAGATAAGCCTGGGGGGCCATGGAGCAATGAGAGGAACGGAGTCTCCAGGCCCGTGCCTAGTGCTGGGTGGGACAGTCACCAGGAGGGAGTCAGCTTATCATCCACGCCCCCTGCCCCCCATGCAGCTCCCAGGGCCCTGCAAGCCCACACCTCTCATAGGCCTGCAGCCCTTTCCCCCTTCCCCATTGTCTCTCCAAAAGTTTGTTAAGCTGTTGTTGCCAGGGAGGGGGGCTTGGGAACCCTGAAATAGGAGCTAGGCCCCTGTCGGCGAGCACTTCAATCCTTCCCTTTCTCTAGTGCCCAGCTCTTCCAGCCTCACCAAGCCCCTGGTGAGGTCTTTGATTCCTCAAGACTGAAGCCCGAGGTCTCCCCACTCTCACTGAAACCCAGAGTCTTGGAGCTGCACTAAGCAGAGATTACAGGTGGGAGTCATTCAAGACCCACCTCTGCACTTTACAACTTAGAGGGTTAGAGGTCCTTGGGCAAGTGATCTACCCTGAAAGCCTCCGTTTTCTCATCTGTAAAATGGGCATCTTAACAGTCCCTGCCCTGCAGGTGGATAAGGACAATCAAAGCCGCTATGCAGGGCCGGGGTGTGGACTCTTGTGATTACAGTGTATTGGGCCCTTTCCTGGCTGAGCCTCTGGAAGAGTGTTTGGACCCCAGCAGGGAGCCATGCCGAATGTGCTCCCGAAGCCCTGGGCCATGGACAGGCTGGGAGTCAGCCAGGGAATGCTGCACCTCTGCCACCAGCAAGCAACATGCATCAGGGACAGCCTGGCAAGACACCAGGTCTTGTTTTCCAAGTGGTTTGTTTCTCGAGGGACTTGAGCATCTATTCCTGGTGGAGCTGAGCTCTTGACCTGGCCATGCACCTTGGCTGAACAAGGTTCCTCCTCCTCAGAAACCCAAAAGGGGAGGACTAGGCTGGTCTTCCACGTCCACTGCCCTCCTTCACCCTTCCCAACTGTCCCACTGTAATTAGGCTATTTGCAGTTCAGGTGGGGGTTTCTGTGCCTCATCTCCACCCCCAGACTCAGGCTGGCCCCAGGTGGGGGGGGGTCTTCCCTCCCCGAAGGGCATTGCTGCCTTCCTGAAGGCAGGTGGGGAGCCCTGGCCAAGCCAGTGGCAGGGGTGGGCCCGCCTGTCCCCTGCTGCCTGGCCCCCTTGTTCGGTGGTCAGCCGTGTGTGGGGCTCGGCAGGGCCTGGGCAGGCTGCTTTAGTCATTGGCAGCGCGGCCGCACTCCAAGTGAATTAGCTGGTCCTCGGGGAGTGAGTGCTGAGGCCTGCAGGCTCCTGGCACAGGCCAGTGATTCATTCCCCACAGCCTCACCCGCCAGAGGCCAGTGGCGTCCCTGTCCCCAGACCACTGGCCTGGCTGGCGACTGGGGAATGGGAGGATGGTGCCCAGGGCAGCCCTGGCTGCCCATTCACTGTCCCTATCACCCCGTCAGTCAGGCTGCTCCTGCATCCTGGCTCCCTGGGCTGGAGCTTGCCTCCATCCGTCTGCCCTTCCCTCACGTAGGCCTGGCAGCCCTGGGTCTGTGTCTGGTCCTGCTTCCACCAACCTGGCCCACACTGCCAGGTTCTGTCTCCCACTTCCTTCATCCCCTGGGGACCTTGAGTGACCCAAGAGAGACCCCCTCATCCTCTTCCCCCCTCCCTTCGTGCCTCCCTGACTGCCTCAACTAAAGCCCTAGGATCTGTTTAACTGGTCTTGATGAAAAACAGAGGCTCTGCGCATGCAACAGGATGATCCCAGGAACTGCCTGGGGCCAGTTCCCGCCAGCCAGAGGCTGGGTCTCAGCTTTGGGACTAATGTGGATGAGGAAGGCACCCCCTCGGTCTCTGCCACGGAAGCCCTAAGAGCCCACACAGGTCGCTTCAATGACCCTCCCTGCCCCACCACTCATTTTCATTTATTCAACAGGAAATAAGTATTCAGAAGCAGGTGTTGATGACTGAATGAATGAATGCCCTTGCCCAACAAGCAACTGTCACTTCCCTTCATCAACTCATGTGACCCATGTCATCTCAGATCTCTCTGGCTTGGAAATTGTCCTCCTGCTGCTACACAGTGGAAAGCACCCCCATTTCACGGCCAGAAGACCTGAATTCCAGACCCAGCCTGTTGTCTACATGTTGAGCTGTGTAATCATGTCTGTGAGCCAACAGATCCTCTGGTCATGTGGGGCTGGTCCCCCTCCCCCAGGCTGGCTTTGAGGATTAGAGGCCTCTTATCTTGCACAAGCAATGCAGGGCACAGAGATACCACCCAAATGGCAGGCACGAGAGGACTCCGCTCAAAGTGCTCTTCCTGGAGGTGACTTCCTAGCATTTATGTGTACAATTTCCCCTGTATTATTCTATAATCCTTGATGGGTTGCTCTGTAATTGTTCTCAGATTGTTTCATCATAATAAATAGCATCTGCAGAGCAGTTTACAACTTACAAACTGCAACTTTTTCCTCATCTTCTACCTTTGCAAAAAGAAACAGGATCAGAAAAATTAATTGATTTCTCCAAGACCAGCCTGTGTGGAGGAGGCAGAGCTCACCCCTTCCCAGCCTATGGGGCTATTGTTCCCTAGCCCCAATGTGTCCCCAGTTCCAGGCAGGGGAGGAAGTCACAGGGAGGGAACTTGGCAGGAGACAAGGAGGCTACCTGGGATTTGATGGTTGACAGGGGAAGTGGGTATTTCACTCAGCACCAGGTAGGCTGGGTGCATGGGCATCTGTGCAAGAGTGTGCGCTGACCTCTGTGTGCAGGTGTTCAGGCTGAGACCAGGTGACCCCCAAAGGGGGCTTATGGAGGGCTCCTTCCTCCCAGGGTAGGATGTGGGACCAAGTTAGTTCCACAATCCCTTTCTCTTCTTAGGGTTAGGTGGCTTGGAAACTCTAGAAAAAGACTGAGCCAAATGAAATGCTTCCACTGGAACTGAAGTACCATTATCACCCAGGTGAGCTGCGTTATTAGCTCCTTGATTTGCTTTTTTTTGTTCTGTTTTGTCAGAAAACAGGCACCAGGGAGGGACCTGGATTTATCCCAGAGGCACAGTGAGGTGAGGATGAAGATGGAGACACACAGCTAGGAGCCACGGATGAAGGGCTCTGCCGGAGGAGAGGGCAGGGCAGGGAGGGGTGGTTGGCAGGGAAGGCACTGCTCACCTCTGAAGTCCCAGCCTAGAGAATGCCTCCTTTGGGAAGCCCTCCGTAACTACTCAGGCAGAGTTCGTCTCCTCTCTTTTCCTGGTTCCCACTGCTGTGGCCCTTGACCCACTTAGTGTGGACCCTCTTGACTGTGCCTGCCTCCCCCACTGGGTGGTGAGCAGGCCTTGGAGCCCGTGTGAGTATGCGTGTGTACGCTTACTGTGGGGAAGGTTAAAGTGCAGAAAAGTACAAAGGAGAATGAAGCAAATACCCTGTACCTGTGGGGAGAAGGTTTGCACTCCGGCCTGCAGATGAGAAGGGTGCTTTCACAACACCTGACATCCCAGGCACATGCTCATGTCTGCACACACATGAACACACATCTCTGGCCCACATTCATGAAACATGTCACCCAACATTAATATATGTTCACAGTTGTACTTACAATGCACGTGCACACCCATAATTTGGATGTACACGGACTGGAAAGAGGCCTGTTTCAGAGAAGAGAAGCTGGGCCGAAGCCAGGGGTGTGGCCACTGTGTGCCTGTCAGCGGAGGGTGTCTGGGCTGGTGGCCATTCCCACTTCACACTTCCATCTGGATGGGCAAGGAAGGCTCCCTCATCTACCTAGAGTCCACAGGTGAGCCAGCAGTGTTGGGGTTCCCTGGCCCTCCTTCTGGGGTTTCATGCTGCAACCCTTGGTTCTTTCCTGGCCTTTCCTGAGGGACCACCTGCCAGACTAGTCCCCTGACCTCCAGCAGCGGGGAAGTAGGCAGCCCTGGTTGCTGGATGACTTACACGTGGGTTCTGCCACTGTGGACAGATAAGGACTGAGGCCACCTGGGTGGGGGACCCAAGGGCAGGGATCAGAGCCTTCAGGGCAGAGCTGGGTGACCTTGGAGCTAATACCACTAACTCACTAACTGCAGTGCCACAGTTTCTTTTTGTTTTTTAGTATGAAACATTTTATTAGATGAACTCATTTATTTATTTGACACATTAATTAAGCAAAGAAAAATATATGCAAGTGCATAAAAAGAATCACATTCTCATACTATTTGAACACACAGCTGTGGTCAAAAATAATGACTTGTGGAATGGATCTCAGATTTACTGCAAAAGACACCCTGTACAGGAAAACGTCAAGCTTCCGACTTCACTGACTCCAGTACTAAACGTGCTTCCGTATGTTCGTCAGCTTCTTCCAAATCTTTTTCATTCTCTAAACTGTGCAGCTTCCAGCCTACGCTGGCGATCCGGGATCATCATCCGAGGCTCTTGAAGGATCTCTGCCTGTTTTTTAATGGCATGATTTTCACCATCTTCAGCTTTCATTTTTTCAATCTTTTCTTCTTGTTGTTTTGCTTCTTTTTCATACGTCATTTTTTCTTTGACCCGTCACTTCACCACGCCGATTGTCATCTTGCTCTGCCTCCCGCGAGGACTGGCCGTAGTCCCTCGCGTGCCACGGGAAGGGGCGCCACGGTTTCTTGAAGGGCAACAATCATGAGTTTGCACACCAAGAAGGGAGATTACCACCAAGTAATACTAATACAAATTACCAAGAGCTTCTGAGTTGTGGGTTGCTCTGTTATTGGGATGTGAACAAAACGATGGCTGCCCAGTGTCCCGGAAAAGCCCAAATGCCCCCAACATTCTGCAGAGCAGCTCAGCTCTCTCCACCCTGACCTCAGCTCTGCTCTGGGCCCAGTCGGTGGTTCCAGAGCCTCAGGTGCTCAGGTGGACCAGAGGCTCTAAGCCTCAGAGAGCAGGTGAGGTTTTGAAAGGGTCTCATCTGCATTTCACTGTAAATCTGTGAGCCCCTCAGGGCCCCTGGGCCATTTCCCTCAACCCTGGAGCCCATTCATGGAGTGCCGGGGCACCGACTGGGTGGCAGCTCTTCCCAGCCTGCCTTTGGGCTCTCTGAGGGCCCAGCCAAGACCCCGTCATGGAGCGTCCAGGCTGATGGTCCCAGAGAGGGGCAGTGAGGCTGTCGGTTCCCATGGTTCCGAGCTTCTGGTCCTGGGAGGTCTGGGCCACACTTCCTAAAGGCTGAGCAGCATGCAGCACTCTAGGGACATGCCTGTCCCCTGGGGGGAGAGCCGGATCTCAATTATTTGCTATAAATGCCATGGAGGGGGTCATGGAGAGGGGTGGCTGATGTTTCACTCATCTTTAAATAATGCAACGAACTTTACCATCTCTCAGAAAGCAGATAATGATAATGGGAAAAAGGAAGGTGGGAGCAAAGTGGTGGGGGGGGGACGCTGGGTGGTCAGAATCACCGAGCCAGGGCATGGCAGGGCTGGGCAGCAATCACTCATGGGTCAGGGCAGGGCTGAAGGGAGGCCATGCGTGGCGGCAGGGTTGAGGGGAATGACCTGTCTCCACCCACCTGCTCCCTCTGGGGGCCTCTGTTTCCTCTTCTGTAAATGGGGCACCTACCTGGGTTTGTGTGAGGCTTAAATGGCACAATCTGCACAAAAGTGCTTCAGGTATCAAGGGCTCCAGCTTATTTAATTAATCACCACTTTAATTAACTTAGGCCCTTGTTCTAAAGTTCTAGAAATGGCCTAAAGGCCAAAAGGAAAAAAAAAAATCACTGGAGAAGTTAGGCTAAGGGAAAGTACGGCAAGAAATGAAAGGAAGCCAGGGGTAGGTTAGTCCCACCAACCTTGGGGTATGCTCTGGAACCCAGAGGTGCCCTCAAGCTGGGTGCTGAGCTTCCCGCAGCCCAGACAGGGAAGTGTGATTACTTACAGGACAGGGGAGGGTCCGTGAGGAAAAAAATGAAACAAGTGACTGGGGCAAGTGTTAAGAGGTTGTTACTGATTCCCACTTTACAGGTGAGGAGACAGGACATGGAGGCTGAATCTGCCCTGAGGACCCACACTCCACAGCACAGAGGCGGGCATGGAGCCCTGGTGCGGGGGCTCCAACCCCTAACACGGGAGGCCAGAAGGGGGACCCAGAGGTGTGCTGCTGACCGCCACGCCACACGGCCCTGCTGGTGCTGAGGCCAAAGAGAAATTTGTCCTGTGCGTCACTATATATTAGGCAATGTTGTATTTCCACAGCCCAGAGCAAGGCCATGGAATTGGCAGCTTGGAGAAATGTTCAAGGCAGATGTTACCAATTGTCCACTGATGCCATGAGGAAGCTCAATGGGGCACCCTGGGAGAACTCAGGTTTAGGAGGCTAAATCCCTGGTGAATCCTTGGTGATAGTTGCAAAGTGCCCTTTCTTTCAGGTCACCGGTTCCCACCGGAAGATCTTGCCTTACAACCAGAAAATCACCTATTTGGGAAGATGTCCCTGTTCCCTGCCTTCTGAAAGGCATCTGCTGGAGGATGAGGGCCTCAGCTGGTGAAAAAAAAACCCCTTACCAATCAACAGAGGAACCCCCAAGCCCCTGTCCCTGACATCGCGGAAGTGGGTGGGCAAGCCTGGTGATGGTAGGGCTGCTTACGACCAGTGATGTTTCGCTCGGAAAGCTGGACTCTGGCCCTGCAACCGCACGTGTCTGGGGCTCCAGAGCCAGGCTGCCGGTTTCAAGTTCCAGCTCTGATGCGTACTTTGAGCAACACCTGCCCATTCTGCACCTCAGTTTTCCCTTTCATAAGGTGAGGATAACAAGCCTCATAGGATTGAATGAGTTAATGTGCGTCTAGAACTCAGACCAATGCCTGGCTCAGAGTTTGCTTCGTAAATAGGAGCTGCCATTCCCCTGTTGCCTCTCTTCCACTTACAGCTCTACCTGCTGGGGCTGGGGCTGCAGTCACCTGCTGCACCCGATGGGGAAGGTCTTCGGAGTTCTAGCCTGGTAGCTGTGCATCGAGGTGAAAGGATACGCAGTGAATGTCTCTGCTTGGCTGGGGCAAGCCAGGTTTCAGGAGTGCCCCTCTTCCTGCTGACCCTCCTGCCCTGCTGTCCCATTCATGTGCATGCCTGGCTTGTTCCATGTTGGAGCTGCTCGGAATCTCACCCCTTCTCTCCCTCGCATCACACTCCGACTTCAGGCTGTGCCCGTTATTGGAGGTGCCTGTCAAGTTCTCCTTGCTCCAGCAAGTGTCCCTGTCTGGTCTGACCTGGTCTCTGAGTTTTCAGAGCTGATGTCAGCCACAGATCCAGTCGTTCAGTGAGAGGGGAGGGTGGGGTGGCACAGAGCCCTGGCAGCCAGGGCCACGAGGGCTCTGTCTCTGGCCAGGGGGACACTCTGCTGGCAAATCAGGCTGGCTCCCATTTTGGGTCCCAGCATCTCCATCTGTAAATGAGGTTCTTTCCCATCCTCTCCATCTGCAGGGGTGCTTGCCATAACTCTTTGAAGTGTGTTCAATTTTTCTCTTCTCTGGCACAGACCAGGCGTCAATACCCTGGGATGGGGGCTCAGAGGAACAATGGGTCCAATTTCATTTGATTCAGAGAAATTGAACAGTCAGTTCTGATGAAGTGTAGCCAGATGTACACCGTGGGGCCATGCCAAGTGGGGACACACCAGACCTGTCCCTGCCCACCCTCACAGCTAACGGCACGTGCAGGGAGGTGTTTACATGACTGTCCATGCCCCGAAATCCCCTCTCATTTCAGCCTGGATGACAGGAACAGTACAGGGTGGGACAGGACAGGGACTTGCTCAGAACCAGCATCAGTCAAGCTGAGTGGGCCCTCCAGTTTCTGGAGTGCTGTGTTCCTTCCTGTCGGGGGCCCTGAGAGGAAGAGAGGCTGGGACTGAAAGGACAAAGCACAGAGGACCCCCTACTACTGCCTGGTGACAGCCATACACAAGCTGAAAGCCTTAAGTGACCAGAAGCTCTGGTTCTCAGCTAAGGATGTTTCCTAACACTTGTCCCTCCCTGCTTTGGGAGCTGTCTCCTTTCATACAGGCTCACTTATTAACATTAATCGTTAATTTCCAATTTTCCTTTTATCTTTCTCTGCAGGTGTTCAGAACACATTTTACTTTCCATCATGAAATGCTCCTGAATTCAAATTCAGCCTTGCTGCATAGCAGTAGTGACTCCTGAAGAACCTTCTGGAACACATATGGCCCAAGAGGAGACTGATAACTACCACTGTGATAAATATTTTTGGGGTCTCAAAACCATGTCTTGGACAAGGACTGTACCTCAGAAAACTCTGGCCCTGTGAAAAGCCCAGGACAGAGGGGGGACAAACAGCCATGCTGTTCTCCCTAGGAGCTGGGCCATCTTCTTCGGTTTGGTAAGTGGGAAAACTGCGACCCTGCCAGCAGCCGAGTGTCTGGCTGATGCTTCCGAGGTAACACTCTTAAAGCACCTAAGTGGCCAGAGAGACCAGCGAGCCTGGAGAAAGCTGCTGAGAGCCAGCAAACGGTCACACTTCAAGGCCTGGCCACAAGGCAGCAAGTTGAGAACACGCTGCAGCCGCGGAGGGCACGAGCTGGCCCAGTCCGGGTGTGTGAGCTCCGGGTCTCCTCTCAGGCTCTACATGCACTTGGAGCTGGCACTTCCCTAGAAAAGGTGTTACCACCCTCCCCTTGGCTTCCCTGGGGGAGCTGTGAGTTCTGGGTAACACTTCGTCCACCTTTGAGATTCTCCTACAGAATTGTCCAAGAGAGAGCCTCACCTTTTTCCCCCTGTGAGATTCTCAGAAAGCCTCTGGGAAGAGAGAATATTTTTGGAAGGAGCCTGAGAAATCTCCTCTCCCCAGTTCTGAAGACCCTTGTTCCCCCTGGATCTAGAAATGAATTGATTCCCATGCCTATGACCTTCACTGTGCATAGCAGCCTTCACCTCACATGGCAGCCAAGAGCCCTCCAGGGTGGGCGTGGGAGGTCCTGGTCCTGGCACTGCCAGCTTGCTCTGTGATCTTCGCTATGCTCCTCAGTCCTTCTGCTCTGCCATGTGCAAACCCAGTGCTCCCAGTGTCAGCTGGTTCTCCATGGCAAAGTGGGAGGCTAAGGCCACAGGACCCTTCTTCTTGGCAGTGATTAGAGATTTCTTCAGAAATACCATTCTCACCAGCATGTGATCAATGTGTCCCAGTGTGCCTGGGAGTTTCCTGGGTACAGCACTGTGACTCCTGTGTCCAGACACAACCTGGACAGCTGGCCACCTCATCTGTACTCCTCTTTGGTGGGAGCAGCAAATCCTGGCTGGTGGTGTGTCCCCCTTCCCACACACCTAGTCCTGCCAAATGAGACTAGGGGTGGCTTCTCCACCAGGGGTGAAGGGAAGATAGAGAAGACCCATCCGAGGTTAAGAGAGCAAAGAGGAGGCTCTGAGATGTTGAAGAGCTTGCCTCTCATCCACTTCAAGCTTACCTGGTCTGGCTCTGACCTAGCCCAGGACACACAGACCCTCAGCTCCAGCCTACTTGAGGATCTTGTCTTGTTGGGTTCCCATGTGGGGCTGGGTGGCAGGAAGGGACAGGTTGGAGGTGCCCAGCTCAGTGCCTCCTCATGGTCACCTCTAGGTGTTTCACCTTTTCTCCGGTGCACTGTCCTCACTGGCGTTCACATGCTGCGGGCCTGTGAAAAGCCCAGGACAGAGTGGGACCGAACAGCCACGCTGCTTTCCCTGGGAGCTCTGTGTGCTGGCGCACATGCTCCCTGACTGGCACCTTCACCTGCCACAGTGATGCTGGGCCCACACACTCACAAATGGTACACAGAGCTTAAGTAAAACACCCACAGAGCTTGAGTGCAAACAGGCTCACACACATGGACAAATGCAGGGAAGAGGGGCCGGGAAATGACAAGGGCAGGAAGAAGATTCCTGGGGACATTGTAGGAGGCTACAGGGAGTCCAGAACTGGCACCACAGCATAAGTGTGCTCAGGAGACGGTGGCCAGGTACACGGCACACAACCTCCCCTGGACTCCTTATGTCCTCTCCAACCAAGCTCCAGTTTGGCATTAGTTTGGCAATGGGCCCCCAAACATCAAGAGATGTTCCCTAACTTCTCCCTGGCAGACAGGAGCCTTGGGGCAGCCAGACCTGTGTGTGTACCAGGGACTAAGGGCATAGCTCCCTGGGAGGACAAGCAGGCTGGGGAGTGCTGCACAGGGAGCAGGCATGTGGGGGGTGGTTCTTACACAATGCTGTTAGGGCTCTGCAGGGCAGGAGAGTTGAAAGGCCCCTGGCAGTTCCCCAGGAACTTACACCTGGGCAAAGAAACCAAAGCCGGAAACTCCTGGGTTTCTGAAGGTTGGGAAGACGGGACTGTTTGAGGCCTGCTCCACTCAGGCTGCCCCCCCAGACTCTGTCATTCCTCTGAGGCCAGAGGACTGCCAAGCAGGTTGGGCACCAAATCATAGGCTTCCAGAAACTCAGCTAGGCCAGTGCTTTTATTTCCCACCGAATATGGGAAGAATTTGTTAAAATCATTGTTCCTTTGTCCAGAGGCCTGCAAACACTGTGAAACCAACCCACTTAGGTAGAAATGGCAGTTGGAAAAGGGAGTCTGAGAACACTGATCATTTCCCCGGATGTGCCAGACAGTATTTTAAGCACGTTCTGAATATTAACTTGTTCAGTTTCCACCATAACCCTGGAAAGTAGGTACTGTTATTGTCATCTCAATTTTTTAGGTCAGAAAGCGACTTGCCCAATTTCACACAGCCAATGTGTAAGCAGGGCTGGGACTTGAACTCAGGCCGCTTTAACAGTATTTATATTCTTTCAGTTATTTTGGGATCAAGCAGAATTAGAGACAACCAATTAGGAATACATTGGAAATGGCATAGCAGCAAGGGTTGCAAACTTCTGTGCCTACAGGGCTAGGCATGTGAAATGAATGTGTGACTCAGGCTGGGTAGGGAGAGGCCTGTGGTCCAACTGGAGAGTGTGTAGGCAACCCAGAGGTGGCCCTATGCAAATTCCTGAAAACAAAACTTGCCTAGAGGCCATGTGGGGCCCCTGGCTGAGAGCAGCTCTAACCTAAGCCCTGTATCCCTTGTGCTATAAACAGTCCCATGCCAAGAAATGCAGTCTACCAGTATATACCAGCTTGTCTTGGGGATTTAAAAGGCCACAGAAGCTGCAAAGGACTGAGATGCATCAGTGAGTGGAAGTGACGGGGCAGGAAGAACAGCCAGTTCAGAAACTGCAAAGGAGGTGGGGACTTGCTTATCACCAGAGGAATAGGCTTTTAATAGCCTAAAAAAATTCCACCACTTATGAGCAAATACCACAGTTCTATGGCAAGGAGAAGGTCTAGGAGGTGACTTCTACTCTAGGACTCATCTAACAACGTGCATTTTAGCCCCAGCCTGGTCACTTGGTTATTGTGTAAGGCCCTTCTATACTGCCTTGGTCGGCTTTTTTGACTTGTTCAATGGATAATGACCAACTAATTAGAGGTTGAAACTATACATTTGCTGATTTTCAATTGGTCTTGACCTACAAAAATACCAGTTTCACATGATTCGGATCCATAATTGTCCTACCTACCTTGCAAGATGCAGAGAATAAATTAAAATGCTTAATGCCATGTACACAGCTGGCGCTCAGTGAATGCTGGTTCCAGAACCAGGTGGGCATGAGCCTTATCAGCTTCCAGCAAAGCCAGCTGAATGGAGACAGGGTCAGGTAAAGTAGTACTCCGAGGGAAATTCACATTCACCTCTCTGCTCCTGGGTGTTTGCCTTCCCCACACCCTGGCCAAAATCCTTAACAGTAACGTAGTTTACAGCTGCGACACTGAGACAACTGCCCAAGGTCGCCATCCAGACAGGGAAGAAGGCTCAATCGCCTAGTTGTGGCACAAATCAAGCTCTCGCGGTATCTGGGTTCTGGGGACTGTACGATCTCCTCGACGGTAACAGGAGAGTAACGGATGCACCACCGGTGCTGGGCGCTGTCTTGCCCCATTGACGATGCCGCACAATCCCTCCACCTCTCGGAGAATGTGGCACAAAGGAGGCGATGGCGCCGGCAGCGGCCGAAGAGCTCCTTCCTCCTCTGGGGCGAAGGGTGGCTCCAGGTCCGCGCAGCATTAAAGGCAGCTGGCGGCGGATGGGAGGAGACTGAACAAAGAGTTGGGACGCGTGGTCCTCGGGGACACCATTGTGACTCCCTTGGACTGGCGCACGCCTACCCCTGGGGGGAATTCCACCTCCAGCCTTTGGGGCTCCCTGGGACAGGGCGAAGCCCCGCGGGCGCCCCCTCCGCCACCGCGTTCCTCGGATGGGACCACGAACCCCCGGCAGCGGGAGGTGGTGCGGTGCCCCCGCCCTGTCCAGCACCTGCCCCACTTTTCTCCCGGCCAAATGACAGGAGCCCGAACCTCTCTCTCTCTCCCCAAAGCATACTTGCTCGGGAAAGCCCCACAGGCCAGTGGCCAGACAGGAGCAGGGGTGCGGGCCTGACGCGTGCGGGACAGAGGTAATGGGAGGGGACCTAGACCCGCGTGGCGCGCCAGCGCTCCGCGCCTCCTCTCAGCCTGGTAGCGGAGTCCCGAGCCGGGGGAGGCAACTGGGCGAGGGTGTAGTGTGCTCAGCAAAATGGGTCTGGTGGTGGGAGTGGGGCTAACTGGCCTCTGACCTAAACCGTGAAAAGCAAGTTAACTTCTCCTTTCAACCTCTACGGGACTTGGCGTCGGACCCTACTACAAGATCCCAGACTCCGGGTTTTCTCCATTCCCAGATGGGTGGCCCCAAGAGACAGACAGTAGAATCTGCCAATAGTAGGGCGCAAAGCGTCAACTTTGTGTTCGCCCGCCACTCTCAGCCAATGGACGTTCGCTTATCCGGAGTCCCGCCTTCCGTGTCGGGCGCCCCCTTCTGGCAACACAGGGATGAACCCTATCTGTCGCCATCTTGTGTGTGGCACAATTCTATTTCTGGACCATCTTTCCACCTATTCTAATTCTTCCTTCCACAGAGCTGGTTTCTTAGTTCGACAGCCAAATGCAGTAACGATAAGGAGGGTATAATCTACAGTTTTAGGATTCTTTGCGTGGGTTGGATCGCCACGTCACGCCATGCTTAGCGAAGCCAGCGCCATCTTGAGTGTGGCGTCCTTATGGTTCCCTTCTCAGGGCTCCGCGTGGTTCCCTAAATGGCGCTACAAACTTCAAGGAGCTCCCAAGGACTATTCCAACTAGTCTAACGGGCGATTATTGCCCCCATATAATCCCTTAATATTTAAGTTCATGTGCCCCTCAAAGCCCTGTAAGTGGAATGAGAGAAGGGTAGACTCGATGGCCGGGCCCTGGAATAGGTTCCCTGAGGATGCCACGAGGGCTGTGACCGCTCGGGGCAGGCGTTATGCAGAACTCTGGTGTCCGGGGCTGTAGTGCGGTGCGACGCTCGCGAACTTCTTGCTCGAGGCCAGGAGCCCGCACCGACCCTCGAGTCCCTCTCGATGTACGAATCCCCGTGTGCTTGACACGGAGCCCGCTCCATTGGCACAGGCGGCCTACACCAGGGTTGCTGGCGGGCGACGGGGTCACCTCCCCAAAGATTAGGGGCACCCGGGAATGGGCACAGGGGGTAGACATGGTAGAGAGACGGGGCGGCCCAGGTGCGCAGGTTTCAGCCTCGTGCCCTCTTCGGTCGTGCTGGGGCTTCTGCCCACTTGCGCTGGGGCAATTCTTGTCGAAGGTGTCTAAGCGCGGGGGAGAGGCCATCTCCGCGGGCTCTGCACAGGACACCGCTCCTGGCCAGCGGAGCCCAGCACCCGGCCACCCCCTCCCCCTCCCTGGCAGCCGTCGTGCGCGCCGGGCCCCACCACCTCCTCTTCCCTCCTCCCTCCTCTTTCCGAGCAGCCGCGAGGAGGGGGAGGGCGGGGGAGGGCGGTTTTGCCGCGCTTAGGCTTTCTGCGTCAGCGGCCCCGGCAAAACAGCGGCGGGAGCGCGCGTTCCGAGCGCGCTCGCGCGCCCCTCCCCCTCTTAGCTAATGCCGAGACCTGGCAAACTCAGGCCTTGAATGACAGTGCTGCCGGCGACTGCGCAGCGCGGGACGCACCAAGGCACTGCCGCTTTAAGCACGCTTGCCCATTGTTCGGAATCGAGCCAATGAGCGAGCGCCCGCTCCCTGCGCTCAGCCAGTAGCATTCGGGGCAGGGAGGACGAGCGCCGCCCACTAATCTATATTAAAGGTTCTGGCGCCGCGTGAGTTCCCCACTGGCTGCTCTGAAAAGCCATCTTTGCATTGTTCCCGTGTCCGGCTCCCCGCTCGCCGCAGCCACCTCTGCCGCGCGCCTCCAACACTGCCGCCGCGGACTCCAGCAGCTTCATCGCCAGAGTCATTTAACTCTCGCTTTCTTTCAAATTCACTGCTTCGGATCACCGGCGTGCCCCATCATGTCAGACGCGGCCGTGGACACCAGCTCCGAGATTACCACCAAGGTGAGGCTGGACGCCTCGCCCCTTCGAGGTCCCCGCGCCGCCGGAGCGGCGTTTGGCGGGCGGCGGCTGGGCTGCCCCGAGTCGCTATTGGTCCCTCCCGCGGGAGCCCGCTCGGCCCTGGCCTGGACTCCCCGGTAGCCCACTCTTTGTGTTTGCGGGGGAGGGGGCCGGCAGCGCTGCGGGCAGACGTGAAGCCCGTCGGGGAGTGGGCCGGACGCCCTCGGGGACTTGGGGTGCGGGCGCGAAGCTTGGAAGGGCTTCGGGAGAGGCTGCTCCACGACTCCCGAAACTTGTTTGTGACTCGTCTGAGCGGCGGCGGGAGGAGAGGGGCCGGGTTCGGGGTCGTCGGCCCGCACAGCTCACGAAAATAACTTTGAAACTCGAGCGCGTTTGTAATCGGAAGTGTTGTGGGGGAGGCGCGTGTGCAGCGGCGGGCCGGCTGCGGGAAGGTGGTTCCGCGGCGAGCGCCAGCCGGCTGCGCTGCTCTTTGTTCGGCGTGGGGAGCCTTGCACTGGGTCCGAGGACGTTTGTCTGTGCTAAAGTCTGATAAAGCAGTGGAGTAGCGGGCCGATCGCGACCGACGTCAGTTGTCTCCGCGCAGGTGTGGAAGGTCTCGGACCGCCCTGGGTGCCTTCGGGGAGGCGGGGGTGGGCGTTCTCGGGGGAGAGCGCAGGGAGCAGCCACCTAGTTTCAATAATTCACTAGCGGTGCCGGGCTTGGCTGAGGAGGCGAGCCCACGCGCCGGAGGGGAGGAAACGGAAAGTGAAGGAGCGGCGCGCCGGGGCGACGATGGGCGCCCCCCGCGGCTGCCCGGGAGTACCGTGTGCGCGGCTGCGCCGAGGACGACACGGGCGAACGGAAACTGCGGTGGCGGCTGGCCCGGCCCGTTGCGGGTTTAAGCCGGGTGCCGAGGCCCGGTGTTTTGCCCTCGGATTTGAGGTTCTGAGCGTTTGCCTCAGCTCTGCTGAGGCGCGCAGTGTCCGTTCCGCTGCCCTCCCCGGCAGCGCCTCAGCCTTCGGCGGGAGCGTGGCACTCTGGCGGACCGGCTTTTTTGATCTTCGGTTCTTGCGCCTGTCTCGTGCCCCTGCAGGAAGGGACGCGAGTCACCTTGGCGTCTCCTTAACCTCTGTGCCCCTGGCGTCACCTATGGCTCTCTCCCAGGGGCGACTCCCCCGGCGGAGCAGAGCTGGCGAATCGCATCTCCGCAGGGGCTCCCGCCGGCTACCTCGGCCCAGACCGGGAACTAGATGGGGAGGGCGGGGGAGTCGGCCGCCTCCCAGCACGAGTGTCCGCGTCTGCTTCCCCCTAAGAACCGCCGGGGCAGTAAATAAATAGCCCCGTGGAGCGCGTCCCCGACGGCCTCGGGTTGCGGGAGTGAGAAGGCTCTGTGGACTTAACTGTGGCCTCCCGCGGGACTTTGCCCGCCAAATACAGAGACGCCGGCATGCGCTTCCGGCCTGGTGAAGGGGGTAGCAGGGGACGCCCGGGAAGACTGACGCACAACTCGCGTTCAGCGGGGCCCGGGAGCTCCCAGGCTCCGCGTCCCTAGGATCGGGGGTGCATTCGGCGGCCCGGGGCCACGTGCTCCGCGTGCGCGGTGCGTGCTGAGGCCCGCGCGCAAAGCCCGCCGGGCGGGGGCTGCGCGCCTGCGCGCCGCCACCTCCCCGCCCCCACCCGTTCCCCGGGGCCTCGGCCACCAGGGGGCGGGAGCGGGCGGCGCTGGGGTTCTCGGCCGGCCGGCCGGGGCAAACCGGGCCGACAGGTGCCCCGGGGTCCGTGCTGGACTGCCCTTCCCGTCCGTGTTTCTCGATGCTCGTTTGTGTTGGGGGCCGCCCTGGCCGCGCGGGGTGAGAAAAGTTAGAGGGTTTTGAGGTTCTCGCGCGGTGCAGCCCGACCAACCCTGAGAGCCACCGCGCGGACAGGCGAGAGGCTAGGCTGTGGGCCAGATGGGAGGGATGCGGGCCTGGGCCTCTGTCGCCGGAGCCCGCGCCCACTTCCAGGCAGCGAGTTCGCGACCTGGGACAGCTGTCCCAGAGAAGTGGAGGGATTTGGGTTTGAAGACAGGCGCTTGCCGGGTCCAGCGCCGCCCGGGCCTTGGAGGACGGTGGCTGTGAGGTGACCTCCCCGAGTTTGCCTTCTGCGCCTCTTCCCGGGCTAGCCCCGCAGAGGACGTCTCCCGCAGCGGCAGGACCCTCCTATCGGCTGCGTTGTTTATGGCGCCTACTGCTGCCTCCCGAGGGCTTGGGAGGTGGAGCTACTTCGGGCTGGGAACCAATCCGTGCTGAGGTGTGCGGGAGTGAAAAGTGATCCCGGCCTGTCCGCCCGGCTGGACGAGCTTGGGGTCGGGGTGCCACATGGCTCTTTTCCTAAGAAACATGAAAAAAGGGGGCAGCGGGAACAGCCACAGTGGGTCCTCTCCAAGTGTGTATAAGGGGTGAGTCACAAAGTGCTGACCCCCTGAAACACTCGGTCTACTGTGGCGCCTCCTTGCACTGGTTGCACATGTACCGTGCGGCTGTTTTAAGGACATCCAGACCAGCGCTACATATGTAACTAGTCCTGGGCCCCTTTGTCAGCCCTGGGTTGCCCAGAGACTTACTGGTTCCCCCTCTTGATTTCTAAAGGACTTGAAAGAGAAGAAGGAAGTTGTGGAGGAGGCAGAGAATGGGAGAGACGCACCTGCTAATGGGAATGCTGTAAGTGTTCGCCCTGCTTAGGACTCCCTAGCAGCTCCTGGCCCAGAGGTTCTCTTACTCTCAATTTTGGGCTTAGGCCAGTTCTGGTGTCAAGGTCCGGCGGGGCCTTGGCGGGGAGGGGGCGTTAACTGAAGAGGGTTTTCTTGGGTGGCCTGGGGCCGTAGTAGCACAGGGCAAGGCCTGGGGGAAGGAAGCGGGCAGGAGCTCTGCTCTGTCCTCCTTACTAACCGGGTCTGTTTTCTGTTGAGGAGAATGAGGAAAATGGGGAGCAGGAGGCTGACAATGAGGTAGATGAAGAAGAAGAAGAAGGCGGGGAGGAGGAGGAGGAGGAGGAGGAAGGTGATGGTGAGTAGTAGCCTTGTCTCTCCCCCCTTTTGGGGTATCTTTCCCTGGCCTTGTCTGGCAAAGTAGGGGATTGGGAGCTTCCAGGGGTGGGGCTGGTGGACCACCTACAACGTCCTGTGTCTGTGGAGGTGGGACCGACCTTTTTGTAGGCTGATGGCAGGAGGCTGTGCCCCACACCCTCACATTCAGTCTGTGGGAGAGCCCCCCCCATGCCCCGATCTGTGTGCAGGTCCTTGGGACCTCTTCTCTCTGAAGGCGACGATTGCGTGGAGGGTGTGGGAACCCTGGCTTCCCGGTTCGACAGGGAGCAGAGATCAGGGACACTGCCCTGGCAAATCTGTTCCTGGGGGATTGCAGGAGGAGCTCCGGGTCCCCCCACCCCTCCCTGGCCGCCCCTGCGTGGGAGAGTACCAGGAACCTTCCTCGGTTGGCTCAGGAAGAGCAGTGTAGTTTACCTGGGGTTTGATTCTCCAGGTGAGGAAGAGGATGGAGATGAAGATGAGGAGGCTGAGGCAGCAACAGGCAAACGGGCAGCTGAAGACGACGAGGTGGGTTCTGGTTCGCGGGAGGGGAGGAGTTCGGGATCTCGGGCTCTGTAGCTGGAGAGACTGGGGGCTGATGGGACTTAGTTGGGGAGTGTGTGGTTCCGAGTGGCTCCACTTTGAGCAGGAACAGGAGGGGACGTAGGTCCAGCTTCCCAGAGCTCCGGAGGCCTCTGGAACTGCCCGCGGGAGCTGAGGTGGTCACAGTCGGGCCTAGTTGGGACTGGAGAGGTGGGTTAGTCCTCCACAATCTTTCTCCCTGCCCAGGATGATGATGTTGACACCAAGAAGCAGAAGACTGATGAGGATGACTAGACAGCAGAAAAGGAAAAGTTAAACTTAAAAAAAAGGCCACCGTGACCTATTCACCCTCCACTTCCCGTCTCAGAATCTAAACGTGGTCACCTTCGAGTAGAGAGTCCGGCCCGCCCACCCACCGTGGGCAGTGCCACCCGCAGATGACACACGCTCTCCACCACTCAACCAAAACCACAACGTGAATTTGCAACAGGGGAGGAAAAAAGAACCAAAACTTCCAAGGCCCTGCTTTTTTTCTTAAAAGTACTTTAAAAAGGAAAATTTGTTTGTATTTTTTATTTACATTTTATATTTTTGTACATATTGTTAGGGGTCAGCCATTTTTAATGATCTCAGATGACCAAACCAGCCTCCGGAGCGTTCTCTGTCCTATTTCTGACTTTACTTGTGGTGTGACCATGTTCATTATAATCTCAAAGGAGAAAAAAAACCTTGTAAAAAAAGCAAAAACAACAACAAAAAAACAATCTTATTCCGAGCATTCCAGTAACTTTTTTTGTGTATGTACTTAGCTGTACTATAAGTAGTTGGTTTGTATGAGATGGTTAAAAAGGCCAAAGATAAAAGGTTTTCTTTTTTTTCCTTTTTTGTCTATGAAGTTGCTGTTTATTTTTTTTGGCCTGTTTGATGTATGTGTGAAACAATGTTGTCCAACAATAAACCGGAATTTTATTTTGCTGAGTTGTTCTAACAAAGCTGTCTCAAGCCTGGTTTTTCTGTTTCAGTCACTTCAGACCTGGAGAGGGGCAAGGGTAGTAGGGAAGAATCTTGGTTTTAGGCTCAGCTGTCTTTCCTGGGGACAGTGGCAGTGGGTTGAAAATAACCAGTTTGGGTGAGGGGATGGGTGTGCACTGTGAGCAGCAGGGTGGCTGTGGTTGGTCAGGGACTGAGCTGCAGCTGGCTAGTGGGACACGGTGAGGGTCACGAGTTACTGGCCGGAGTGGGAGCTGCTTACCAGGTTGGTCCCTGATGGCACCCCAAGAACCTTTTCTCAAGGTCACATCATCGATAGCCAAGTGGAACTGGGTGCCATGGAAGGAGGTGTCCACAGCCCCAGGCCTGAAGAACGGGCCACATGAGGGGCTGCCCGACTGGAACCTGAGGCGGAGGGTGACACGGTTGGAATAAGCACAGGGCCAAGACCCACACCTCGCTTTGCAGTGGGGTGGGGTAACGGCTTGACAATTAGCAGAGCCTCCGAATGGCCTCCCCTGGTGGTAAGTGGCACTTCTGGTCCCTTGGGACTTTGGGGCACTTGTGCAGTCTTGTCCTAATTCTCCAAGCTCTGACCTCAAGAAACCAACAAACAGTACCTTGGTTAATGGGTTGGGGCTCCCTGCCCCCTGAGCATAGTTGGAGATGTAGGTGGGCTGTTTGGATTTTCAAACATGTGACAGGTGAGGAAAGCTGAGGGTGTGACCTCAGGAATCAGGAAGTGGAGGTAACCTAGAGCCCACTAAGAAGAACTCCGGGTTGTACCTAGCCTGGGGTCCACAGGTGAGCTTGTGTGGCAGAAGCCCCTGCATAACATCCATGGTGTGTCCCCTTGTCAGACAGCTGAGCTCTGTCTTGGGTTGGGGAGGGTTGAAACTCCAGCAGTGAGGTGCCAGAAATGGGCTTCTGATGCAAGGTGGAGAGGTTGCAGGACTAATAGGGGACATGTATTTGAGAAGTAAAGACCTAGGTCCTGCTCCCACTTTGGCCCCTCGCTGGGCAACCCTGGCCTTTGTCCTTTCTGAATGTGGTCAAGAGACGCCTCTGGTGTCGTGGGGTCAAAGTGAGATGTGCACTCATGGGGCACAAGGGAAGGGAGGTTAGAATGAGGGCACAGATCCTGGCTCAGGACGGTCAGTTTCCTCCACCTGGAGTGCCCCTTGAGTGTCCCACAAGCAGGGTGGCTGTGGGCAGAGGGGTGGGGACTGAGGAGCTGTGCACACCCCCCCCCCCCCATTCTGGCCGTGTGGGGGTTCCTTGCCTTACCTTTGAACTGACGGTGGGGACACACATTGCTTTATCACAGGAGACCGTGGGACCCAGCCCCTCCTGAAATTGTGGGGTATTTCATCCACATCCTATCCCCCTCCTCCCACTGCACCTCCACCCTCCCTCCTTCCCTTGCAGGCCCCCACCATCTGTGTTAAAGAATCATCTGTCTTCAAGACACCTACAGTGGGGGGCTTGAAAGATGCCAGTGTTAACCAGGGCATCCATTCACAATCTACGTAGGGCAATCTACTATCCTGGGCCACAGATGAGGGTGCTCTGCACATGGGGATAAGGGCACCTGATGGCAGACAGGCTTCCTAAAGCTCCAAGATGAGGGTCGTCTCCCTCCTCCCAGTGCCCCGCCTCAGTTGCTCACCAGCCACCAGCCTCCCTGTTCATGGCAAGGTTGACCCTCCCTCAGGCCTTTGTACTTGCTGTTCCTGCCACAGGAATGCCCGACTCCTAGACTTCTGGCTCAATCCATGTTAGGTCTCAGGGTGACATTATCTCCCCAGAGAGGCCTCCCCCAGCCTTGATCTGAAGAAGGCCCCAGTTCTCTCCCTTTGCTTGTATATTTACCTGACTGTTTTTGGGCTGCCCCCCACCGAGGGCAGGGGCCACTTCTTACCGCATTTCCCTGCACATGGTAAGTATTCTGTCCATTCCATTCATTTGCTCACTCGTTTGCGTACATACCAAATGCTTTCTGCCAGGCACTATTCTAGGCTCCAGAGATCCAGAAAGGAGCAAGAGAGACAAGACCTCTCTTCCCAATGTGGCAGGACATTTCCTGGCGTGGGACACCATTCTACACCTTGTCTCCCTTCCGTCTGTGGTCTGGGAGGACCTTGCCCTTCACAGGGGCTGGGGCCTGTGGAGTGTGGAGTTAGGACAGTGTGGAGTGTCCTCACTAGGTCGCTCAGGCCACAGGCAGCCTATCTCCCTTTCAGCTGTCCCCAAACTACTGCCAGGGTCAGGGTCAGAGAGAGGCTTTGGTAGGAGGGACTCCCTGACCCTGTGTGCCCATGCCATGTGGCTTGCACAGGCTGGGCCACTGGTATCTCTAGGCAAGTCTAGCTGCTCTGTCTTGCTTCCCAGGGCAGCTCAGTCCTGCAGATGTTACTCAGAGCTCAGGGTGGGTCTCTAGGGTGGGAGAAGGGGGCTGAGAAGACCACATAGCAGGTGATGCGCAGAGCTGGGATCTGGTCTAATCCAGCTCCCTCGGGCTGTGTGGCCTTCTCAGAATTATTACCTCCAAAATTCCCAGAAAGGAGGTGAGAAGCTTAGCCTTGTGCAGACAGACATGGCAGCCACGTTAATATGGGCAAGTAACTGAAACTTGACGGGCTGAAATCTCTGCATACTGGGAACGAGCTTGAAGCTTGGCCCAGGCCCAGAGCTGCCTTTCTTAGGGTCCCACCTCTGCGCTGAGTTCACAGCACCGTTTGTCCCAGCAGCCCAGCCTTAATCCACCAAAGATTTGTTCTGGAACAGCCCTTGCTCCCTTTAGTGGAACCCACTTTCCTCTAGTCCTGAGCCCAGCATATGATTTGTCACTGCCTGGAGACCTGTCCTCAGGGTCCAGCGTCTCCTCCATCCTACTTCCACAGTCCTCTCCAAGGGCAAGGACAGGGCCACCCAAGTATCCCAAATTGTAAGATTTGCTAGGGACGCGCGCCCTCTGGTGGACATAGAGGAACTGCAGGAGGCTCCCTAGGTTCTGCTCAGTCCAGGAAAGAGCTCTTCAGGAGGCCCTGGGCCCGGGGGGTGCAGCCTCAACCCCTCCCACCTCCAACAAGACCTTCCTCCCTCTCTGTTGCTGGAATCCCAGGGAGATGTGCGAGGCAGTGGTCATTTCCCAAACCTTCCTTCTAGGCAGGTGTTTGGCCCATCCCAGGGATCTGGCCCTTCTTTTCTTGGAGGGGAGACTCTAGGCCTCACCAGGGCCACAGCTGAGGTCAGGGTGGGCACCTCTGAAGTAATGGGCTTTCTCTGGATTCAGTTCCCCTGGGAGTCCTTTTGCTTAACTCCATTTAAATGTTTGGTGTGGACAATGCCTTCCTAGGGCAGGCCCAGCTCTTGGTCATCCCTGGGTCCTACTGCAGGACTGCTTACAGTGGCCACTGACCTGAGTACAGCCCCAGGGCCTTTGGCTGCTTGAAATTGGGGCCTCCAGCTGTACTCCCTGGTATTCTCTGAACTGCTTGCTAGGCTGCCTGAGGCCTGAATGCCAAGATCTGGTTCCACCTCAACTCCACTGCCATCCGGGCCCAGGGGGCCAAAGGCCTCCTAGATCCAGGGCTCTGATGCCCAGTCTACTTCTGCCAGGCTGCCTCTGTGGCCTCCTGTGTCCTGGATGCAGGCCAGCCCTGCCTGCCTCAAGCCCCTAGCCACTCTGTGGTCCCCTCCTGGTGGAAGCTGCTTCCTGGTGATAGAAACCCCGGTCCCAGCTTCACATGGGGTACTCCAATTTTGTAGTGTGGCTGTTTGCCTCTCCCCAACCCCAAGCCCTTTGAAAGCAAGGACAGGACCAGCCAGGGAAGGGGACAGGGCTGTCTGCAGGCTTTCCTCTGCAGAGACCTCAGCCTACACTCAGAGGTTTTGCTCTGAGTTCAGAGAGGTAATAAAAGCTCAAATTAGGAAATATGGCTGAAACATTCTAAGGCCACCTGGGACATTGATATCACATACTGTGTGAATGATACATGCATTATTTAAGAAGGCCTAGCAGCCAGTGGCTGATGTGGATTCCATGAAGTCCTGAGCATAGCCAAGGGACCCAGCTTGGAGGCTGTATATTCTCATGAGCCCTCGGTCAAGGCTGCTGCTCATAGCGACAAGAAGTGCCAGGTGGTCACTTGAGACAACCTCATTTCATATGCACCCATGCTGGGGCCTGGCTTTTAGGCTCATGGCAGGGAGCACATCCCTTGCAGGAATGAGCTGCTAGTAAGGATTTCAAAAGGTACCAGGGGACATGTTGTTTTTGCCACCACCAGCCATCCTATCAACCTTCTTTCAGCAATAATCTCTTGAAACAGTGTCCAGTTTGTCTCCTGGAGAACTTCCCCTCCCCCACTATCAATCAAGATCTATGGAGACAGAATATGTGACTTAGTCCTAGCTAGTCAGTACCCTGAGGGCCCCTGTGGCCATACTGATTGGCTCAGAGCTGACATATGACCCAAGCTGATCCAATCAGAGTGAGCCGTGGGATTTTTGATAGAATTACTGGGAAGGGAAGAAATTTGGGCCTGGGCCTTGGGCCTTCAGTTTAGGCAGCTGAGTGACAGGCAGAGGCTGTAGCCCTCACAGGTAGCAGAGTTGAACCAAGAGGCAGAGGAACCCTCAATTCTGATAAGATTTCTTCAGCCCCTGGGGCTAGCCATGCCTGAAGCTAGACGGATTTCAGTACTTTTCATTTATGCCAGTCAGTGAATTTCCTCCTAGCTTAAGCTGGTCTGTCATCTCTGAGTCACACTAGTAAACAGGAGAGAATACAGGGCTCTAGTCTCCAAGGCCAACCAGGTCTCCATGAACAGACAGCTTGAGGAGGGAGGGGAACAGCAGAGGATCACTTCTCTGGTGTAGTTTCCAGGTTTCTTACAACAGAGGGAAATAAACTGGCCTCAGAAAAGGCTCATGGTCCATCTCTCAACAGCATTGCTTGACTTACTTCCAGCTGGGTTGGCCCAGGGTCATCTGAGCTACCTACCTTGTATCCCCTGCCTGGGGTCCCCTGTTCCCTCTTTTCCAGCCCGCAGCGCTCTCTTGTCTTCTGACCTTCTGGGATTACTAATTTACAGCATTGCCACCCATGCCTTGCAGCCAAACACAGTCTCATTGAACTAACTTGATTGCTCTGTGAGGCTCCTGGATACGTGGTGAGACCCCCATCCTCATGCTGCCTGGTGCCTCCCAACTGTCCCTCTGCTGCAGACTGCCTGAGAAATGAGAGTCATTCTGTTTGGCAAAGGGCTGGGGTAAGCAATGTTAAGAGGATTCTCTTTCTGCAGAACTCACTAGGTCTCTAAATATACCAAGTCTTCAAGAGGAAGGTTTAACATGCAGCTCATCACAAATTTATTTGACCTGCATTTTTTTTCACGGGAAGCCTATTAACACATGGAAGGACATAAGTATCCAGTAAAAGCTGACCTTGCACAACAAGGACCCTCACTAGGCCTCAGGGAATATTTGCTGAACTAAACAGATGATGGGAAGGATTCTTTTGGGAACCAGTTCCACTGTCTGGCTCATAGCACCCTGCAAAGGCCTCATGCAGGTTCCCTCAGCTGCCCATGTTCTGGGGCTCTGTGCTTACTGCAGTGCCCCTTGTCATCAACACACCCCAGGAGGTGACTGGTGTCAGCAGGTTAGGGGACAACAAAGGGTGAAACTGGTACAAACCTTTCTGGAAAGCATTTGGTCCTATCTATCAAGACCCAAAAAATGTGCACATACTTTTTTGACCCAGAAATTCATCTGAACCTTTATTCTGTATCCTAGGGACACTTATACTCCCTCCCACATAGTTATTCTCTGGGTCCTTCTGACCAGTTTCCTGTCAATGTCCCAACTCTGACTCCTGTGGTTTCTAATGGAGCCTGGGGCCGTGGCCTGCCTGGGGATAATGATGATGGGAAGTCACCTAGTCTTGAAGGTGCTGAGGAGAATGGGTTCCATGTGCGGCCATTCTACAAACAGTGGATTCTACAATTCTGCCTCTCTTGTCAACACTGCCCCCTGGTGAGCTTTGAGGGCTTGCTGGCCTCTCTACTAGTCAGCCTCTTAGTAGGCATCTCTCCTCAGGAGATGCTCATTCCTGTACTTGGAGGCAATATGGTCTGAATCCATTTTAAAGAGAACATTTCCTGACCCTGGCATCCAATGGGTTCCATTATTAGGTGGGTGAGCTTTCTGTTATTTCCTGCTCTGCTCAGGAACCTGACAAAATCACAAACAGTGACTTAACTTTTAAATGGCTAGTTTCTTTTTATGCAATGGCATTTTTTAGATGTGCCACTCCAAGTGGAGGCCAAGGAGATGCCTGTGGCAGAGGAAAGGTTTTCCTCAGCAAATGACTGTGCCTCCTCCAAAACACCAAATCCAAAAATGAGGTCCCAGAATTCTGCACCATGATATCATCTGAACTTAGAAATATTTGAAGATCACTATGATCATAAAGCCATTTCAATATTATAAAATATCTACTTTTAAGTAAATGTGAACTCCAAGAAAAACCTTAGCTTAATCCTACCAAATGCACTGTAGATTGTTGCTGAATATAAGCCAATTAAAAGACAGTAACAATTAGTAGGTAATCTGCCAGAAGAGATGATTTGGATTCCAATTCTGACCAAGGGCTGGGCACTGAGCAAACAATGTGTCTGACCAGCAATGCACCAGGAAAGAAACGACCATTATTAACCTCTGTAATAACATAAAATAGTGAAATGAAAATCCAAGTTCTGTAAATAGGTAGACCAGTTATGTATAGTTCGATTCTGCAGGGGTTGCAGTGCTCCACGACATATTCAGATTGTGCACTGCATAGCTCTGACAGACATACTTTAGCCCCAAAGGAAAGTGATAATTATATGTAAACACTCAAGTGACAATGATTTTGTTTATCCTCTTATAATTGAGCTATTTGGGGAATGATGAATAAATCAAATCACTTTAAAACCTGCTCTAAGAAATGTGAATAAATGCTTTTTCTTTGAATACATTTCCTTAAGTAAGTACAAGAACTAAAAAGTATTCCATGGAGCCAGGAGCTGTCTCAGAGTTCAGAGGTGGGTGATCAATACCTGTTTGTTGCTCTTGCTGCCAGGGATGGCGGTATATGTGCTTCTAATCCTCTGAAAGGCGTATCTTAAAACTAAGGGCTTACCAGATGTCCCCAAACTTTCTCTGTTCACAGCACCATTAGTGTCTCAATAATTTTCTCACAGTACAACTAGACCAAGTAACTAACAATTCTTTTTATCAAGTAGTTAGGTCCAAACAACTTATTAAGTATTTATGTTCTAACTTAGTAGCGGTCATATTATTTTGGTAAAAGAAAAGCCACATAAATTGACAGAAAAAATATTTTTATTTTATTTAGAATCCCAAAGACTTACTAACAGGGTGTGCCTGTTGGGTACTGTGCAACTTTTTCAACCTTGGAATCAGATTGGACATCACCCACCCTCATTTCCTGTCCATTGATTTTTTAGGAGTATCTGCTTATTACCCAAACCTCCAAAAACCCAGTTTCCCAAAGGTGTCTCATCAAAAAGAATGAAGGATGGTCTAATGTCAAAACTGAACTATTTTGAGCTAATAGTTTGAGCAGTGTGTAACAGAAGTCCCGTTTGGCTGTATTTCTTTTGAAAACTACCAGCTCCTGTGGCACACCCCACCCCGCCCACCCATGGTAAACTTGCCACAGTACCCTGGGGTGCCTGAGTACAGCTTGGGAACCAAATGCATTCACCAAATCTCTGCTTTGCACTCAATTCCACGCCACTCCTCAGTTTATTCAAAATTAGTTTCAGACCAAATAGAAGCACCAAAAGATTGCTAGGCCAGATTATATCTTTACTTTGAGGACCATTTTAACAGTTCATTATGAAAGCTGTAAACAATTGCCAGGTCACTAGCAATTCTAAAAATAAACTTGACACTGAGGACTGGCGATCAGATGCACATTTTAGGGGTCTCTTTGGCTGTGATGTGAAGGACAAATCAAAAGGGGAGGTGATTCTGCTGGATCCATGGGCCCCAGCTAGTTATAGGAAGTGTGTCAGGGGCAGTGGGAACGGAGGACACAAGAGGGGAGATGTTTATGGAGCTAAGGCAACAGGTCTTGGCCTGTTGGATTGTAGGGCAGCCCACCCTCTTGCTAACCTCCAGGAAGTGGGTCATAAGCTCTGAAATTCTCATCTTTTCCCCACACCTGGGCCGACATTTGTCTGCCCCTGCTGCCCAAGCCTGGGGGTGAAGGCAGGCAAGGGCATCAGCATCTGAGCTCCTTGCCCTACCTGTTCCCCATTTGTCCTCTCCGTCCTACACCAGGCTGGAAGGGACAGGCTTTCACTCCTCCCACAAGGCAGGGCCTTTCCTGTCATATCCTGAGTTCTTTGCAGTAAACTAGGCAGTCAAGCATGGCACACCTGGTTCCTGCTTTGTTGGTGACAGTTTAAGGGATTTAAAAAACCTTTTCTTTCAAGTAAAGCCTGGCTCTCCAGGGTGTTGCAGTGGATTCACCAATACTGTTTTGGTGGTCAAAAGTTGAATGCTGACTTCGTTCTTCACCTCCTCACGCCAAGCTGACGCTGCCACGGCACCGTCCTTTTTTCTTCAGAGCATTGATTAACTATGTGAAATTATTTGCTTTCCATCTCCTCTCATTAGAATCTAACGGTACAGACTTCATTTGTTCAGCAAGTAGCTCCATCACTTAGAACAGTATCTGCTCAATTAGTATGTGTGGAGTGAGTATATAATGTAGCATATTTTCTATATAAAATAGCTAAAAAAAAAAAAATAAAAAATCCACCAATAAACATTTTAGGAAGAAGGCAGCTGAGAGAACATAGCCTGCAAAAGAGCAAGGAGCAGAAGCCCCAGGAAAGGGGCACCCAGAACCCAAGAGAATTTCCAGGAGGCATCAGAAGAAGGGAATGCAGCGAATAAAGCAAGGCCTGGAAGGGGGCAGTGCATCGGTGGAGTCTGTCAATGTCTGGAAGGAGAGGAGGCCGCTGGCTGAAGCCAGATGGCAGTGGGTGAGGAGTAAATGAGAGGGAGGGAATGGAAGGAGTGAGTGGAGACAATTCCAAGAAATTTGGATCTATGGAGAAAGAGAAGGATAGAGCAGGAGCTGGAAGCAATGCAGGACTGAAGGAAACCCTTATCTTTAAAATGTGTTTATTTTTAGGGTGAACTGAACATGTTTTATAGGCTGAGAGTTGAAGGATCCGGAGAAGAGAAGGCTTTCCTGATTTTTCTGAATTGTGTGTTCTCTCTTAAATTCCCACCTTGTATTCCTCTTATGGCAAGCATTTATAACAACACATATCCCTCTACTAGGGCCAAAGCTTGGAAAGGCAGGCCCTGCCTCACACTTCTTGACACATATACTAGGCCTGTCCATGTGTCCTGAAATGTGGCTAGACTTTGCTTCCCTTCAACCCCCTCATGCTCAACTGGGGGCAGACTCAGTGCTTACTACATGCCCCATCCCAGAAGTCCAATACTCAAAAAAAAAAAAACACTGGCAAATAACAGCTATGCAGAGGTGGATGAGAGGGTTATTGCACGTCACACAGCAGACTTTGAGCAAAATTCTCTAGAAAGCAATCTATGTTCAAAAGAGTCTCTAAGCTCTCCTGAGTCTTTCTCCAAGACTGTGCTGCCTGGGATCCTGTCCTTTCCTCCCCTCCACAGACTCTAAACTTCTCTTGATTGCCCTGAGCAACTAACACTTCCCGTCAGCCTGCACAGGTCAGAACTGGGACCATCCTTTGTTCCTTAAGCATGCTGCTTGGAGACCCTGGTTTCTCTTACAGTCAGTCACACATGCACATACGTCCATCTCTAACATTAATTCAATGCCTCTACCAGTAATTCTCAAAGTATGGTCACAGGCAGAGCAGCTGCGTCAGAATCACCTGGGTGCTTTAACAGGTTTTCTGGGGCCCACACCTACTGAATCAGAATCTCTGGGGGTGAGGCAGAGACCCATAAAAGTCTGAGAATCAGTAGTTGTACACTGTACCAAGCCTGGTCTGTATGTTTCTCCTTCCAATAACATTCTGTGGCCTACCATGTATCCACAAAGCCCCCAGATCTTCAGGGATTTGGATCTCCACCTACACAAAAGGGCTGACCTTGATCTACCAAAGGTCTTCTCTTTTTGCTGTTTACCCCAGGCCTGTACTGCTCCCCATCTCCTCCTCCTATCACGGCATTCAGCCACCCTCCTGGCCAGCTCAAATCCCACCTGCCCAGCTTGGGACTCCTCAATCAACACTGTCCCTGAAGCATACACTTTTTTGCCTTGCTTGTTTGATAATAAATATTTCCTGAGCATATGTATTGTTATCCGAAGAAATGGTGAACTTCTAAAAACGACTGGTCTATAATTCTTTTCTCAAAGCTGGCAAAGAAGGGTATCCCTAGAAGTTCTGTCTGGGTGGGTGAGCAAAGATGGGCAGTGAAGGAGGCTCTAAGCAGGTGGGGAAGCATTCTCTGGGAAGCCCTTTCTCCATTCGAATGTGTTCTGAGAGCCTTCCCTGATGGAATTCTGGGGAGCAGATATGGTTCAGGAAAAGGGAAGGAGACAGGTTCACTTTGAGAAAACAGAAGGCATTTTCAGAAATGCTTGTTTTTTTATTATCTTTGGTATTTAAAAATTAGTTTTTGAAGATAACAGATCTAATGCGATAGAATCATCACTGAAAGATGGTGATAGTATACTAAAAATATACTGCTTCTCCTCCCTATCCACAGGTGCAAACAGATCTTTTGGTAGCAGACAGGAGAGTGAGAAACCAGGGACAGGGGCTGGACAAGAGGCCTGTCTCTTGGCATAGTCTCCTCCCCTCTGGCTTCAGACTACTGTGGGGCAACTTTTAAATGTTGGTATTTTGTAATGGACAGTGAAGACTACTGGTGGCTCAGAGGTAAGTTCCTAGAAAAGAACCCTTTTTAGTTTTCTCTCTTACATCAGACTCGAAAGCACTGCAGATAAAATAATTTTTTCCCCACACTGACTTCCTCTGACCTTGGTTTTTAAGGCCTCCCATCATTCTTCAGTTAGCTTCAGGGAGATTTCTTCAGTTTGTAACTTTTGTTCTCTCACTTAGTGATATGAGTCCCTACTCTACCAATTTAGAACTTCTACTCTTTCTGGAAACATCTTGAGCAAATGCAAATTATAAAGGAAGGGAAAAAAATTAACAACAAAACAAAGGGTGCATGTATGTTGTGAAGAGAATGCTAAATATCATATCGAAAAGACAAATGTTAAGGTCATGGGTCTTGTTCTGGTACATTGTACATCTTTCGAAAGCAGCAGTGGAGCTAGCTTTCAGGATCCTACGATCTGTCTGTTGCTCTCTAGAGTAAAACATTCTTGTGATCCTAGGGCCTGATATATCCCATCATGGAGCCATGTTCATGTTCCAGAAAAAGGAGAGATGAAAGCAGTGCCATGCTAAAGACTTTAGGAACATTTTAATGCATATGTTTTAAATCATTATGTAATAATAATATCACAGTCTATTTTACAGGTTAAATGTATGAGAATGTATGAAATAGAAATGGTAGGAAAAAAGTAAACATGGGTCAAGAACATGAATTTTTCCAAAACCTACAGGGCCCAAGGAGGAGGCAGGGAGGGTGATGGGAAGAGCATTGGCTCTGGTATGTTCGTCCCTGTGTTCACCCCAGGAAGGAGTCAAGACACACCCTCTGCCACAGAGGAAATTAGGGGTGGAAGTGTCAAAAATCAAATGTGTGGAGGAAAAAAGTAAAGTTCCTCTTTCCCCCCCAAAATCCCCAATTCTTAAAATGCACACACATTCTTCCCCAGAGCTGGGAACAGTATAGGCTCTGGTATGTTTGTCCCCGTGTTCACCCTGGGAAGGAGTCCAGACACACCCTCTGCCCTGGTCTGGGGTTGGGAGTTTAGTCTGGTCAGTGGAATATGGTGGCTTGAAAGAAAAAAGTCATCTGTTACCTACACAGAGCTGGTCCCCTGGCGGCTGCAGGCAGGTTTTGCCATAGAGGAATTAGGGGTGGAAGTGTCAAAAATCAAATGTGTGGAGGAAAAAATGTAAACAGTTTCCTCCTTCCCCCCCAAAAACCCAAATTCTTGAAAAGCATACACATTCTTCTCTCAAACGTAGAAAAGTCTCACTCTGGATGTGCTTACAAGAAGATCGTCGTCAAAAAACTTTGTCTCTATGATAACATTCCCACTACAAGTAAGAAGAGAGGGCAGAAGAGTAGCGTGTTAGACAATAGATATCATTTCCACAAAGTGGTTTCAATCTGGGTTGGCTAGGCCCGGGCACATGCACCCACCTAGATGTTGGCCTGGGGACATTAAAATCTGTGTTCCTATGGGGTTAGAATTCTAACATGACTTTCAACTTATGTGACTAGGTTTGTCCTCCACAAGTTCAGAAATCAGGAGAGTGCATGTCTTAATCCTTGGTACATTAAGCCCTTAGAGTGCTCTGCACATAGGTGCTAAATACAACTGACTTTCTGATACCCATGGAAACTTGCAGACCTCAGGGGTGGTACCTTTCCCTACAATACCCACGCTAGTGGACATCTGTGGCCTGGCCTGCACCTATTTTCCTCACTTTGGGTAATAGCACTCTGCTCTTCTTTTGGGGAACTACCCCATCTCCAGTCCATGGGTCAGTCAAGTGGCCCCTCCCCAACCTGGCATAGGACAGGGCACAGGATATAATTTGGGTCAATATAATTTGGCTGTTTTTTGAGGAAACTGTCCACGGGTCCCTGCCATGGGCATATATCAAGTTCTCCAAGTCTCAGCCCTACCCTTTCAACCCTGTCTTGTTGGTCAGTCAGTTCCTATGGCTTGCACTGAAAGAAGGCAAAATGATATGCTGGTTTGTGCAGAGTGGACTTTCATTTTTCTTGGTGGGTATCTCAGTGTTTCCAAACCAAACCACTCTTGAACCAAGTTAAGGGAAACAGAGGTACTGATTTTGGGTTCTAAAAAAAATTAGGCCTGGCCAAGAAGTCAAAGGAAGGTTAGTAAAATCTAAAAAATGCCTTTCTATATAGTACACTGGTAAGGAATAGCCAGCAGACAGATTTTTGCTGGCAATTCATTATAAAGTAGGTAATAGGTAAATAAGGAACTCAAGATCTGATGACTGAATATAAAAATACCTAATACAATTAAAAATCTGTTTAAGACTTATAAAGAAAATAACCTCTATTTACAGATTCCATGTGGATTTCATAAGGAACCATTTAAAGAGACATCCAATATTACACAATTATCTTTGTAAATCATTAGTAGGCATTATTACTGAAACCTTTGAAAACTTAGTATCTTTTGAAGAGAAGATGAGAGGTGGGCAATTATTGACAGTGTTTTTAGACAAACTGAGCAAAGGACAAACTATTTCTTGTGCAAGAAGCATAGCTATTAAAATGGTAAACTAGTCTGCAAAATCATAATCAAACATCATACTCTAAAACAAAATTAGGACTTTGCCAGATTCTGTTAAAGGCCATTCGAAAGAGTAGAGTACCAGAAGTTTGGTAGTCAGGAAAGGGGGCAAATTTGCATAGATATAATATATATCATATGCCAGTTTCTCTCTGTATCATCTCATTTTATCCTCACTACACCTCTGTGAAAAGAAATTATTAATTCTATGCTTAGAGAGGAGAAGAATAAGGACCAAAAAAGGTAAAAACATTGTCTGAGATTACACAGCTACTTAGGGTTAATCAGGAATTAAAGGTGTGGAGTTTTTTATTCTTTCCATTCTATCACACTGTCTTTTTCATATGACAAAAGTCAGTGACCTGTAAACTCCAATACCCTGAATACTCTTTCCCCTTATTTTCAACCTAGGTTGCCTGCTGAGTGGGACCATGAGTCCCACCTTCCTGAAATGCCTGCCTCTAGACACACCCCACCATTCCTGCGTCCTGCCCACTCACGTTAGCACGCTGGCTGGCATCATCTGGGACTCGGGTGCTGCCTCTATCAGGGATTGCCAGGTGTTTGTGGAGTTAGGGATCACAAAACCAAACTCGAAGAACCATTCTGAAGGAAGAAGGACAAGCGGGTGAGTGGGCACCCCAGACAGTTTCAGGGTTCCTGATCCCTCCTTTACAGTGATCTTCCTACCCTGAAAACCACCAGTGAAGTCTTGAGAAACCTCCTAGGCCAGAGCATAAGAAAGGACAGGGAAACCTCCTTCGAGCTGCCCTCTGAAGCATACCAGAGGCCTGTTTCCTATGCTCTGGGGTGTAAAGGGCTAGGGCCAGTAGGTAGGTATGTGTAAGAAGCAATGTTTTCTCAGAAGTAGGCTGGATGTACATTATAAACATTAGTACACAACAGGCCTTTCCACTTGGGATTTCAGCTCTAAGAACACATATGTACACTCTTATACTTCATGGTGAAAACTCAACGCAGAGTGGCCTTGCCAGTCAAATCTGTGTGAGACTGTATAGAGGCGCTGTACCAGGCCCTAATCAGCAGCTTCCGCGTGACCGTGTTACAATGCCGTACCAGGGACAAAGCAGGCACACAGCCCAGGCGCACCAGAAACCCTTTTCTTGGGCTCAAAGCCCTGTACTGACAGTTTGTTTTTGTTCTTACTGGGGGTCCCCAATCTTTTAGGGAGTAGGAATCCTATCACAAACAGAATTGGAAGATGAATGTCATCAAAGCAGTGCTTTAGTTTCACTTAGTTTTGCCTTTTGTTCCTGGCACCTTAACCCTGGATTTCAGGCATGTCGGTAGCAGAATACCTTCTAGGCATTGCCCTTTGAAGTAAACTTTTTGTTCCAGGCGGAATTTTTCCATTTGCTCTGCTGAAGAGAAGTTCAATTCTCGAGACACTGCCTTGCACTTGAGGATCTTCTTGGGAACACGGGCTAGTAAAGAAAAAGAAATAGTGAAGCCATTCTAAGTGAAAACCACATGACTACTGTTCTTGGAGTTTCTTCTTAGAGCTGATTTAGAGCACACATTATCTATGCTAAATTTCAGAGAATGCCTTGGTAACAGAACTGCACCTTTAAAATAAAGGCAGAGATCCCCAATTGGTTTAGTGCATTTGACTGAAAGATCTTCAGGGAACACCAGATTAAGTGCATCTGAGGGCCTCACTCTCATCAGGAAGGGGGCTGAATGGGCATCCTCTCTTTAGTCTGTTCTTATTGGTTTTAACCCGTTAGTTTTTCTTTGATTTCAGGGAGATAAAAATGCAAATTTTCTTTTCAGTTGAGATCTTAGTTTAGTTCATATCTTTAGGTATGTTCTAACACTAAAATTTCAGCACAGAGTGGGGTTTTGAAAGTGGAGAAAGAAGGGTAAGATGGGCTAGAAATCTCAGTGACAAGGGGGTTAACATGTTGTACCTCCAGGGCTTGCCCTCTCTTTCGGTCTGTATTAACTTGGCTCCCTGAAACCTAGGCCCTGCTGCCGAATCAAAGTATCGCAGCCCTAGGCAGACAAAAGAGAATACCTTCATGCTCCACTCCAGGGACTGACAGGTCTTCTGTTCCTTGCCAGAGTATCTTCCCTGTCTCAGCATCCCGAAGGTTCATCCAATTTCTGATCAAATATGTTAAGGAAAAGAAGGCACTGAAAGGGAATCCTACTGTACATCCTAGGTGCCTCAGATTTGCTCCTACCAACTCTTGTTTTTACTTTTCAGATAACTGCTGAATATCATGAAAGCAAATAAAAATGTGTAGGGGAATCCAAATGGCATCTAAAGGAAGAAGTAAAGACCCAGAGGAGATACTTTTTCTATAACATAAGGACCCAAAGACAGTACACATTTAGAAACCGCAAGGAAGAGGTGGAAAAAGAACAGTGCAAAATAAAAATGTTAAACAAATCTGACCAGGTGACCTTAAAGACCAAAAGAAACAGGTAAGAGAGGCATCCCAGGAAACATCTCAGGCAGATCCCTTACAGTGAAGATCACAGTCCATAAACTTTACTCACAAGTCCAGAGCTCTCAAGTAGCTTTTTTAGTAACCTGCTCCTAAGTATGAGAAGAGAGCCAAGGATCATCAGAAAGTCAAAAAAGCATTTACTACCAAAGACAGACCAAAACAAATAGAACAAAGCAACTTAGAAGAAAAAAGAGACTATAGACGATACAAACTTTCAAAAAGGAGCATTAAAAGCAAACAAACAAAAAACAATCAGAGACAACATAACCTTTCCAGACACTAAAAATTACATACAATCGAATTTCATATATTTTAGGTGATTTTTTGCAGGCTCAAAGTTACAACTTTTGAGGCTGGGCAATTGATAATCTTTTTCAGTCAGAAAATGTCTTTAAGTATTTTTTATTTTCTAGTTTCTGTACTGTTCATCACATAATAAATGAGTCAATAATATTATTTAAATGGAGAACATTCAGAGAAGAAAAAAGATGCTAGAAAAATATACATCTTGAGAGCAGAACCAAGCGACTCAATGTAAGGTCAGAAGACAAAGTTGAGAAACTCTGTCAGAAAGAAACAGAAAAAGACCACAAGGATATAAGGTAGGAGAGAGAAGATACAAAAACTGGACATCAGTTTAAGAGGTCCAACATCTAACTAACAAGAGTTCAAGAAAGAACAGAAAAAACAAGAAGAGGAAGTCATCAAGCATTAATTCAAGAAACCATCCCAGATTGACAGGGTCCAGCAAGTCCATCCAAGTCACATCATTGTGAACTTGCAGAACATCAAGGTCAAAGAGAAGCTCCCAGAGGGACAACAAGTTGTCACATACAGAGTCAAAATCAGAAAGGGAAAAAAAATAATCAGAATGAATCAGACTTTTCGACAGGGATTCTGCAGGGTAGAAAGAAATGGAGTAACACCTTTAAAATTCTCAGGGAAATGATTCCTAGAACTAAAAAATTACTTTCTCAAGAAACTAATGATAATATGCTCTTTCAAAACAACAAGAAGTTAAAGATGATGACACTGGACTCAGGAAACAAGGGATCTAAAACAAGAAACAGGTGAAGCAGTCTTTGGAGTGAGGTGAAGGAAACCCCAGAACAATAGCTCTTGAACAGGCCTGGAAGGTGACTAGTCTAGGGTCAGGTCAACAGCAGGTCAGAACATTTAGGGAGAGATTTTGTTTTAAGAAGATGAATTCATAAATTCTAATTTGTTTATAAAGAAAGAAGGTTTATACAATTAAGGAATTTGAGGGTTAAAGTAGAAGTACAGAAAAATCAAAGCAAATGGATAAAAAACTAAGACAATATTAATATCAGGGAAAAATCAAAGGTGGTACCGCAAGAAATAAGTAGTCACAGTATACTATAGTTTCATTAAACAGTGTTGACATAGTCATAACAGTAAAAACAGACTATGCATCCAATATAATTCTCCTGAGAGGATGGGGAAGGAGGAGAGAGAGAGAGAGAGAGAGAGAGAGAGAGAGAGAGAGAGAGAGAGAGAGAGAGAGAGAGAGAGAGTGTGTGTGTGTGTGTGTGTGTGTGTGTGTGTGTAGTCAGGCACGAAGTGTTGAGAAAGAACAAAACTCATTTACTGGAGTGGGAAATTAAGACACAGCCACATTTAGAAATAGTAAGATAAATATCAAATAAGTTAGCTACAAAGAATTGAAAATAGTGAAAATAATTCTCTCTGGGGAGTAGAAAATAGGGATGGGTGAACTTGGAACAAACACATTTCTTCATTAGAAGCCAGTGCAACTATGACGCTAAATGAGGTACACATACAACTTTGGTAACAATAAAGACTCCATTTAAAAGGATAGTTCCAATTTTTAAAAAATGGACAAATCATTAAAGGGAAAGAAAATTAATATTATCCATGCATGGAGACTAAGTCTAAAAAAGGTGGTTAATATTTGTAAAGAGACTGAGCTTTGATAAATACAGCTGATACAGTTTACATGTATTGTTTTTTTTCTGCCTAGCAACCAAACCCTCTTCCCAACAGCACCCTGCAGCCTCCCTTCCCCCATGAGAGGCAGTGACGGCTTTGCACCACAGCAACTAGAAGATCCAGATCCTTCTGTACTCGGTTCTGGGGCAGCTGGGGGAAAGCACAAGACCTAGGCTTACCTAGGGTACCTAGTTCTGGGTCCCTGAAGCTGTAGTCACACAAGAACTTGAGTAAAGTCAGCTTTTCAGGGTGAGGCAGTGGGTATGCCAACCTGACCTTTCCCTAGTGCAGAGGTGGCTGCAGTCTTGGTCTTCCAAATTGCCTGTCAATTCTGAAAGGCCCAGAGAGCCTTCAGCTTTTCCCATTGTTTGGGTAGCTTGCAGTGGAGAGCCCTGAACATGGTAGAGCAGCATCATTATGCATGTAATGGCACTACATTTAACCCTCTAGAGAGATTCTTTCTAAGTTATGCTGCTGTGTGAGAAAAGCCACAAATATAACCACAGGTTATCCAGTAACGTGCCTTGAACATGACGGCTGCCCTAACCTCCTGGGCCCCGACCTGTTCGTGCTGTTCTCCGTGAGTGAACCTACCACTGCTCTGAAGTTGTGCTGGTTGTCCACTCTCCTCTCAATGAGCGCAATCTAGCAAACTCTCCTCGTATGCTCACTAGACCGCTACATATTGCTGTTCTACACCCACATGGTTTCTTTCCCCTGCTTTGTATTTCTAAACTCCACTTTTTTTAACAACTAAATTCTAAAACAAGTCAAAAGTATACATACTTGCTTAGGCCATGTCTTACAATTCCAATTAACACACATGTGCTTACCCATTCTGTGTTTTTCTTATATCAAGAGAAAGCGTCTCCAGCTGGAGAAGTAAAACAAGGCACTACTGCTCCAGCCAGTCCACTCTGAGCTCAGATCTAAGTAGAACTGCTGCAGACATTTAAGCCCAAGGCTTTCTGATGACAGAATTCACTCAACCTGCCCCATACATGCTTGCCATTCTTTCTCTACAGATAGTCTCTTACATACCAATTCAGCCACATTGGACTGGACATTCAGCCAGACTTTCTTGATTAAACAAAACTAAAATTACTCCTGAAGTTCAAGGTTCACATACAAGTGGGGCATGCTAGCAAAATTACTGCAAGAAAAGCCTTGGAGAAGGGGCTCCCCTCACAAGCTGTGGATCAGACCTCACAGCTTCCAGGAAAGCATTACTGCCACTGGCCCAGGTCAGCAAAGAAACCTCTGGGATGAGGACTTACTCTTCAGTCTTTTAGGAGGTAAAAAGAAAGAGTCTTAAATTAGAGTGTTCTCTCTAATAGTGAATACTGAATATAAGATTCCTTCATTGTATAGCAAGGGAGAGAAGCTGCTAAAAATACATGGTTTATCTTCCTAATATAAGTATCTCTTCTCTTATAAATAATCAGGTTAAGGACTTAATTTATCTTTTTGGGAAATATAGTAAAAAAAAAAATCTTTGGCCAGTTTAACAATTAGGCATTTCCAGCATGCACCCTAATCTGGAAAACTATCAGTATCTATTATCATGTGCTTCAGATTATAATCCTAACAAAACCTGTAAGATTTTATCTTCAATAAATAATACAAAATTAGAGAAATGCACATGGAACTTCCAGCTAATGATGTCCCTCCAAGTTCTGTAAATTAGAGGTGAAAACAGCTCTTAGTTCATAGTAGAGATGCAGCCATTTGGGAACAGCTTTATAAATCATGAAAATACAAATCCACGATAGCCTATTAGTAAAAAGAAATAAAAATTACTGAGGTTGGTGTCTTAAAATAATAACTGATAAAAGCTTGTCCTCAAAGGAGAAAGCATATTTGGCTAAAAATGCTGGAAGTGGAAAGTAAGCTTTGATGGCTAAATCCTCATCTGGCTGAAAACATTTTTAACAGCTTCTTGCTAACCAGATTTTTCACAGAAGAAGAGCCTGAGTTTTAAGACTCAAGGGTCAAATCACTTCCAGTCTTGAGAGAGGAGAGGATTAGGTGGACAAGCTTTAAGGAGGGGGAACTGGAGGACTATTTATAAATACCACCTTCTGGGTCAGCAAGGTCTTTTCTCATTTAAAAGCTCGCTGGTGATTTATGCACAAGATGAACACAAAGAGACATTCCTTTACAAGGGAAGCCTCTGCTCAGAGGAGAGCTGTCCCTGGTAGTCTCTCCCTTGGAATCTGACAGACAAGAGAGGCACTCTTGCGTGAAAAAGTAAGAGCATCTTAAATATAAGCTTCAGAGCCCAGACAACTGGCTTCAGAGCTAAATCAATAGTTTGTAAAGTGTCAAGCCTTAAGAGAGAAGAAAAAAGGAAGTTAACTAAAATAAACATTATGGAAGAACAAAAGGGACTTGGCTCAACACGGAAGGTTACATCAATCCTCTTCTGTTTAAAGAACAGATATGATGTGGTCTGATTTTGGTGCAGTCCAGTACAGGAGCTGGGGACAGACCCGAGGTACAGAAGAGAGCGGGCAGGTTGGTGGTGGCAGAGTGGGACAAGTAGGCTTGGGGATTGGGAAAAAAAAGTAAATCTCCTTGAGAGATGTGAACACAGGCACAATGATAAAATAGTTTAAAATTATTCTTTTTTTTAACAATCATCTAGAAGCACTTTGGAATGAGTACACTAGCTCTTGGAAATCTTAGTTCTAAATGGAAATCAATTTTATATGTTAAACAGAACAGCTACACTGTACATGCCAGCACCTCACTGGTCAGTTGAGGGAGGAGGAAGAATGAGGGAGACTAGGGGAAGGGATTAGAGTAGGATAGAGGGAATGGGGAAGGAAGAGGGGAAAGAGCAAAGAAACACAGAACCCACACAGACAGAGGGAAAGCAAGAGACACAAGGGAAGAGTGAAGGGAAAATACACACTGAGAAAAAGAGACAAATAGAAATGCCCACATATATAACTCAGAAACAAGACACAGGGCCAGGGCAGAAGGGAACAAAAAAGAAGAGGCTCAGGAAGTTTGGAGATGAGAGTCCAGTTTTTCCTACTTTCATATTATATTATAGAGTTATCTAGGTTAGTGGCCTTCATAGAATGGTTTGCAATTGATAGGTAGAAGAAGACTGTTAAGTCTCTCTGAAAATATTAATTAGCTGATTCATAGTTTTCTGTAAGCTTTTTTCTAAATCCCAGTACTGTTGAGAATGAAAGAGAGTGCTAACTGGATAGCACACTTAAGATGGTTCATGTAAGATACTTAGAATAGTGCCTGGCCATTTGGTAAACATTGTGTTAGTTATTGTTATTATTATTATTACTATTATTTATTCTTATCTACCCTCCTGATGGTTTCCTTGCTTCCATTCTTACCTCTTCCTCAAATTCATTCTCTTCACAGAAGGAAGTAGTTTCATAAAACTGTAAATTAGATGACAATTTACTGGTTTTCCTTTGTCTAAAAAACAAAACACAACAAACCTTTCCACGGTTTACAAGGCTACCAGTTACATGCTCCAGCTGCAAGGACTTCCTCTCTCCTTGTCCACATACTGGAGTATCCTCTGCCTGAGGAGCCTGCCTGTGTGCTCCTGCCCGTGTTCTCCACGCCAACACCTGGCCAACACTGGCCTACCCTAAGCAGACATCTTCCCTGAGAAGAGGCTGGATCCTACTCCTCCTCTGGTGTGTTACTTTCCTGGTCAAAGACCTTCAATGAATGCTCACAAACTGATCCAGGGCTCTCCATATATCTGATCTCAAACTATCACTCATTCAATAAATGCTTATTAAAATCTACTATATGCCAGGTATTGACATCAAAGTCATATATAAAAAATGTGGGCAATATTGTTTCATAAAAAATAATAGGTGGAGGGGGACAATATTTCTAAATTCATATATTGCTTTATAAAATTTATGATCTTAAATATGTATGTGAAAAAATATATGTCTATTCCATCCACATCCCTTTTTAAAAATATTTTTCATTGGGAAGATAAGAGATAACCTTCAATTCAGCGTCACCTTATATTAGGGCATTATTCTGACAATTTGGGGGGTTTCCTCTACTTAAAACCAAAGAACTAACTTATTCATCTTCTTCAAAATAATTCATACTCAAGCTGGATAATTCTCAATGAAACTGAGATAATTCTCTAAAGCTATTACCTCAAATCCTGATTACCAATCTAGGGATGGAAGATATATAACATTTCAATTCTTAACAATTCACTACAAAGGGAACTGGTTTGTCAGGTGTTATTCTATTCTAGTCCTTCAAAGAAAATAAACTTCCAATTGTAGAATAGTTTTAGGCTTAGAGAAAAGTTGTACAATAGTAGTTCTCATACATCCCCACCTAGTTTCTTTTACTAAAAACATCTTACATTTATCGCAACTAATAAGCCAATATTGATCGATCCATTATCATTAACTAAAGTTGACAGTTTACTCAGATTCCCTTAGTTTTAATCTAATGTTCTTTTTCTGACCTAGGATTCCATCCAGGATCTCATGTTATATATAGTTGTCATGTCTCCTGAAGCTCCTCTTGGCTCTAAGAGTTTCTCAGGCTTTCCTTGTTTTTGATGACCTTGACAGTGTTGAGGAGAACTGGTCAGGTTGGGGTTTGTATGATATTTTTCTAACATTAGACTGGGTTGTGGGTTTTTGGGAAGAAGACCACTGAGGTAAAGTGCCATCTTCACCCCATCATGTCAAGGGTACATACCATCAACATGACATCACTGTTGATGTTGACTTTGATCACCTGGCTGAGATAGTGCTTCTCAGGTTTCTCCACTGTAAAGATAATCTTTTCACTCCTTTCCATATTGTACTATTGGAAGGAAGCCACTAGATACAGCCCAAATTAAGGGGTGGGGAATTGTGTTCTACCTCCTTGAGGCAAGAAACTATATGAATAATTAGGGATTGTGCAGAAAAGATTTGTCTCTTTTCCTATTTACTTTTTATTCAATTATTTATTTATATCCATACAATTGGTTTTATTATCAAATGACTGTGCTGACACTTAAATTTTTATTTCCAACGTGAAAATATTTCGACACTAAGCAATCTGCTTAAAAATATTTATTTAAATGCTCACCTGTAAGTCTCAAGGATTCACTTGGATTGTGGGGGAAGACAGAGACCATAGGGTATATCAGTGTAGAGTTACAAGGAAGAGCTGAGAGAGAGGAAAATAAAATTGGCTCAGAGCAGAACATGTGAATTGGAGTCCAGTTTCTACCATATAATAGCTGTGTGATTTTAGATAAGCTATTTAACCTGAGTTTTAGTTTGTAAACTACAATAATACCAAAACCTTAAGGTTATTGCAGGATTGTATGAAATGCCAACAAAAATGTTTTATATAATTAAAAAACATGACGCAAATATAGGACATTATACCATAATTATTCAGAATTGGAAAAGCAAAAAAAATTATGGAAGTAATTTCTTAAGAGCTATTTCAAATTCATTAATAAAAGCACATACTATTTCAAATGCTACATAATCTTCATTAAGGGAAAAGTCACTGAAAGCTTAGTTGTACTAATTAACATTTGACTTTTGGTTTTGTTCACTCAAAACCTTATGGTTCCTAGAAAATATGCTAGCATCCTTCGTGTTGCTCATATGTTAATCTGTGTCCCTTCTCGCATCCTCACCTGTTTTAAGAGTACAGATAAGACCTAATTGTACTTTTATAATTTTTAAATGCTTATCTACTAATATTTGATATACAGAGAACAGAAATTATATATGAGGGGTTTGAGTACCTAAAAATAAATAAAAGGAAGGGATGTCTCCCTTAGTTTTTAGCATTTTAAATAAAACCTAATTTTAATTCCTCCTGGTTTTCTACTTTACCGGTATTTCACACAGAACTCAGGACTGATACTAACTAAAATTAAGAGTTAGGTAGATTTCTTTAAGAAAAATTATTAGAAAATATTTTTCTTCTCTTTCTTTTTTTTCCTCTTGGCACTTTCTGTTCAGCTAGTTTTCTTAAAGCATTTTTTCTTTTACATTGCTGATACAATAGCCTCCCAACTGATTTTTTTTTTGTATCATTGATCTACAATTACATGAGCAACATTATGGTTACTAGACTCTCCCCATCATCAAGTCCCCGCCACTCCGTTACAGTCACTGTCCATCAGTGTAGTTAGATGCTGTAGAGTCACTACTTGTCTTCTCTGTGTTGTCCAGCCTTCCCCGTGTCCCTCCCCCAACATTTTGTCTGCTAATCGTAATGCCCCTTTTTCCCCCTTGTCCCTCCCTTCCCACCCATCCTCCCCAGTCCCTTTCCCTTTGGTAACTGTTAGTCCATTCTTGGGTTCTGTGAGTCTGCTGCTATTTTGTTCCTTCCGTTTTTTTCTTTGTTCTTATACTCCACATATGAGTGAAATCATTTGATACTTGTCTTTTTCCACCTGGCTTATTTCACTGAGCATAATACCCTCTAGCTCCATCCTCCCAACTGATTTTTCTCCTTCGATCTCTAGTCCATTATTTCTCAAAATATGATTTGATGATCTTGTTAAAAATGTTTCTGAGGACTCATCTTGGACCTACTTAGCTCACAATCTCTCCAGGTGAGGCTTGGTAACATTCATTTCTTTTTTTTTTTGAGGGCATCTCTCATATTTATTGATCAAATGGTTGTTAACAACAATAAAACTCTGTATAGGGGAGTCAATGCTCAATGCACAATCATTAATTCACCCCAAGCCTAATTTTCGTCAGTCTCCAATCTTCTGAAGCATAACGAACAAGTTCTTACATGGAGAACAAATTCTTACATAGTGAATAAGTTACATGGTGAACAGTACAAGGGCAGTCATCACAGAAACTTTCGGTTTTGCTCATGCATTATGAACTATAAACAGTCAGTTCAAATATGAATATTTATTTGATTTTTATACTTGATTTATATGTGGATACCACATTTCTCTCTTTATTATTATTATTTTTAATAAAATGCTGAAGTGGTAGGTAGATACAAGATAAAGGTAGAAAACATAGTTTAGTGTTGTAAGAGAGCAAATGTAGATGATCAGGTGTGTGCCTGTAGACTATGTGTTAATCCAAGCTAGACACGGGCAATAAAACATCCACGTATGCAGAAGATTTCTCTCAGAACAGGGGGGGTGAGGTTCTAAGCCTCACCTCTGTTGATCCCCAATTTCTCACCTGATGGCCCCCCTGCGACTGTGCCTGTCTTAGGTTGTTCCTCCCTTGAGGAATCTTACCTGTCTCTGGCTAACCAGTCATCTTCCAGGGCCATACAGGGAAATGTAAAGTTGGTAAGTGAGAGAGAAGCCTTATTGTTTGAAAAGGTTAGCTTTTTACTTTTTTGCATATTTATGCCCTGTGGCTTCTATGCCCAGCATTTGTCTTGAGGTATCTTTACCGCTTGGAAGAATTATGATACTCGGTAAATTTGATATGAGGCACAAATTCTATTTAAGGGTTGTAATTAGGAAGGAAGAAGAAAAGCTACAGAAGTAGCAGGCGGAAGAAAACCTGGGAAGATTGATTATTTCTTTGACATATCTTCTTGCAGAGTAACTTCATCATGTATAGGTTTTAAACTACTAATTAAATTGCACACACACATTAACATAATAGGAGTACAGTTACATAACCAAAGCATACCTGCAATTTTGGTAACATTCATTTTAAAAAGCAATTCTTACGTGCAGTAAAGCTGAAGTACCTACCACTAGTCTAGCCGTTACAACCTAATACACTGTGACTACAGCTATATTCCTAAAATACAAACTGGATCATATCATTGCATCCCCTTCAGAAACCTATGAAAGATTTTTATTGAGTAAAGTCCTAACTTCTTACCTTAGCATTTAAAATTCTTTACACCGTGGCCCTAACATCGCTCTAGTCTTCCTTTCTGTCTCACACTCCTTTACTGTATCTCGCTCTCATCTAGGCACAGTGAATATACTGTGCCCTTATGCACCACTATGCTCTCTGGTCAGCTGGGACACTCAGTTGAGGTCTCTCATGAGAGAAACAGCAAAATCAAAAGTTCAGTTGCTTTTGGAGACCCAATCAAGTGTTATGATTACCACAAGAGCAAAGTGAGACAAACTGATTAAAGGAGTTAGGAAGAAACCGTTCTTTAGTTTAGAGGACCCCTGTGGAGGCAACCATGACAGAGAAAATGGGAGTAACAAAGACATGGTAATTACAGTGGGCAGAGGCTGGCTACAACTGCCCCAGATGTACCCCCAATTACAGAGCAAAGCCATCTATATATTGCCCCAAGAAAATCTATATAAAATACATCAAGTCTGACATAGCTGAGAGAAATGCCATTTGTTTTTTTTTTTCATTTTATTATCATTAATCTACAATTACATGAAGAACATTATGGTTACTAGACTCCCCCCTTCACCAAGTCCCCCCCCGACAAACCCCATTACAGTCACTGTCCATCAGCGTAGTAAGATGCTGTAGACTCACTACTTGTCTTCTCTGGGTTGCACAGCCCTCCCCATGCCCACCCCACATTATACATGCTAATCGTAAGGCCCTCTTTCTTTTTCCCTGCCCTTATCCCTCCCTTCCCACTCCTTGCCATTTGTTTTTTTATGTAATGCCACAAATGCTGTACAGTAAAATTTACTACAAAGAATGTCAGAGTTTCTCATCGTGTGATGAGACTAATAAGATGGCAACCAAGCAGAACTGTTAAGTACCCTATGCAAAGTCACACAGGTGAGAAGTAGCCGTCAGCACTTGGAGTGGTGGTCAGATTCTGAAGCTCAAGCTCCTTCAACTATCCACACACACACCCCTGCCCTCTCCACCACCTTATTCTTGGCTCTGCAATTACCTTTCTTAGCCTTTCCTCCAAAGATTAAAATTCACCTTTACTTCTATTACAACTTTAAAAATTACTGTATTTTTTTCCCTTAATGAAATAAAAAGACAACCTAGTTGTATAAAGACCGAGAAAACTAACTCTTAAGTGCTTCTATAAACACCAAACCCATGGCAATTCTGATTTCAGTCAGACTCACACTGTAGGCAAACCTGAGTGCTTATGAGATTCACCAACAAAGCTTTTAATCCTTTCTCAACCATTAGCAGTTTAGGCCTCCCTTCATTTGCTCATTCTTGTATAACCTGAGTTTTCTGGTCTTTGAGTGACATAGTGCTGCAGGTGAATATTTAGTCCTCCTTCTGATTCTTACAAAAAATTGGTCCAGCTTTTAAACTGAAAAATAAAATTGATCTGGGGAGATCCAAAGGATAGGCCTACTTTTGCATACCTGAGGCCCCTTGGATTTCTTTCATTATAAATTCTCTTCAGTGATGATTTGGGCCTGGGTTGCTCATTACTCTAATACACAGTAGTTTCCTTCAAGAAGGATTCCAGCAGGGTCTGTTGGGTTTCACCAGATTACTCTGTGCAGCAGCTTCTGCATGTCAACTCTGGTGTCACTGGTTTCATCTCACTGAAGGCAGAGGTGTTCTTTAAACAGAGGGGCAGAGTTACCAGGACATACATTTGTACCTCCTGGCTAAAAGAGACACTATAATCCCACATCTCTGAACTAATCAGCACCTAAAAGTCAGCTTCCACTTGCCAAATGGCCCCTCCTCAATGCCTATTTCTTGTCTTCCTCTGCCTGATTTTCTACTACTTGTTTTCCATTACACTTGTTTATTCTGACCCCTCATAGTGCTTTTAGCGGGCACTGTGTGTGCTAGTTACTGTCTCCCTAATTTGATTAGAAGCTTCTTGAGGACAGAGGTGTTTCATCTCATTAAGTTGACAGCAAAAGCAGGAAACTCTTTGGCTGTGAGTTCCTGGCATGTGGTCACATCAATCAGTAACTTCTGGGGTACCAAAGGTACTTAGCAAAGATTTAATTTCTTCTGGGTAATATGGCTAAGAAGGACAAACAAAGGAGAAATTGCTTACCAACTGTTAGGTTTGGGGTACCCTATATAAGGATAGTCAATATTTATAGGGAACATTTTCTTATGAAGGATTTTCATTTTAGAATTATGTTTGAATTAAGGCAAAAAAGGGGCTAATTTCTTAATCAGTATTTTGTTTTATTCTACTTTGTAAAAAGTCCAAATTACTTTTTCTCTTTTTCATGGCACTTATTAACAGGTATCTCAAGTTATTATACAGTTCTTATTTATCTAGAACTTGGTTCTTATTTTCAGTCTATTTAAAAAATAATCAGATTCTAGGAATAATCCTTGCCTATTTTAAGGACAGTTTAGAATTATAAACTTTGGAAAATGGAGTCTGTTAATGATGTTCCCAAAGTCAAATTAGGGGTACTTTCCTAAAGCTACACCATAGAAACAAGGATCGTTAGCTCAATTAGCATGAAACTTGATCAGCTGCAAAAGACTTATTAAAAATAATAATTATCATAAATAAAGAGAAGATTCTCCTTTATATTTGCATATTATTTTTAGAGATTTGCTAGCTTTTAAAAATAAATGAGTACATCTGTTTGCTGGTCATTTGAATAAACACTTTTAACTAGAAAAGGTACCACATATGAGATCCTATGAGATGCCTTAAGAGCACACATTGTTTTATGCAGGTGAATTTAATTTTAGCAATTTAAAAGTTATGTGAAAATGCATTTTTTGGTAAATTACACTATTTAAAAAACTCTGTAAGAGGCTTCACCCTCCGCAAGCTGTGTGGGTGTGTTAGGGGCCGGGTATGGAAAGCCTTTAAAAAGAAAAAGCTCTGTAAGAATTTACTGTTTTAAAGGTACCAAATGATTTATCTTATAAATGGAATAAATCTATCATACTAATGTTTAAAGCCCCAATTTGAGAGTTCTAAGTGAATTTCTGATTACTGTGATTTCTTTAGGCAGGGCACATTCATAATAAGTCTCTGTTGTGATAGAGAAGAATTCCAGCCATATTAGAAAACAACTTCTAAAGATTATATCCTATTGAGATATAATCACATTCCAGATACTGAACCATCTAAAAAGCCAGAACTTAAGGTCATACCACTGTTACATACTTTTCCCTACAGCACCTCTCTTGAAAAGACCTCTCTCTTGAAAAAAAATTCCTTTGATGTCTTCAAAAAATTAAATGTCCCCCTTTTTTTGAAAGTCAATGAAGGTGAACAAGTGGGACAAATCAAACTAAAAAGCTTCTGTACTGCAAAGGACACCATCAGAAGAGCAAAAAGGCATCCTACAGTATGACAGAATATATTCATGAATGACATATCCGATAAGGGTTGAATGGAAAATATATAAAGAGCTCACACACCTCAACAAACAAAAAACAAATAATCCAATTAAAAAATGGGCAGAGGAGCTGAACAGACAATTCTCCAAAGAAGAAATTCAGATGGCCAACAGGCACATGAAAAGATTCTCCGCATTGCTAATCATCAGAGAAATGCAAATTAAACCACAATGAGATAACACCTCACACCAGTTAGGATGGCCTACATCCAAAAGACACACAACAAATGTTGGCAAAGATGTGGAGAAAGGGGAACCCTCCTACACTGCTGGTGGGAATGTAAATTAGTTCAACCACTGTGGAAAGCAGTATGGAGGTTCCTCAAAAAACTAAAAACAGAAATACCATTTGACCCAGGAATTCCACTCCTAGGAATTTACCCTAAGAATGCAGGAGCCCAGTTTCAAAAAGACATATGCACCCCTATGTTTATTGCAGCACTATTTACAATAGCCAAAAAATGGAAGCAACCTAAGTGTCCAGCAGTAGATAAATGGATAAAGATGATGTGGTACATATACACAATGGAATACTATTCAGCCATAAGAAGAAAACAAATCCTACCATTTGCAACAATATGGATGGAGCTAGAGGGTATTATGCTCAGTGAATTAAACCAGGTGGAGAAGGACAAGTACCAAATGATTTCCCTCATTTGTGGAGTATAACAACAAAGCAAAAACTGAAGGAACAGGACAGCAGCAGACTCACAGAACCCAAGAATGGACTAACAGTTACCAAAGGGAAAGGGACTGGGCAGGGTGGGGGGGAAGGGAGAGACAAAGGGATTAAGGGGCATTATGAGTAGCACATATAATGTAGGGGGCAGTCACGGGGAAGGCAGTATAGCACAGAGAAGACAAATAGTGACTCTATAGCATCTTACTACGCTGATGGACAGTGACTGTAATGGGGTATGTGGTGGGGACCTGATAACGGGGGGAGTCTAGTAACCACAATGTTGCTCATGTAATTGTATATTAATGATATAAAAAAAAAAAAGTCAATGAACTTGAAATGCATCACTGTCATATCAATGGCACCTTATAATAAGCATACACTTTCAATATTGTCTTAAGCGAGGGCCAAGACCCTTCAGGCAGCACTGACCAAGAGAACCTGAAATTCTATGCTGAATTGCTGGCTGCTGTCAATTTGTTCCTGTCACATTATTTTCCTTTGTCTCAGTCAGAAGCCACAGGGGAGGGCTACAGGGTTTGCTTTTGACTTGTAACAACAGCAGAGGCTACAGATTCCCTCCCCTGCCTAACGTGACTTCTGACTCCTCCCCTGGAAGCAGGGCAAAACTGGAGACAGAACTACCAAACAGAACGAGTAATGTGCTACTCCATGACACTTTGGGAACATGAAAATGTCTGTCACAGGAAGGAACACAGGGAAACTCTGTAGAGCTAGCTTTGACAAGAAAGTCCACTAGATTCCTTGGCACTCTGTGTTTCTTAGCTGAAGTTCTTATTTCTTTTAATTCATATCATAGTCTGACTGTAAATAAGGTAGCTGAAAAGCTGCTGGTTCCATGACTGTTTTGCGTGGTTATTACCAAATGAACTCTAAGGGTTATTCGAGAATGTATGTTATCCAGGTAAGACAGTAGTTAACTGTATTGTATCAGTGCTCATTTCTTGGTGTCGATAATACACGATGGCTATGCAAGATATTATCATTAAGGGACACTGGATGAAGGTACATAGAAACTCTCTGTACCATTTTTACAACTTTTTATGAGCTAAAATTATTTCAAAATGAAGTTAAAAAAATGGACAAAGACACCCATATGTATATCCACACTATTAATTTCAGGACAACACTTAAGACTCCAAGGCTATGCTTTTACTTATCGCCTTCAATATTCCACTGTTGTTTTACTTTATGTTTAAACCTTATCAGTTAGTACTTTTCTTTAGTAATATCAGAGTAAGTCATATTTCAGCAATATAACAAAAAGTTCAGTAGGAAAACAAGGCACAGAGAGGCCCGGAGTATAGTCCAAGTGAAACTGAAGAGAAACTGTTGAAAGGGCCAGGAGGTGGATGTTCTGTTCCTCTTCTGACTTGGGGTTTATTCCTCACCCTTAGAATGACAAGATCGCGAGTGGGACAAAGATGAGTTAGAGCTAATAGTTGTGGGAAAGCTGTTGAGTTGTAAACAGCTGCTGGTGGTTTTGAAACTGGGTAACTAGAAAAGTAATGGTACTTAATAAAAATTAAGGAATTCAAGAAAGAAAATTGATTTTATTTTAAAGACGAGGGTAGGAGTACCAGCCTGAAGGAGGATGCTAATGGGGAGGTTCTTCAACAACTTCAAGGATGAAATAAAAAAATTAAGTTAATGTAGAACATGCAGGTGGTAGTTGGGGAACATACACTAAAGTATCCTTGAAGCTACAATCATTAGTGTGGTACTAGCATAAAACTGGCAGATGGATATACTAGAAAACCTAGCTGTGACTCTAGCATATATTAAGACTTTTCTATAAGCCAAATTCCAAATCAGGGAATAAAAATGGTCAATTATCTCACACTGCTTACTATAATATGCAGGTTTCCCCGATATCCGAAAGTAGAGCATTCTTATGAAATCTTTCATATACTGAAACAGCATAAATCGAAGAGGCAATTACCACTAATTTATATGGAAAAAATTCTTAGCTTTCCTATGTCTACGAAGCAACTTCTCTTAGGATTTTCTGATACCTTAGGACACACCTTGCTAATGGATATGTGAAATAAATCAAGAGAAAGCACAGATGAGTACACAGTTCGAAGCTCTGGTGGCTTGATGCTGCGACACTAAGTGGGGTTCCTGGGGAAGGGGCTTAGCAGGCCCCTCTTGCTGCTCAAGGTGTGCACTGCCTCTATGACAGCTCTCTGCAAAACTAATGCCAAAGCTATTTTCTTCTTTTTGTAAAAGGGAAAATCTTCCTTAGATTTCTTTTGGTTAGCTGAAATAGGTACTAAGATAGGTCTTTCCTAAAAGCAAAAAGGTGCAATGCAAACTTTTGCAAAGTGGTGGATACCTGTACTCTGACTGGCCTCAAGAGTTAGATATAATGCAAATATGGATGAATATTTATATGACCTAAGGCTGAGGAAGGCCTCTCTATGCAGAAAAGCAAAAGAAGAACTCGTAAAAAGACTAAACTATATATAATTTCATAGAAAAATTTCAGGACCTGAGTGGTTTCAGCAAGAGGGAGAGAGGACTAGGATTGGGAACAGAGAAAAAAAGAGACTAGTTTAATCTGTGGAGTGTAAGAACAAAGAAAAAAAAAACTGATTGAACAAAACAGCAGCAGACTCACAGAACCCAAGAATGGACTAACAGTTACCAAAGGGAAAGGGACTGGGGAGAATGGGTGGGAAGGGAGGGATAAGGGGAAAAAAAGGGGCATTACATTAGCACACATAATGTAGGGGGGGGCACGGGGAGGGCTGTATAACACAGAGAAGACAAGTAGTGATTCTATAACATCTCACTATGCTGTTGGATACTGACTGTAATGGGGTGAGGGGGACTTGACGATAGGGGGAGTCTAGTAACCATAATGTTGCTCATGTAATTGTAGATTAATGATACCCCCCCCCGAAAAAAAGAGACTAGTTTGTCCAAAATAGATAAAGAACTCACACACCTCAACAACCAAAAAGCAAATAACCCTATTAAAAAATGGGCGGAGGAAGTTTGAAAAAGACAGATGCACCCCTATGTCTATCACTGCACTATTTACAAAAGCCAAGATATGGAAGCAACCTAAATGTCCATCAGTAGATGAATGGATAAAGAAGATGTGGTACATATACACAATGGAGTATTACTCAGCCATAAAAAAAAAACAGATCTTACCATTCACAACAACATATATGGAGCTGGAGGATATTATGCTCAGTGAAATAAGACAGGCGGAGAAAGACAAGTACCAAATGATTTCACTCATATGTGGAGTATAAGAACGAAGGAAAACTGAAGGAACAAAACAGCAGCAGAATCACAGAACCCAAGAATGGACTAACAGTTACCAAAGGGAAAGGGACTGGGGAGGATGGGTGGGAAGGGAGGCATAAGGGCTGGGAAAAAGAAATGGGGCATTACGATTAGCATGTATAGTGTGGGGGTGGGCACGGGGAGGGCTGTGCAACACAGTGAAGACAAGTAGTGATTTTACAGCATCTTACTATGCTGATAGACAGTGACTATGAAGGGGTATGTGGGGGGGACTTGGTGAAGTGGGGAGCCTAGTAAACATAATGTTCTTCATGTAATTGTTGATTAATGAGACCCAAAAAAAAATCACTAAAAAAAAATGGGCGGAGGATATGAACAGACAATTCTCCAAGAAGAAATTCAGATGGCGAACAGGCACATGAAAAGATGCTCCATATCATTAATTATCAGGGAAATGCAATTAAAAACCACAACCTCACATCAGTTAGGATGGCCAGTATCAAAAAGTCTAAGAACAACAAATGATGGCGAGGATGTGGAGAAAGGGAACCCTCCTACACTGCTGGTGGGAACGTAAGCTAATTCAACCATTGTGGAAAGGAATATGGAGGTTTCTCAAAAAACTAAAAATAGAAATACAAATGACCCAGGAATTCCACTCCTAGGAATTTACTCAAAGAATATAATTTCTCAGATTCAAAAAGATATATGCACCCCTATGTTTATTGCAGCACTATTTACAATAGCCAAGATATGGAAGCAACCTAAGTGTCCAGCAGTAGATGAATGGATAAAGAACATGTGATATATATACACAATGGAATACTATTCAGCCATAAGAAAGAAACAAATCCTGCCATTTGCAACAACATATATGGAGCTGGAGGATATTATGCTCAGTGAAGTAAGCCTGGAGGAGAAAGACAAGTACCAAATGATTTCCCTCATTTGTGGAGTATAACAATGAAGCAAAACTGAATGAACAACAGCAACAGACTCACAGACTCCAAGAGGGGACTAGTGGTTACCAAAGGGGAGGGGTGTGGGAGGGCAGGTGGGGAGGGAGGGAGAAGGGTATTGAGGGGTATTAAGATTGGCACACATGGTGTGGGGGGGATCATGGGGAAGACAGTGTAGCCCAGAGAAGGCAAACAGTGTCTCTGTGGCATCTTACTATACTGATGGGCAGTGACTGCAATGGGGTATGGGGCGGGATACGATAATATGGGTGAATGTAGTAACCACATTGTTTTTTCATGTGAAACCTTCATAAGAGTGTATATCAGTAATACCTTAATAAAAAAAGAGATTCGTTTATTCAACTTGTTTTAAGTTATTACAAGGAGAGTATATTTGTGTATTAACTGAGTGAATTAAATTTAATTTAAAAAGTATTTCAAAAAGTAAAGACATTTAACACCTTTTGTGCCTTAAAATTATCATAAAGTTAGTAAGTCAATTGAAAAACTACAAAAATATTTATAAAATGACAAGCAAAGGGAAAAGGTCTTCACTATGTAAGTAGTACTTATGTAAGAAAAAGATAACATGCCTCAAAAGAACTCTAGGAAGACACTAGGGGGAAGTGCAAATTTTCACCGTCAAACTGGCTCCCTGAGCCTGCCCCTAGAGTAGGTGGGAGAGGAAGAGCTCTCTTCCCAGGGAAGCCGCCTCCTTGAGGGATGGTTAGGTTTCAGTGACGCAGGCACATGGGAGTGAGGCACTCGAAGGGGATTTGGTTCCGAATGGAAAGGGCTTTCTGACACAGTGGTGTTGGGGAGAACTGAACGGAGTCTAAAGCAAAGGGATGAGACCACTAGAAAACACTGGTGCTTGGAGAAGCCTGTATTTTAGGAGGTACAGAAAGTTTACAGGAAGGAGAGTCATGGAGTCATTTATAGCCTATTCTCAAGGTTTCCAAATTTGACAAATTTTTTTGCTCAAACTTGCCCGAGGACTTTGTCTCTTCGGGCACTGACCTTCATTATAACCTCCCCTAACCTTCCTTTCCAATCAGTCACCAAGCCTTGCTATTTCTTCCACTGACATGCAGTTTCATGTTTTTTTTCCATCCAGACTGCATGCTACTGCCAGACTATTGTTTCTAAAATACCTCTTGGATCGTATCATCTCCTTGTTCAGAAATCTTTCACTTACTGATCAAGTGTAGAAACCCTCTTCTGACATCCTTAACTCTGACGTGTCTCCAGTTCACTTCAAAAAACATCTGCTGCAGATAAGATGGTCCAGTTACTGACCTATCCCTATTTGTGACACTGTCCCCTGAGACTTTTTAAAATTTTTTCCTAAGCCCAATTTCCTACCAGAAATACCCTTTTATTTTTCCTTTTCCATATTCCAGTATTCTTGCCTATTCAGTTTCACTCCCTCTCCTCCCATCAGTACACACTGTGGTTAAAGGACAGGTGTGGAGTCCAACAGCCCTGGTTATAAGCATGGCTCTGCGATTTAATAGTTTTACAACTTTGGGATTAGTTTCTTAAGGCTTTTTACCTCAACTACAAAATGTAGTGAGTACTTACACGACTTTTTCAAAGATGCAATGAGAATTAATGTATTTGAACTAATATAGTACCTGGAGCACAGTAAGTACTCACTAGGTTAGTAGTATTATTGCTCAAATGCACGATTTTCTGAATATAAAATCTCTATTTCTAGCTGGTAATAGCTTGTGTGCACTGTTACCTTATCTCCTACATTTAAACTTTTTATATTTAGGTTTTGTTTTGTTTCCTCAAACTTTATATACTTCATCTCATTAACAGCTGGTGTGCCAAGCCTTGAACTAGGTGCTTTATAGACTCAAAATCCCTGAGTTAGGTATTGCTACCTCTATTACTTAACTTTCTGGATGGGAAAACAAAGTTTTGGAGATATTAAAAAACCTATGTAATATTAAACAGCTAGTAAATACAGCTGACCCTTGAACATGAGGGTTTGGGGCACTGAGTCCCTGGGCAGTTGAAAATCCACATATAACCTTTGACTCCCCCCAAATTTAACAGTCTACTGTTGACCAGAAGCCTTACTGATAACATGAACAGTCGATTAACATATATTTTCTGTTACATGTATTATATGCTGTATTCTTCAAATAAAGTAAGCTAGAGAAAATATTTTTTTCAAATTGTCAGAAATCTAAAAAAAAAAATATTTTCCAATGTATTAAAAAAATCCGCATATAAGTGGACCTGCTCAGTTCAAACCTGTATCGCTCAAGGGTCAACTGTAGTGGAGTGAAGATGCAGGTGATTTTTTAGATTAGCTTATTTTTAAGAGTGGAAATTGCCTAGCATTTTTACGACTGATCATTGGGCAGTGCTAATCAGCCAGTTCTGCCATTCCTCCCTTACCTGGAGATTCCCCCCAGGGAGAACTGAGCACTGTCAGTAGATCTGGCTTCAACATCACTCCCCAAGCAGCCAGAGCCTACTGTTTCCTCTAGGGACTGCACTTATGCTTTAACTTTCAGACAGAAAGCATATTAGAAGCCCTGTGGTTTTTATAACAAGAGAGGAAGATCATTTCCAGAGTCAGAAATCATGCCATCAGGGATCAAGAACAAAAACCACATTTCCATCAACAAAAAGCATCCTTTATTCTCCTTTAGTTTTCCGAGGAAAAAAGAGGCTCTTAATAGAAAGAACCAAGCCTCGTGAGTACAGAAGAGGCCAACTTTCCCCAAAGGTAACATTTAAAAGAGTCTGAGTCTTAAGGATCAAGAAGACAAAACCCTAAAGGGCATGGGAAAGACAGACCCACCATTTATTTTTCACTCTGAACTATTATATGAGAGTGCAACTACATACAGCTAGAAGGAACACAAAAACGAACCATTATATTAACTGATATTGTAATTATGTTTACAAATAGATATCCAGTGGAATCATCACACATTCAGGTCTCTTTAGGAGCCTATAGTTTCTAGACTGAAAAGGTATGGCCTAAACCTGCAAATTTTGTCTTGCTCACTCTCAAACTGTTTTGGCTGATAACATTTAAAGAATTCCAAAACAGCCAAACAAAAGAAACCAACAGCCATAAAACAAAACAGAACAACAAAAATCAAACTTCTCATGTCCGGGAAAGTTAAAGGCTTAAAGGATACAAAAATAACAGGTTCATCTACTTAGGAAATAAACATGCTTTCCCTGCTCCACTGTCACTAACTGCCCAGGATATTTTAGAGGTCAGGAGGGGAATGAATACACATCCCCATAGGTAGCGGTCCAGCCCACTGTCAACCTTTAGAAACCCTGGATATGTCTCTAACTCCCTGAATTGAGAGACTGGAATTATTGGGTGAATAATATGGGTTCTGAGATTTCCCCCTTTGTTTGTCCACTTGTCAAATCCTCCCCAGCGGCTCTTTAGTTGTGAAGGGAGGGCAAAGAACTACTTTCTTTACAATGTTTTTTGTTTTTCTCTACCATAGGTCAAAAAAGAATCACATGGACTGGACAAATTAATATTGTTAAGATGACAATACTCCCCAAATTCATCTACAGATTCAACTTAATCCTTATCAAAATACCAGCTGGCTTTTTTGCAGAAATTGACAAACTAATCCTAAAATTCATATGGAAATCAAGGGACTCAGAGTAGCCAAACAATTTTGAGAAAGAGAACAAAGTTGGGCAACTCACACTTCCTAATTTCAAAACTTACTACAAAGCTATAGTAATCAAGATAGTGTGGTACTGCCATTATGACAGACATACAGGTCAATGGAATAGAATTAAGAGTCCATAATTAAATCTCACATTTATGCCTAATGATTTTTGACAAGGGTGATTTTGACAAGACAATCCAATTGAAGAAAGAAAAGAATAGTCTTTGAACAAATGGTACTAGGACAATGGGATATCTACAAGCAAAAAAATAAATAAATAAAGTTGGACAGCACCCCCCCCAACTCTCATATGATACATAAAAATTAACTCAAAATGTAAATGTAATTCAAGATCTAAAAGTAAGAGCTAAAATTATAAAACTCTTAGAAAAAATAGAAGCGTAATTCTGTCACCTTGGTTAGGTTACAACCTTCTTAGATATAACAACAACAACACAAGTTACAAAAGAAAAAATTAATTTTGACTTCATCAAAATTAAAAACCCTTATGCTTCAAAGGACACTATCAAAAAGACAACTCACAGGATGGGAGAAAATATTTGCAAATCACAGACCTTATAAGGAAGTTGCATCCAGAATATATAAAGAACTCTTACAATTCGGTAAGACAAATAACCCAGTTAATAAATGGGCAAGTTGGAACAGTCATTTCTCTAAAAAGGATATACAAATAGCCAATAAACACACGAAAAGGTGCTCAACATCATTAGTCATCAGGGAAATGCACATGAAAACCACAAGATAGCACTTTATACCCTTCAAGATGGGTATTATCAAAATAACAATAACAAGTATTATTATGAGGATGTAGAGAAAATGGAACACTTCTACACTAGTGGTGGAAATATACAATGGTACAGTACAGCCACTTTGGAAGAGTCTAGTAGTTCCTCAAAAGGTTAAGCATTGAATTACCATATGGCCCAGCAATTCTACTCCTAGGCATATGCCCAGGGGAAATAAAAACATGTTCACACAAAAACCTGCACATGAGTTTTCATAGCAGCATTATTCTTACTAGCCAAAAAAGTAGAAACTACCCATATGTTCATCAATTGATGAACAGATAAAGTGTGGTATATCTCACAATAGATTACAATTTGGAATTAAAAAGGAATTAAGTACTGATACATGCTACAACATGGACAAACCTTGAAAACATCTTAAGTGAATGAAGACAGTCATAAAAGATCACATTCTATATGAAATATCCAGAATAGGCATACCTATAGAGACAAAGTAGATTAATAGTTTCTTAGGGCTGAGGCGGGAGGTCAGGGGAAATAGGGAATGATTGCTACAGGGTTTCATTGTGGGGTTATAAAATGTTCTGGAAGTAATTGTGTTTATGGTTGCACAACATGGTGAATACACTAAAAACTACTGAACTGTACATTTTAAATGGGTGAATTATATGGAATGGTGAATTGTATTTCAAAAAAGCTGCTACACATATTTTAAAAAGAATTATAGATATCAAAAAAGCCTTCAAAATTAATAAAAGGGTCATAAAATATTTCAAACACAAAAAACCAATAAAGAATCATACTCATGGTAAGCATGTAAAAAAGGGTCTGTAGTAATAGAAAGGATCTAGCACAAAGATGAAATAATTCTTGGTCTGGATCTATTCTAAAAAAAAAGAAAACAATAAAATAAACATGTTAATATGTCAATTATATCTCAATAAAGCTGGGAATAAAAACATTTAGGAGAATTTTAACACAACCTGGTCCACCTTTCTTTGCAGTTTTATTGTATAAATGACAAAAAAAAGTCTGATCTGTACATAGACTCTGTAGAGGTATGAAAAGCTTACTAGTAGTTATTCCTCATGCCCTTTAAATGTTCTGCCCTAATGTTTTTCTAAACCATTGCTTTACTAAGTTTAATACATCCAATTATGCAGTAATAAAGATATATAGAATTGGGCTATCAAACCTACTAAGGCCAACTGTGAAATTCAGAATTTGCATAGTGCTTTAAAGTTTATGAATTACTTTTACACAATATTATCTCAGTTGACCTTGAAGCAGGTATCATCCTCATTTTAAAGATGAAGAAACAGCCTCAGAGACATTAACAAACTTAAAGCTTCATAGCTAGAAAGAGGTAGAAACAGATCAGAACTCAGGTCTTGCCTCTACTAAGCCACCTTCTAAGCTTATAAGGAATTTGCTGTTTTGTACAAAAGATTCCTTTATTTACTAGTTTTTTTTTGGTAACCTTTCTCTTACATATAGTATTTGGAACTCATTTTAACTAGTAAATGTATTTAGTATTTTAGTATAATGCTAAAGCATAGTTTAATACACAGCATAATATATATTGTACACTATTCTCAATCATATATTTCATTTTTCAAAAATCAAAAAATGATTACCCTGGATGAAATTCCAAGCTGACTAAATATCAAACATGTCTCATTCCATTTAATGGATGTTACTTAACACAGTAACATCAGTGGTCAGAGAAATATTTTTTCAATTTGTATTTTCATAACTTATTTAAGAGTTAAGGTACTATGCTGACAGTGTAGTTTATACACATCCTCCACACATAGTATCATTCTGAATATAAATAAATATGGTCTAAAAATCAATCCCCAAATATTGATATAATCTTAGATAAAAAGTTCCATAATTATCTTTCCTCTGTATCTCTCCAGAATGTCCAGAATAGTCCTCTACTTTGCAGTCTTACACACTTAATGATGCTGAGTAATGAATCAACTTATAATTTGTAAAAAAAGAAAAAAAAGTTAATCCAGATTTGAATATGACCAAAGAATTTTTGGATTATCAAGGCTGAATTGGACATTTCATTTGTTCAACATTTACTGAAGATTTATGAGTCTTAGGCTCAAGGCTAAGATATACTGTGATTAGTAAGATATGCATGTTCCCTGGACTTCTCTTTCAGGTAGGGAAAACCACAAGGTAAAAGAGTAATAACAATGCAATGTGAGAAGGGCTACCTATAATGGAGGCTTGTACAAAGTACCATCTTCAGTTTGTTTGTGATCAGGTCTTGTGAGATAAGATAAGCATCACTGTCTAAAACATGCCTCTAAAGCTCAATATCCACTCACTAACTTGTATCACCTTTCAACACTGTGCCATACCCAGGTGTCGCATCTCTTTCTGATTTGCATATTCAGAAAAGATAGTCAAGGTAGATAGCTGCTACCATCTCAGATTAATGAGAAGCTCAGATGAAACACGACTCAAAGGGACAAACATCTTGTCATGACTTTGGTCAACAGGTGTAGCTCTTAAAGTCTTTAGGTTGTGAAGTATGGGAACCTTTCTCCTCGGAAGAAATGTTAAGTTTAAAAGCTCTGTTAGAACTTCAATTCTGTGAATAAAATATTAAGCCTATTTTTCAGAAGCTAAAAACTGCATACTTCTGAAAGTTTTGTATACAGATTCTGGTAGAGAAAAGGTTAAACAAGGTAAAAAGATGACATGTAGAGCACCTCTCCTGTAGAGTAAGCTACTGTGCATCTTTGAAGGTTTCCCAACTGCAGAATGTATCTCCCTTTTCTTCTGATGGTAAAGAAACCATTAACAGATTTCTTCTCTTCCCATATAATACAGCTTGACCGGGTTAAGGACAGAACAGTTTTATAGGCATTTTTTTGAAGTTGTAGGACTGGTATTTATTCCCAACATTTGGGAAAGAGGACGAATTTGACTTCCTTTGATTACAACATAGCTTGGCCAACTCCACACAACTGAGGTTTTCAATAAGTTGCTCTAAGGATCTTGCAGCTTTCCATATCATAATTAATGCAGAAGAAACACAAACTATAAGAGATATTCGTTGTCTTGAAGAACAATTCCAACTAACCCAAAAAAGGATTTGAAGAGGAAGTTTAGAAATATAATTCCCTCTAAGAGAAGACATAAGTTGAATCCAAACATCATTAAGAATTCCCTGGCATGCAGCATCTTCTGGGACAATAAAGTAAAGTTCTGTGTGTTAGGTTTAAGACCTCAAAAATATGCTGTTACTCAACTGATGACAGTTGCAAAGCAGCTGGAAAGGTATAATATGACTCCACTGCAGTTTTAACATCTTCATTAATATGATATATTATGATATGATATATGATATATGATATGACATATGATAATATATGATATATTAATATAATAAAAACATACTTTTTAAGGTAAAAATTCAGTCATCCTGGGTCAGGATTCACTTTGAACAATATAAAAACCTATGTAAATGCTATTTAGCATTTAATGGAAAATATTTACAATAGATTGATATGATATACTGATGTGAGAAAGCAGGATAAACATTTCAAAAATTAAAGAGCCATTTACAAAACATGTATAATTTCACATTTATTAGAAAGTACATATATATACACATATGGAGATTCTTTATCAAACAAATCCATAGGTATTATAGAAAGTGTGGAAGATAAGAGGACAAAAAATAGGAAATAGCTATAATCCCAGAGATTGTCATTTATTATTTTGGTATATATATTTTGAATTCTTTTCTATGCACATTTACTCCCTCCTAATAAATGCAATTGTAAAATAGATAGTTTTTATGGTCATTAGTCTTACACTGATTTACATATGCATGGTATTCGAAGCAACTAGGGCATATTATAAGATTCATGCACAACAGTGGTCCTCAACCCTAGCTGCGTATAGAATCCCCTGGGGACATTTAAAACTCCCAGTGCCTAGACCACCCCCAAACCAATTAAAGCAGAACCTCTGGAGATGGCAACTAGGCCAGTATTTTTCAAAGTTCCTCAAGTGATTCCATTGAACAGTCAGGGGTGAGAGCCCCTACTTGACAGTTTTTCCTCCTTTGAGAAAATTAAAAAAAAAGAGATTTATTGCAATGTTTTCTTAATTCATGTGCATACAAATCACCTGGGGATCTTGTAAAAACATAGATGCTGGTTCAGTAGGTCTGTGGTAGGACCTGAGATTGTGCATTTCTAACCAGTAACCAGGTGATGCCAATGTTACTGGCCCAGAGATGATACTTTTGAGTGGCTTTAGGGTTCTGGGAAAGAAAACTCTTTTAAAGAACAGAATGAAAAAATTTTAACTGCTGAAGCCCATATTCTATACCACCAGATAGGGAGGGGTGGTCTACAGAGGATGAACAAATAATTGATACTGGGAGTTAAAAGATGTTTCTAGGAAATAGATTTTAGGGAAGTGAAAGAAAGTCTGGAATAACACATTTTTCACAGGAAAACAGTTATTGGAACATATAGTTTGTGTGCACAAAGGAGGGCAAGCAAGCATGAGGGAAAAGAGAGGTGGGCAGTGAGTGAAAAAGATTAAACATCTATAAAATTGTTATTGAAAAAGTAAAACTCATGGTTATAATGATGGAAAGGGAGAGAGAAACACTATAAGGGCATCTGCGGAATTTATTTCTCTGCCAAAAACATGTTTGGGAACCAGTAAAGCTAATACACTGAAGTTTGTGTAGATTAATAATCATCTCCCTTCAATTCCCTCCTGGGACGGTGAGCAGAGACCCCAGGAGTATAAGTCTCCCCTGGGAGGGCTTCAGGAACCAACAACAAACATGGACTATTTGCCTAAATGTCTCTTTGTGTGCAGAAAGAACACTAAGGAGCTCAAACACGAATGTCCTTGCAGCTTGTTGGCAATACCTTTTCCCGAATTTCTAAACTTCACTAGAGCTGTAACCAAAAGAAAAAGGGAGAAAAGCTTTTTTTTCCTGAGGGCTTTCCCATGGAAATTGGAAATGTTTAGTACAGCTTTCAGAACAACAACACACATGTTTAATACAAAATATTCACAGGTCACTAACAGACCTTTATTCTTTCAAAATAATTTCTCAAAACAATAAAATAGGGAAACTTCCATATATAATTATCTGGAAGAATTATATGAATCAGTTGGCACATTTTATCAGACATTCCTTATCAAATGGGTCATATCTAAGTACATTTCTGCTTAAACGAACAGAAAGGGAAAGATTTTACTAAGAAATGGAATGAATTTGTTAGATGATTCACATTACACATCTCTTGGATGTATGACTTTTTGACAGAAACATGAGCAGTTAGAACGGTAGTACTGATCTTTATAATCAGCACCTAATTACTGTATAATGATGATGGCTATCATGTACTGAGTGCCAGATATTGGGTTTAGCCCTTTAGCCATATAAAAATTAATCCTTACAGCCCTATGAAGTAGGCATTATTATTAGAGCCCTATGATGGGTGAGGAACCTGTGGTTTAGGGATGGCAAGAAACTTGCTCAAAGGCCATGAAGCCAGTAAGTAGTAAAGTTGGTTTTTGCCTGATTTCAACATCCATGCTCTTAACATTTCTATGACATGATTAGCTATCCTGTATGCCCAGCCTGTACCAGGGAGAGACTACACTCAAGACTGGGGAATAGATAATGAACAAGTCATGATCCCCAAGCTCATGGTACAGGACAAGTAGTCTATCCAGGACAGGAGGCTGGAAAGGCACTTCCAAAAAATGCAGAATACACGATGACTTTGGTGTTGTAGAATACAAGCTCAGATTATGCTGTTAGTGTGTTCCACAGGTCAGAACTCATTTGGGGTCCCTGATTCTTGATCTTTTATATCCTTGATGGGTAAAAGACACATTTACAAAGAGGACATGTTTCATGACTAGAGACACTCTTTTATAGCTTAGGCAAACTTTTCAGAAACTATTGAACCACATCAAAACTATAAAATTGACAGAGCTGCAACAGTGTCAGATGACAGATCTAGCATCAGTTGAGAGGTATTTCACAGGTCCCTTCCACATTCAAATGGTAAGAAGTGTGGGTGGACAATCCAGTCCAGTCAGGATGGAGAGAACAGAAATCAGTCCAAGACTGAGGTTCTGGTCTCTCTTCCGCATTTCTATAAAATCTCCAAAGGCTTAGGGAAACCCCATTGATTGTATTAGCCTAATGATAGCTACAAAGGTCAATAATTCTTAATCTATGGTTCATCACTAACGCAGACAAAGCCCTAACTCTTGCATTTCTCATAGCTAGCCTCAGAACAGTCTTGTTTAACTCAATAACTGCAGACAGTATAAGGCCAGGGAAAAGGTGAACAGTACTTGGAGCTTTATCTGGTATCTGGCTACATTCATTGATTAAAGTTAGTCTTCAAAGGAAGAGAAGACAGGTTAAAAGAACTAACATTTGAGTACCCACATTCAATATATATGCCAAGCACTGTACTAAGAGACCCTCTGTTTTCTATTTTCAGTCTCGTCTCATTTAATACTGACACTCACATGAAACAGCAGTGCTCTCAAAAGGTAAAAAAAGTTCCTTTTCTAGGAACTCACAGCTAGTAAATAACTTAACTAGCTTTCAGAGAGAGAGAGATCTGTCCACACTACATACTCCTGGAAAGAAGTGCCTTTTGGAAGCTTCAGGGTCCTGGGCATCTTTGTGAGGGCAGGCGTCCAGAGCTAGAAGAGCTGAAGAACTGATGACAGGGTGAGACGGGCCAGGCAGACCCCCTGAATACACCAAGGCAATGGTTCTTCTGCCTTTCCTAACAACATTCTCTTGGAATATGGTTAACAGACAATGAGGATGATGTATGAAATTGTCAATGCTATACTGATCCACCGTGGGAACAAAATTCCATTTATGATCATAAAACTTTCCTATTTTAAGTTGTACTCAAATATTATTTGAGTGTAAATATTTCAAAATAATGATCTCCTTTGAATGTATCTATGTGTTTGAATATTAAAAAGTCAACTTGCTTTCCTATCTCAAATAAAACCATGAATTTCTCTTATTTGAAGGAGATTCAAGACCTTGTAATCTGCTTTTAAGAACTGAAAATTTGCAGTATTGTAAGCAATCTGAAGTTATCTCAACAGAGAAAGCTGGTTGTCTGTTAGAAGGTTTTTGTTAAAAAGACTTCTTATTCTAGCTAAACTTCTGAGAAGACAAGGATAATCTAAGGCAGAAAAAGAAAATCTATGGAAACAAGAAAATCTAGGGCAGGGAAAGCATTTGGTAGTATGGTCTATTTTACAACATGGATAAATGCTTTGACGTGAAGAGCAGTGGTGAGTACTTGAAATCCTAGCCAACTGTAGATTTGCTCCTGAGAGCTAGTTCAGGTTAAGTGAGTTGACATATTTCTGCAGATATTTAGAATAAGTTTTACATATTTGGGCAAGATCAAAATTATTATTCCCAGAAATTAATGCAAGTGACTTGCTAGTATATATCTGCCTTGCAAGAGAGCCAAAGAGTCACTGTTCAGAGAGAATGATGAGAAAAAATTTGTTACATAAAGGGCGACTTTATTGTAGGACTCTACTTTCTCACTTCATCATTTCCCTCCAAATCTCCAAAGAGAGCTGCTATCATCTTTTCCTTCCTACTGTAATCATGCTAATCATCTCATTCACCTATTTATTCCCCAAACATGCAATCAAGTTCTACTGTGTATCAGGCACAAATTGTGTGGGGATTCTATAGCTGTGCTACTCAAAATGTGGCCCATAGACTGGTGCTGACTTGTGAATCCATTTGTTAACAGGCTGTGACAAGATAAGGGTTTAAAGTTTTTAACAGAAATTTAGCAGAATAATTTGTTTGAGTCTAACAAAATTTTTTGACTTTTACTTTGTATGTCATTTTCCTAATAACTCATTTTTACTTATTTTATAAAAATATTGGTCTGTGAAGTATTAGAAGTAAAAATCTGGCTCTTTACCAGTGATAGTCTAAGCAGCACTGTTCCAGAGGATAGAAAGACAAGACCTCTGCTCTTGATACGGTCTCAGTTTAATCCTATTAAAGGGTCCAATAGAAAAAGTTCTTCTATCCTCAGACATACATATTTCTGAGGAACATATAAAGTTCAGTCTTTATGAATAGGTCTGGGGAATGCTGATTTTAAAAAAAGGGTTATATGTTAATAGTAGGTTAAAAGAACTATAGAGAATGGTGAGATAAGAAAGGATCATCAAGTAGAAAGGACAATTTGACAAAAAATAGAGTATCAACAGGAATAAACCTGAAGTAAAGAAGTCAAGAGGATAATCAAGGAGGAAGACATTGAGTCCAGGCTCTGCCATCCATTCCATTCTTAAGTCACCTCCTAACCGAGGCCCCAGATGCACCCTATCCTCCAGTCACACCTAACTGCTATACTTCCCAGAGATATATGTTCTTGTACTTCAGTGCTTAGCACAAACTACTCCACTCTGCTCAGAATGTACATCACACCCTCCAGTGCTCTCCTTAAAAACCCAGAGCTATGTCAACCTCCTCTGATTGTGGTCCCTGATACACCCCACGGCAAAGCTATCTGATCCCTCCTCAGTGTACACTTGTTTACACTTGCATCACAGTACTTAGTACAATGTACTGTACATATAAGTTTGCAAGTCAAATTCCATTGGCACTATATTATTTATTCTTCTCTTCTCAGTGCTCTGCACATAATTGGCCCTCAAATATGTGCTGAGCCACAGTGACTGTCAGAGGGGTTGATTAGAATTTTCTCTTTCAGACCGAGCAACCAGAAAGCAAGGCTCATTGAAGAGTCCAGAGCCAAACCACAGAGTTGCTCATTCAGGGCTCAGCAGGCTGTGGAAAGGGCAACTGAGAGCTCGAGTTCAGCAAAAAGCAAAAAGCAAACAAACCAAAACAAAACTCAAAAAACCCCATTCTCCCAAAGAACAGCCGAATCAGTCAGCCAAACTGCAGGCAAAAACACTGGAATTTTCAAGCCCATTCTACATTAAGTTGAATTCATGACTTGGCAGAGTACCTGTAAATGATATATGGGCATGTGGCTCATTACCTTAGTCTGAGGAATTTCTAGGTAAGTACAGTTTTCAGGCAAAGTGTCTGACGAAGCACATCATGATGTATGCGAACGCCTCCCATGGCAGAGCAGAGCAGTATGCGGCAAAGCTTCAATTCCAGGGCCACAGGCATGAAGGAAAACCTTTTCCCTCCTCATTCCTCTGGGGGGGAGTAGCTGCAGTGACTAGCGTAAACAAAGGGAGTTTCTGTTTAGTAGTACCCTGAGCATTTCTGTCAGCAGAATGCCTTTCTTTGGTCTGCTTTCCTGATGGTTGGTTGTGGCCTTTTCTTTTTCTTTCTTCTTCTTCTAACACTCTGCCTTTATAATCTTTCTCTTCTCAAACTTTCCTCCTTCCTAACTTTCTGAACTCATTTCCTTCTCTTACTCCCACCTTTATTAATTCTTAAAACCACTTCTGTCAAAGCCTTCCTTCTAGGCTTCTGCACTAGCACTGGTTCTACTGAGCATCCTACCTTTTAGCACAATCTTAAGAACCAATTCTAATTCACAGACACTTAAACATCTTTTCTCTATCCAATAATTTCCCAGTGATATTCTGTGTGGTATTATTACCATTTATGGGGGACAAGGTGAGGCAATATAAATGGATCCCTGAGAAAGTAGGTTTCAGTATCCCTGAAACATAATATGCAGCACTCTAATCAGTGGTGATCTCCCTGTGAAATAATACCCTGGCCCTGGCAAAGGTACTCTGCTTGGAAAGCATACAATCAAAATTCAAACTGGCTTGGAGTACAGTGGAGGCAAGTAATTTAGTAGAGAGAAAAAGATCACTATTTGAAACATAACACAGTTCTCACTAGCAAAGTCAAACAATTAAACAAATCTTTCTTTTTCTTTTTCTATTAGATCTGTTAATCTATTGATATGTGCAGTTATGTGCCTGAAACTGGTCAGAAGCAAGCTAGAAAGGAGCCAAAGAGAGTCTTAGAGACTCCCTTTGCATTTTCTTGCTTTTCAGAACCTCCTGATTGAAGAAGAGATAATACAAGGCCTTTTCCCTAGGGTGCATTCCCAAAAGGATCAGCCACTGTTGCTTAACATGTTATGTGGAGGCACAGGGATATTGCTCTGAATCGTATTAAAATTCAGATTCAGAAATCCTGAATTTTACATAGTTTTAAAAAATGCTATAGTATTGAGAGGGAAATCAACTTCCTCAAGTTATAACTCTATTAAAAAAATAATAGCAAAGCCAAAGATAATTTTGGCTTTCAATGGGACATGTGTGTCCTTTGCTTTCACTACAATAGCCACAATTACTTCCTGGAATTGTGAAAATAGGCTTCAGATGTTTAAGATGGAGTCAAAAAGAATCACTAAAACTCTGGCATTATCAACACCCTGAAACATGGAACCTACAACTTTGCAAAGTAGAAAGCAACCCTGAACTTTAGATCAAAGATAAATAAGTAATTGTAAAAATGTAATAATGAGCATAATGTATTTGTAGAGCTATGGTTTTTAAAGTGAGTTGGCATGTATTATTTCACTCAAATTTTGTAACATCTCTGTAAGTCAGACAAGGCAAGCATTACTCATGTTTTCTGGATGGTAAGCAACTTGCATAAAGTTGGGTAGCTTAAATAAGTGATTTCCAGTCTTTAATAATATTTCTCTACCTACTCAAGCCACTCCCCTAATCTCTGCTTTCCTAAATTGCCAGATTTTCTGAAAGAGTAATCTATTTTTGTTGACTTCATTTCCTCATTGATTAGCCATTTTCTAATCTTGGCCAATTACAGTTAATTTGTTTCTTAAAATATTTACTATTCTCACAAAAATCACCAATGGCCTATAAGGTATCACAGAACTCTTAAAAGAGTCTCAAGTATTTATTGAATGAGTAAAATTTCCAGCAATTCCAAGGACTTGTTTTTCATCCTCATTATTGATCCCATCTCCCTTCTGCAATACTCTCTTCTCTCATTTTTCATGCCATCACTTTCCTTCCTTCCTGTTACTCTCTAGAATCTTAAAAATACTAATGCCTACTCATCTTTCATATCTTTCAAGATCCTATTCAAAAACCATTCTGAAGTCTTCCACAATGCCTCTAGCAATAGTCATTCTTTCTCTGAGGTTCCACAGCATTTTATATCACCAGGCACTTATTACATTGTATTCTGCTTATTAGTGCCTCTTTCTCTCTCCCTTTTGCATTGGGTTTAGCAGATTCACTAGTACTTCTGGAGCCTGCTAACAAGAGTCTGAATGAACGGTCAGTGAATGGCGGCACTAAAGCCAGAGCTCCTCTGCCTTTGCTCTCTGCACAGAAGATGGCTCAAAAGCAAAGGCTTAAAATTAAATTTCTAAAGTCTTACTCCATGAAAGTGATCAGGCCAGATCCTCAGGTTTAGTCCCTTTTAAAGTATCTTTCATTTAGGAGCAATTTCTCCACAAACCATCCTTTCAAAACAGAACCATTACCCAGGTAGTGGTGCCACACATGGTATACTTATGACTTTCCTACAACCTGCCCATCCATTCTCTCAATATCATGTGGGGACACAGGGAGAAGGTGCCCATCTGCAAGCCAGCAGTGGCGCTCCCCTGCCAGGAAGAAAACAGCCGGCACCTTGACCTTGGACTTCCCAGCCTCCAAAACTGTTGAAAAATATGTATCTGTTGTGTAATCTAGTCAGTCTATGCTATGTTGTTACAGCAGCTCTAGCAGACTAGTACATGCTGCTTAAATATTTTCTGGAAAATGTCCTTTTTTTCAGGTAACTTTAATTGTTAGAAAATTCTTCTTCATCCGAGGCTACACCTTGCCCTCTGTATCTGAGAGTTGAGGAAAAACAAAGAAGAATATAGGGGATATGATCACAATGGAACAGAATAATTTTCAAGTGAAAAACAAATCTGTAACTTAAACACTGAAGAAAAAATTTTAACTCAAAATCAATAATACAGAAAAAAAAATCTCTGGAAAGACATCATGGTATACTGTAGAAACTAGCAGTTTATAGAAAGACAAATCAAGGTTTAAATTAAGGTTCTGTCTTTATCTGAGTGATAATCTCATCAATCCTTAATTTCCATAAATAATATGAAGATAATAATGTTTAGAGTTGTTGTGATAATGTAATAATGTATTAAAGTACTTTGAAAAAATGGAAAGAGACTAAAGGAATATCAGATATTATTAGGCCACCCTCTTTCTTCTTGTGGCTATATTTATAGTGTTATTTATATTAGAGGTATTTATGTTTAGTTCTCTAGATTTTATCTAAATTCAGAAGCAATAATTGCTCTTCATGACTGAATCAGTGGATCCACATACACTAAAGAAAATACTTCATCACTACGGAGTACCTAAGGAAAGAGTTGTCTGAAAAACAAAAAAGAAATGGTATCTTGCTTTAATTATATCAATTCACAAAAAACATTTTGCCTATTTTAGGTGTAGCACATATCTTAATAGAAATACCTGCTAAAAAGAATTCTTGTTAACTAAGAAAGGTTGTCACCAAATAAAAAGTTGCAGAGTTGGAAAAGGATTTGAGTACTGGAGATCATCTACTCTAACATCTGATCTGATGCATACAGAATTTCCCTATGCAATACTCCTGATGGACAGGCTGCTGCTTAAAATACATTCTGGAAAATGTTTTATTTTTGTTTTTTTTCCAGGTAACTCTAATTGTTAGAAACTGGGCTAAATAAGCTCTGTTTCCTGTAAACTTCTACCCTTGAGTCTTGTACTTCCTCTGACAGCTATACAGAACACATTTAATTCTTCCTCTTTAGAACATTTTTTAAATTTTAGAAGAAATACTCATGCCCACTGTCCAGCTCTTTCACCTTCAGGTCAAACTTCATTTCTCCATTACTGTACGTATGGCATGTTTCAGTTGCCTCTCCTCTGAATCAGCTCCCTTAGGTATGCCCACCCACATTGTAGACTAAACAGGTTCCTCATGTGTGTTTTTACATTGGGACTATCACCTTCTTTGCCATATACAGTGTGCTTCTTTAGTCCAGTCCACTGAAATCTTTATGGATACTGGACTGATAGAAAATCTATTTGCTTTCCTCTCAGCTTCAAAATTATCAGCAGATAAAAACAAGAAAGAATGCTGCTCTTAAAATCTTGACAGTTTGAGTTTTAAGCATTCAAACAATGGATGGAACAGATTACTAGATGAGATGGCCTTTAAACTCCCTTCCTGTTTTCCTAAAGCTCAGGACAGGGACAGGTCCATATGTTCAGAGGTCAAGTCCTTCTCCATCATGTGGATACAGAATGCAGATGAGTGAGGCTTGTGAGGCTAATAGCCAACTAAGAACCTAGACCTGCCAAACATCAGCACCATGCTAGACCTTTATCAAATACAGTGATGACACACCCAGAATTTTCCATGAGAGTCTTAACCATGTTCTGTTTTTCCAGAAGTTACTATAAAGTTTCACTATAAACCATACATATAATCCTGGAAAGAAATTTCGAAGGTCTGAAGAAGACTGTTAAGTATCTAGTTATATTCCAAATTCCTCCCCAAAATGTGAAAGCAGGAATGCCTGTTAAAAATTCCCAAATAACACAATCAATAGGACATTATATTCATTTAATCCATTCAGGATAACAATAACCTCTCAGAGTCCACGCATGAGGATCCTAGAAAATAAACTACCAATTATAGACTACATCAAGTCCATGACCAGACAATCTGTGGTCAACCATGTTTACTGGCTGTATAGGTAGTAGGTTTTGGCTGCTTCCCAAAATTTGGGTTGATAGACAAAAACTGTATTTTAGGGAATAAATCTATAATAAATCATAAACCTCAAGCTTATTTTTAACACTTGGCCAAAGCATCTATTAGGCAATACTGACATTCAGAAAAGTTCAACAGTCTACTATTCTTAATAAGGAAATCCAAGTAAATAGAAGATGTAAAGCCAACTACTTTTGACTTGAACTAAAGTCAAAGATCAAAGTACCATGAGAAAGGGGATACAGGAGACCCTGGTTGAAACTATGGAGAGGAAATGCAAGAACACAAGTGAAAAGTGTTTTCAGAAAAATTCTGAGCCAAACTAGTTCTTTTTTTTGCTAACCTGCCATAAATTGGAATGAAATTAGTTCCCAGAAAACAAGATAAACACTAAACATATATCAATGCTTATTAGTTGAATCATTTCTTCAAAGAGGCGAAACAGTAATATTATAGTTTCTCAGTAAGAAAAGAATACTAGTATGAAGGCACTGGCTATATCTCAGAAAAGTAAGTGGCTTTACAGTCATACTAACATTATTGTTATTAATATATTAATAATTATTAATAAAACAATAACAGCAGTTAGCATTTATTACTATGTGCCAGGCACCACACTAAGCTTCACATGCAGTCTTATTTAATTCTCTTAACATCTGTTTGAGGAAATGATATAGGTACTGACATTCAGAGTTTCAGTGCCCTGTCTAGGGTCACAATGGTGGAGGAATAAGTCTGAACCTAGAGTCCATGCTCTTATAAGTGCTCCATGCTCTACTGCAGTTACATAAAAACTTTTGATAGATACCAATTACTCTCCATAATGTCTATACACACACATACACACATACAGAGCAAATGAAGTGTCCTTTCCCCAAATAGCTGTCAACTGATATTATCACTCTTTTAAATTTTTGCTAATTAATTGAGAAGAAAGGGATAGTTTGTTGTTTCAATAAGGTTGAACACCTCAATTTATTCATTGGTCATTTGTATTTTTCTTCTGTGAACCGTTTGTTCATATCCTTTGCCTAGTTTGAGTTAAATATTTATCTTATTGATTTGTAGGCAGCCATTTATATTCTGGATGTTATATTAACATCTGGAGTCAAGCACACATATAAATAAATGGGGAAAATTAGCTGATCTTCAAAAAAAGTTAAATCACTACTTCATACCTTATAACAAAGCAAATTCCAGATGGATTAAAATAGTGAAATCATAAAAGCATAATCCTTTCTTAAGGCAGTTGCCAGTTTATTGATATTAGTTTATAAAGTTATACATTTATGTTGAGGAAAAGTGATTCAAATAGAACAGTGCATTACAGATGATACTAAAAGACTAGTGTAAGAGGATTGTGACAAATCTATCATCATGGAAAGCAACTGAAAGTAACCATCTTTGAAAATTATGAAGATGGTAAATATATTATTAAGTGAAAAAAGTAAGTTACAAAGTAATACTTATTTTTTTAAGAGCAAATGATTTAGCTAATTAGCAGGCTATATTAAATTATTAACAAAGATCCCGCCTAAGTGGTTGGAATTTATAATAGAAAAGTTAAATACTATTTTTAAAAATGCACTGCTTTTGAAGATATCCCTTCTAAAAAGACATAAGGATGATTAAGCTTCTGGAAAGGAGGGATTGTGGCTTACTCACTTTTGTATCCTTCAAGTGCACAGCGCCCTGTACAGAAGTCACCGAACAGACATTTGTTGAATGAATGAAATGGGGAACATGTATTCACAAACACCATCTCTGTATTAGCTTCTTAAAATGCTCAAATTCAAAACCTTTGCAGGAGAATCACATTTGTTCTCCAGGTTAATATTTTATTAATGACTTTAATTTTCAATCAGGAAATGTTATACTTCCAACAAACAAGAAACAAATATAATACACCTAATGTGCATGAGTTGGAAGGGGGTGGGATAGATGTGATACAAGAAAGAAATCTTACAAATATTTTATTTTTGAAATAAATTATGGCAAATACAAAAGCTTACACTGAATTCTCTGAGACACAAAATTATCCCTGATTTATGAAGTATGTTATTCATACTTACTGAATCTCTATTATGGGCATATGGCAAGATTCCATGTGTATGAAAGGGACACAAATATACATAGGGACCTTACACTATGACTTTAAACACATACATTCTGTTCATGACATATTAATCCTATTGTAAGCTATACTAAATCATATCATTAAACTGTAATAATTAAACCAATGTGCACAGGCACAGGAAGAGACAAATGGATCAATGAAACAGAACTAGTTAAGAAATAAACCTATGTCTTACGGAAATTTAGTATATGACAAAGATAGCATTTCAAAACAGTGGTAAATAGTACTGGGACAACTGGCTACCCACATAGCAGAAGTTGATTTCTATCACATACCATGTGTGTATACATTCCAGGTGGATTTAAGAGCTAAACATTAAAAAGACAAGAAAACACAGAGAATATTTAATTAAATTTGGGATAAGGAAGTTCTTTTAAGTAAGACACAAAATGTAGAAACCACATGGAAAATACTGATGAATTTGAAATGATAACTTAAAGTTTTCAACAAAAAAGGAGACAAGCAATACATTGAGAGAAAATATTTGCCACATATATAACAGGCAAAGGATTGAAATTAAAATGAGAAGCACATACAAAGCAATAAGAAAAGTAAACGATTCAATGATAAAATGAGCAAAGGCAAAATTAACAAGCAACTCACAGAAGATAAATGGCCAAACATAAGATTTTGCAACTTCTCTAAGAACAATAATAGCTAGTACATAATGCTTATTAGGTAACACGTGCTTTTCTAAATGCTTTAGATATCAACTCGTTTAATCTTCACAACAATCCCCATTTACAGATGAGGAAATTGAGGCAGAGGTTAAAGTTGCTCAGGAACACACAACCAGGAGTACATGGCTGAGATTCCAATACAGGCAGTTAAGACTCTATAGTTCAGTTTCAACTTTAACTGCTATGCTATATTACCTCTCCAGGGATCTAGGTATTCAGGGATATACAAATTAAAACAAGATATCATTTGTTGTCCAAATAGGCAAAAATAAAAAAGACCCACACAGTCAATGTGGAAAATGAGTATATTATTGTCAACACTGTTGATAGGAGAATGTAACAGCATTTTTGTTTTGTAGTAAAAACTTTTCTTACAGAAACACATACTCTGAAATAAAGTTCAGAAAAACAAGTCACCCAATAAAAGGTAGATAATAGGGAATTTCTTGCTAAAACATTAGTATAATTTTTTCCTGAAGGTAGTAGCAAATTCTGAAACTCCTTTCCTTCTGTCTCTTAACCCTCGGGTGCCAATAAGGCTATGAGAGGATGAACACCCCATTGCTCCCATGCTAACTTTTTTACGTGGCTGCTTTCCTCGTGATTAATCAGCACAGGTCAAACTTTCCCTGAAAGCCTGTTTCTTGACACACTAACACCCTCACTGCATTGGTTAATTCACCTTTCCTTCTAGTGGGCTGATGCAGTTCTGCTTTCTACTCTTTTCCATATTTGTCCCTTAGCCTCTTTCTCAACAGGTTGAAGAGCTAAGACTGAAGGTGAGTTCAAACTTTCCCTTTATGTTTTATTCAAGTCACTAAAAAGACTCTTGTTTTCAGCAATATGTCAATTCCTATCAGACAGACATTGCTTCTGAAATCTCTCAATTCTTCAGTCTCCATTTTACTGTCTACAGCATACATGTTAAGCAACAATATAAACAACTTAATGGAAAAATAAAATCCATGTCAAAGTTTTCCAAATCTTCAGCTGTCCTTATCTACTTACAGGCACCATTATGAGAAGAAACAGGGAAAGGCACATGAAGATATAAAAGATGCTGTTACTAAACCTCACTACATAAAAGTACTGAAAGTTTATCATGTACGTTGAAAATTTTCATGTACACCCAAGACTTCCTGTAACTTTTTTGCAGGTTGTGTTTTAAAATTTACTACCAACTTGGTTTCTGATGGTGACAAAGCAATTAAAATTTGCAGAGGTGAAATGGGCATGAAAACACACAGGCACTTCAGAGAACAGTGCTTTACCAAACCTCCAGGGAAGGAGTCCTAAAGTGATGACTACACATTTTCCCTGAGAGAGGAATTTAAGAATGTTCCACATTGTATGAATAAGATGTAAAAACAGATTAAGCTCAGCAAGAAAATGTAAAATCGGAATGTACAAGATTGCATTTTTTCATCAGAATCATAGGGGTACAGACGAACACTCCGCTAAAACACGAGGCTTCTTCACTACATTAGGGGTGGAAGGCGGCATAAGCGGCACCACAAGAGGCCTGAGGCAATGATTTCTACATCCTACTAAATCCTACCGTATCACCCACGAAATCAAATAATTGCTGGACAGCTCCATCATGTCTCCGCGTTAACCAAACAAAGGCGAGCGAGTCAAGATACCTTTGCCAGAAGTCCCGGTGCAAAACCAAAACACCTCAAGGCACCTCACGCACAAGTTTAGGGTCCTCATTTCGCTGGAAAGTAAACTGTGGGGCTGAGGGAGAAGCAGCGACCGTCCAATGCTCAAAAGGCCAAGACAGAGCTAAGATGAGGTCCAACTCTGATTTCTCGTTCCCCACCTTCCTCTGCTCCAGCCCTGGAAGAAGCCACAAGTGAGGTGGAGAAGTTGTGGAAACAAGATGGGGGTGGGAGGATGAGGGAACCCGAGGGAGTTTCACGCAAGCTTGGCATTTGCCCCCCACACGGTCACTCACTCCAAGTCACGTTTCCCTGCGCGCCCCCGTGGGCCGGGGGCTTCCCACCAAAGCAGCGGCTGGGCCGACCCACTGCGCCCCTCGGCCCTTCCCTGCGGGCCGCTGCCCCTTCCCGGCCTCTGGGTGCGGGCCGGAGCTCGGACCCAAGCTGGCCTCCCTACACCGGTTTCCGACTCCCGGCGTCTCTCCCAAACCCATTCCGGGACTCCTCCACCTCCACATCCCGGGGCTGCTGTCAACGTCCCCTTCCTCCCCCAGGACGCCCCTTTCCCCGCCTCCAGCGCCGGGTCCCGCCGCGGGCCCGGGACGCCGTGCCTTTCCTCCCCAGGTGCCCACCTGGCGCGGCCCCAGCCCCCGGCCAGTCTCCTCAGCAAGCGGCCGCCTCCCAAATCCTCCCGGCCCCGCCCCGCTCCCGGGCGGATACAGTTTGAAGCCCCTCAGGATCTCTCTGGCCCGCTCGTCCTTGGCTGACATGATGCGGCGGCCGCCGCCCGCGGCTGTCCCTCGCTGGCCCGGCGGAGCTTCCCAGACGGTGCCCAGAAGCCGAGGACAGAGCCACAAGCGGGCCTGGAGACCTCGAGCGAGCAGCGGCAGCGGCCAGACCCGGACCGGCCTCTCCCTCCCCTCAGCTCCCGCTCCTGATCCCTTCTCCTTGCCCCTGGCCTCGGAGCGCCCTTCCCGAGGCCAATGGAAAGCCCGCCTTGGGGATTGGCATACTGATTAGCCAATAGAAACACTCAGCGGCTTCGCAGGGAACGAAGAGCGTCAATGGGAAGGGCCCTCCCCGGGAAGTCCCGTAGGACAAATTTTTCATTCGGCGCTGTTGCCTAGTGTTTGCCCCAGCGGAGGGATGGCTTCAGCTCTGCCGAGGCTCGAGTGGCCCCCTCCCGCCGCTGGGCACACTAGGGCTCTGAGATGACGGCGGGTTGCTCTGTGCGATGTGACAGAGACTACATTTCCCAGTGTCCCAGGGGCTCGCTGGGGGGGAACCACAGATCCCAGCACGCAAGAGAGGCCCAGGGACTACAAATCCCAGAATTCCCTGCACCCCATTCCTCTGGAACTTAGACTCCAGTGTGCCGCGCACTGTGCGCAAATTTCTAAACTCTCCTTCAGGTCTGGTGGTTTCTGAATCCGGAGACTTGAAACTATGTGGGAAGACCCTCCTCACCCTCAGAAGAAGAAGATGACAGCCCACAGAGAGGTAACTTCTGTTTACATGGAATTCAGAAATTTCCTGCAGATCATGGTAAGGCTGCTAACAAACAGAAACACTGATTAAACCATGAAAAGATAATGTATAACAAATTGACTCCTTTGAATCGTGGTTGTTGGTCTGGGGCGCCTTTTTCGTGTTTTGCCGGGGTTTCTGGTGTGCCTCTGTGTTGGACTGGGAGAGAGAATTGATTGTATATACACAGAATATCAATACAGGAAGGGAATTTAGAGAATTTGCTAATCTAACCCCTGTTGTTGTACATGTGAGGAAATTAAGGTCCAGAGAGGCGAAGAGATTGTTCAGGGGATACAGCAACTTGGGGCAGAGTCAGAATTCGGCCCCAAGTCTCCTGAACCGCAGTCTGAGCTCTTTGTACCACACTAAGGTTGGAGATATTTTTAGCAGCATGGCTTTGTGATTATTATTTTCCTTGGTCGTCTCTCCATCTAGGTTGAAACACCCAGAGGTTAGGTAAGCATTTATTTGGTGGATTTCCTGCAAGTAAAGGAGTGTGATGTTTATCTCAGTCTAGGTTGGACTTGGTGTTTTGACTTGTTCTTTGTTTGTTGCTTAAGGTGATGTTTAATGTGATTTCAAGAACTGGGTAAAATTGTATAAGCCAAGGTTTCCTTGGAGATCTATCTCTTTTCCTAGGCCTACCTTCCTTCCTCTTCCTGTCCCCCGTTCACCTTATCTGGGCACCCACCCAATTTTTCCTTCCATGTAATTCAACAAAAAGCTTTTTCAGCTTTTGTTGTTTGTCCAGCTCTCTGTTGTAAAAGGTGAAAGGCATCGTCACTGCCACCAGGAAGATAGCCATGTAATTAGGGGAAAAAGGAGACTCCACTGAAATTCAAAATGGACTGTGATAAATAGCTTAAAAGAAAGGACATCAAAATGTTACAGAGGCTCTGATGGAGAGATTTATTCCAACTGGCAAAACCTGATGGAGAAGATGGCATTTGAACTTGAAGGATAGGTAGGATTTTTTTTCTGTGTTAAAAATTTTATCTTAAAGTTTTTTGTTAATAAGGTAACAGCACATAAAGGCACAGTTTTTGCCTGTGTGTACACCTGTGTCACCACCCCCAAATCAAGATACAAAACATCTCCAGTTCCTGTTGTACCCCTTGTCAATCAGTACTGCATCCTCCCATCCTGGTTAGCCACCATTCCGACTTTTATTACCATAGATCAGTTTTGTCTGTTTTTGAATTTCATTTAAATATAATCATACAGTATGTACAGCATGAATCTGGCTTTTTCTTTTATTAATATTTTTGTGAGATTCATCCATATTGTAACAGGTAGCTTTTTAAAAAATTGCTTAGTGGTATTCCATTGTATGTATATAGCACCATTTATTCTATTGTTGATGGACGCTTAGGTTTTCAATGATCACTTTTTGGCTTTTTTAAAGAAAGTTGAAATGAGCATTCTTATGTGTTTCTTTTTGTGGGCTCATGCATTCATTTCTAGGAGAGGAACTGTTGGCTTGGATGGTGTTCATACGATCAGCAATAATAGATATTGCTAGTTTTCCAAGGTGTTTGTATCAATTTAGCCTTCACCAGCAACCTAAGAGAGTATTAGTTCTTTTTAAAATTGGAATATAGTTGATATACTGTATTATATTGGTTTCAGATATACAATATAGCGATTTAATAATTATATACATTACTAAATGGTCACCATGGTAAGTATAGTTACTCACTGACTCAAGATTCTTATCCTTGTCAATACAGGGTGTGTCAGTCTTCTTAATTTTAGCCATTTTTGGCTAAATGTGGTATCTCATTATAGGTTTTATTTATGCTGTCTGTGGTATTGGGCACTCTTTCAAAGGTTTGTTGGCTATTTGAATGTCCTCTTTTGTGAGGTGCTTGTTTGTCTTTTGCCCACTTTTAAAACTGGTTTTTTTGTCTTTGTATTGATTCGTAGTTCTTTGTATCATCTGGATATGGAGTTCTTTGTATGATACATGCTTTGCACGTATCTTTTCAAAGTCTGTGGCTTGTGTTTTCACTCTCATACTGGTGTCTTGATAAATAGAAATTCTTAATTTTAATGTAGTGCAATACTTCAGTGCTTTTTTTTCATGTTTTTAGTATTTCTTATTCTATTAATTTTATCTCCTTTAACATATGTATAAGTTATATATAATTTTAAATGAACGGGATAATGATATACATTTTTTTTTAAGAAATGGTATATATCGGTTTGGGAAAGAAATTGCAAAAAGATTAATGTTATTATCATCGCTTCTTCTTGTTGCTGGTTTCCCAACTCAGGAGTAAAGTCCTTCTCATTTTATACATTGTCTTTCAAACTATTTCATCTCCTGACCTGGAGTAAAGAGTCTATGAGCCCCCCTCATCTCAATGTTGACCTGTCTATAAATCACAGAGCCCAAGGTGAGAATGAGAAGGAACTGCCTCCTGTGTTTCTCAGCTGTGTTCCGTGGAACCGGGGTTATTAATGGTTCTTCAGCAGCTGTTCAGTATTTTCCTTTATGATTAGTGCTTTTTTTGCATCGAGTTTAAGAAATCTTTGCCAACAGGGTTGCTAGGATTTTAACAGCCAAATATGAGGGAAGAGAACTACAAAAAAGAAGAGAGGGCAAGCTTAAGCATAGGCCCTGGTGTCAGAGAGGGAAGGTGTAAGTCCTCTCAGGCCTACAAAGGCCTGAGATTTGGGCTGTGAAGAGGGTGGGATGAGAGAAAGATGGAAGGGAAAGAGGAAGATCTACTGTAAAGGGCTTTAACTGAAGCCTTGGAGTCTAGACATTGTTCTGGAGGAAGTGGAGGCACTTCCAGGATATTTATGAACTCAAACAGAATTTAGTTGTCTTCCTTCTACCACCAAATTTGTCCCTTCTTTTCTGAAGCCTCATTCACTTAACATCACCTCAGAGAGCTCTGCCTTCCCCTGCCAGAATCCTGAGTGGTAACCTATTTCTCTATCCATGCATTCAGCTGGTCACCAAATCTGATAGATTTTATAATCTAAATGTCTCCAGTCCTTTCTCTTTCATGCCCAATTGCCACTACCTTAGTTCATGATCTCATCTCTTTTCTGGACTGTATTAGTCATCTCCAGAGTTTCCCGTCCTCCACTTCCTTCCACATGCAATCCATCCCTAAAACGCTAATGCTATCATTCTAAAGTGGTAATTATTCATACCTTCCACAGCTTAAAAATCCTAAATAGCTCCCCAGTGCCCCTAAGGTAAAATAAAAACTCCTTAACATGGCTTACACCCTTTGTGATTTGCTTGCTCATTCTTCCAGGCTCAACTCAAACCTCATCTACTCCAAAAGCCTGCATTAAATCACCTCTCCCCAGAACATTTGTTAGGAGAGCCTTATCTGGTACCCCTAGGGTGCCTGTGGCAATTGTCTGTCATAGCCAGACAGGCCTGGCTCTCCTAGGGGACTCTCTCAGGTGGGAACTTTGCTGTCTTTGGGTTTTTACTGGGTATAGTGGTTTCCAAGATCCTGATGACCTGACTCCCTTCTGGTGCCCTAATTTCTCACCTATGGACCCTGGGTTCCAGCCATTCTGGGTTGCTTTTCTGCATCAGTATATGCTGCATAGTGCAAACCTCTGTGACTATGCCCACTGCACCCTTTTCTTTCCCTTTTTGCCTGGAAAATGCCTATTTTCTCTACCCCAACACATTATTTTCTGTGCTTCCAAAATATTGTCACCTCTCTCTAGCTTGTAATGCATTGAAGCTTTTTGAGGTCAAGAACCTTGTCTTATCTTTATATAACCTTCTAGAACATAATAGGTGCTAAAGACATTTTTTGAATAAATAAATGGGTTGGTGCTAGGCTCCTTTGCATCTGTCTAGCTGATTTCTGCACTGAAATGTGCAAAAAGAAAATCGGGTATTTTCCTCATTTCAAGACTTGAAAGCCTGTGGTGCAGACTTTAAAAGAATCAGCTTAAATGTTCAGTTATGTAGCAATTTTTAGCCATCTTCCAGGGGAGGTAAGTACCAAATGCAACACACGAATGCCATTTTAATCACAGAACGATTGTTGGGTCAACTCATCTCTTGCTTATTAAAAAAAAAAAATGTTTCTAAATAGAGGTCGAGAACATGGTCTTTAGCCTCACATAGTCTGGGTTCCAAAGCTGACTTTGCCACTTAGGCTTTAGGTTTTTAGGCTTAATTAACTCACCTGAAAAATGCGAGTGATATTACAAGCAATAGAGTTATTCTGAGAATTCAATGAGTCGAAGTATAGCACCTGACACATGGGAAAATGCTTAATAAACGGTAGTTGTTAATGTTTGTCCCGGTGGCCCCGGGTAGCTGCAGTCAACATAGGGAGCTCTTGAAGGCTAAAGCTCAGCCAAAGGAGTGGATTTCAGGCCAGGACGGTGATCGCGATAGTTTGGGCCCCAGTACTGCTTAGGCTGTGTTCCTTTCCTCAGGTTCCTCCCCACCCCTTTCCTGGGCCACAAGCCCTGCTCGGGCCCTCTTTCCCTGGCCGGGGCGTCTCTGGAGGCCTGAGGGGGCAAACCCAGCGGGGGGAACTTAGTGTGGGCGGAACTGGAGTGCAGCGGTGGGAGGCTTCCGGGGGAGCCGCAAGGGCAACGGGTCGGCGGAGGCAGAAAAACGTCGGACGCCGGGCCGATCATGGACGCTTGACAACCTGCGGGCAGGCGCCGGGAGGCCGAGCCAGCGACCGAGAGAACGGAGAGGCGCCTAGGACAGGTAGGGGCCGGCGAGACAGCGGGGCCCCGCGCGCCAGTCTCGTCTGGGTCGTCAGGCTTAGCGCCAGCCGCCGAGAACACCCACGGCCACACCGTCCCGCCCCCGCCCGGGGAGCGCGCCCCGCGGCCCTGTCCGGGGCACGCCGCCCGCCCAGAAGTCCACCCCAGCTTGTGAACCTCAGCGCCTGCACCGCGGCTGTTGTCGTTTGCCCACCCCCAAAGGCCGCCTCTGCTCCTCTGCTGTCCATCAAAATAGAGCCCCCCATGGCGGGAATTCATCTCCCCTGTGTCCCTAGCCGCCGCCTCGGCCCTCCCACTCCAGAAAAAAGCGACCATTGGCGCCTCCTTACCTCTTTTCCTCCACGGACTTTGCTCCTTAGGTTGAAATTTTTTTCAGGGACTGAAGTTTCAGTCCACATCTTTCTCCGCATCTCCACCCAGGTCCTCCCATTCAGTCTCTTCACACGTGTCTACTTGGAAGGGAGGTTCTCATTCCTCATCAGCTTCCCGCCGCCTGTCTCTCTCCCACCCTCGCCCCTTGCCTCTTTCCCCTTCCTTTCTTAACCTTCATTCCCTAGCACTTCACTTTTTCTGTTTCTGAGACCTTCTTAGGTAACCCTAAGTGAGGCGGTAATAGTTGTTTTTCTCTAATACTTTGAAAGGGCTACCGCACTGTGTGCCTACCTTTGCGGGAATACTTCGTTTCTCTTGCACCAAACTGTCCTTTGAATTGTTCTCTTCACTCTACCATATCTGTTTTTCATTTTTCACACTGCATAATCTTATGCAGGGATCCCGTAGAATAGGTAGGTATGCGGTGTGTGTGTTTACCTATGCTCGGTGTGTAATTATACTATTGAAATTGAGGGACCCTTCTGTCCCAGTGTCTTCAGGATGGCAATACAATATCTTCATTGTTTTCTCAAATCTTTTAATTGTTTTCTTGAGGTTTTGTATAAATTCTGAAGTCATGTTTGGTAAAATGCCACATAATAGAGGGATTTTCCTCATGGACTTACACACCATGTATTTTCTTATTTTGAATATTTTCAACATGATTTTCCCCCTTTTTCTGTGCATAAATGACTTCTTTGATTAAATTAGAATCTTGTCCTTCTTTATCTGTATCTGGCTATAGGTGGGATTCTAATGACGTACTGGAAGATGTAACCGATTGCTTTTGCTTATATCTGCTGCCTCTGTGTGTGGGCAAGATTCTCTGTTGCTTAGAGTCTATAAATGAGGTGGATAGAAAACAGCTACTGAGAAATGTGTGTGTTTCTTTAGGTGCTGGTTAGGTTTAAGGGCTTAGAAAGTGCTGTCTTTGTGGGAGTGTCAGATGGGGATGAAGTGGCTTATACTGTGTTTTAAACCTCAGGAAAAGGACAGAATCCGTTTAACTCTAGGTTGAATCCTACCCACCTCATAAAGTGGACTCAGGAGCTGTTTTTTCTTTTTTGAATACTTAAAATTTAATTTAAGTATACTGTTGTCTGATCCAGCATTACATAATCATAGACTTTGCAAGGAGAAGGAAGAATGACTGAAACACTTTTCTTTTGGACAGATCTCAACATTGGAGAATGGCAGGTGAACAGAAACCTTCAAGTAACCTCCTGGAACAGTTTATTTTGCTAGCCAAAGGTACTAGTGGCTCAGCTCTCACTACTCTTATAAGCCAAGTCTTGGAGGCTCCTGGAGTGTATGTCTTTGGAGAACTGCTGGAGTTGGCCAATGTGCAGGAGGTAAGAGCAGTTTTCAAACAACTTATCTTGTTCTAAACGTTGTGATTCTCCAGGTTTCCAAGGAATTTCAGTGCTGAAGCTTTGTGGACCTGTGAAGTGACTTGTTGAGGAAGGGATGGGAATTCGTGGGCAGGGGAGAAAAAAGCAAGGATGATGTTCTGGGCTCCTTCTAGTCAGTATTTTCATCAAAACTTGGGGCAAAATTAGGGTGAGTTGCTAATAATGTGAAATACAGGGGAAAAATCCAGTTGAACCTGATGAATTAGAAAAGCAGAGTAGAAGTATGGACTGATGTTTAACAGGGGTAGTTTCAGGCATTCTTAGGGACAGGAAAAAGCCTCCGGTGCAAATATAGATAAGATCAGGCAGGTACATACTTAGCAGAAAAAGATTGCTATTGAACATGAGATGGGCATGAATAAGGAATAGATTGGACAGTGTAAAAGGGCAATGTTGTGCTGAAGTTGATGTGTAAAAAAGATGTGAAAAGCTGGGACATAGTCTTTTTGCTTTGTTTGTTTGATTGTCTGTTGTTATTAAAACTTTGGGTACTTAATTTTGGTTGTTGTGTCTTAAAAATGAAAAGATCTGGTGAAGAATGACCAAGCAGAAGAAGTATGTGACACAACCTATGTTTTTCAAACATTACTTCTCACTTTGAATTCTTGTATATTGATCGATTGATGTTTTTATATTGATTGATTGGAAAGTCTGGTGACATCTTTATTACTTTGGGGGTTGTCCTCAGGAGCTCATGGTGAGGTGGTTATGCTTCCTTTTCACCATCAGAGCTTCTCTTTGGCTGCCGAGGATGGTGCCAGCTCTGTGGATGGACACCATGTGCAGTCCTGAGCAGTACTTGCTCTGGTCGATCATGGGCGTGCTGCTGCTGAGGGTGGTCTGGGTATCCCTGTTCATGTTGGTTCACACACATGGTAGGTGGCTGGCTTTTACTGGCTGGTTCTTCACTCATGACCACCAGGACACCTTTGTCGTTGGCTGCTGGCTTCATGCCCACAGCCCTGTGGTGGATCAGTCCCTTGTAGCAGAAGGAGTTGTAAGCCTTCAGGTTATTGGACTTGCTGCTATACATCTATCTGCCTATTCCTCTTGATCAGGAAATAGGAGCAATTCCCCATGATCACCCATTGCAGATGTGTGGACACTTTATCATCTCTTCTCCCTGCAACAGCTGGAGACAGAAAGAGCCACTTTTATTTTTTAATTGTGAATTTTTATTTAATGTCAGACTTGCTAGACTGTAGGCTCTTTGAGGGTAAGGTCTATTGTGCTCACCATTGTTTCCTTAGAGCTTAATATGTAGCCTGACACAGTGGGCTTTTAGTAAAAATTTAATTTACCAGAGATGGAAAAGGAATCCTGTGAAGAAAATTTAAGAAATTGGAATCATTTTTTAAAAATAGACTTTAATTTTAGAGCAGTTTTAGATTCACAGCAAAATGAAGAAGGCACAGAGATTTCCAGTAGTCCCCTTCCCCTCCTACATATGTAGCGTTGCCCATTACCAACATCCCCACTGGTGTGGAACCTCATTGCCCCATCATTATCACTCAAAGACCATAGTTTACACTAGTGTTCACTGTTGGTGTTATACATTCAGTGGGTTTGGACAAATGTATAATACATATATCCACTATGTTTTTTTATTTTGGTATCGTTAATGTACAATTACATGAGCAACATTATGGTTACTAGACTCCCGCAATATCAAGTCCCCACACATACCCCATTACAGTCACTGTCCATCAGTGTAGTAAGATGCTATAGAATCACTATTTGTCTTCTCTGTGTTGTACTGCCTTCCCTGTGCCCACCCCCCTCCTCTACATTATGTGTGCTAATCGTAATGCCCCCTTTTCCCCCTTATCCCTCCCTTCCCACCCATCCTCCCCAGTCCCTTTCCCTTTGGTAACTGTTAGTCCAATATGTATCCACTATTATAGTATCATACAGGGTAGTTTCTCTGCCCTAAAAATCCACCGTGTTCTACCTGTTCATCCTTCTCTCCCCTCAGATCCTTGGCAGTCACCGATCTTTTTCCTATTTTCATAATTTTGACTTTTCCAGAATGTCATGGAATCATGCAGTATGTAGCTTTTTCAGGTGGGTTTCTTTCATTTAGTAGTATGCCTTTAAATTTCCTCCATGTCTTTTCATGGCTTGATAGCTCATTGTTTTTCAGCAGAAGAGATGACCAGGGGGTAAAACGTTCCTTCAGGTTCATGAAAAGCCTGAATGAATATGTGAAGTAGTTGTTTTATTGCTGTGGAAGATTGGCTAAGAGGAGATGGATGAAAATTAAAGCCAGAAAGACCTTATTGATTTAGGCCAGTGTGAGAAGTTTTGGCATATCTACTCTAGAGAAGATAGTCTTTTACAGCTAGTTTTGTAATTGTCTATCTGAAAAGTGGGGGCTAGATCGGGTGGTCTCTTCCACCTGTGATTCAGGGCTTCAGGAGGTTCTTGATGACCTGAGAGGGTAGACTGGGGTACTAGGATGCCAGGCTTCTCATCGGGGTGCTTAGCAAATCACCTTTATTTCCCCACAACTTGTTTTTTTCTATACATGAGCTGGGAATAAGTTAGTCACCTTTTCTGTGATCTATTATAGATGTAGTTCTTGGAATCTTTTTTTAAACGATGGTTAAAATTCAGTAGTATTACTGTTGATGTCCACAGAATACCACTTGGCTCTTCCTGTTTAGACTTTACTGAGTTTGGAAAATTGGAAGAGTAACAGGTACATATTTGTGAGTAAAAGAAACACCCAGTTAAGGTAAATGGCAGCAGAGCAGATCAGTGCTGGGCAGTACCTCTTTCCTTTTTCTTCTAGAGATGACTCTTTGCCATTAGCTAGCACTAGTGAGAAATAAATAATTTCTGTGAAAATTTTTATTTGGGGCTGCCTGCTTTGGGAGTTTCCTGTCCTAGATGGGCTTTCGTGACACCTTTTGCTGTGCTGATCTTTCCCAGTGTTCATAGTGCACAGTAGTCCTGAAACTTGGAACCAACCCTACACTCTGTATTCAGTTTGGATTGATAGTAACTTGTGCTGAATCTGTCAAGCTGGTGGGTAGACAGCGCTGCTCCAGTCTTTGTTTTAATGGTGAGGGAATCCTGAGAAAACCTGGACTGCTTCCAGTACTTACTGCTTTGTGTGTGTGTGTGTGTGTGTGTGTGTGTGTGTGTGTTTGATTGTGTGACAAAAGCAGTTACTTGGGCATGCTATATGGAGTATAAAACATGTATTCCCTAAGAGAGAAAAATTAAATTTGGGGCCTTAATAATCTTATTTATTTTTTCCAAAAGAGTCAAAGAATTGCATGGGACCAACTAATGAAACAGTACGGAACTGCGGCACATGATCTCTGCCCTCTGCTTGCACAAGGCAGTGATTGGTAGACAGCCTGGCCTGTGAATGTTTTTTTTCCCTCTTCAGCTTGCCAAAGGAGCTAATGCTGCTTATTTGCGGTTACTGAACCTGTTTGCCTATGGAACATACCCAGAATACATAGGTGAGTTGGTTAAGATCCTCCAAAAACCTCTCTTAATTATGTCGCTCTGTCTGGATGTGTTGCCTCTGCAAGGATCACTGAGGTCTGGGATATAAAGCGTGGAGTGGGAACCTCTTGACCTGCTGATTCCCACTTCACTGTGCTCTGTAGGTGACCTTGTGAGGGCTTTCCCTTCTCACCTTTTATTTCTCAGAGGGTCACATGGGGACTATGTTTATGCTTATTCACAAACACAGCCCTTATTTCCAGGTGAGATTCTTGAGGACTGGTGTAGAACACTTGGAATGTTGTGAAATGTCAGAAGTATTTAAGTGTTTGAAATATTATCAAAGTAATATCACTATATTGAAGAAAATTTAGAAAACAGGAAAAAAGTTGCTCATAGTTGTCCCCCCATTAAACTCTTGTTAACATTTGGTGCTGGGCTTTTCCCCCTTGTGCCTTCTATTAATGTAGTTGTAATTATGTTATATATAAATTTTATATCTTTTTTCATTTATTTCATAGGCATTTTTCCATTTAAAAAATCTTTGTAGTCATTTTTAATATTCCATAATTGAATACTCTATAATCTATTTAGCCCATTCTCTTTCATAGGTTGAGTTTTAAATTCAAATCTTAAATATCAGTAATGAGGTGCATGCATGTCCAAACATTAACTTACCTTCTACCCAAGCCATTTCTGCCTGGCTCCCTAGTTTATTTTAGTGGTATGACAGAGGCCTGGCAGTTTATTTTAGTGCTATGACTCAGGGCGTTCCTTGCTATATCCCGGACTTCTGTTGTACCTGCTTTCCCCCGGTCACTTCTTACTCTGTGCTGTTTCAGACTGGACAATTTGCCACTTGCTAATTTTTCTGACCTTCACTTTGTTCCAGTGAGCATGAACTCTGTTTCCATCCTCACTAAAGAAAACATTCCAGACTCTGAACCAGACTGCCTGCATTGTGTTTTAGCTCCACTTCTACTAGTTGTGTGCCCTTTGGCAAATCAAATAAACTTCCATACTTCAGTCCCCTTGTCTGTAAAATAGTAATAATACAAGTCCACAGTCCTTTACTTGTATTCCTTGGGCTAGATTTTTCAGAATTTAGAAGAATTCTGGGGACTTTAAAAAGGTGATATGCACATATCTTTTTTTTTTAAATTGTTAAAAGTTAGAAAGAGTGCCTTTTAAAAAAAATTAAAAAGTTTCTTTAATATACAATCTTATGAAGTTTTCATATTAACAACATTGTGTTTTCAACATTCACACATATTATCAAGTCCTTACTGGCCCCCCATTGCAGTCACTGCCTGTCAGCTTAGTAAGATGCTATAGAGACATTACTTGTCTTCTCCATTGCTGTACTGCCTTCCCTGTGACCTACCTATATTGTGGTAAATACGCATACCTTTTAAAATAACACCCTTGAGGAGTGTGGACAACACCTATAGTCAAACACATTCATGTTTTACAGCAAAACAAATGAATATTCACAAGTAGGATAAAAAGCCTGCCTCAGTTCAGGTCAGGAATTGCCCCCAGATTGATTTGAGCACAATGCTATAGAAAAAAATCAAGTTGGATTCACCTTTTTGGAATCCATTTATGGATAAGGAATTGACGTCTGGAATCTATCTTGTGGGGTTGTTGTGAGGACTAACTGGATGTGTGTATGTACATGTGACCAGCTGCTGCCATTGTTGTTACCATCATTGTTATCAATAAAATTTTGCTCATCCTTTAAGGCTCATCTTAAACCCCAAGTTTCTTTTCCTCTCCTATACCTCCAGTGTGATTGCGCTCACTTGCCCTCTCCCTTTCCCTACTTTGCCTGTACCCCTCTCTCCGTTTCCCCCTCTCTGTCTGTCGTCCTGTCTCCCTGTCTCCCTTTTCCCTTCTCTCCCTGTCTTCCTCTTCTCCTCCTAACCCTCTTGCTGTCTTCTGGTAGTGTGTACCTTTCTTCTGGTAGTTCTGTCTTGAATTTGTAATTGTTGAGGCATCTGATTATAAGACTGAGGACAGGTCTAGAGCCATTGAGTTGCAAACTCTGGGCATTTGGTGCCCCTGGAGTTGTGTGGCACAGCAGCCCTGACAAGGCCCGTCTTATTTACCCTTGATTCTCCTGAATCACTTAAGATCATGCTTTGCACATAACAGATGCCCAGTGAAGATATGTTGAACTTAATTGAATGTCACAGAGGGCAAAAATAGTATTCTGTTAAAATACTTGTCATACCATTTTGGGCATTCATGCCTGGCTTTTCAGGAAACTCAGCTTGTGTGTAGAGACTGAGGCTTTTCTTTGGAATCCCATGGTCATCCAAAGAAGACAGGAGGTGTTTGTGGAATATTTGCCTAATGAGTAAGTGCAGAGTCAGGACAGTGATTCAGTAGTAAATTTGGTGTGGGGAGTTGGTGAGCTTGTTTCGTAAAGAAATCCTAACTGTGTTTTTTGTTTTGATTTTTGTGGTGGGTGGGATGGAGCAGCCAACAAGGAGAGCCTGCCAGAACTGAGCACAGTCCAGCAGAACAAGCTGAAGCACCTTACCATCGTGAGCTTGGCGTCCAGAATGAAGGTACAGCCCCAAACCTCTCCTGCCTTCCTCCCCACCCGAGGGTAGGGGTCTCATTGGCATCAGCATGGGAACGGCCAGCACATAGTATTACATCATAAATGCATATAGTTTGCTTGGCAAAGGACAAAAGCGAAAAAGATAACCAAATAATATAGATAACTACTCATCATTCCATACAGCAAAAGTATGCCCAGGAGTATGAATCAGCAGGTCTCAGTTCTGGCTCGCTGTGGTGCCTCACATGGGGTGAGCATTTTGCCATGCTGCTTAAAGATGCGTATTTTTCAAACAGCAAGGTATCTCAGGGCGAGTTAACCACTATATCTGTTGCTCAGTGCAACAGTGAACTGTGCCAGTGCTGGAGGAAACACTTGCTGTGTTGGGCATAATGAGAGGTAGATTTTTAATCTGCTACCTTGTCTGGGGATTTTCAAGGCTAATTATACTAAGCAGAATTTTTGCCATATATGCTAACTTTAGACCCTAACCTTCTGCGAGAGACCACTCCACCATGTCTTTATGTTTTCTGCCCCACTTGATTTGGAAGAAGCCTCTCAGCCAGCTTCTCAAAACCATTAACAAAGAATATCCAGATTTGGTTAATTTGTAGTTAATTTTGGCATTCTGCCCAATCCTAGCCTAATTGTCAAAGTTTTTGTAGGGCTGTGCCTTTGAAAAAAAGTTTGCTTTTTTGCATTTCTCATCTTTGACTGAGCTTGTAGAAATGTGTATTTATTCTTGGATTGTCATTTCAGCTGATGAAATCCATTTACCTGTTCTAATCACAAACTTCTGATTCTTAGCCTGACATTTCAGGTGGGAGGCCTATTATGTTAGGAAATGAAAACCTGGCTTTTTTTTTTTTTTTGTCCTGATCATGGACTTCCCAAGTGTGGCAAACAATAGGAGTAACTTTACCCCTCATTTCTGCAACCTGTCATTAAAGCCCATCTACCACCCCTGAATTTCTTTGGTCACAGAAAACCCCTCTAGGTATGTTTTCTATTACTCTCCTCCGTGTGTATCTTCATCCTCTATTTCTGCAGATTTGGTTGCTGTGTTAATTTCTGAGCTAATAGTGATGTGTCAGAGGGTTTGCAGAAATCTTGACATTTAGATATCCAGTTGTTTCGGGTAAATGCAAAATGTTGGTACAGCACAATAAAGGCTATTGTTGGGGAATTGATACTGGTTGCAAGATTCCGAGAAAGATACAAACTCCAGGAAGATCTCTGAGCTGGCAGTACCCACTGGCCACCTGTAGGTGGGTATGTTAGCCTGTAAGTTTTTCTGCTTGCGCTCTGCTGGGCAAACAGCCAATACTCCTTTCCAGTATCTGAGATTGTTTGGAGTTTTGTGATGATCTGGAATTTTATGCAAAGTCTGCAAGCTCCAAAAGGTGGCAAAATGACATACACTGAGTATTTCTTTTTCCTCTGGGAAGAGTCACTAGGATCTCTAGGAGTATGTGTCACAGTCTAAATGCTTATGGCTGGGCAAAACCAGGAGGCAGAGCATCTCTAGGAAAACACACTCCTACGTGCTGTGGGTCACGGCTCATCTATCCAGCTCTTGTTGCGATAGATGTTAGTAATCACCACTAGACTGCATTTCCCAAAGCCTGAGGCAGCTGTTGGTATCTCGGTAATACCTGCATTTTCTTTAATGTTTGCCACTGTTTGTTGTGAATATGACGTGGCCCTTTCTACAGTGTATCCCCTACTCCGTGCTGCTGAAGGACTTGGAAATGCGGAATCTCCGGGAATTGGAAGACCTCATCATCGAGGCTGTCTACACTGACATCATCCAGGGCAAGCTGGACCAGCGCAACCAGCTTCTGGAAGTGGATTTCTGCATTGGCCGTGACATCCGAAAGAAGGATATCAATAATATTGTCAAGACCTTGCACGAATGGTGAGGCTGGAAGGTGGCCGGGTCCCTCTCTTTAGGGAGGGGGATATCTAGCATGCCCTTTGTGCCTCTGCTTGGGAACTGTGGTCTCCAGGTATCAGCTGGGGCTGCCTGGGAGCTGGGGCTGGAGAGTGGGGCTGCTTTTGTGACTACCACTGTGTAGCAACAGGAGTCATTTCAGGCCTCATAGTGCCTTGATTGTAACATAGTTTCTGTCCTAGTGCAGCTGGGGCTATTTAACAACAGGCTGTAAAATGCCCTGGGTTGGCAGGTAGGGTCTCTGAAGCCTGGCTTTGTGACACTGATCCTGTGCTTTGCAACTCAGCCTCAGAGTTTGATCAAGCTCACGAAGGTAGTGTTGGTAAGATCTTTGGATAAAAGAACATTCATTCATAGTCAGTAACCTTGGGCTACTGTTTGTAAAACATTATGAGGGATACTGAAAACAAGGATTACTTTTAAGTTGGAACACAGACTAACACAGAATATTTGATGACCATGTTCTGGTATACAAAAAGAAGTGGGACATTTGCATGTACTCTGTATTTTAGTGGAGTTTGATGTTTGCAAGAGCTGTTTCACATTCTTCCAGAATTGGTTATGAATTACTTAAATGATTTGGGGCTTATAAAGCCAGATGGGCTTAGTCAGAGAAGAGGTTTTAGCAGAATTTTGAAGGAGGGCCAGGGTGAGGGTGTAATTGGAGGTGAGGAGAGCATGTTCCCAGGCGGGCATGTGGCATGTTGGAGGACTTGAAACAGCAGACAAGCTTTGTACAGAGGGGTAGGCAAATTGTTTTCTTTAAAAGAGACTGGATCTCTGGCTTATCCCTAAGAGGAGTGTATCCAGGGATTTAACAGCCCAGTTTTGACACCCAGGGGTCCACAAAACCCTGAATTTCCCTGCCTTCAGCCACTGTTGGACCCCAGGGCATGACTATCCACCCCTTACCCTAATGCCTTCCCTTTACAACTCAGACACAAGCAGGCTCTTTCAAAAGATGTAAAGCTGTTAAATCAGAATAAATGTAGAAAATAACCACTAATGTTAAGTGGTCTGCCATACAAAATCTAGGTTTCCAATCCTACTGAAGTTGGCTGTCTTACTCCCTTTTTGAGATGGCTGACACAATTTTCACAGCTATTGTGTAACTGTATTCAGAGGTGACATCCTAACCCCCATCCCAGATGTTTACTAGTATAAATTCTTAAAACTTGTGTTTGGGCATTGGAGTTAGAGTTAAAACAGAATTGGTTTGGAGCAATACCACAAATATGGCAAAATGTTCACAACTATTGACTGTGAACTGGAGGGTATGTGGGCATTCATTGTATTATTTTTCACCTTTATTTTTAGGTTTTAAAATTTTCAAAATAAGTGGGAAAATGAAATAATGAGGGGAATGGCAGTTAAGTAACAAACTCTCAGAAAAGGGGTGATCTTCAACAGGATGCTTTAAACATTTTTTTTCTGTTGCCAAAAGTGATTAATCTAGTGCCACCTGTAGTCTTTCCTAATTCCTTTAGTCACACATTTTGTAAAACTTTCCCAGTACAAAGTTTGGAAATTAAAGCTGTATTCTAAGAAACCCACCACATCCTCCATGTTTGTTTCCAAATGCCCTATGTTTTATATTCAGAAACACCTTTTTGGAAAGAGTGAAGGGATAAGAGCCTTGGCATGCGGGGTGTTGTAAGTCCCTGTAAGGAGTTGGGGAGGGAGGTTTCTGAGGCTGGAGGAGAGCTCCCAGGCCTTTCCGCAGCTCAGGGCTGGTTATCTCCTCCATAGGTGTGATGGCTGCGAAGCAGTTCTGCTAGGCATCGAGCAGCAAGTTCTGCGAGCCAACCAGTACAAGGAGAACCACAGCCGAACTCAGCAGCAGGTAGAGGCAGAGGTAAGGAAGGGCAAGTTTGTTCCCTGCTCCAGGGTCTCCCCAGTAGTGCCCTACCTTTTGAGTCTTGGTGTAGGTGAAACAAGTAGTCACCACAGTCACCAGCAAACAGGCACCGGACTAGATGCTGGGGTAGGACTGGTGTGGCGTGGTCCCTGCCATCAGGAGTGCGGCAGAGGTCCCTCTGTCTCCTTTCTGACTCCTGGTCGCCAGTGAGTGTGCAGGCTTGGAGAACAGAATGTAATTCCTCAGTGCACCTGCCCTGTGTAGCTGTAGAGCAAAATAAATGAGTTTAAAGATGTGTGGGAGGATGGTGGTTCCCAGGCAGGGTGGAGGGAGGTGAGCAGCTGGGCAGGGACACCTGGGCTTCAAGACCTTGCTCCTGCTGTACCTTAAGCTGTGAGGTGGGAGCACAGTGTTCGTTCTATTCTTCTCTGAGTTACATATATTTTATGAACTTTAAAATACACGATATACTTCATACTAAAAAAGCAAGGGAAAAAATTCAGTGAATGATATGCAAGTAGAGATAAAAGTGTCTGTAGTTTTAGTGACACCTGGTTGTTCAGGACACTTTTAGCCTCTAGGAGAGAGAGAGGCTCCAGGCTTTGAGTTAATGGGCATTTGTTTGTGTGCTTGTAGCCTGGACATCTGGAGAGCAACATTAGAATTTATTTGGAGCCCTTCAGATAAAAATTTTATCATTGTACGTCTTTTTCTAGTGTGATTGAGCTTGAGATGTTAATAGTATTTAATGAGTTTTATAAAGCAGGTGTTTGAGACTGTGGCAGAATGAGGCCCAGAGTTTCAGCTAAAGAATATAAGAAATAAATAGATGAGCTTTTCAAAGGGGGATTTGTGAAATTTGAAGATTTCCTCTACTCTGTTATATGTACTCCTTGAAAATAAAACCCATGTCTTGTCTTTGTAAGACCAGCTCCTTGTCCCATGCCTAAGGCCTAGTAGGTGCTCAGGTGTTGCTTATAGGATTTCTGGCGCACCCTGTAAGTGTGTTGCTGAGCTGCTGAACTCTGCTTTTCATGAGCTGAAGTGAATTTATTTCAGATACACACACGTGCCCCTATGTACATATGTGTACACAGCTACTCTGTGATGTTCAATCCATTGTTAATTTTTAACCTTCTAGCCATACGAGTGTGAGCTACCTTTAATTTAGCATTTGGCAAAGGTAAATACAATTAGGAAAGTAAGCCTGCTGCTTTTCTAATAAGCTGTGTAATCCACCTCTGAACATTGTGGCCTCTTCTCTGACCTGGGATTGATGTGTGAGCAAAGTAGGAAGGGCTTAACCACTCTTTTCCTCTCCATCGAGCCCTCCCCATAAATCATACTCTGGAAACAAATGAGGTTTGGAGATGAAATGCACCCCCACCCCCCACCCCAGGGTAGCCTGTCTGAAACAAACCATCTTTAACCTGGTTGATATCTTGAGAGGAACCTAGTCACTGTCAGCTGCCCCACTGTGTCTGGACTGTTGCTAATTGTGTGATAGTTGGTGGGCTTGGGCTGTGGTTACTGGCACAGATGTGTGGTACCAGTTTTAGAATTTTGAATGGTTCAAGTTTATTCCTATGACAAATGGCATCTGATGAAAGAAGGCACTGAATAATATTGAGACATTACCAGCACTTAGGCAACAGTGTGGGCTCTTTAAATTACAGTTATGGAGAAAAACAGAGCCAGCACCCGTGGGTTTGTCATCAGTGGTCTGCTGTTAGAAAACAGCTCTTCAGTTACCCCTGCTGGCAGAGCCTGATGCTACCACCAGGTGGCAGTAAAGACTTAAGTTTGGGAGAAAATTTTGAGGAAAAAAACAGGGCCACCTTCACCCCAATTAAACAGTCTACTGACTTAACAATCTTCTAGAAAATCTGGCACAGACCAGTTTCAGAAGAAAGGGAGCATGGGTAAAGCCCAGAGCCTTGTCAGTTTTTCCACTCAGTAAATGCATGATCTGGCTGCTAAGTATAGGATGTTGATTGTCCCCAGCTTAAGGCACATAGAAAGTACTCATGACATATTTGTTGCCTTGAAAAGAAAACAAACCTGCCAGGTTAATAAAGGTGTAATTCTGTCATATTCTGCTTGTATTTATTCTCCTGTTACCCTTGATCAAGCTTTTTTAAAACCATTTTCTCAACTGAGTTTTTTCTTTATTTTTCCTTAAATTAGACTGTTTGTTCTCAGAGGAAAAAACTTGCTTATTATAAGGTTCCCCTAAACCTTATAGTAGCAGCTTTATTTTGTTGAGTATCAGCTTCCAGAGCCTTCCTGTTAATGAAGTCAGCCCCACTGAACTGCCAAAGAGTAGTCTCTCCTTTAGCCTTTTTCAGAAATAACACATTAATTACTTAAAATTCCAGCATACCTGGGGGAGATAGAACTGTAACTTTATGAGCTGTTCATGATCTCTGAGCAAGTGCTCTGGAGGGGAGGTAATGATTAAGTACAGGTATCACAGAGCACCTTCTCATTTATATTTGACTCAGGAGTATATTTTTATCTCCTTTGTGAGCTCTGTGTTAAAATGCTAATAGCCCCATAGGCTTGAGCAAGACATCTGTAATAGAACCCAGTGTGAGGGCCACCTCACTCCACCATCCAGGCCAAGGCTTTGTTCAGAGCCCCATTTCTTTGGCTAAGAACAAGAAGTCCTCTTTGTCCTCTGTGGGGTGTAGAGGGCTTGTATTTGTCAGTAGCCTTACTGGAAGCTATGCTTGAACACCTGAAACACAAAGGAGCCACAGCAGTGTTCTTGACCGTCCATGTTGGAGTGAGAGGTTCTGCCAGGCGGGGACAGGTTGAGGGGAGGCAGGGCAGGTGTATGGAAGAGGTGCTCCACTCTCCAGGTAGGGTCAGAGGAGGATTGCCGAGTCTGGAATGCCAGGGTGGCTGCAAGGGAGGCATGGGGGCAGAAGTGAAGTGACTGCTTCTGAGTGGACGCAGCGGGCGAGTGTGGCTCCTGTGCAGGCTTTGTGTGTGTCGTGGAGGAGAAAGGAAGAGACAGGATTTCGCGTGGTGTTTCAGAATGGAGAAAGAACCAAGTTTACCCATGGGATAGGTATTGTTTCTTTTACTGAGGTGCCACAGTCACTGAGCACCTAAAATCATAGCTTCTTGGGAGGGCAGTTACTATAAGGAAAACAGCTTAAGGAGGTAAATAGGCATTTGAATGAAGGGGGGAGGAGGGTGTTGGCTTCTGTGTATTTGGCCAAAAATCTTTGACAGTATCTTGAATCAAAGGCTTTTAAATAGACTTGAGTCACCATGAGTTGGGGAGGCTGCATTCCTATGGTGGGGAGTGATGGTATAGACAGGAAGGATGCTGTAGACAGAAGGTACAAGCAGCCCTTCTGTGCATGGAGGAGAGTGGTAAGCAGGCTTCCTTGGGAACTGGGATAGAGTGATTTCATGTTATTACAAAGGATCTGAAACTGGAAGTGCTGAACTTTGGGGAAAAATAAAGAAGAGTATATACAGTAAAAGAGTTGGGGTCAATTGAGCTGATTGTCTGTTGAGAGGCTGACTTGAGAATGTTGCCTTGGTTGGGGGAGGGGAGTATGTGGGGTGAATGTGCCACAGGGCAGAGTCTGCTCCCCTGGCTAGCAGGTCAGGAAGTGGCCTCTCAGCTCAGACATGGATACTATACTTGGACTCCAAAGCTAGCCCACGTCACCTGAGGCCGCCATATAAAGAGAAATGCCAGCTAATTTCTGCCAGGCTTGTAATGACTTATCTACAGAAATCCAGGTGCAAGTAACTGAAAATGGAACCATTATTTGAGAATTGATTACTTTTTCCTTATCATGTAGGGATTATTAGACTGTCACTAAATTTAAGATATATTAAATGAAAGAATACTGAAAACACTTTGTAGTGCAAGCTGATTGTTTAATAAAAATTATTGTACAAAGAACTAGAGGAAATAAGGTTAAATGATATTTGTCAGCCAAGATGAAATTAAGGAAACTATGCTTTTTTGTTTTGTTTATTTGTAATAAAGCTGTTTTGCTCAGTGGGAAAGGTAATCATTTGCCTGGAAAGATACCACTTTTGAAAATATAGGCCTTGTAATGAAAGCTTATTGGTTTTCTAATGTTTTATTTAAATGAGGTTTTGTCAGCTTTTGGGAAAACCTTCAAACAAATTCCCTCAAGCAACCTCCCAGATATTGAAAATATGAGGCATGAATCTTGGTTTTTCCTTTTCCTAATATATATTTTAAGTTGCAGGATCTTTCAGCATGTTGGAAGTCAGAGATAACTGACTCGCCAAGAAATAAACAAGTGATCCTGTGACCTCTTATTCAGATTTCAGTTAATTTTCCTCGTATTACTTAGAAAGCATATCAAACTGGACAAGCCTTGGAATGCTATTTTATAAAGCAGTGATAACTGAGAACACATTTCTTAATCCTCTTCCATGGCCATCAAAATTTGCCTCAAAGTAAAACAAACTAAAATAACTCTTTTATAAGAAAGAGAATGGCAAACCATTCACTTGCTCCAGATTCTTCACTCACTATCTCACCAAGTAATTCTTCTGAACAAGAGATACCAAAGCAGCAGGGAGCTGCTGGGAGGTGGGGTGCCTGAGGTCCGAGGCAGCATGGCTTGGTCGGGCAGGACAGGGATGATTCCAGACCTCACTTAGGCTGCCCTACATATTCATAGTCCCAGCCCACGCTTTTCTGTTAACACCCCTTTCAGAAAGGTTGTGGTGTTGATTGAGGTGACAGTAGTTTGGGGCATGGCTCTTCTTGTAGCTCAAAACAACAGAAACCAAAATAAAAAATGACCTACAGTCTAGTTGACATTCATTCTGTGGATGATAGATCTCCAGGAACCTCATTTCTGTCCACAGTGTTGTTTCATCTCTGCATTTAGACTTTCTCTTACTCAAGCTCCAGATGTTCTGTTAAGAACCTTTGACCCTGCTAACTCCCTTCTTGCTCTGTAGAAAACCAAATCTGCATCCCAGAGGGCATGGAAGCCATCAAACTGGGGGAGCACCTTTATTGTCATCAACAAACATAGATGTTAGTCTGCACCAACCTTCTTTCTCCTTCTGATGCCTTTTTTTAAAAAAGCTAATATTTCCTCTTCTGCCTCTCCTCCCCTTTTTCTTCCTGTCATCTAGCTGAAGGTAAAAGGCGCAGGGGTCCATTAGAACTGGGGGACTGTATATGTAAATGGGCGTGGGTGTCGTAGTTGGTGGAAGCGCAAGTTGGTACAGTCACTTTGTAAAGCAGTATGGCAGCAGTCACTCAGATGTGAACTGTGCAAACCCTTTGGTCTGGAAAGGTCACTTCTAGGAATATGTCCTCCACAGATGTTCACAAAAAGTATGCAAAGGTAGACAGAACGCTGTTGCTGGGAGCACTTAATGCAAGTGAAAACAAACGGGGAGCTAATTGAAGAATGGTGGAACGCCCAGCATGGTACACAGGTGTTGGTGAGGATGTGTGTTCTGACACGGAGAAATGTTCACGAGTTGCTTAAGTGTTTTGAGGCTCTCTCTTTTGTTAAGTGAGGAATGGTGTGCTGAAAACAGTGTGATTGCATTTTGCCAGTTATTTTACTCCGTTCTCATCATTTATCACTTAGTTGGCTGAAGTTCATTCTCTTTATTCGGGAAGGGCTCATGGAGCTGGATTTCTGAAGTTCTTGTGACATTTTTGTAATTTCATACATGAACCACAGTTAGCTGAGTATAGCATCCTTATAAACTGTATTTGTATGGTATTCCTGTGTGTGCTCTTCAGTACTATGGTACCTATTCCCGTGCACGTGCTCGTGTCTTCTGTACTGTAGCAGCTGTTCCCATGCATGTGCTCGTCAGCCCTATAATACCTATTCCTGTGTGTGTCCTCTTCTCTTCTGTACTATAGAACCTGTCCTTGTATGGCATACTGCAGATATAGGAGCTATTTCTTTTTCTAATGCAATTTCAACTAGTGTTTTGTTCACCCGATGTGTTGTGCCTCTTTGCCAAATGGTCCACTTCCCTTGGCTTATTCCCTCTTTTCAACCAAGAAAGCATTAATTCCACTGTTTTGCTTGACTTATTTCCTCATATAGTCCATGAGTATCCCCCACTTGTTTCTTCTCATCCGGGTTTCTGAAGATAATCTCAGATTTTCTTGCAGAGGTTTCTGCTGGCCTTTCCCTACGTGGCCCTCATTAGAGTGAGAGTAAGTTTCGGTGAGTGTCTCGTGCTTACAGCTGAGCAACCAATTCTGTATCTCCCTCCAGGTTACCAACATCAAGAAGACACTCAAAGCCACCGCGTCCTCCTCAGCTCAGGAAATGGAGCAACAGTTAGCTGAACGGGAGTGTCCCCCTCATGCTGAGCAGAGGCAGCCCACCAAGAAGATGTCCAAAGTGAAAGGTCTGGTCTCCAGCCGCCACTAGGGCTGGCTGGGGCAGCTGGCACTCACCAGGCCTGCCTGGGTCAGGTGGGGAGGCGACACCAAGGGCCTGTTTCCTCCCCTCTCCACCTTCAGTGAGTTCCAGACCTGCCCACCCCCTCACCAGCGCCTCCACCCTGCTGGTACTGTTCCAGAAGAACCGTTAACTCTTTGGCCTCACCCACTCCCTCCTTCTCCAGTTGTTCCTTCAGACTCAGGGGCTCCACTGATGCCATCCCAGCAGGGTCAGACACTGCCCAGCTTCCCTCCAGGAGGTTCTTGTCTCTGTTTAAGGGCTTGTGTCCCTCCCAGTTTTTCTTTTGCTCCCTGTCATTTTGTCAGGCTGGTCATAAGCTGGAGGCAGCTTTACCTGGCCTGCAGGGATGACTGCGAAGGAAGCTCCTCTCTGAGTGAGGGTGGGGAGCATGCCTTCTCCAGCCCTAGGTTCTGCAGTACCCACAGTGGTATGGGCACTCTCTAGCCAGGTATCAGAATGCTTCATTTTCCCTCCCCTGCCTTACCCCTGTTGGCAGCTCTGATCAGAGCATGGAGGGATGTGATGCTGGGCTATGTTTACTAAACCTGCGGGTTTTCAGCCTCTTATGCCCAGCTCCCGTCTCTCATTAGTTGGGAGTGCTGGGTTGACTGGCCTCCGGTACCTGAGCACCAGTGGGGGGCGCTGTGGGTCTGCTGGGTGGCAGAAGTTTCTTCCGGCTTGGTGTTCTTGTTGGCCGCGCTTCGTGCTGCCTCTGACCGCTCAGGCGGGTGTGCGGTGTGAAGGCCCCAGCTGCCCACTGGGGCTGTCCGCCAACACCTGCTCCCCCAGGATCTTTAATTCCTCCCGGCTGCCTCCACAGTGGGGATGGTGGTGCTGAAGCGGCTCTGTCTGGAAAGGACCTGTTGCTGCCTCTATGTCTCTCTTTCCACCCCTCCTTGGCTGATGACCCAGAGCCGTCTGATGATGGCGTTCTCCCGGGAAGAGAAAAGGACCTGACTAGCCTTCCCGAATTTGAACAGTTTCAGGTTATATTTTAATTTTTTTTTTGTACAGGTTCTGATTCTAATACATTTCAACGTGCTTTTTCCCCCCTCGTGTTGATATTTGTTACAGAAAAATCACCGGGGAGTTTTCACCTGGTTGAAGGGTGGCATGTGTGTATGTGTGCGTGTGGTGGTGGTGTTTTCTTAAAGGGGAGGTGGAGGTCCTGGACTGACACTAGAAAGTTCATTGAGAGACAAAGCACACTTTACAACAAAAAATAAAAGCATAGAGTTAATGTATGTGACTGGAGTGCGGGCTTGCATAGCTGCTGGATCTTTAGGGGTTGGTATTTGGGTGATTCAGAGAAAATGTGAAGCTGTTTCAGTACTATGGTTACAAAATAGATTTCTTCTTTTTCCAAAATGTCCAGCAGCTGCCTGCCATTGATTAAACATCAACAAAGTATTCTCATTGCCCTTTTCCACTGGTCCATATGCCCACATAACACTATGCCCAACTGTAGAGATTAATTCCCAAAGTATGTTTCATGAGACCTCTTGACAGATGCTCTGTGGAAAAGGGGTTCTGTTGTTAAATAAATTTGGCGCACCCTGCATCCTGTATCCTCATTGGAAATTCATTACCGAGATCTCAGAGAAGGCCTGGACGAAGAAGCCTGTTCCCCCACTCATTTCACACTAAAGCCTTTTTGGTAATAGCCAGTGAAATACATGTGGGGGAAATTTTTGGTAACATTGTGTTTCTCAAAAACAACTCCTAGCCTTATAGGTTTTTCCACATATTTTTTCTAGACCCAAAACAGGTACTCACGCTGGTGGAAAGTGCTCTTTCATCCTTGTCTTTCCCACTTGTGAGTGGACTAGGAAGTGTGGTTTGACTTGTATGAAATGTGGGACCATTTGTTCGACAGCTTCTTGGCTCTGAGGAGTTTTAAGTTCATCTCCCAGTGGTTCTGCTTCCTTAAAAATAGTAATGACGATAAATAACACATCGGTAAAGTACACTACAGAGTGTCTTCATGTGCAGTAAGCCATTGAATCCCTCCCACCAAACAGTCTTCTGAGATTGGTAAGGGTAAGTAGTAGGATAGTCATCCTCAGGTTACTTAGGACCAAGTGGAGGCTCAGAGTACCCCAGTGGTAAGACTCCTGGGTCTTCTGACTGTCCCTCCTGCCGTCTTCTCTGTGTTACATTCTCTTTTAGAGTCTGCTTCCCAAACTGACCCTTGGCACCCTGCTTGTTCCTCTGAGGGCTCAGCTTGCTGCTCCTGACACCCAACACACCACAGGCTCTGCTTCCCAAACCCACTCAGTCACTTTACGGGGAAGCAGAGTGTGGGGTGAGGCTCCAGGAATGGTGGCAATTGCTCTGTGGGAACTCTGGTAAGAGGCCTGCCGAGCTCTGCATTTTTCCATCTGGCTCATGTGTCTGACATGTGCCTATGTGTTTTAAAAAAAATACAATGTTCAGAAGAGGTATCCTCGTGAACAGGGAAACATCTTAGGTCAGGAAGAAGACACTGCAGTATTAAACAGAATTAGCTCGGTGGTAGTGCCTGTCTGACTCTATAGCCACTTTCTTAACCCCAAGCTATCTGCCTCCTGAAGTTGTCTCTGGTCCTCCTTACTGTCTGTCCAGATGAGAGGCATAATAGTTCCTAATGGGTAGCATTAGGGAGTGGTCAGAGCCCCTTTTACAGGCTGTTTTTATATTCCAGACCCGAGATGACCGCCCTGATAGTAAGTAGCATAGCCCCCACCAAACTCGCATCATAGGAAATGGGTGGCAACCAAAGGAGCTAAGGTGATAAACAGCTTGTGGTATTTTAAAGATTTACTCTTTATTCTACCTCTGATTCTCTGAGTTGTGTGAAATCAAACCACGTTCCAGTTCTTTATTGTTAGAGTAAAAGCTACTCTAACAGCTGGAGACGTCAAACATTTTTTTAATGCAGCAACTCATTGATTTTTACTGGACCTGAACTGTCACACTACTCATGTATTTGAGTTTCAAGTGTGGCATCCCTTGGCTGGTCTGTGATTGGACCTGTCTTCCTGGGGGTTCTGTGTATGCTATGAGCATCTGACTAGTTCATTAAGTCTTTTCTTGTACTTATGCTTGAGATTTACAGATTGAAATACATTTTTTATTATGTCTCATTTTACATCACCCTGAGGGCATTAAATGGATCTTTCAAACTTATGTCTGTTAGGACATGAGGTCAATGTGGGTGTTAAGAAAGTCTTTATTACAAGAAGGAAATGTGTCTATTAGGGATGAGAATTGTTCTTGGTTAAGGGTGAAACCCACAAGGAGGTAAGTGATGGGGCAGCAGAGGAGGCAGCTCAGCTCTTCTTGGGTCATTTATGCCCATCCTCTATGTTTTCCTCAGCAAAACCCCACTATAGTTTCTTCCAGTTATTACCTTTCCAAAGTTGTGAGTCAGAGGAAATAAGTGGAGCCATGGGTGCGAATCATGTAACTATGGAGAATGTACAGACGTAAAATAGGAAAGTCACAGTGGAACTCCAGCAAACACTTCCAGCAGGATTCTAGGAGGAAGAGATGCCCCTGAAGAAATTCAGGTAGACAGAAAAACAAGGAAAATCTAGAGACGAGCCTCATCCAACACCTCGTCCAGCTGCTGGAGTAATCACACAGCTGCAGGGTGGTGCCACCACACATTTGTCATCTCTGAACTTACCTGGGTCCTCAGAGCTGTTGAGCCATCCCATCATATGTCCCTAGTCAGCTGTCATCCATTCCCTACAGCAGTTGCAAAGTATTACCATTCTCCTTAAACATTTTACCCTCTCATTCTCACTGAGTGGATGACTGTATTTCCCTTCTTCACAGTGCAAATAGAAGACACTGGGTGGGGAAACCCTGTTTCTTGTCTTCCACCTTACAGTATCCTCTGTATCCAGCCTTCTGTTCTTACCACAGCGGAAAAGGATCTGTTCTGCCCTCTGAGTGTAATTAGTCCCCCCGTGCGGTGTTGATCCACCCTTTCTTTTCTCCCAAGAGTGTTCACTTCCGCAGCCTTCGCCTCTCCTCTAATGGCTGTATGTGATGTTACGTATTGATGAAGTCCTCCCTGGACCTGATGTCCCTTTCCAGCCCTTTTTCTTCTTTAATAAGCTCAAGAGTTGTCTACCACTTCTGTCTCTATTTCCTCACCCACACCTAAATTCTTTGCCACATGACTCCTACTGTCAACCATCCACTGATGACTTTCTTGTTAAGGAGATCTTGATCTCCAACTTGGTTTTCAGTCTTTTATCTGGTTTGATCTTTACATTACAAGTGGCACTAGTGAGCCCACTTCTGTAGGCATCCTCATAGTTTTCATGGTGCCAGTCTCTAGATTTTCCTTTTGTTTCTCCGCCTATTCTAAAATTTCTTCAGGGGTATCTCTCTCTTTAGAGTCCAGTTGGAGGTGTTTACTAGGGTTCCATTGTAACCTGTCACTTCTGTAAATTCTCCATAGGTTATATGGTTCACTCCCATGGCTCCACTTCCATATATAACACCCACATCTCCATCTCTGGCTTATTCTGCCAACCTGAATAGTCAGTAGCCAGCTGGGCATCTCTACTTGCCATCTCCCACGTCTACTCAGTAAACCGTGTCTACCACTCACCAAGTGTATTTGTAGGACTGCTCTATGATAAAATACCACAAACTAGGGGATTTAAACAGCAGGTATTAATTTCCTTACATTACTGGAGGCTGTAAGTCCAAGATCACCGTATGGACAGGCTTGTCTCTCCTGGAGCCTGGCTCCTTACAGACGGCCGCCTTCTCACTGTGTACATCCCTGGTGTCTCTTCCTCTTATAAGGACATGTCATATTGGATTAGAGTCCCACCTTTATGGCTTCATTCAACCTTAATTGCCTCTTTAAAGGCTTATCTCCAAATACAGTCACATTGGGGTTAAGGCTTCAACATAAGAATTTTGAGAGAACATACTCGTAGAACTCACCTGAGCCAGAACCTCGGGTTCACCCTTAACTCCTCTCTACCCCAAAACTGCTTTGCCACATTTTATTCTGCTTCTATTATTTTTTGAGCCCATCCTTTTCATTTATCTCCACTTCAAGCCTTTGAAGGTTCAATTAATTCAGTATACTCTGGATGTCTGTTATATGCTAACGATGCAGCCAAAGAAGGTTAAAAATGTAACATTAAGAAAAGTGTATGGGAAGAAAGGATAAAGGTGAATGTGGAAATGAATTAACTGACGAAATCAAAATTAGAATCTAAGAGATTTTTTTTTAAATAATGAAAAGTGTACCCGACAAATTTAAAGACAATGAATAAAGAGAACAGTTATTTAAAAAATACAAGATGTTACCCACTGTCAGTCCATCCGATACTATGATATGAACTACTTCCTGGAAAAATGTAAATCACCATAATTTACTCATAAGTAAATACTGGAACTGGCTAAAAAATCAAGAAATGAAATATAAAAGTTACTGAAGATGTATCTAAAAAAGACTCTGGGCTCATATTTTTAGTGGGTGGATTCCTCTTATTAAAGGATTCAGTGATTCCCTTGTTCATCATAAGCTGGCCAGGTTTTTAAAAAAAAAGAAAACTCAATTAAAATCCAACAAAGATAGGTTTTTTCATTCTTAAAATCTTGTTAATGTAGATGAAAGGAATTCTATGAAATGAGACATACAATACCAATAAAATATTTAAATGCTAAGCAAAGGATGTTCTCTTAACATGGTATTTTATGTACTTAGAGCCGCTGACCACGACGTCATTTCAGCGGTACATCAAGGTGTCCCCACTAAAGCAGAGGTCTTGCTGCACCACTGCTGAGCCACAAGCCTGAGCGGTGACCGACGGGTCTGTCACCCAGAGCACCTTCAGTCATTCAAGTTCCTTGAACACCTGGGGTCTTGGGCAGAGCAGGGCCAGCGGAAGGCGGTTTGGCTTGATGGTTAGGGGAAAGGCCTGCTGGGGAGTGTGCCCTGCCCTTCTGGCCTCCTCCTCCTGGAAAGAGCCAACTAGTAACGCCCCCTTCCTAAGGGGGTTGTGGACATCACCTCAGGCCAAGCCAGACTCGCCGCTGGGAGCACAGGCGGTAGTGGTGGTGATGGCCCTTGTGGTATTGGCACTGTTACCATATTTTTGTTGTAGATGTTCAGATTCCACTAGCGGTCAGGATCACAGCACAGTACATTTTGGGGCCTCTATCTTGATCATTTCAGGATAGAATGGAGACCTTTCAGCAACCTGGACTCTAGTACCCAAATCTGCCACACCCCAGCGTTTTGTCCCCATGCTGGCTGCCCCTCCCTCCTTCCCCCCCCCCCCCCCCCCCCCCGCTCTGTGCCCACCCCCTTGGCCCCTCCGTCACTCCCTGCTGTGGATAGCAGCTTCTCTAACATCAGCGCAAGCTCCTGCCACCTCCTGTGTGATCTTTCAACGTTAGTCCCTGCTGCACACTCTCCTATCGTGTCCCCTTCATAAAGCCAGGTCTTTGTCAGGGCTTAAGAAGCCCCTCAAGCTGGGGACCCAGACCCTGTCACATGTCACTCCTCTCTTCACTCCATATACTCCATGTCCTTGAGCCACTGTGGTTCGCAGGCACCATGTCCACGTGCACCATCTGCCTTCTGCCTTTGTGTGTCTACCACGGTTTCCTTCCTCCCCCTTGTCCACCTGGCAAACACTCATCTGTGAAAACCTTTTCTGACCTCCCGTGGTCAGAGATAGTCCTCCCTCTGCACCATTTGTACCCCCCACCTTTTTCTGTGTTCCCACCCGATTCCCGCAATGGAGGCCTTTGTTAATTTTTTGGTGCCCCCTGAGTGCGAGCCCCTAGAGAGCAGGGGCTGTGCTCTCATGTCTGCAAAGCTTGTGTGCTCAGCACGTGGAAGGCCCTCCCCCAGCCCACGATGCCTGTCCTACAGAAACTGGCCAAGGCACCACTGGGCCACATGTGGGGGTGGAGGGTGGCTGCTGTGGTTCCCTGGAGCTCCAGAAGTTGGAGTCACTCCAGTGTTGTGGGGCTTTCACCAGTGGAATGGCATCCTGGCATTGCCAAAAACGTCACCAGGCCTTGGCTGCCAGGGTGGAGGTCTATGCAGGTAGAGCTGCCAGCACTTGAATACTTACTGTGTCACACCAGGTTCTGGGTTAAACACTAATTGTGGCAGCCCCCTGGATCCTCGCAAGCTCTCTAGGTAGGTGCTCTTACAACTCCGCTTTTACTACTGAGGAAGCAGCCTGAGTTGAGATGTGGCAGAGCTGGAATTTCTATCTGGATCTGGCTCAGAGAGGAAGCCTGAAGCTCAGGCGTGGCTGTGTGGCTAGGAAGCTGGGGGTGGCCGGGGTCAGGTCCTGAGACTGGGAGTGGGCAGACAGCAAAGGCACTAGCCCTGCCAGGCCGTCCATACTACTCTTTAATTTGCTTTTTCCTTATAATATCTTGTGAACATCTTTCCACATTGTGGTGGACTTTAAATGTATACAAATTCTTTGACATTCCTCCCACAAAAGTTAGAGCCTAGTTCCCCTCCCCTTGGGTATGGGCCCATCTCAGAGACACAGTTCTACTGAACAGAGTGTGGCAGAAGTGAGGCCAAGTGACATCCGAGGCTAGCTGAGAAGGGCAGTACAGCTTCCGTCGAGCTCTGTCCTTCTAGGGGTGACTGCCGTGGCGTTTCTCAGTTTCTGCTGACACCTTCCTGCTGCAGACAGCGCCTGGGAGGGAGGGAAGAAGGAAGGATGGCGACGCCCAAGGAGCCTTCGCGGTACAGGTGCTGCGTGAGTGGGTGGGTGAGCCCTCCGCTGATTCCAGCGCCCGGCCTCCAAGGCTGGGGCCAAATGGGGCTGAGACAAGCCCTCCCTGCCCAGCCCAGCCAGGCTGCGGTAAGCGGGCTGCTCGCTGGGAGCTGCAGTGCGGCAGGTGCTTGGCTTCTGGGAGTGAGGGCACCTTGCTTGAGAACATGGCAGGATGAAGACGGGCTCTTCTGGTTATAAGTTCTTCACTCAACTGTCTGATAACTTCTTGAGGAAGGATTCCTAGAGGTGGAATGTTTGAGATTCTGAGTGTTTGGGATTTGTAAGGCCATTGGAACTTAGAACCAAACTACTCCCCAAGAAGGCCTAGACAGCTGCACTCCCCTGAGCTGTGCAAGCCAGAGCTTCACAGTGGGGGGCTGGGGGGCCAGAGCCTGAGGGGGTTCCAGAAAGGGCCCTGCTGAGGTGATCACTTTCTGTGTGCCTTGTGACAAGCTGTGTGTCCCCAGCCCTGGACAGCACTAGACATTGTCATTGTCATTTCCATTATTACTAGTCTGAGGGAGAATAATATCTCCTTGGTATTATAGTTTGCATTTTTTAAGTACCACTTAGGGTAGATATTTTTCATATACTGATTACCTCGTTACATTTCTTTTGTGAGTGTATTTTTGTCCTTATTTCTCCTCTGGGGCCACGCTTTTTTTATATGACGTCCTATGTACTGCCCAGAAGTCACCAGCAGAGGGCAGCAGTGCATCAGGGTACCAAGGGAATGGCGCCGGAACCCGAACTTAATGGCATATTTTGGACAAAGGCAGAACCTGAGTCGTGGGGTACTGGCATCAACGTACTCAGGGAAACTTAGACAAGGTGCCTAATTTTTTCTCTAAATTAAGTTGTTTATCTGAAAGTCTGTGGGTAGGCTAGGAACTAGAAGATGGCTTTGAAAGGTCAAGACTGTAGATCCCAGGGCGGTAAATGAGTTGTGTCTGATAGGAGACTCCAGAACCTCTTAAATGGAGGGCACTTTTCATGCCATTGTGGCATTGTATGGGTTCCAGGTTGTTGCCAGAGTGTGGGGGGAGATGTGTGCATGCAGGTGTTCCCTGTTATCTTCAGAAAGGCAGCTGAGTAAGTTTTCACGAATGCAGCCCTCTCTTTGAGCTGTCTTGTTCTCAATCTCATTGGGAAATTGAAGCAGCCTAATACGGAGGGCCTGGGCCAGGGGGGATGCTGGACTGTGGGATTGTGGAGGGTGGAGGACCTGTGAGTGCTGCCTAAGCCTCCTTGCACCCTAGGAGCTAGATGAACTCCAGGGAGATGTGAAGACACTGAAATCATGTATAGAACTGTCTATGCACTTACATACCTTCTTTTTAAACTTTTGAGATACTTACAGATTCATACATAGCTGCCAAAATAGTAGAGAGGCCCCAGGTACCTTTCATCCAGTTTTCTCTAGTGGTAACATCTCCTATAATTGTAGCACAGTAGCTAAACCAGGCAGTTGACATTGGTACAATCCAGGACTTAGACACCATGACTTTTACATGCGCTCGCATGTGTGCATGGCATTGCTGAACTATGTGAATAGTCCTGGACTGTCATCTTTTGGACTTCTTGTTTTGTGCAAAAAGTATGCCCACATTTGTTTTAGTCATACTTGAATTTTCTGTTACCTGCAGCCATAACATTCCTAACATATACCCAGTTGCAAGGTGCAGAAAACCTGATGTAGACTGGCTCGATTTAAAAAACAAAAGGAAGGGGAAGAATATTGGCTCATGTAATAAAATCCAGAGGAGTGACTGAACTGGCCTCAGAGGTTCAGAATGCCACCAGAGAGCTTGCTCGATTTCTCTGCAATATCCATAGCTCTGTGCACCTCTGGGTCCTGGCTTTATTCCCAAGGTACTTTTCCTCAAAAGCCAACAGTAGCTGGGGCAGCTCCAGATCTTTTGTCTTCACCCCACAACGCCCAGAAGACAGAGGATGGGGGGAGTCTCATCATTCCCTGTAGCAGTCCTAAGATCCATTTTGCCTGGATCAGCCTCGGTCAGGTGTCCATCTTTCAACCAATCATGGGGCCAAGGGAACAAGATACACTGATTGGCTTGTGTCTGGATTCCTAACCCTTCTGTGAACACCTGGTGACAGGGATAATTTATTGGCTTTATCTAAACTCAAACTGGTGGTAGAGTTATCCCATCCTGACCACATTCGAGAGGGGAGGTGTTCCAAAAGAAAATTGAAGTGCTGTTACCAGAAGGAGGGGACAAAGATGATGGACAGTAAACCACATGTGTCCATTGCCTCCAGCATGAGGTCTTGTGTCCCTCTCTGGTCAAATCAGCTGTGACCAGGAGGACAGGATCATATAATACAGGCATGTCTGGGATGGGGGTGCAATTCTTGCCTAAGGGGGGAGCCAGCCTGACAGCCCAGGAGCTCTCCACCACAGTAATGGTTCGTGCCTCCAAGACCCTGTTCTGCGTCAGAGCTGCACATGCCTCAGGACATCACGCTTGTCAGGGTGTCTCCAGCCGTCCCTACTAGCCTGGTGCAGGTCGGCAGGGGCCCAACGGGCTGTCCAGGAGATTCTATAGTTACAGCAGGATCCTGGGGTCCAGCTATGTATGCTGGGAGGGGCTTGAGATGTATTTAGATAGGAGCCCCCATCCACACTTGCCCACTGGCTGCCCCTTGTATCCCCAAGCTGTCCAGTATAGACATCAGTTTCCCGCTGTGCTCCTCCCCACCTGCCACCCATCCCATGAAGTCCACCCATTCCAAATGGGCACAGAGGTTTTACAACAGACTTTCCTGGGGTAAGGTGGCTTCTTGTGCCCAATAACACTCAGGCTTATGGAAAAGGTCAACATTTCCCAAAGCATGCTATTCATAGCTCTGTGGTATGTGACATTTTACGTTAATATATAATGCATCAATTTTTTAAATTAAAGTATCATTGCTACACAATCTTATGGTTTTGCACGAACATTGTGGTTTCAACATTCACCCATATTATCAAGTCCTCACCCCCCGCCATCCATTGCAATCACTGTCTGTCAGCATAGTAAGATGATATGCATCAATTTTTAAACACTGCTTTTTAAATAATCTTTTTACTGTAAAATATGAGATTCAGAAAAACATACAAAATGAAGGTAGAGCCCAATTAAGTGTTACAAGGCAAACACCCCAAATGCTCTTGTAACCCAAGAGATGCTGCAGCCACCCCAGGAGCAGCTCCACATTTCTCCTCCCACTGCTCCCCTCACTGCACCACACCCCCGGCTGCAGGAGCTTTATAGTAATCACTTCCTTGGGTTTCTTTATATCTTCATAGATATATTATCATCCAAATGTGCATCCCTATAAACTATGGTTCAGACTTGTCCACTTTAACAAATATATCTTCTACCTCTCCTTTAATCTACAGGTTCTCCTCATCTCTTTCTTTCCCTTGCATTTTATTTGTTGCCATTTTATCTCAGAATCCAGGCTGTCTGAGTGCAGTTTCCAGCAGTCTGGGTTTTGCCTGCTGCTCGCCCAGGGGCAGTTCTGTATGCTTCACTGCCCTCTCTATTTGCTGCTCATTGTCAGCTGGATCTAGATGCTTGATCAGACTCAGCTTCTGCCTGTTTGGCAAGACTCTAGGTGCTGACACTTTTTCATCAGGGGCCACATAATGTCAGGCAGCCTCTCCTTTTATGGTGTCCATGGCCATGGATGCTCAGTCCCTAGATCCATTAATTCACGGCGGGTCCAAAATAGTGACATGTAGTGTTTTCATTGTGATGTGATTCCCATTTTATTGCTTATTCATTTTGTCATTCCACACAATTTATAAGTAAATAGTCTTGGAGAAAATATACTGAGAGTGTTAAACAGATCATGGCAACACTGATGAGGCTGTTCAGGGTTTTATGTAAGATAATGAAAGGAACCCCAGCTGCCACCACAACAGAATGATGATACTTTAATTCCATCATTTCTATTTCATTTATTTGCTGGAATTCTTTATAAGCAGATGTTTCCTTTCATCAACCATGAGGCTATGCAATGGTATATCATACAGGAGAGGCAGGATAAAGGCTCCCTTCTTTCCCTGTATTTACCAGTTTGCAAACTAATAAACGGATTCCTTATCCTCTGGAGGTGACCAATTCATTTTTTTTCAGTATCATTATTTACTTGTGGATTTTAAATAAATCTGGTGAGTTTCAATTTGTTGCAATTATTACTGCATGCAAGCTCAAATTGTCCTGTCTTTGACTAGTGGAAACCTCTGTGCGCTGGCTTCTGTGTTTTTTGATGCTACCCTAGTCTACACATAGCCTCTCTATGATGGCTTGTGTGTTATTGTTTAGGTCAAGATGTTTCAGAGTCCTTTAGTACATTTTCTCCTCAGACCTGCAATCAGTCATTTCTCCATTCAGCCCTGATTTTTTAGTTAGAAATGGCATTTTCTGACCATAATGTGGACTCCAGGGATGCTCATGGCTACTAGATTGGTCATCATTTCTAGGCCTTTTCAGTGGCCAGAACTAACAGATTTAGATAGAATGATAAACAAAATACTTCATAACTTCATACTGTTACTTCCAGTTAAATTCAAGGACTGCTGATTTTTAAATTTGATCTTCAAAAACACAGCTGTATCTGCTTTCTTCCATACTGAGAATCCTGATTTTTAGGACACAGGGGATGATAGTTAAACTATATCCCATAATTACTCATTTGTTTCAGGCAACATTACACACACAACAGGGAATTGTAATACTAATGCGGCTACCACCGGAATGGTCACTGAAAACAGTTTACAGGTTCCTCCCCCAATTTTTACAGCTGTTCTGCATCTACATGAGTAGAGCTGCTAGCCCTCATCTACCATATTCTCTCCCTTTTAAACCTCATATAGTGTTGGTTCTGCCATGGCCTGATGTTCCCACTAGCTCTTATGCTGATGTGTCCAGTAATTTTGTTAGTCTGAGGCTTTCTCTGTAGTAAATTCTTCCAAGCACGGCTCATGGGGACAATATTCCCTGAGTTCTTATACCTTGATAACAGTTTGTATGTTTTATACTCAAAAGTCAGTTTTTCTGAATATGAACTCCTTGGCTCACACTTATGCCCCCTTAGATGGGCCACTCCATTTTCTAAAGGTACAAAATAGTGCTGTTGAAAATTCTGATGATAATCTAATTTTCTTTCCCTTTGGTTACTTGTTCCTTTCCTCCTTGACGATTAAAGGATTTTTCCCCCTTTAATATCCAGTAAATTTACTAAAATATGTCTTGGTGTTACTCATTCTGAGTCAGTTTTCTCTGGCATATCATGTACTCTTTTAATATATATGTACCAGTTACTAATCTATTGTGTCTCAGGCTCCCAAAGATGATCCTTGACTGTGGGCGTAGCGATAATGAAGGCAGATGCTTTAACTTTCTCCTTTGAGAGCTGACCAATGTTCAACTTTGTCAGTAGAGGGCGCTGTAAGGGGGCTGGAGGAGGAGGGTCCTCTTTTGGGTTTGCCTCCCGCACCAGGCCCCTGCTGTGCAGGCTGCTCTTAGCTCAGCAGTGACCAGTGGTCAGCAGCCCAGGACACCTCCCCAAGGAGACCTTCCTTTGGCACCCCCTTGGGTGGCCTCCGCAAACGTCTCCATCATCCACGAGTCACCGTGTTCTCTTCCAAGGTCTCAGTCTCAACTCTGGGGTTAGGGGATCTTTTCTTGTTCCTGTCTTGGCAGTAGGTGAACAGGCTTCTTCCTTTATCTGCTAGTCTATATCCTTTAAAGTTACTTTGACTCCTTACTAGCTATTCCTCCATTATTCCAATCCCGTTACAGTTAGTAGTTTCTTTATAAGAAACTTTCCCTATTCAAATTATTTTGTGGTTTTGTTCTCCTGAATGGATTCTGACTAATGCATTGTAGTATCAAACCTTTTCTCTCCCTCTCTTTTTTTAATTTTGGGAAAGCGCCCTCGACTTTTAGTTTTTAGCATTTGTTCTGTTCCTTTGCTGTGAGTCTCCTCAGGGATGCTTTTGCCTATTTCCAACATCTGTCATTTTCTCTTGAGACAGAATGGGGCCACCCTTCTTGATGTTCACTTTTCAAAGAGATGGCTTCAAGCCCCCAAGAAAGGCATTCCTAGTACTGCAAAACTAGCAAGAGACACATTTGGCTTTAAAAAATATTTACGTACATCTCAAAGAGAGAAAGCATTCCAATTTCACATTTTCTACAGGGAATGCTTAAGAGGAGGAAAGTTGTCTTCTGGCACTAAGGGAATCAAAAATTAACTTTTAAAATTATATTTGTGTTTATTCATACATAAGCACCTAGCAGAGTATCTGGCATCTAGGAGATGTTCCGTGAATGACTGGGGTGTGATGAACCCCTTCCTTGTGGAGTGAGACTCCCTGAGCTGTCCGGAAGCAAGGAGCAAAGTCCAGCTCCCAGGGCTGTCCTGCGCTTGGGGACTGTGATTACGGGTCTCCTTAAGCTCTGCTTCCACTTACTGTTCCTGGCTTTTCTTCCAGACCTTTGCTGTTTCAGGGGGCAGGTGAGACCAGGAGTGACAGCACCTTTCAGAGAGGGAGCCTGGTTTGGGTGGATGAGGTTTCTCCAGGGGGATTGGGGCCCTGGTGGAATCCTGGGGCCTCAGTCTGGGCCCAGCAGAGAGACCTCGTTGTTCCCTCTTTGGGAATCTTGGCGTCCAGTAGCCCTCCTGCTGGTCACCCAGAGTCCCTGATGCCTAAGGATTTCCAGACAGTTGACTGTCAGCGTGCGGGCTGCGCACAAGGCCCCGGAACAAAGCCCCTGCCGCCTGCCTGAGGATTCCAACAGGGACCAGTTTGGGACTGGAGGATCTTGGGATTCTCCATCCAGGTGTCGACAGTGCTTTCTCGCTTTGTGGCAGCATGAAGTCAAAAGCTTTTCCTTAATCATTTTCTTCATCTACTGAAAGGGGGCAAAGAGTGTGAAATCCAGGATTTGGGGGTAGTAATTCTTCCAGCAACCATGAAACATAACATTTCCATACTTGCCTCAGACAAAAATGGTTTTCTGAAAGAATTTACATCTTCAGATCAGAACATTAAGTTAAGAGCACTTCAAAACAGAAACCAATGTGGATTTTTCAGTCGAGACTAACTGTGGTTTCTGAACTTGTCTGTTGTTTGCTGAGGATAGTCACTTATACAAAGACATCAGGGTCCACACTGCCAAGTCAAAAACTCTGTAGAGACCAAGAGGTCTCTGAAATAAAAGGGTTATTGAGCCTCTGCAGATGCTAGACAAGTAAAGGAGTGAGGCCTGTGCAGGAAGTTTCTGCTTGACCAGCAGCAAGGCCAGTTCACAGAAACAACTTGTCCATCAGACTCAAGAAACAGGGAACATTTAAAAGGGGTCTCAAGGGAAGTAAGTTGTTGAAATTCACATTGGCTACAGATAAGGAAGGCAGACTAACAGGAAGAGGGAAAGTCCGAGGATAGGTGGTTAGTCCAGAGAAGATTCACGGACAGGTTATCAGATGATGGTCAGGGATTGTTTCCATGTCAGAGGGATGTAGTAGTCTTGCAGGCTGTTTAAATAATTGCCAAAATGACCTCATTCAGGAGTGTAGAGTCTCTGGGTAGCTATGGGGTGCGGCTATTAACTGATCAATTTCCCTTGTCTCTCTTCCCCATTCTCTGACCCTTATGTCAGTCAGTTTTAGGACATCTCAGAATTTTTCCATATCAACACAGAGGCCCCTGCGCTGCCTGGCCCACTCTTTTGACCCCACTTGGCCATCACCATGTGATGGCATCTAGTAGATGTTCCGTGAATGACTGAGGTGTGAGGTCTCTGGGTAGCTATGGGCTGCGGCTTTACCAGCCCCTTTACCTCCACACACCTGCTCCTCTCGGCACAGAGGAGCAAACAGTAGAATCAACCACAGGATGGTGACCTGAGGGTTTTCCATCCACTCTGTTCACGTTCCAACTAAACGTGCATTTTGTTGTTGTTCCCACCCAGACTTCTGCCTTTTAGAATATACTTTTCCCTCCATGACAGGATTTCATCTTCCAGTTAGTCTGCTTCTGAGAATATTAATGGCCCACAATTACAGCAGTCACCGCCTTTTTTTTTTGAATGCCTATCTCCAGGTGAGCGTTTGCAGATTGGGTTTGGAAGAGAGACAAGCAAGATGCAGTAGTGCTGCCAGAAGACACAGCCCTTCACTCACTTAGAATCCGTGAAGTGAAATGCGTGACAAGAGAGACTGTGTTGACAACAGGGCTTGACAGATGTTTCAGGAGCAAAATGGAAACTGTCCTTCCAGGTTGTGCAGCTGTTGATCTCTAAACCGTAGGGTATTTTAAGGAGCAAATACTCATTGAACACGAGGGTGGAGGCCAACAGGCTCTCTCAGGCATTGCTGGCATCAACTGGTAAAACCCCTTTCTCCCAGTGCGGAAGTCCTTTGGCATAAACACTGGTGTTTGAGCTTTCTGAGCCATTGAGTTCTAGGCATTGTATCCCAAGAAAATAATTCTAAACATAGTAAAAGCTCAATGTCCAATTATATTTAATATGACATTATTATAATGGAAAAAAAGCAGACACATGTGCATGGGATTAGGTAAATATCTCATTTACTTGTGATCTACTTTGATTTTTCCAGTTGCAAGGAAGAAAGCCTCATGTGGGGTTTGTGGCGAGGGGGCTGCAGCCTGGGGCAGGCCTCTGGACCTTCCTCCCGGGGCTTCCTGCTGGCCTCACCCACGGCCACCCACACGCCGCTCTGACCTCTGCTTGCTCCTGACACCCTTCAGTGGTGCCTAGCTCACCATCCCCTCTCCGTGGATCCCCTCCCCACTCCACCCCAGCCACCCTTCCTGGAGGCTGATTCTCCCTGCCGCCTTCTCCCCTTTCATCTGTAGCACCAAGATAGGGGCAAACTGACATTCCTTAAAATGCCACCTGAAGACAAAATCAAAACTCCTTTCCAGTTCTTTCAAAACCATCCCATAAAATACAAATTGCTTGTCCGCTGTTCTCACCAAGTCTAGTCATCTGTGCATTTGCTAAATCCATCAGATCGGTCATTCAGAGAAACTGGTAAAAGAATCCTAAAAATGCTAAATGTTGGCAAAACAGAAAATGACTTCTAAAGGAACTCAGGAGAAGTATACACTGAAAATCCTTATATGAAATTGTTGTCAAGGAAAAATTTTCCTCTACCCTTCAAGGTTCTTGCTAAGAATTAAACTGACATGAGACAGAGTAACAGGAGTAAACCAAATTTAATTACGGGTGTACAAGAACCCCACATACATGAGAGGTTCAAAGACAGAAAGGTAAAGTGAGGTAGATGTTTAAAGAGGTTTCTTGAGCTGAGGAACAGTTTCGGGACCTGGGACTTCAAAGTGTGGGAGGACTGTTCACACGGCAATAGGAAGAGGAGATACTTGGTGATTAGATGTTTGCCCTTCCATGCAGATGGTTCATTCAGATAAAATTTAGCTCTGGTTATAACTCTTATTTGGGGAAAGACCCCAATTTATATTTTTCTAGGTAATTAAGGGAGGGGTATGTTTCTCTTGAGCCTGCAGGTTCTCCATTACCTTCATCTCAAAATAGTCCACATGCCAAAGTAGCACATTTTGGGGAGGCTTGTTCTGAACCTCTTCAAAATGTTATAAATTTGGAATATCATCACATAAAGAGTGCAGTAAAAAGGGCTAAAGTGACCTAGTTTTTTTAACAATGTGCACATTTCTTAAAATGCTATTAAGATATTAAAGAAGAATATGAAATATTTAAAAAATATATTTCCTTAAAGTGCTTGGAGAGTCAGTGTTCTAGCTGAGTTTGATGAATTGGTCTTTGGGGACCAGTTGATAAAAGATGGATTCTCTTAGAATCTATTGTGAGACCCTCAGTACTGAATGTCGGGGCCTCTGGACACTGTGTTTCTGTCTTTCTCTTGTCTCTGTGTCTCTCCATCTCTCTGTCTCTCTCTGTTTTTCTGCCTCTATTCCTCTCTGTCTCTGTCTCTAAATGTTTCTCTGCTCTTTCTCTGTGTGTCCCTGTCCTTCTCTGTCTCTCTCCTGGGGATAGTCATGTCCCTTCTCCTCTCTACTCGGAGTCTCACTCCCCACCCCTGCTGCTCAGGGCCCTGTACTCAAGGGCTCCACTCAGTCCTGGGTCTAGATTTCAAATTCCTGGTGAAACTGCCTGGCCGCTCCAGGTCAGGTGTCTCACGAACCAGACACGGCCCTGTGGATTCACAGCTTCCAGGGCAGAAAAGCTTTTGTAAAAAGGGAGGTGATGGTGTCAGGGGTCTGACACAGCCCATCCCTGCCTGTTCGCTCCCCGTTCTTCCCAGTATCCAGTACTGGAGATGCCCTCACCAGGCCCATCCCATGGCAACCATCCCATCTCCAGTGAGCGGCTCCCCTGCCGACTGGCTCTGGCTAGAGGCACGCTCTGCTTAGTACCCCAGCACCTGGACGTGCTAATACATTCCCTCAGTTGTTGTCTGCCTCCCCAGCGGGGGCATCAGTTCCCTGGCCAGGGGCTTTGTTCATCCAGCACTTTATCCCTGGTTCCTATAATCATGCCTGATGCTCAGTGAATATTTGTTGAATGACTAAAATAAACTGCATCCTCCCCTCTGGGAAATGCCCGGTCACCTCCAGGACTTTCCCCAGGGTCACTCTGAGAGCTCAGGAGCCACAAGGCCCCATGCTGGCCGGTCCTCTGTCCCCCTCTGCCTCCGAACCCTGCCTTTATGCCCCCTCACCCAGTCCAGACCTCCACCTCCCCAAGAGGAGAGGTGGGGAATGTTATGTCACTTTATTTTTTCAGATGTCCTTCAGAATCATTTGGGCATGTTTCCCAAAAATTTCCAATGAGAGTTTGATTGACATTACCTAAATACATAGAAGTTGAAAAGAAGCTAAATCATTACAATACTGAGTCTTATCACAAGAATGATATCTCTTTATTTTCTTGTCTTCTTTCATAACTCAGTTTTCATATGGTTTCTGCTTATTTATTGTTAAACTAATTTCTTGGGTATACACTTGCTATTATGTATGAGGGGCTCTCCCACTCTCTTATTTTCTAATTGTTGGTATAGAGGAAACAAATGCTTATTTGGTATCCATTCACTTTAACTAAACTCTCATAAATCCTAAGAATTTTTCATTTCATTATTTTAGAAATAAAATCATGTTATTGACAACTGATCATTTTATCTTCTTCCTTTACCTTCCTCTAGTTGAACCTCTTTTTCATCTTTTTCTTACTGAGTTTGGCAGAGTGGATCTTTTCTTAAATAAACTTTTCATTAGGGAAGACATTTAGGACTCCACAGAATATTTAAAGAACAAAAACCATGAAAGTGACATATCTCCATTTCTGGGATGCTGCCAATGCAGTACTTAGAGGAGATTTATTGCTCCCAGTGCTTATATTAGGGAGGAGAAAAAAAAGAGAAACAATAAATCAAGTGATATCTGATGAACTTTGTTCCCTTTAAGTTGCAAACCAAGAGAAAGGAGAAAAAGGAAGTAATAAATTTAAACAAAATGGAGGAAGAAGAGAGAGAATTGATAAAAGTTAATCAATAGCACTGGGAGGAAATGTGTCTTCTGCAGGGTGGGGGAAGGGAACAAGGCCCCCCAGGTAGCTGGCGCTTCCTCCCATCAGACACTGGGGGCAGGTGGGTTTGGGGCGGGGGTTTCTGTTGACCCCCTGGCCACCCACTGGCTGTGGACTCCCGACTAGAGTTCTTGTCCCAACCAGTACCCCCGAAATACTTGGGGTGGAGTAGAAAAGTCTTAAAATGAGGAAAGCACCCAGCAGACCCCAAATCCAAGGAGAGAGAGGCTCAAAGCTGGAGGTGAGCTGCAAGGGCACCCTATCATGGGGCTCACACCCATGTTTTGTAAATCCATAGTTATATACCGTGTACACTGTCTTCCTTTCCCTCTGTCTTGCTTGTCTTTAATTAAAACAAATTTTTTTAAGTTTCGCCCTGGTGGAGCAAAGGGCAAGTCCTTGGTTTTGTCCACCCTCAGGCCAGAGCATTTGGGGATCAGACACCCTGGGCTGGGTGCAGTGGGGGCACAAGTGACCAGTAAGGGCTCAGAGAGGGGACACTTGCTCTGCTGGGCTCCTGAGTTCTTTTTGGGATGATTCTTTGGAGGATTTAACACTATGCTTATTTGAAGAAAAGTTCCCCTCTGGTCAGTCTTAAAAAAAAAAAAAGCCATTAGCCAATTCTAAAAAGGAGAAATGCAAATTAATATACTCTGGAAAAAGGAATGAACTAATACAAAACATGTTTTACAAGCAAAATGAGGGGATCAGATTCTCAGCAGTCTTCTTGTATGTTTTTGTAACAAAATAGAAATTAATATCTTCCCAGGGGCTCGCCATCTATTCCACTCAACTCAGTGTGATATGCAGCAATTTTTTTAATAGAGAAGAAAAAGCTCCAGCTGCTTTTTTGAACGAGCTGAAACAGAAGGACATCTTAGAGTAGATCTGGGTCTGCTGGGGGTGCCCGGGTGGCTCCTTTGTCTTTTTGATGGAAGGACAGGGGCTCTCATTTTCCTGGTGGGGGTCGGAGAACAGGCTTAGCACAGGCTTAGCAGGTGCTGGCTTCCCTGGTGTGCAGAGTTCTGGCACAAACAGACCAAGAGCCTCCTGGGAGGGAGGAACAAAGACCCCCAGCCCTTTCTCTCTGAGATGTGAAGTCAGGGGGCGTCTGTGGGGTCGTCGGGTGGACTCTGCTAAGCTTGCCTGGCTGAGTTGGCCATGCTGCTCTCAGCTCAGTGCGGGCTGAGGCTTGGGGGTCCCTGGGTTCAACCACTCTGCTGGTGTGGTATGGGGAGAATCCCAAGCTTGTGAAGATAACTTAAGGAAACTGCGGTCTTGGTGCCCAGAGGAGGGGTGCCCTTGGGTCAGGACCAGCAGGGGCATCACAGTTGGAGTCCACAGCATTCTGCAGACTTTGGGACCTGTTTTCAGCAGTGTGCAGGGTGGCAGCATCAGAGGCAAAGATGGCAGTGACCCTCTTGGCCTGGGTGGGGTTTGTGTTAGGGAGGCCTCAGGGTGGAAGTCCTGAACTTCCGCCTGATAGGGGGTTGTAGACATGTGATTAGAAATTCAAAGATATGCGCTTCCCTTTGTATGCTAAGTGGTGAAGTGGGCGGTACTCTTTCTCTCCATGTACTTAGCACCATGTATTAATTTTCAGTATTTTGCAAAATCAAGCTCATTTGGGCAACTTTAAGGAAGGAAACAGATATTTACCGCAAGCACATCTACGTTTCCAAGTTTTAGAACAGGACATTTTCTTTAATGGTCAAACATACCTTCCAACTGGCTTAAGGGAATGATACCTTCTGAAACAAATAAATCCCCAAATCTACAGGGCTCAAACACGATGGACAGTCCAAAGGGGATGTCGTGCTCAGCAGGCTGGCTCTCCTCCCAAGCATGGATTCTCAGCCCCAGGATCATCTGTCGGCATGTCATCTGTCAGCTCTGCTGTCTTTGGCATGTCATGTCCAGGGTCACCATACTTGTCCACGTCAAGTGGACCGACAGGTAAAAAGCATGGAGGATCTCACACGAGGATTTCATGGGCCTTGCCCGGAAGTGGCACATTTCACTTCTGCCCACATTCCATTGACAGGAATTCAGTCACATAGCCACACCCAACTGTACTGGAGGCTGGGGAATGAAGTCCAGCAAAGAACCTGCGAAGAAGAGGAAATCTTTCGGTGAACAGACAGCAGTCTGTGTCTCAGACGTCACACTGATCATCACAAGAGATTGAGTGTCCCACACAAAAGTTGGATTTGAAATGCCAAGTTCAATGTAAAACGGTCAAAGTCCATGAAATACGTTTTTTGGATGAATGAATGGGTGACTACATTTGTCTTGTAGGGGAATGAGTTTGTGACTGTGACCCTTGGACCAAACCCACTGGCAGGGCTAGGGCTTGTTCCCTCACTGTCTGTCTTGAGAGCCTTTTCTCTTGGTTGTTCTCACAGTTTGGGGTAAGGAGCATTGTTCTGGGGATCCTTACAACCCCACCAGGGCATCGAAGGCTGTGCTGAGGGGAGATGTCGGTGCTCTGTACAGGAGTGACTGTCACACACTCACCGGAGTTGACTGGGATTATCGGGAGCTCAGGTGCGATTAGCTCTGGGGTCTCCTGGAAAATGCCTGGAGAGAACTTTGCAAGGGGAGAGTCCTTGGGAGTAAGTGGGGGTTATTCCCATGGGAATACAGGTGACTTCCATGCCTGTGCCGAGGGCTGTTGGGGCCTGGGGAAGCCTGGGCCACACGACAGCAGAGCATATTTGTCTTTCAGGCGGCACTGTGATCCCTTCGAGGCAGTTAGCACCTGATGAAGATGCTTCAGGGCCACTTGATTTTCTGCTGACAAATGCCTGTGTCCTCTCACCTTTATGTCAACAAAGCTGTTGCTCTTGTGCCCTGTCTCTGCTCTTGCACTGGGCTCTCATGAGATGGTACCGAGTCACCTGTGTACAGTGCTGGGCTGGGCACCTACCCTGTGGCAGGCGCCATGCTCGGCAGTCAGCGGACACTGTTCCTCTGTCCCGGGAGCCCCGGCAGGGAAGGCTCTGTGGCAGACCCCTTTGGTTCCAGGAGCAGAGGCTTTTTGCAGCTGCCGCAGGTGGTGGGCAGCCACTGGGCGGGCCAGAAACCCCAGGGGCCCTGTCTTCTGGGGCATTACTTAAATGGCTATTTTGTACTATTTTACTGAAGGTGTTGGATGGCAAAAGATTTACCTCCCAGGGATGTGAACTGTTTCATTGAATGTATTTATAGTTTTAAAACTCCTCCGGGAGCTTCCCTTGTGTGCCTCCCCTGACAGCCTGCAACCCCCTGAATGTCTGAGGAGGTGCCCCCCAGCATGCCCTGATTCCATTTTGAGGGTCCTGCCTTTGTCTCCTTCAAACCCCACCTCCTCGTTATGCCACATAGCTGAACCCTCCCCCATGCTGGGTTCCAGGCCTCCCTGGGGGTCCCCAAACCCAATCATATCTCTGCTTTATGGAGTATCTGCCTAGCAGTGTTTGGAAGGCCTGAAGAACTCCAGAGGCCTTCGCCTCTCTGCTTTTCTCGCTCCCTTCCCCACAAGTCCCCAGGCGGGGACAGCATGTAGACTCCTTTCCCCACTGACGGGAAGTGGGCTGCCCCTTCCAGTCCCTCCCCCGACCCAGGCAGGAGTGCTGCCGTGGCCTGTTTTCCTTTATAACAGGACCCGGAGGTGTCCTGCCTCACTCCCAGCTCAGGGACCACGCACAGGCCCCTTGGAGATGAGGCGTCATTCAAGGCAGCTCCAGGACCAGGCGTGCTGTGTGTGGGCGGCTTCCCTGGCCAGGCTTCATCCCTGCCTGCTGAGGCCCAGCCTCACATGGGTGCCTGGTCCCTGGCCCACCCCTCTACCAACTGTGGGATTTGCTCCTTATTTTCCCCAGTTCAGATATCTGAAAAGGAATCTGATCGGCCTAGCTAATTTCCATTCTCCCTCATGCTCGTAGGTCTGATACCCTCCCTGGCCAGGCAGCTTTGGTCGGGGTAGTGAGAGCAGCCTCCTCACCAGGGACAGCTCCTTTCAGACAGGACCGTGGGGGCGGGTGGGCATCCTGCCACTCCTGGGATTGACTGTGTAGTACAGGCCCCTGTTTTGCCCAAAGTCATACAGCTGTTCAGGGTCAGATGCAAGTTGCAAATCCAGGTCTGTTCATGCCAAAGCCACTTAAAACATCAGCCCCTTATTCTACATTGGCCTATCAAAGGTACATGTGTGAGATACAGGAGGATGGGAAGGAATACTTTGGCCAAGACTGAAATATGAACAGAATGGTGAAAATAAAGTATTATTTTTTTATCACTCCTCTAGTAGATATATTTATAAAACTCCTATCAAGAATGGTTATCAAGCCCCTAAACAAAACCTCATGCTACAGGACAATAGAAGAAAAAAAGCCAATGAATCATTACCCAAACGTTTAAAAAGTGGTGTGAACTGCATATTAAAAAGTGAAGGGAGTGAGGTGAGGTCATCTTAAAACGACAGAAGGCCCCTCAGATTAGAGCCAGCTGTGCTCAGGCTCCACACCTGGCTCCACACACAGGCCAGGCTGCAGGGGAGACGAGTTAGGGAAGGAATAGAGCCCATCCTGGGAACCCACAGGAAATGCAAGTCCCTGGCCAGGTAGGAGCCGAAGCAGGAATGCAATGACATTAGCAGCTATTTCAGTTCTCCCTAGTTCAACACTTGGAGAAATCCTCAAGGGTTTTTTAAGCTTTCCACCTTTTGTTTTATCTTGTAAATTTAAAAACTGTCCTCTCTCAATCTTTTTCCTCCTTTGGCGTAATGGTTGCTTCCATGCCAGGCACCTGCAAAATAGTCCCAGTTTCCCCTAATTAAGACCTAGGAGTATTTGTTCTGAGTTCCTATGGTGAGCTCTGTGCTTGTGGCAACCTGGCTGAAGAAGGATTGTTCCTGCACGGATTAATGATTCTATGCCAGACTATCTGGGTTCGAATCCCCATTCTAACTCTCACCAGCCTAGTGAGCTGGGGCATATGCCTTGGTTTCCTCATCTGTAAAATGGGCATAAATATAGTAATCTCCTAATAGGACTGTTGTGAGGATTATATGAGATGATATACATTAACTATTGGAGTAGTGCCTGGTATACAGTAACTGACTAATAAATATTAGCTATTTTTACAGTGAAGTAGAAGATAGGAAAGGAGTTGGATAATTTTGTTGCATAACAAATGCTAGCCATTTGGCCATTCCAGAGGAATGCACAGAAAGGGATGCTGTGGGGCTGCCTGGCCTGGGATGTGCAGACATCCCTACTGGCATCTCTGTGGGTCTTAGTTACCTCTGAACGCTATGGCTCAGACTGTTATCTCCCACCATTGCAACTGCATATTTCTGTGATCTTCCACCCATTTGTTATGGCACTTGTTTTATGGCTATCAGCCATCCATTCCCCTTTTTTAACAGCCTCGATCTCTTTGTGTGTGGAGGGGGTGCCTCTATCCCATTTGTTACAGTCTTTGGGAAGCAGTAGACCAAGAAGTTTCCACCCTCATTGCTGAAGAAACCAAAGGTGTCTTCAGAGCCCATCACAGAACTCACACTGGCCGCGAGTCTTTGGGGCACAGGACCTATGCTGTGTCCATCACTCTCCTGGGACTCTGGGATGCAAGGACAAGTAGAGGACACAGGATGGAAAAGAGAAGGGTTAATGTGGGCTCACTGCAGGTTCAATGCCACCCCTGTCCCCACTCTGCTTTTGAGCTTGTTTCTTCTGCTTCACCGTCGTCAGCCTTCTGATTTACCTGCTAGCCTTCCAAACTGCTTCAGCTGACCAGAGTCAAGAGTCACAGACTCTCCCTTACTTACAACCCAGGACCTGTAACTGACACTCATTTGTTGAATTCTGTTGAGAGCCATTCATTATCACAGCTCTGACAGATTCAAGAGTGTGAAGACCACAACTGGTTTCAAAATAGCTCCTGACCATGAACTGGAACCCATTTGGAAGGTTGTAGAATAATGAAAAGGTCACAGAGCTTATGTGTGTATTCTGATTCTCATTCATCTGCTTAAAATGCTTAGAAAATGATCACTGCTTTCCCTCTAAAAACCTTGCACATATCACATAATCCCAGCTAGGAATCGCTGGACCTGTCACACGGAATGTGGAGCAGTAATCAAGTACGTAACATTTGCTTACCAAAACCAGAATCTCCTTATTCTCTTCCTGACACTTCGCAAACTCACTCCTCTCTTTCCATTCTGTGTCTGCACTCCTGATGCTCATCACAGATCGCCTGCCTCTGGTCTCTGTCCCTTCCAAAGCCATCCTGCTTGTGGCAAATGGAGCCATTTGAGCACTGAAGACTTAAGGCTGGAGCTGAGGAGACCTTGAGAGCCATCCCAAATGATCATCTTTGTGGAGAAGAGAAATTGAAGGTGTAAGAGACAAAATGACTTGCAGCATTGAAGTTGGGATCCCAGACCCTCAGCATTCCTTCTGTTACACCACCTGGCCACTGGCGAACCAAGGAGCTAAAGTTGTTGAAGAAATTAATTGGTGTTAGTGGTAATCAAACCATTGTTTCCAATCTTATATCCATGCCCTTGGCTGTGAGATGCTGAGTTGCCTCCCACTACAGTAGGCAGGGTATATTTCTCTTCTCCGTGAACGATGGGCTTGGCAATGTGACTTGCTCTGACCATTGGCATCTGAGCAGAAGTGACAAATACACCAGTTCCAAAGAGCATCTGTGTTTCCCCCCACCCTTCTTGCACTTCCTACTCTTCACTATGGGAAGAACGTGCTCCAGGTGGCCACTGGCCCCAGAATGAGACACAGAGGAGAACTAAATGCAGCCTAGAGCCTGCAGGAGAGCTACTCCAGACAACGTACAGAACCATGAGTGTGAAATAGATGATAGCTGCTCTAAGCCACTGAGATTCCTGAGTTTGTGTGTTATTCAGCATAACTCAGCCAGATCCTGCCTAATACAATGTTCTCAAGATCGAAGGATGAGAACAGTGTGGATAGCAGACATCTCACAAACTGCTGCCCGAATAGACTTCTTAAATCAACCCCGTCCCCAGGACCTGTTTGATGAAGTCTGTTCTCCTTGGTGCCGCAGTGAGGGCTCTTCTCACTTGAACTGCAACCAGGACTTCAACTTCATCTCCCTCTTCTTCCCTTTACTAACCTCCATTCCAGGCACACTGAAGTCACGTGTACATTCCTACCCCTAACCACTTTCCTCCACCTGATTAAGTACCCAGCTTCATGAAGACAACCAACATAGTGCCCCTCCCCCCTCCTCTCTCTGAACACGTGCTGTCAGAACAGCAAGCTCAGTGATGCTCCTCCCACACCCTCCCCGTCACCCGGTCCCTCCCTGCCCCTCTGTCCCTCTGTTAGCAGTGGTGTCTGGTGAAGCCCTTCCTGCTCCTGACCCAGATCCCTCTGACATCCAGTCCTGCCTGCCCCGTGTCACCCCCATGCCACCCCTGAGCATCCTCCCTGGCCCATCCCCATGTTATCAGGACCCAGGTGACTCCTGGTACAGAGGAGAGGATGTTGGAAGCTGGGGGGAAAAAGCCCTCAAAGGGGAAATGGAGACAAAGGGAAGAGGGCAGGCAGCCTAGGGGCCCTGAGGAGACCCACCTGGACACCAGGCACGTTTAAGTGAGTCTGAGAGCCTGCTGAACAAGGCCTGGTAAAGCCAGGACTTGAATCTGGTGGCAGCTTAGAGCTCTCGAAGGCCCTTCTCTCCCTGGCAGGTGGACATCAAGAAGTCAGTATATTCAAAGGAGAAGGGGAGCACGGAGCTGTCTGGTCCTGGCAAGGGAACGTGGCCGCCTGTTTTTTTGCCCAATGGTTCACTGAAAATATTTTGCTAAATAAAAACTTTTCCTAACTGGCAAGAATGGTTTAGAAAGGGATTGCTCAGATCGTGGAGGAAGTCCTCTTGAGGCCAGTGCGGTCTCTGGTGTCCTGACTCAGGACATTAAAACCATCACTGGGAAATCTGAACACGCAAGACCACAGCCTCCCGTTCAGTGGCGAGAACCTGCAGCCCTCTGGGGCCCCAAGCCAGAGAATGTGCCAGAGGACAGTTTTATGGCAGGAAGCTACATTTAACCAGCTGGAACTTTTTTTAAACAATCATCCTATTCATATATTTTAAAATAAATTGTGCATCTTTTAGCAGACAGGCAGTCAGCATCTCATTATTAAGATGGAAGATGGAACACAGTGTTCTTGGCCGGACTGGTCCCTGCATCTCAGGCTCCTTTTCAGGATTTTTCTGCATGTGGCAAAGATATTATTTAAGATAAATGTGTTTCGGGCCTGACAGATTGGAGGCACAGCTGCCAGCCAACAACTGAGTGGCACTTAGTGAGAACTTCCCGAAGTGAGGTCATTATCTCCAAACATAGTCTCAGATGACTGGGGTCAGCGAGGGAGTTAGAAAAGAATGGGAAGTTTTAGAATGCTCAATGCATTTACCATCATCTCTTGGTAAGGGATACTAAAATGCTTCACAGAGCTACAATCATTAAAATGGCGTGAAAGAACTATCAAAAAGTGATAGTTTCAATAAGTAGTGTTTTTTAGAAGTAGATCTTAGGACACATAGGACATCAACATATAATAAAGAGGTAAAAAGGGGTTAATTTTTTTCATCCCTGGCAAAGATCAAGAAACAATGAAGTCTTCTGGCAAGTTTTAAGAAAAAGTACACATACTTAGGCATGAAAATGGAGAAATAACCCCGAGGCAGCCCCTGATACCCAAACCTGACAAATCAGCACAAAAGACATAATATGGATCGATTTTTCTTCCTGAGTATTGATATAAAAATCATAAATAAAATATTAGCAAATCTGACTCATCAGTGTATTAAGCCGCAGTTTTATTACGGGAGTGCAAGAGTAGTTAAATATTTGGGAAATTTGGTCCTGTGATTTCTCACATTAATAGGATAAAAGTAAAAAAAACCTTACATGTATTCAATGCTTCTCAAACTTTAATGCATCTAAGAGTCACCCTGTAAAACTGCAGATTGTAATTCAGGATGTCTGGGATGGGGCCAAGTGTGTGCATGTCTAGCAAGTTTTTGGATGATGCCAGCGCTGATGACTTACAGACTCCGCCTACAACAACAGGAAATGCAGAATCTCAAGCCCCAGACGTCATGACTCATGTGCTTCAGGTTAGCAAGGTCTTCAGGTGATTCCTATGCACAATAAAGTCTGGGAGGCTCTAGAGAAAACGGAGTTTCCATGGCCAGGATTCTCACCTGACCCTGGTCTGCTTGCCCACGGTGCACGTGCAATGCTCGCAGGTGCAGGCTTACCCATGTGTTGGCAATGGGCTATTATTGACTCCATATAAAGAGCTCTGTGGAGTGCGCTAGGGCTGCGAGGCGGCGGGGAGGCTTAGAGGCCAAGACCGGCTCACTGCATGCAGACTAGTCCTGTGGCCGATGGAATTCTAGCACTTGACCTGCCACCACGAGAATGATGCCAGGTAAAGTCCTTTAACTCCCACGACGTTCGGTTGCCATTTTTCAGTCTCACCGAATCCAGAGTGAACTTGCCGGGACTGAAACCCTCAGGCGAGAAGGATGCAAAGCTCTAACTCAGTAGTTCTCACCCCTGGGTGGATGTTATAATTACCAGGAGAACTTTAAAAATGCTGGTGCCTAGACTCCACTCGGGACCAATTAAATCAGAATGTAGATGAGAAGGCACACAGGCAGCAGTATTTTTTTAAGATTCCAGGGATTCTGTTGTGAAGCTAGTACTGGGAGACACTGACCTAGGTAAATGCTGAAAAGTCACCATGTATAATTAAACATCCCTTTCTGACCAAAATGCTCAGAACCCTAAAAACAAGATGGTGATTCCTTAGCATAGTTAAAAGTATTTCTCAGAAACCAGCAGCAAACACTGCTTCATCAAGGAAAAACAGAGGCAACTCATTAAATCAAGAACAAAACAGAAATGCCCACTCATTGCAATTATACAAAAGCCCTAGATGTTTCAGGTGATGAAATTAAGAAAAGGAAGTTGAAGTATAAATTGGAAAATAGAAGACAAACCACGATGATGTCCAGATAATGATTATCCACTTGAAAAATAAAATCAGCTTAATAGAGTATTAAAACAATTAGAAATTTATATAATGTGACCAAATACAAGATAGGTAAACAAAAACCAGAGCCTTTTCTTATTCATATTATTAACATAGCAGAAATAGGAAATATTTTTAAATAATCCTTTAACACTAGTAACCATGTATGAAATATATCCTAAAATAACTTAATAAGAAATGTTTTTGGCACACATATGCCATACATAATGAACTTTTACCCAAATGACAAATTTACCAAAGAAGACTTGAATAAATGAAGAGATACATCCTCTTTGTGGTTGAAAAGTCTTAATATGAAAGTGCCAGTTCTACCCCAAATTAATAAGTAAATTTAACCCAAGTCCTATCAAGAGCCTGATGAAATTTTTTAAAAATTTTATAAAGGTATTCTAAAACTCATCTGGAAGAGTAATTATGTAAGCACAGAAAAGCAATATTTGTAAACAGCAATGAAATATGGAGCAGATTTGCCTTATCAGATATTTTAAATTGAGGTACAATTTACATATACAATTATTGAGTTTTAAGTATGATTACATGAGTTTTGACATTTAAATGTATACATTGTTAAAACCACCACCTCAATCAAAATATAGAACATTTCCATCTCCCCAGAAGGTTTCCTTATGCCCCTTCACAATCAACCTTCCCCCAAATCCCATCTCCCAATGCCAGGCCTGACCCTGGTCACCACTGATCTGTTTTCAGTGACTATGGTTTCACCTGTTCTGGGATTTCATCTAAGTGGGATCTAACAAAAATGTTCTAAGTCCAGCTTCTTTCAGTCAGAATAATTATCTGAGATTTATAGGTATTGGATATTATCTATTGAGCCTATAGATATTAGATGTGATATCTATATATAACAGATATCTAACACCTGTCAGATATTAAAATATTAAGCCTATAAAAATTAAGAGTGTCATGCTGGCAAATAGACTGATCAGTAGAACAGAACAGAGTCCAGATCCGACTCCAAGTTCAAGTGGGAATTTAGTAGATGAAAAAGGTGTCAATTAAGATCATTCTGGAAAGTACTGATCAGCCAATAAATGGCCTTGGGACAACTGGCTCATCATTGGGGGAAAATGAGGTTAGATTCCCTACTGTTTATCTTTTGCTGAAATAAATGACAGCTAGATTAAATATTTAAATATAAAAAGAAATCTATCAGGAAATACATAGATAACAATTTTTATAATGTTGAAGTTGGAGAGCTCTCTTCAGGCAATGATCAAAAAAAGCCCATGTAATAAAAGGTTGATAAACTGGACTGACAAAAAAATCTAAAACGTCCATCTGGCAAAAATCATCTAGGGAAAATAATTGTAACATACATGACAGAGAAAGAGTAAATAGGCTAAATAGATAAAAAGCTACCAATATCAATTAATAGGCAGATATCCAAAAAGAAAATGGGCAAAGAATAATAACAGGCCATTCATTGAGGCCATTCTTAATCAATGGCCAATAAAAACAGTGGGGTTCAAAGAAATACAAATGATTTAACCATCTGATTAAGTACTGTTGAGCTATCTGATTGACTTAAAAATTAAGCTATCCATATGTGGAATCAGACACTCATACATATTCTTTAAGATGGCTTAGTTTTGAGTGGTGTTTTACAAAATGCGTGACAACTCCGTAAAGTCAGAAGGCAAGGTGTTATATTGATTTTATATACGAAGAGGCCTCGGTTCAGGATACCTTCCTGATGTCACAGAAATACTAAGTGGTGCAATCAGGGGTTAACTTGCCGTCTTCTGAATGCTTATTACGTAACGCTTTCATAGAGCCGACATGGTTAGCTTTTTCTCCAATGAATTCCCATCAGTTTGCAAATGTCAGAATTATTAATGCTTATGTATTATGCTCTCATTTCAGGGAAGATAAATTGAATGCAGAGGACTCTCCAATCTTGTGTCTTAATCAAACATTAAAACCATGTAAGGTAAGACATAATCGATAGATTAAATATCTTAAAAACGAATGTGAAAACGACTGCATTATATTACTTCTTTAGCAAGGAAACAGTGAGTTATAGTACCAAAGATATTTGAATGTATTTTTTAAATGTGTGAAATTGTTTAATTGGTAACTCCATTCCTTCAGCAAATATGTCCTGAGTACCTACTGTGTGACAGGCATTTTTCTTGAATCTGGGGACGCAGGGATGAACACAGCAGGCCAAAGTTACTGCCTGCCTGAAGCGGAGATTCTGGATTTATTTATGTATTTATTTATTTTTATTAAGGTATCACTGATATACACTCTTATGAAGGTTCACAATAAAAACAATGTGGTTATTACATTCACCCTTATTATTGAGTCCCCCCCAACACACCATTGCAGTCACCGTCCATCAGTGTAGTAAGATGCCACAGAGTCCCTGTTTGTCTTCTCTGAGCTGCACTGTCTTCCCCATGACCCCACACACACCATGTGCACCAATCATGATATCCCACAATCCCCTTCTCCCTCCCTCCCCTCCCACTCTCCCCACCCCTCCCCTTTGGTAACTGCTAGTCCCTTCTTGGAGTCTGTGAGGCTGCTGCTATTTTGTTCGTTCAGTTTTGCTTCGTTGTTATACTCCACAAATGAGGGAAATCATTTGGTATTTGTCTTTCTCTGCCTGACTTATTTCACTGAGCATAATACCCTCTGGCTCCATTCATGTTGGTGCAAATGGTAGGATTTGTTTCTTATGGCTGAATAGTATTCCATTATATATATGTACCACATCTTCTTTATCCATTCATCTACTGATGGACACTTAGGTTGTTTCCATATCTTGGCTATTGTAAATAGTGCTGCGATAAACATAGGGGTGCATATGTCCCTTTGAATCTGAGAAGTTGTTTTCTTTGGGTAAATTCCTAGGAGTAGAGTTCCTGGGTCAAATGGTATTTCTATTTTTAGTTTTTTGAGGAACCTCCATATTGCTTTCCACAATGGTTGAACTAGTTTACATCCCCCAGCAGTGTAGGAGGTTTCCCCTGTCTCTGCATCCTCGCCAGCATTTGTTGTTCCTAGTGTTTTCCATGTTGGCCATCCTAACTGGTGTGAGGTTATATCTCATTGTGGTTTTAATTTGCATTTCCCTGATAGTTAGCAATATGGAGCATCTTTTCATGTGCCTGTTGGCCATCTAAATTTCTTCTTTGGAGAAGTGTCTTTCATATCCTCCGCCCATTTTTTTAATCAGGTTATTTGCTTTTTGGGTGTTGAGGCATATGAGTTCTTTATATATTTTGGATATTAACCCCTTGTCAGATATGTCATTTACAAATATATTCTCCCATACTGTATGTAGGATGCTTTTTTGTTCTGCTGATGGTGTCCTTTGCTGACAGAAGCTTTTTAGCATGATGTAATCCCATTTGTTCATTTTTGCTTTTGTTTCCCTTGCCTGAGGAGATGCGTTTAGGAAAAAGTTGCTCATGTTTATATTGAAGATATTTTTGCCTATGTTTTCTTCTAAGAATTTTATGGTCTCATGACTTGCATTCAGGTCTTTGATCCATTTTGAGTTTACTTTTGTGTATGGGGTTAGACAGTGATCCAGTTTCACTCTCTTGCATGTAGCTGTCCTGTTTTGCCAACACCAGTTGTTGAAGAGGCTATCATTTCCCCATATTTTTGACATATGATAAAATAATGCTTGGTTTAGTTTAAGTATAAAATATATGACTGTGCTGCTAATGCTTTAAAGTAATCCAAAGAGTAAACAAGCAGATAATAAACACATGTTGTGGTTTAAAGTATACAAAATGTTCACTATCTTTGCCTGAAAATTAAACTTAGAATTATAGGAATGTCAGGGTGCTCTTTTAGAGGCTAAGTTTATATTTTGTCCCTCTTCTTCTTGAGAATGTCAGACAACTTTCTTGGATTCATGGAGCACAGCCCCACCTGTGCCCCTTGACTGAGTTTGTATTGGGGCAAGGGCAGGGCAAGAGGGCCCCAATCCCAGAGGAGGGACTGTGACCACGGCAAAGGGCAGTAACAGGCGCTCTTGTTTCAAAAGTTTAAAGGAAAGAAATCTGACCAACCCTTTGGAGAATCCCTGAGAGAAACAGAGGGCTTTAGTTGTAGAGCTTCTGGAAAATTGGCTTTAGGAGAGCTATAATCCCAATGTCCTGGGCCAGCTGTCCTGGGGATGTGGTTGTGTATATGCCCCAGGCAGGGGCCTGCTGGGTGGCCTCTGCTGGCTCAAGGAGGAGATGGCCAGAGAACCAGGCCCCACTCGGGCCTTCTGGGTCCCAGCCAGCCAGCAGACCATCATCATGCACCTGTCCCGGCCACCTCCAGTGCCCTGCAGGCACCCAGAGCAGCAGTGTCAACCCCAATTGTACCCTGGCACTTGAGAATCTCAGGGGTCACATGGTGGGGAATATATAGTAGAGGGAGGGACCCCATCATCTGTCCACAGGACAGGAACAAAGAAGGGAACTGGGAGAACAATGGTTCCTTGGTGATTTAAAACATTGTATTTTTTTGAAAAGGACACTAATTATTGGTTCAATTAAGGCAAAAAGCTATGGGGTGTACCTAGAACGCTGTTCCCCACTTGCACACAGGAACATGTGCGCTTGGCGTGTGGTGTGTGGGTGGGGAGTGTCTCTTGGCCCCTTGGACCTGACAGAAGCTCAGCCTGGAGCCCATTCCAGGCCCTCAGCAGGCTGGGGTTTCTGAGGGATGCTGTGCGCAGTGTCTGCAGTCTCTGGTGGGGCTGCTCTCCCCAGGTCACTGCTGAGTGACAAGCAGGGGTCAGAGCCTGCGGCTCAGGCCTTTCCTTAATCCCCACCCCCAAAAGCCCACGCTCAAGGAGGACGATTTACATCTGCTGCCGCTCTGCGTCAGCTTCTCCCCTCCTCTGCTGGTGTGGTTGATTCTCTGGCTTCCACACCCCCACCACCCCCTGCCCCTGGCTTCTTCGTCCCTCTGTCTTCATTCTCTCTCCCTCTCTGGAGTAAAGTGGGTCCCCTCCTTTTCTTAGAACAACTCAGCCAGCTCTGATGACTGGGAGCCTGTCACCTTCCATGTCCTCAGATCTCACCTTTCTCCCAGCATATCAAGGTGTTTTTCTATAACAAAGACAGCATCTCTGCCAAGAGGGCCTCTGCTGCCAGATGTTAAGCTAAGAACAAATTCACTTCCTTTCACCTAACGTTGAACCTCAGAGTCAGGAAGCACAACTGGGCAAGGATGTGCTATTTGATATCAGCTGTGTTTAATAACCACTGATAAGATGCAAAAATATCTTATATAAGCCCCTGGAGATGTACTTGGAATTTGTTAATGGTGGATATTTCCAGAGGTTATAAAACAACCCTGAAAATTCTACAGTCAATTGTACACTTTAAATGGTAAATCATATAACATCTGAATTATATCTTAATAAAGCTGTTAATAAAAAATTTTAAATTCTGTGGCAGCTCTGAAATTTTCTCTTGACCAGCCAGGCTGCCATGGCATATTAGTTTCCTATTGCTGCTGTAACAAGTTACCAAAACTCAGTGGCTCAAAACCACACAAAGCTATCTTACAGTTCTGTAGGTTAGAGGTCCAAGGTGGGTCTCACAGGGCTCAAATCAGCGTGTTGGCGTTACCTTCTGGTGGCTCTAGGGGAAATCTGTTCCCTTGACTTTTCCAGCCTCTAGAGGCTGCCGGCGTTTTCCTTGACTTGTGGCCCCTTCTTCCATTTTCAAAGCCAGCAATGTTGCATCTCTGTGCTTCTCTCCTGCAGCCACCTCTCCCCCTGACCGACTCATCTGCCTTCCTTCTCTATTGCTAAGGACCCTTGTCAACAGGTTGGGCCCACTGGATGATCCAGGATCATTTCCCATCTCAAGATTTACACCCTTGAGATCTGATTACACTTGCAAAGCCCTATTTGCCATGTAAGGCAACGTATCCACAGCTTCTGGGATTAGGACATGGACTTCTTTGGGGAATGGGGGTCATTATTCTGCCTCCCATACGTAGACCGCTGAGCAAATCTGAAAAGATGGGAGTCTGATGCTATAACCACGCCCACCCATCTCTGAAGTAGCCAGTTGCATTTGGGACACGGATCTTGGTGAGGGCCTGTTACTAATCTCACTTAGTGTGGATACTGCTCCTGGGCTTCCAGAGTCCAGAGCTCTTCTGAGAAGATCTTGTAGTTTTCCAGGACCCAAGAGGGCAGGCAGGGCCAGACTTAGTGGTGGCCCATCCTGGCGTGAAGGGGAGAGTATGGGTTTTCCAAGACCTACCAGGGGTGTGTGAGCAGTGGGCCAGGTCTGTGCTTGCTTCGTGATGACCTCTCTGGTGCCCTGGGGGTTGTCTTGTGGGTCACTGGGCCCCAGCAAGGTAGCGATGGGCGAGACCCATGTGCATGGGGAGGCTTCGGGCTGGGTGGGGAGCTGGGCCACATGGGCAGGGTTGCTTGGCAAAGATACTGAACACTCACCTTTACGACTATTTCTGCCTGGGGAGGAGGCTGGAACCTCTATGCTTCTAGGAGGGAAAGCTTGCTGCTGGGACTGAGAATAGGGTTTCAGTCTGGCGCCGGGTACAACCTAGGCAGGGACTCCAACGTGTATATGCAACAGGACCAGCCACCATCAGGAGGAGGCCCATCTCTTGGGCATCAGCCAGAGCAGGAGTTGCCTCACCTGCCCAATCTCAGTAGGGTGGGAGACAAGGTCCATGGTCTCCTGATGAAGAAGAGGTGGACATTAGTGACAGTTCCATCATTTGACCACCTTGAGGCCCCGCAGGGTGCCTCTCTCCACCCCCACCAGCACTTGTAGATGGTGGGGCCACTCTGCTCCGGCCAGGTGGTGTAGAGCACCTACCAGTGGACACTGGCCTCGGGTGCTGCCACCTGCTGCAGGAAGGGGCAGTACAGCCAGCTGCAGAGCCCAGCGGGCTTATGTCCACCACAGCCAGAGGAAGAGCTGGCCCAGCACAGGCACTGCCTCGGGACCAGGCTCAATTCCAGCCCCCGGGAGCTGGGGGAATTGTGTTGCAGCGCCCACCCAGGTGAAGGGGCGCTCACTTTGCCCAGCCCCCTTTGGGAGGACAAATCCTGTCCCAAGCCGACCAATTACAAGTGGTCCCAAGGGAGCGGGTTCCCATCACAAGACCCTTGAACGCCAGCTGCAGTCCGTTGGCCCGAGGTGGGCCCTTGACCCCATCTAAGCCAACTGGGGTCCATCCCTGGGGTTTTACCTCCAGAATGCTTCCTTTCCTATCCCCAGCCCCCTCTGATGGTAGGGCTAGAAGGTGTGGGAACTGTGAAGTCCATGGTTCCAGCAGCTCTGAGAGAATGTGCTGACCCTTAGAGAGAACCAGAGCTGATACAGAGGAAGTCCCTGTGGCTTTGGCAATGACTGATGATACGTTGGCCAGTATTGGCTAACCTTAACCCCATTCCTGCCCCCACAGCCTGTTTTCTCCTGGTCGCTGATGGGTCTGGGAGGTCTTCCTACAAAGCCAGTGGGAGCTGAGAGTCTCCTCAGCTGCAGCCCCTAATCTGACCCATCAGTAAACAAGTTGAGGGGGTGGTGGTGCTGGCCCAGGGTCTCAAAAACTCTTGGAGGAGCAGGGGGAGAAACAGAGCAAGGGCCTGGGGCAGCAAGAGGAGAGGGGTCTGGCGTCCCCCAGCAAGAGACTCACCCCCAGGGGGAGAGTGCCAGCCCAGAGGGAGAGGTGGCTCCTCCAGGCTCTGAGCCTGTGCTTGAGGAGCCAGCCCTGCAGAGTTGGGGCACAATCTTCACCCTCCCAGTGGGACCTTCAAGGGAGGCTATTAAAAATGAAGAAGGGCCCAAGCTCAGAAGGGTCCCGCCTACCGGCAGTGGTGTGGGCCTGCCTTTTGGAAGGGCACTGTGGCAACAGCTCTAACAAAACTGACGTGCTTTGATTCTTTTTTTAAGTTATAAACCCACTGCAAAACTTTGAGAGATTAAAAAACAACAACAAAAGTCACCCATAAGCTACCGTGGAGATGTAGAAAAGTGCTTGTTTTAATTAATTTAAAATTAAAATTACGAGCTTACAGTCTAGTATGATAGAAGCAAGGTGCTGGGGTAGCTAAACCTAAACCAGGGTTCCCAAAGTGTGGCCCCGTGGGCAGCAGAGGGAGTGGCACCTGGGGACTTGTTGGAAATGCTCACTCTCAGGTCCCGCCCACGACCTTCAAGATTAGAAACGGGGTCGGCTGTTGTAAGGGATCTGAAGCGGGCTCGCTCCCACCGTCTGAGCCCCATGCAGTCCTGGCGCGTCACCACCAGGGGGCACCACAGGCTGGGGGTTCCCGCTACCGCGGCCGCGCTCAGATTCTCTAAGCACCTGCGACGATACTAAGACCTCGCATATGTTGTCGGGCTGTGGTCTCCTGGCAAGGAATTTTTTTTTTTTGAATAAAGAATGACTGATGATATGTTGGGAATTATTGTCTGGCCTTAAATGTCGCCATGTTTGGCCCAAATTGTACTGCTTTCTAGTCCTTGCGTAACTGTGGATCCAGTGTGTTTTGATGGTAGTGGAACATGCTTGATAACACTTGTTTGGAACATAAAAGACATGTAAAAGCACTGGGGTCGGCAAAAAGATTACCTCCTACTAAAAGTTTATATTCTATAAAAAGCAAATACAGCCTCACCAAGGCCCGTTTCCTCCTTTTGCTTCCCCTGCGGGCCCTGACTTGGTACCTCCAGGGGCGGAGTCCCCAAGCTGAGGGCCTGGCTGCCAGCAGCAACTCCCCACTCTCCCCTCGCCCTGGTTACCTCTTTCTGTTATTTTCCAGTCAACTGTACTGAGGTATAATTTACATGTAGTAAATGTAAGTAAGACTGGAGAACATGCATTGGAAGTGTTTGATGCATTTTAAGTTCAATGAATTTTGACAAATGAAGCCATGGCTCCACTGATTTTTTAAAATAATGAAACTTATAATAGACCCAGTTATTTGTCTCTTTTTCCACCCAGCCTCAAACAGTGTTGGCTGCTGCTTTAGCATTGGAGGTCCTCTGAACTCACTTTCAGAAAAGTGGGTTCCTGGCAGGGCAGGCTCCCTTGGACGTGTCCTGGGGGCCTTCTTGAGCACCTCCCAAAGAGCGACAGGGGACAGGGAGTGACTGGGAGGTCCAGTTTCCTGCCACCTCGCAGAGGCATTTAAATTTCTCCTTCATGGCCCCGTTTCTTTCCTGAGAACAATTCAGAAGTCAGTGGTTTCTCTGAGTTGTTGGCAAAGCCCCCAGACACCTCCCTGATATCCCCAGGAGCCTGCCTGTTCACAGGGCTTTGCAGGACCTTTAAGACAGATTAGATTTTCAGAACTGGCTAAAAATCACTTTCATTAATTTACGTGTTTGGTTTTTATTTTTTTTAACTTGTAACTGAGTTGTTATCCAGGACTTGGCTATAAGTATCATTATTTACTCATTTAACAAATATTTATCGAACACTTAGTCTGTTCTAGAATTTAGATGCTAGACTTTCAGTGTAAATGAAACAAAATCCTGCCCCTATGAAATTTACATTCTGTGCAAAGGACAAACAATAAACAAATAAGTACATACTAAAATGTCAGAAGAAAAACAAAGCAAAATAAGGGTGTATAACCAGTACATGGGGCAGGAAGGTGGGAAGATAGGTATTTCAGATAAGATGGTCACATAGGGCTTGTCTGAGGCATTGGCATTTGAGCAGAGATCTGAATAAGTGAATGTACTGTGAGAAGGTCTGGAGAAATAGATGTCCAGGCAGAGAGAACAGCAAATGCAAAGGCCCTGGGGTGGGAATGGGCTTCTGTGTGGAGACCTGTTACAGGAGACGGTAAGATACGAGAAGCAGAAAGCTGGTAAGCTTTCTAGGTGGGTTTACACCCACCTTGTGCCTAAAACAAACAGTAAGACAGAGCTGGGAAATCCTCAATGATGATGCCTGCACAAAGGACCCCAAGACATGTCTGAGAACAACCTTGGTCCGTTCACATGATCATTAGAATTTCCGCTCCCTGTGCCCCCCTGGGTTTTTCTGTGCATGATGAGTAAGATCATGCACAGAGCCAGAGTAGTTATAATCTGAACCTGTTAGCTCACCCCCCATGCTTCCTGTAAAACCAATAAGTATTCAGATTAGCAGGGCTGGTCCTGACCTCTCAGGCCACCTACTCTCCTTTGGGGAGTGTAATTTCTCCTTGCTAGATAAAACTGTCTTCTGGCCCTCTCATTTTGTTTTGTTTTCCTTGTCCGTGTGCACCAGGGGAGGGGTGAGAAAGACCCCTTCCTGTAACAGACCCATTAGGAGTCTCTTGCGAATGTCCAGGCATGAGATGGAGGTGGCTTGAGCAGAGGTGGGGCAAAATATAATCAGATCCATGATGCACTTGGTGATAGGGCCAACAGCATTTGCATCTATATTAGATGAATTAAAACCTCTCTATTTAGATGATTTCTGTATCCTTAAAATTCTGTTTCTGTGAAATATGTTTTTACATGAAATAATTATAACCTAGTATATAGTATAACTATATATTGCCTCTATGAAATTTACATTCTGTGCAAAGGGCTCTGTATTCAATGCACTTTGCTGGAGTAGCCCATGAACATTTTATTGTTCTTCTTGCCATTTATTAAGTATTAACTGTGCCAATGAGGTAGAGCAGGGACATGGGACAAGCATCATATTAATTTTTCCTGTCTATTATGAAAAATGCCAAGAAATAAATAGTATAGTAAGAACAGGAGGGACTCCATCTTAAGGCTAAGATTCCATTTAAAAAACCAGGGAGTTAGGAGATAAGATTCCTAACATATTTTATGATAATTAGCCAACAGCTGACCCTATCGCAAGGCAGGGCAAGCATTAAGTTCTAAATGGTATGTTTCCACCGCTTGAAGGCAACCACTATCTTGGAGAAGAACAGTTTTGATAAATTCCTTGTGTTAAGTTTATCTTACAGAATATCTAGAGGACTGTGGATGATGACACAGTGTCTCTCACTGGAGATAGACATCAGGAGACCACATGTCAAACCTACATCCTGTGGCCCTTGGCCCCTTTCTAGAAATCCTTCAAAGACAGAATCCTAAGCCTTTTAATGTGCCTCCTGAGGTTGCCCGCACTCCCCTTTCTTCAAGAGTGTACTTTGCCTTAAACAAAGCCTTCTCACTACTCAACTTTTTGCATTTTGCCTCTGTGCTCTTCCAGTGGTAAGGGTCTTTTTTATTTCAGTATTTAATTCAATTTTCTAGACTGAAGCACAAGTCTTCACTCTCTCTGTCCTATGTCAGACAAGTAGCGAAGGGCAACTGAGATCTCTGCTTTGGGCTTGCAAGTTCCTGTTGCCCGGGTGACCCAGACAGGCCTGCAGCTGTACAATCACGCTCTTCAGCAGCCTGCCTGAAAATCCCTTCTTTGCCTTTAGGAAGTACTGAGAACATAATCTCTCTCCATCCAGTGCTCCACGGCTCGCCCAAATCCTGCGGGATTTTGGGGGCTTAGTTCCCATGCCATGGAGATTCAAGTGAACACTGGACGCCAGGTAACCCTGGCTTTAGGAGTTGGCAGGGGATCTGCCCTGTGCTGAGCAGGAGTTTAACGCGCTGTCCTTTCCTCCTGTGCTCTTCCTTGCTCTCTGCCGTCTTCATGGCTGCTGCTGAGACAGGGACCGTGGGTGCAGTCAGAGTAGGGTGAGAGCCTCTGGAAAAAGACCCCTACCAAAACTCCATATTGAATAATTAAGCAAAGTCAGAGTCACATTAATTCTCTAACGTGAAATATCAAACTAGGAATATAAGCATTCTTCACTGAGATTAGTTAAAACTAAAGAGCCAGGAGTAACTCGGCCTGGAGTGTTTGAACATCCCCCAGATAAGAAAATACCTCAGCATAGCCCATGTCTTGTATGTGTCAATTAATGAGGCTATTGTAAAATTTACTTTAGCCTGCCAAGAGGCCCAGTTTAGTTTATCTTGTTTAACTTTGCCCAGATGCTGCTTCTCCTCCTCCAGCCCTAATCAAGTCATATATAACCTGGGCAATTAATAGAGCAGGCAGGCCCAGCCGTAAACAACATAGTAAAAGGCAGAAAGGATTCCACCTTAAAGATAAGATTGCATTTTAACACCCAGGAAGTTAAGAAGTAAGATTGTTAACTTACTCTTCAGCAAACAGACAAGACCCCAGCCCACCCTGGGGGCAGGACAGGCGGTCTTGATTAATGTGCTCCCAAACCCAGAAGCTGCTATTCTGGGAGAGAATCAGAGCAGTGAATTTCTTGTGTTAACTCTGCAAAATAATCCAGAAGACTTATAAGAAACATAGTGTCTCTTCAAAGATAAACATTTGGGGACCACTTAGCAGGTCAGCATCCCTAGCCCTTTGTCTCTCAATTGCCTATAAATCCCTTGGACAACACACCACCCCAGGCTCTCTTGTCCCCTCCTGGCCTGAGCCAGGAGCTCTGTCCTCTCACTGTACCTTTCAATAAAAGCCTCCCCCTGGCTCTCCTACCTTGGGTGTTTGCTAAGTTCATTCTTTGACTCCGCAAACAAGAACCCCGGCATCAGTGCCATCCACCACTACTCTTGATGTAATGGATTCCTTCCTTCCTTAGATTTGTCTGACCTGTTCGAGAATTCTTTCTTGATCAGAGTCAAGATCCCTTCCCCGTTCAAGTTGAGGTTTCACCTAGAGGGCAGGGAGAGACCTCCCTAGAGGCAGCTGCCTGACAACACCCACAGCCAAGACATTATTAGGGTAGCCAATCCTCTTTGCAGCCCTCTGAATTAGGTATTATTCTCATTTTACAGATTCAAAACTGAGGCTCAGAGGGAAAAAGATACTTGCTTAACCACATGTTTCCTAAGATGTTTGTTTTAGGTCCAAAGGGTCAGAGAGAACTTTCTCATCACAGGAAAAGACCACAGAGAGGGAACGTTGCCAGAAGACAGGTTAAAGCAGTGAGCCAGGGAAAAGGAGCTTACAGGGTCATAAAGGAAGTCTTAAAACTTTGATAGCAGCAGTGACAGAGACTGAGCAGCCATTTCTGTTGGTTTTGAGCTGGAGATGTGCAGGGAGGAAGCCCCACGCTGAGGAGATGTCCCTGGACCCGGCTGTCCACCATCACATGCCATGGAGAGCGGCCCTGACATGCTCGGTTTCTGAGACCATGTTAAGGGATAGAAGCCAACACCCTCAGGCCAGCCCCTTTGCTCTACTCGCTGTTCACGATGTGGCCTACTCACAGCCACCTGTCTCTTCTGTAAGCGGCCCCCTAGAGTCACCCCAGGGGTCTCACTTGGGAGAGTCACCCAGCTTCCCATCTGTGGGGATCGGCGCTGGGGTCTTCATGGCTCTTGGCTTCCACAGACTTCGTTGAGCATCAGTGATGTGCTAGTAACTGGGCGCGACACTGGGGACATCAGAACCAGAAAGACCCCGTCCCTGCCTTTGAGGAACTCGAAACCACTTTTGGGGGGACAACAGAACATCTGGCTCCAGTCAAATGACATTGCTCTTAGGGACCAGAGGTAAAGAGCCCTCTGGCCTTCTATTAGTAGGCTTTCATAAGCACAAAAATCTTTGCTGCTTAGCTGCAGGAGGAAGAAAGTTTGGGGGAGTTTCGGAAGGTGTAGGGTGGACTGTAAGGACAATGCAAAGGAGAGACGTCATGGCATGAGGAGGAAGGAAGGCGTGTGGTCATCTGTGCCTCTCCACTGCTGCCCCTCCCCAGCCCACGTGGACTGCCTCAAGGTGCAAAGGCCAGAGCAACTAGTGGCAACACATGAAGCAGCAGTTCACAAAGACTATGGATTTGGCCCAGTAGTGCTGCTTAGGGACTCCCCAGCCCCATACTGAGGGCCTAGCGGGCTCAGGGTAGCTCCAGTGAGGAGCTGCTGTGCCCAGCAGAGCAGCATCCCTGGGGGAGAGTGACAATATGGCAGTGACTACTGTCCCCTTTGAGGTCTTGTGAGCCATTGATTCTCAACCTGAAAGAAAATGTCTGATGCCTTTGGGGTTTCCCTGAAATTGGTGGGGTGACTATGGGGGATGGCAAGTTCCCACAGGCTGTGGTAGATAGAGATTGCTGTTAATGGGGCTGGGCTTTTGCTCACCGTCAAGGAAGCCTGGGCACTCAGATGGGGTGTCATGCACCTTGTCTTGTAATGAGCACAGCTCTCCATTTGCCAGGCACAGAGCAAAGACCCTGACAAGCAGCATCTCACACATCCTGGTGGCAGCCCCACAAGGCAGTGCTTCAATATTGCTTCCGTTTTACAGAAAAGGATGCTGAGGTTTCACATGCCCATGCCTCCCAGTTGGCAGCGCTGGTACTAGGAAAGGAGGCCAGGCCCCCTGACACCTGGTGCTGGTCCATGCACCTCAACATGCAGCTCAGGAAGCTCTTCTGGAAAAGTCTAACCGAGCACAGGGCTGGGTTCTGAGTGCTTGACTTTATTCCAAGAGTTTTGTTGAAGTTTAAAAAATTCTTCTCCTTTTTGAAATACCCTTATGGTTTCTTTAATAACAGATTTATTGAGATGTAATTCATGTGCCATACAATTCACCCACTGAAAATATACTGTTCAATGGCTTTCAGTATATTCAGAGTTGTGCAACTACCACCACAATCAACTCTGGACTGTTTTCCTAATCCCCAAAAGAAATCCCACACCTGTCAGCAATCACTCCCTATTTCCCCAGCCCTCCCACCCCAGTCCTGGGTGACCACTCAGGACATTCTGTTTCTGCAGCTTTGCCTATTCGGGACCTTTCATGTAAATAGAATCATACAATACTTGGCCTTCTGTGTCTGGCGTTTTTTTACTTAGTTTGATGTTAAGCTATGTAGCAGGTCTCATCTATGTAGCATGCGTTAGTACCTCAATCACTTTTATTGCTAAGTAAGGGTCCATTGTATGGAATGGACCACGTTTTATTTGTCAGTTCATCAGTTGATGGACATTTGGGTTGTTTCTACTTTTTGAACAACCTGGTGTTGTTTTGAACAATGAACAATGCTGCTATGAACATGTGTGTATATATATACACTTACACACACATATAACATATATACACACATATACAGAAATACATAAACTATCTCTTCACTGCAAGTAATGCAAGTACAGCCAAAATGTACAAAGAAAAAAAAAAAAGAGTCCTCCAAAGCCCCTCCCCCAGAGATAATAGCTGCCACCATTTGTCAAACATCCTGCCAGGTGTCATGCCATTTCCAGACTCCCAGAATGATCTAAGCCTTTTCCTTGACTTCAGCCCAGCTTCCTCCCTCCTCACAGACCATGGGTCATGCAAGAGGCTGACAGCAACCCCCTGACAGGCCTTCCATGGAAAGGCACTGAGACCTCTTTGGGCCTGCAGTCTCCAGACCCGGATGTGGGGGTATCTCAGAGCCTGGGAAGAAAGTATGAATATATACATATAATCTTATTTTATTAACGCAGAAGTGCTTGTGTTTAATGTGCAAATAATTATACCTGAGTTTTACTGATTGGGTACCTGAGCACAAGTTTGCACACCCCCTTCTGGTCAGGAAAAGGAGGTAGGACCTGAGCAGCTGGGGCAGTTGAGAGGCCCCTGGTTTGTCTCTGGGCGGTCTAGGTCCAGGAGGCCGCTGCTGAAGCTCGCCGGGCTTGCCTCTCTTTGCTCACACCCAGAATTCACGCCAGCACTGGTCATTCATGTCCCGGAAGGGCCCCGAGCCTGCCCCGGACCACTCGGAGCACCAAGCCAGAAGAGGGAGCCCTGCAGCGCCCGCCGGAGCTCGGAGCCCACCTGGGTCCTCCATCTCACAAGGAGCATCCAGACCTGGGTCCATCCCCAGTCCACACGCGCCCCGCAGGGCACCTGGAGGCCCTGCCTTTCCGCCCTCACCCTGGGCCGGGTCTGCCTTTGTTCCAGCAGAGCCCTAGGTCCTTCCCGAGCTGTGGCGCCCCCTGGTGTCCATCCAGGGGTGGCGTGCTTCTCTGACCCTGTGTAACCATAACAACAGGACACCTGGAACCTTGTTTTTTCTGCTCACATCCGAAGCCTCAAGGCCGTCACGGGGCTCTCCAGCAGATGAAACGAAGAGAGAGAGGCCCCTGAAAGATGCCTCGGAGAGGCGGCCAGCCCCTGAGACGACAGAGCTGTCCATTCTCCAGCTCCGGATCTGCGGTTTCTTGGCCAGAGGCGCGATGCGCAGCAGCTGCGTGCTCCTCTCGGGAGCCCCGTGCAGCGCGGTGCCTGCGCTCAGGCTCAGGAAATGAAGGACGGGCAAACTCCGGGGAGGGGACGCGGCGCCGACGCCCCACGCCCCCCACACACCCCGGGGCTGAGTCACACCCCAGGTCTGCGGGAGGGGCCCGGGCTGCTCGGAGGAGGACAGGCAGCGGCCAGTGGAGCCCCCAGACTAAGGGAAGTGTGCAGTGGGGCCCGTCTGGGGACGAGGGTTAGGGCCGAAAGCTTAAATATCTAATGGAAATGGGGCAACAAAAGGAAAGCTGAAGGAGTTTTGGAGAAAGGGTGTTTTAGTGGTTTTAACTGTCCAGTTAAGGCTGGTGTCCTTGGATTATGTTAATGGAGACCCGGAAAGGGCAGAGGAGGCAGGGGAAGAAGCAAATGGGCTAAATTCTTTGGCTCTCTCCTAATGGAGCCTGAAGTTACTGTTTGTGATTTTGATTTTGATAATACTATAAATGTGGGTTTAATAATTTTCATGAAAAACTGAATGGAAACATAACAGAATTAAAAACAGGATATCTCCTTTCCAAATCATTGCAGAAGATAAAAGCAAACATAAGAGTAGCAGGAAAAAAAAAATTGAGTAAAAAGAAACAACAAAAATATCTTAAAAGCACAAAGTCAAAATTCAGATGAAGAAGTTGGCCCAAGCATAAGCAATAATGATGAAAAATGGAAACAATCGAGTTTCCTTATTAAAAGCAAAATGTCTCAAATTACATATATTTTAATCTAATACATTATAAACACATTTAAATTTAAAAATACATAGAAAGGGAAAGAATCAAAGCTTAGGCAAAGATACCAAGCACAAATAAAAATAAAGCAGGGCTGATAATGTTCCATCAGATAAGGTAGAATTTTCTAGGAAGTACACAGCACACAATGAAGGACTCCTTAAGTGGTAACTACATACAGGTGCAGGCACACTCCTGTTCCCTGAAATGTGGGTTTCCTCCATTTCTGGGTCCTAGGGAGGACCCTCAAAGTAAGGCATGGCTATATGATTTGTTTTGGCCAATTAAATGCAAGTATAAGACTCAAGCACCACCTCTGAGTAGAAGGCCTTGATAGCTTGACCTCCCAGTATGCTCTCTTTGTGCTGCATCCACGGAGGTAGGGAACATTCTTAGATTTGGAAGTGAGCCATTGTTTGGTGAGGGCTGCTAGACCCACACAGACTTTGCACAAGCAAGATATAAAATATTTAAGGCCCCTGAAATTTGGGGGTTATTTGTTACCACAGTATAACATATCCTGATACATATATTAATAGTGAACCTTTATGTACTGAATAAATAACTATAGAACAATTAAAATGTAAGGTTAAGTAGAAAAAAACTGATCAATGCATTTTTCCCACATTGTTAGTCTTCAGTGAATCAAATGGAGGGTCAGAAGATTTGGACATGGTAATATGAAGAGTAAAATGGATTAAAGGTGTTTATAGAATTTCAAACAGTGTAAATAGATATTCCTCTTATTTTCAAATCCATGTGACATTTAAAAAATTGATCAAAACATAAAATGAATAATTTAACAAAGCAGAAAATGTACAAGCAGTGAACCCAACCTCAATAAGACTAAAATTAATAATATAAATTGAGCAAAAATTAAATCCCACTTGGAATTGTTAGAAAAAAAATTAAGTTGACAGATTGTTTATAGGCTAAGAAAAGTGAGAACACCATGCAACAAAACTTTGGGATGTGAATAGAGCCATACTCAGAAATAAGTGTTCGATTATCAATTTAGAAAGATACAGAAAAGTGTTAAGGAAACCAATATAAAATTAAGTACAAAATATACAAGCACAAATAAACAGGTTACAAAATAGCAAAATAATGAAATTAATTAAGAGCTTGTATCTTGGTATTGTGAAAAGGAAAGAACATTAATGAAATGATGAACTTTTGCCTCTCACAAATCTGAATGTGATTTTTAGCCAAACAGTTTCTGGTTCCAAAGCTGTTTTTGTGAAGAGGGCCATTGGAAGGTGTAGATGAGGGCCCAAACTCATGCCACTCTAAAGTGAAATAGAAAATGTAATGCCAGATCAGGAAGAACTTGAACTAATGAGGTGCCAGGGAGAGAAACATCTACCCTAGCCTCAGCCTATGGCCCATCGGCCCAATGCCTCAATGAGGACTGAACAAAACTGTCCATCTTCCCAATCTTGTCTCCACGCAGAGTCCCAGGCTCAGGGCCAACAGGAGCTGCTCTGACCTCCTGGGCAATCCTCCATGTGATGGGCTGGCCATTTTCCTGCCACAGTTGACACTCTGCCACTTGTCCATCATCTTTCTCCAACTAAGTATAGATTGAAAACTCATAAGAATAACTGAGGGGGATGTGACATTCACACACTCCTTCCGGATATGCAGAGAACAGACCTCTGAAATATATCTGCAGAAGAATCTAGAAGAAAGTTTTAGAGAATTGTGGTACATTCTATATAGAATGCAGAAGGACATAGTTCTGATGAATGAGATAAAATGAAAAGGCAGCAGAGATAGAAAGGGAACAAGATGAGACAAAACAAAGAAATGTAAAAGGGGAAAATGCCATGGTGACTCCAAGGCCACAAGAGGCACTTAAAGACAGACTTGGTGCAGTGGAAGATCAAGTCAGGGAAGTGAAAACAAACCCAAATTCTGGAATAGGACAAAGAGGAGACAACAGGGTGGGATGGGGAAGACTGGCCGTGTTGGGGTCAGGCAGGCTGCTTGATGCCCAGGTCTGCCCTGGGGGGGACGGATGGGGGCTCCCCGGGTACCCTTTCTGTTCCTGTCCCTTCCTTGTGGAAATGACATCTGTCTAGGGCCTGGACCAGGATAGGATAGAGAGCATCAGGCAATCTAACATGAGGGAGGGAACACTGTTGACTGGCAGTCCCAGTGAGGAGGGCCAGTGACCCACTAGACAAGCTCAGAAAGCTATGAATGTGGGGTCACTCCCCAAACCAGAGCTGCTGGGCACGTGGTGCCCACACTTCTGACCCAGCCAATCCTCTGTCTTCCAAAATCAAGACAAGTGACTGCCTCTAGGAAGGTTGCTCTCAGCCCCCACCCCTGCTGCAACCTCAGCCCTGCTAGAGAAGGGTGCCAGGCCCCAGCCTCAAACCAAGGCCCTCCTGTGCAGTTGATTCTGTGTGCCTCCCCTTCTCTGCCTTGCAGGCTGACCCCTGCAGGCCACATCACCCAGGCTCCCCTGCTGGTTGGCTCCTGGTGGGGTTAGCCAATTGGAGGCACTAGCAAGAGGCTGGAAGGGAATCGAGAGAGAAGTTGGGGTATTTCTCCCTCATTCTGCCTGCTTTGGGGATGCACCCTGGACTGTGGCACAGCTCCTGCAGGTGACCTCTCACCCCAGCTCCAAGGGAGGGAGCTTCCTCCCTTCAGCCAGGGAGCAACTGGCTGCCCCCTGGGCTCCTTGGCTGCCCCTGCCCACATCTCTGTAAGTAGTCCTTCAGTAAGGCCTCTGCACGTGAACCATCTGCGTTAAATTCCATTTCTGGAGGAACCCTGACTGTTGCTGTCCCCACCCACATCATCCCTGAGTGGGGGGGCTCCTCCGTCTGCTCCTGCCACCTGCCCGGGCTAAGCCCTTCCTCAGAGAGCGAGCTCTGACTCGCCAGGTACCGTGGCCTCTCTGTCTCCCCCAGAGGCCCCTGCTCGTGCACAGCCCCACTTTAGACAACCCCTGTGGAGTCATGGCTGCCAGGCAGGATCGCCCATGGCTTGGGCAGCGGGGGGGAAGGCAAACCTCTGGAACCAGTGCCTGGCTGCAGACTGGAGGCTCTGCCTCCCTAACGCCCCCCTCACCTCCGCGGTAGGTGCAGAGCTGACACCTCCCTGCCGCTGGAGGGAAGAAAGGCCCTGGGGTTCAGATGCCAGCGGGAAGGCCAGTGCCCCGGAAACACAGCCACCTGGTGCTGGTTTCCTCTTGAATCACTCCCCCAGGCCTTGGGCCCATGACCTCAGGGCCACACCGCTCCCAGTTCCCCTGAGCACCACCCTGCCCACCCAAGGTAACCAGCCCAAAAGGCTCTTTATGTCGCCCCTTTCACCGAACAGGGGGGATGGAAGACGGATGGGGAAGGCTGCACTGGATGTAACACAATTACCTCAGAATTATTTAAGTTTCCTGCTGGTTTCAGGGAAAGAGATTCTAAATATTCATAATTTCACATTCAAGACTCCATGGGGCATAGAAACCATAATCGTAAGTGGCTTCAAGTGAAAAGAAAAACCACAAGCCCGTCGCGAAGTGCACCGCGCTGTGCAAATACGAACCCGTGCCTTCCTCTCTGAGGGCCTCAGCCTCAGGCCCCTGCGGACTGTGGCTTTTCCAGAGGTAAAAACTACCTGCCTGTGCTTCTGCGAGTGAGGATGCATAAGGTCACCGGACGGATTCTGCAAGATACGCAGAAACCTTCTAAATCTCCCCAAAACAGGAGGGACGTTTTCCAGCATTTCTTTCCTCTAATAACAGAGAAGGTAGGGTAGATTTAGAGGACCCTTAGTTAGCTAAATTCAATTTTAACTCAATTCACGGCATCTGACTTTCCAGCTGTCACGTGCTGTAAGCAGCGTTTTCTGACCTGGCCGAGCTGGGCAGGACCACCTGGAACAAAGTCCGTACGGCCATTCCCATCCCAGGAGACTCAGGTTCAGTAGGTCAGGGGGTGGGTGGGAGGAGGAACCTGTATTTTTAATAAGACCCCCAGGGGATTCTGATACTAATAAATCAGGAATTTATTACACGGCCGTTGGATCCATTTAGTGGCAAAAGTTTTGTCTTCACATTCTCCCTTTTCCTCAGACTAACTCCTAAAAAATAAAGGCAATGAACAAATAAAGACAGTTTTCAAGATGTTCATGGAATGACTTTTTTTGACATCTTTCAACTAGTAAAGACAAAAACATTACAATGATTGACTTCTTTCATTTAGTTACATAAATAAAATTTTTATAAATATCTCTTTATAAACAATATAAATAGCTTTACAACATAAATACATTTATGCATGACATGAATTTACAAACAGCAATGTTTTACAGCTGGCTTTGTCAGTCTCTTAAAAACTGTCCCTTGTCATCGTGTTGGTGTAGGTGTGTGTTTCATGTATATAATATATATATAATATATAACTTTTTATTTTTCATTTTCAAGAAAACCCCAAACAATAAAATCATACCCCCCCATCCCAAATAATAATAAAACAGCTGGTGTTGTGTATTCCCAGTACCAGGAAAAAAAAAGAAGAAATGTAAAAGCCACATTGCGTTGGAGGTTCTTCCAGATGCTGGGAGGCTGATGACCGAGGATGACCTCAGCAAAATGGTGCAAGTTCCCAATCCTGAAACATAGAGGGGACGTGGGACACTCAGTGTCGGCCCCTTAGCTGAGAAAGGCCAGCCTACGGGGCAGTTTAGAATTTTCTTCTCTTTGCTGCAGCAGCATGAAACAACGTCCCTCCACCTTTGCCCTCCAGGCCCTGACAAAGGCCTTCCTGGGGTGGGAGAGGCCCTTTCCAGGCCCGGTCTCACCTCCTGCTGTGCCCTTGGCACTCCTGCCCCAGCACAGGTGGAATCAGAGTGTTTGCCAGCCCTCCTTCCCTGCTGTCTAACTGCAGGCCTCGCCCTTGGCATTCAGGGTGACACAGTGAGGGAAGAACGGAAAATACCCTTCTCACTGCAACACAAACCCTCAGTTAGGGGCTTGCCTTGCTTTTTGTGTCTGGTGACAGTGGAGGGAGGGGGGAAAGAACATCTGATGAATCTGCATTCTGGGCTCTGATCCCGACTCTGACATTTAACTTCCTGGATGGCCCTGGATAGCTGTGAGTCTCGCTTTTGTCCCCCATAAAATGGGATAATAGCCACCTCCCAGGGCTGGCTTTGAGATTCAACAGGGGACCATGCATTGGGCATCGGCAGAGTGTCTGGGTCACAGCTGCCAACTCAGTAAACAGCACTTCCTTCCCCAGGTCTCACACCAGCCCTGGGGGAATGAATGGTCAGGCTGGGCTTGCTGGGCTGAGAGTTGTCCAAGCCCTTTCATGAGGGCCACACCCAGTCTCTGCTAATGGTGCGTCATGCTCTGGGGCCCGAGGAAGGCGTCCTCTGGGATGTGTGGTGTCCCCCAGAGCATAACACAGGCAGAGGGATCCTGGACCTCAATGACCTGGTGAACTGTCCCCGAACTCCCTTTTCTGGCCGTCCCATGTGTTTAAACAGATGACAGATGTCTGCAGTGTCCCTGGGACCCACAGGCAAGGTGCTCATTCAGACATCAGCCACACCCCATCTCTGTTATTAGCATTTTATAATCAAGACTATAACCATCAGCGACAGTCATTATGGTGGCTGCTTAGAGCCAAAGTCAACTCTTGAGGGGAGAAATGGACACAATCTCAGAAGAGGTTTCATTAATGTGAAGAACCTAAGTTGTCTTTCTCTCTTAAGCTCAGACAGTGAGAGATCCTGGGCATCTCCACTCGGGGGTTTTCTGCAACAGGGAGAATGCTCTGCCTTCCTGTGGGGACTGGGGGTGAGGGTGGGGTTGCGGAAGTCCAGGATGCTGGAGGTGGGCGTCCAGCTAAAATGTAGAACCTCCAGGAGGCTGGCAAACTTCCCTAGCCAGAGAGGCCAAGAGGCCTACAGTCTGGATTCTTCCTGCACAGCCCCTCTCACACCTGCTGGACTGTCACCCGGTTTCCCCAGGGAGTCACATCCAAGAGCCAAGGACCCTTGGCGATGTGCATGCCAGGCACTTTCCAGGCCCTTATCTCATCTGCTAACCTATAGAATAATGTGTTTTGATTCTAAAGCTTGAGCTTGGTGCTTAAATCACAAAGTGAAAAGTTGAGGCTGTGTCTCCATCTCTTCATTGTTTAGGCAGGAGACAAAAGAGCAAACCAGCTGCTAAAGGCCAGGCCCCAAGTGCCAGAGTCATCAGTCCCTGAGCAAGGGCAAGCTGAGCTCTCAGACATATGAAGCCCCTGCAGAAATGGGCAGGAGCGCACAGCCTGCAGCCAAAGGAAGGATGCTGGCTAACACCAGTGCAGGTGGGAGCGGGGTGCCCCTGAGTGGGGCAGGTTTCTCTGGTCCTTCACATTTTTAAGAATCCTTTTGGGGGTGCTGTGGGTCCCAGATCACCTCAGGGCAGCATCTGGCCCTCAAGTTGCTCATGAGTTAATTTGGGGAGGTGAATAGGTTCACAAGCAACTACAGCTCAGTTGAAAAGGTGTTCTATGCTATATGAAAGGCTTAGGCAATGTGCTGGAGAATTTCAAAGAGGGGAAGATAGTGTGGACGCTGATAAGCCTTCTTGGATGAGAGAGCAGCTTTCCCATGGCCTGGATTGGGACAGACGTTGTGGGACAGGGCATGGCAGTAGCCAGGCTGCAAGAAAAGGCTGGAAACGAGCAGGAGTCAGATCCTAAAGCATATGAATGTCATTACCAGAGGCTGGGACTGTGTTTTTCTGTGGGTACTGATGGGCGGCAGGAATAGGGAGCAGGGATAAGGGGGGATATTTGCACAGTACATTACCAGCATGTGGCCCCTGGCAAGGGCTGAAGGTAGCACAGGGATCTCCAGCCTCGGTGCACAGTGAGGAGGCCATGCCAGAAACAAGAGCACAGGCATGACGGGGGTGGGAAGGTTGGTGAGGAGCTCAGTTAAGGACATGCTGATTTCCAGGTTGGGGCAAAAAATAAGATTTAGTTTACTTTCTTTTCTCCTGCCCTGAAATAGCGCCACAAACACGGTGGTTGATCCTGAAGTCCCAAGGGCGTTAGCAGCGTCAGGACCCTGGACAGACCAGTTTGCCCACAGCCTCTGTGCAGAGAGGGTCAAGAATCAGAATGCTCTGGGGCAGAAGAGCTCCCTGGTGATGGCTGCTCTCTCCGCCGCAGGAGGCCAGTTTTTCTCCAGGTCTGTTCCACTTCAGGGACAAGAGACCCAGGAAGTGGTCCTGACCTCTGGGCCACTGAGGACACCTGGTGCTGCCTACTGCTCCGGCCCCGAGACACAATGTCTGGCAGATAAACTTACCCTCCACTTGTGTGTATGCTCTTCCTCCTCTGTTCCCACAAATCCACGACCTCCCCTCAATACCCCCAGTTGGTGAGTTGGGGCCAGTGGTGCTGGTTTGCTTAAGTTCTTGGGGTTGGCAGGACCCCACCAAGCTGTCTCTGCTTCTCCAGAGGAAGCCAGGTGGGTTCGTCCATTGAGCCCTTTCTGACCTTGCCAAAGTTCCCTGACTACTTTCTCCCTCACTTTCTCCATCTGTAAAATGGGATGATAGGGGTTGGGGCAAAGGCCTAGCACTCACACTTGATCTCGTGCCAGAATCGCCTGACTCCCTTCCAAAGGCAGGCTGGCAGGCGGAACTGTCCCAGGACGAGGGGATCAGGGAGGAACCGGCCTGCCGGCGGGGTTTCAGGCTTGGTTCTGGCGGGCGCTGCGAGGGGAGCCGGTGTGCAGGGGCGCCCGGCAGCCAAGGTTGGAGGTACTCACCGCCGCCAGGGGTCGCCGCACTAACATCCCAGGCCGCTCATGGAGCCAATCCGGTCCAGCTTGAGGCCGAAGCAGCCCTTGGACAAGCCCTTCTTGTTGCCTCCTTTGTATTTGCGCGCGTTGGGGTGCTCGTGCAGAAGGCGGGCCCATGCCGCCCGCGACTTGGTGTCCACGCGCAGGTCCCGGAGCAGTCGCGACCCGTCGCCCTTGCGATTGGCTCCGCCACCCCCGGGAGTAGTCTTGTCGCCCTTCTTCTGACCGCCGCCCGCGGCTTGGGGCTCGGCCAGCTCTTCCCCGGGCGGTGTTCGCTGGACCTGTCCGAGGAAATGAACCTGCAGGTGAAGGGACGGACGCACGGCGGCAGCGCGGGGTACCCTGCCGGGACCCTGATGTTCCCTTCCGACCAGCCCACCAGCTCGGTCTGCCCCTTTGGACCTCTGAGCGCTCCCCGCAGAGATGTGGGACAGCTCGACCCTGCATCCACCTGCCGCGTGGCCGCCGTTCCCCGCTTCTTCCGAGAATCCCTTGCCCTTCCCTCCTTTGCCCATTCCCCGGCTGGCTACACTGGGGCAGGGGCTGCGCATATGTTGACGTTCTTTTGAGACTGGGGACTTAGATCCCCGGGTCCGAGCATCGAGGGCTCCCAGGCCCTCACCACGCACATCTCGGGGACTAGGGCTGCCTTCCCGCCCTCTCTGCTCCCTCTTGCGCGCTGCATCCTCCTAGGCCCTCAGCCCTCCCAAGGCTTACAGTCCCGACGTCCCCGCGACAGCACTGACCTTCGGTGGCGCCCCGGGCTTGGCTTCGGAGGCCCGGAGCGAAAGTAGCGTGAGCAGTAGGACGCAGGCCAGCAGCTGGGAGAGGTGCATGGTGCCGGTGGGGTCCAGGGGCGCAGACCGGCGGCAGCAAGAGCGCGCGGGGCCGGCGGGTAGACGGGCAAGCGGACGCGGAGCAGACTGCTTGGGCTGCGGTGCGGGAGCGAGTCCCAGTGCTGCACAGCGCCGGCTGGGTGCGCTCTGAGCCCGCGGCTCCGCTCAAGCCTTTATAATACAACCTGCCGCTGATGTCATCCTCCCGCCCACCCGGCCGCCCGGGCCAATGGCACACGCGCCGAGGGCCGGGTGGGGGCCGCGGGGGCTCTCCCTCTGCCCCCACCCTCATCCCAACCCCCGGGAGATCCCGCGGCACGGCGGGCTCTCTCCCGGGGCACTCGGAGCTGCAAAGCAGCGCGCACAAGGGAACTCTTTGCAGTGAGCGCACGCCCTGGCATGCCAAAGCGTCGGTACTCCTGATGCGCTGCGTACACGCTTGGACCTCAACACATGTGGTCTCACTGGAAGGGATCAGTTTCCCTCTTTGCAGGTGTAAAGACAGGCTCAGAAGAATTAAGTCACTTGCACAAAGACACACAGTCAGAAAGTTGGCACAGCCTGAAATCCACGCAGCACTGTCTTGCTGCCAAACTTTTCCCTAGGCACCAGACAGGCGCGGGCCTGGAGCTGAGGTTCTATCTTTCAACTGCTCGCGGGGGAGGGAGTTCAAACATTACAGACTCCTTAAGGTTGAGTAGGCAGAGGATTCAGGCGAAGGTCAGGGAGGTAGATGCAGGGAGAGCGGGGTTTGCCCCGGCCGCAGAGAGGAGCGCCAGTCCTACACCGGAGAATGCAAACTTTTCACCTGCGCAGGTGAGCTTGAGAGCGAACGCTAATGGGTGGGCTAGGAGGGCAGGCCCAATACGGGTGCCATGCACTTGTGCGGTAACACCGTGTGCGCTACTGCCTCCAAGTGCGCGATCAGCCCGTTTCAGCAGCTCGGAAAGGCCCCGGGTCTGACCCGCAGATGGCTTCCGTCCGCACCAACGGCTGCGTGACTGACCTTGTTTGCACCCACGCCAGGATCTTCAACGTGGGGATGTCCGCCCCATTCTGTGTCCTGTGCACCTGCACAGGCTGCGGAGCTCCGAGCCCAGTCTTGCTTCCGTGAGCTGTGCCTTGGAGTTTTGGGCTTTAGAGAAGTCCTCGTCGAAGCTGTCGCGACATCACCATCTATCCCTGCAGCTCACGGCTCCCTCTCCTTGGGCAAGGCGTCTCGGCCGGAATGGGCTGCCAGAGAGGGAGCCCGACACCCTGATAACTGAGTGAGGTGCAGAAATTTATGACTGTTGCCACCTGGTGAGCAGGACTCAGCGGGAGAGATGAGAACAGGGTCACGGGTGGCACTCTCCAGGCCACTCAGAGACGCAGAGGGATGCAGGCACCTGGATGAACCTTTTCAGGGAGAGGAAGTTGGCTCCCTGAGGTGGGAGGGAGTAGACTGGAGTCAAGAGGGGCCAGGAGAATTAGGTGCCATGCAGTGGCTTCCCTAGCAGACCCTGGGCCCACGCTGGAAGGAAGACAAATGGGCCACATGGTCAGCTCTCAGTTCTCTCCTTCCCATTCCCTCATTCTGAGTAAGAACGTGTGGTCCAAGCATGCTGTAGGTCCCTTTATTTAGGAAACAACCTACACCTCCAGCTTGAGTTTGGGGTAGCAGAATCTGCTGATCTGGAAGAAGATTCAGACATCAACAGGGCATCGTTGGTGATTTCTGGTGAGGTGGCTCACCACCTCCAGGCTGTCCTCCTGATTGCCTCTTCATGATAACATCTCATAGAATGCCATTATTTTCATTTGAGGAGAAAGGAAGAGAGAGAAATCTCCAGGTGGGCGATGGAAGTCCCCGCTTCTCTTTGCCTACTGTACAAAGAGTAGTGTTACCAATCTGGAACTTTATACCAGTTTAAGGAGCAGGATTGATTGACTCTAGAGCCTGGCATTGGGCTGGTTTCCAGGGGTGATAGCTACATCATCTCAAGCCCCTTATTAAGGACAGGTTGGAAGCTTCTGATGTTCCATGGTCATCTCCTTCTGTCTGAATGTCTGTAGGCTGGTTCTTTCTGTCTTCTGTGTCCTTTGGATGTACTTGGTGACAGCCGGATAACTATCTAGCCCCCCCCACCTTTGTGCTTTGAGACTAAATTAAATAAGCTGACCCCAGCCCCACCCCAGTGTGGGCAGAGCCAACACCTTGGACTCTACTTTCCCTCTCTGGAAGAGGAATCTGCTTGTAAGCTCCCACTTCTGACCTCTGGGCTGTGGTCATTTGGAGCAGACCAGATCTGGGAGAGTTAACAGCAGAATAGGGCAGGCTGTGGTGCAGCAGCTAGGCTGCTGGGGCCTGGGAATGGGGTGTGTAGAAGTTAGAAGAATGGGTTGGCAGGACGTTCAGGAAAGGAGGTAGTTAGCATATTGAGGCAGGGCAGGGACATGGGACAAGCATTCATGATTAATTTTTAATGCCTATGATGAAAAATGCCAAGATATAAATAGTATAGTAAGAACAGAAGGGACTCCACCTTAAGCCTAAGGTTCCATTTTAAAAACCAGGGAGTTAGGAGGTAAGATTCCTAACATATTTTATGGTAATTAGCCAACAACTGACCCTATCTTAAGGCAGGGCAAGCATTAAGTCCTAAAAGGTATGTTTCCGCTGCTTGAGGGTAACCATTATCTTGGAGAACAGTATCAATAAATTTCTTGTGTTAAGTTTATCTTGCAGAATATCTAGAGAACTGACTATGGATAATGACATAATATCTCTCACTGCAGATAGACATCATGAGACCACATGTCCAGCCTACATCCTGTGGTCCTTGGCCCCGTTCTTGAAATCCTTAAAAGCCAGAATCCCAAGCCTTTTAACGTGCCTCTTCTCTGAGGCTGTCTGTACTCCCCTTTCTTCGAGTGTGTACTTTGCCTTAAATAAAGACTTCTTGCTGCTCAACTTATTGTGTGTTGTCTCTGCACTCTTCCAAGCCTCTTGGGAGGCTAATAGGAGACCCCTTTTCCCAGTGGTAAGCATCTCTGTTACTTTGCTATTTCATTCCATTTTCTAGACTTAAGCACAAGTCTTCTCTCTTTCTCTTACTTCAGACAAGTAGGGAAAGGCAACAGAGATGTCCAGTTTGGGCTCACAAGTTCTATCACCTGGGTGACCGGGACAGGCCTACAGCTGCACGATCATTGTCTTTAGCAGCCTGCCTGATAATCCCCTTTTTTTGCCTTTGGGAAGTTCTCAGAACATAATCTCATTCCATCCAGTGCTCTGTGGCTCCCCGAAATCCTGGGTTGGTTAGGGGCTTAGTTCCCACACTGTGCAGATTCAAGCAGACACTGGATGCCAGGTGACCCTGGCTTCAGGAGTCGGCAAAGGATCTGCCCTGTGCTGAGCAGGAGTTCAGTGAACTTCCCTTTCCTCCTCTGCCCTTCCTTGCTCTCTGCTGCCTGCATGGCTGCTGCCATCCACTGCTACTCTCACTTTAATGAATTCCCTCCTTACCTATACTCGTCTGACCTGTTTGAGAATTCTTTCTCCATCAGAGTCGAGAACCCTCCCCAGTCCAGGTTGAGGTCTCACCTAGTGTGCAGGGAGAGACCTCCCGGACTCAGCTGCCCGGCAACAATATGATGCCCTTGGCAATGGACGGCTTCATTTGCCCCTCGGTTTCCTTCCACAGGATGCTGTGGAAGAGGCTCTCTCTTCCTCCTGGGCCTTGACTGGGGTCTCAGGACACTTCTTCCCACTTTTCTTCATTAGGTCTGCTTCTGCTCTGACCTCAAGGGCAAGGCCCAGGAAAGTTGGACCCACAGAGCAGCTGAACATGAGCTGTTTGTGGCAGTTTATTAAATGCTCAGGGTGAAATCTCCTGATGGCACAGACCACTGGGCCTCAGGAGCCTGGCAATTCTGTAGAAAATCCTGTCATTTGTCACTTATCCATCCATCAACTCTCCAAGTATCCACTGAACATCCATGCAGCCTTCAGAGCTCCATCCCAGCAGGGAAGAGTCCCCAGGAAACAGACCCTAGCTTTGAAGGCTGAAAAGGACTATGGCAGGGAGGGAGCGCAGCCCCCTGCCCCAGGTTCCCCAGCTTGAGCTAGCCGGGTGGGCTTCCTGGAGAAGGAAAAGTCTGTGCCAAGTGGGGAAAGGAGACCTGGCAGGCAGGAGGAGAGAAGGGATATGGGAGGGAAACCTAGGTCGAAAACAGAGCAACTCCCTTTGGGCTAATGGTGGAATGCACTCCGGCTTAGAGGGGTGCAGTAAAAGAAAACCGATCAAATGAGAGGCTTTGCCAAAGGGCAGCCCAGTGAAACTGAGGAAGCAGGAGGGGCTGGTATTGCCCAACCTCGCTTGCCCAGACCTGGGGAAATCAGGTGGGGGGCAGCTGTTGGGTAGGGATGCCCAGAGGAAGGAGGCTGGGGAGAAGATATCGAAGACAGAGGGGGAGAGGCTTGTCTTCCAAGAATAGAAGCCTCCAGTGCCTCTGGGGAAGGAAAGGGGTATGAAGCTTGGGGGGTGGGGGGGTGGAGTGGGGATGGAGATGAATTCAAGGGAGAGTGTGGGGGAGGGACAGAGAGGGGGAGCAAGGAGTGGGGAATGTGAGAGCCGGGCTGGTGTGCTGAGCTCCGGGCATCAGAGTCACATGGCTGGGACCCGCTTCTCGCTCCTGGGCCTCTGAAGGCTGAGGACACGGAGAGAAATACCCCACTCTTGTGGGCGATTCTTCCCTTTTACCCATCCTCCACAAAGGGCAAGGTAAGACTGGGGCCACTGAGAACAGAGGGGACCCTCCTTGGAAGAGCCAACATCCAGTCCATTAGCAGCACCCTACGGCAGATGGGAGGGGGTCTTGACGAGGGTACCTCGGTGAGAAGGTGTGCACAGGGGCATCGGAACGGTGGCACAGACAGGGTTGTCCAGCCTGGCCCCCAGGAGGTGGGAACAAGCTCCCTGCGCGACAGCACCCCCTCCTGGCCCTCGGGCAAAAGTGGAGGATTCTCAGGCACACAGGAGGGGAGGATTGCTCTGCGCCCATCTGTTTTCTCTGCAATTATTCCATCCCAGGGGCCCCCTTCCAGCTGCATAACTTCCCACAGAGGACGCTGAACAGGCGGTGAGCAGAGCCCATTGAGGCTGGGCAGGGAAATAGCTGCAGAACCTCCGCCAAGGCCCATCACTGCTCGGTCCTTCAGTTTCACCACCTGTAAATGGGAAAAGCCGGCCTTGCCTCCTGGATGGGGGCAGAGTGAATAAGGAGGCCCAGCAAGAGACTTAAGATCTCTGACGACGGCAGGAGGAAGCAGCCGGGGCAGAAGAGGATCTGAATGTTACTTCAGGAGCACACACACGTTCCCAAGAGGGAGCACACTGCCCCCCACCGTGGACACAGAGACCACGGCCTAGCCAGATCTCCTGGAGCTTGGTGCCTCCTCCAGGAGTCCTGCACCTATGGGGCCTGGCTTTAGGAGAGGAACTGGAGGCCAGGGAAGTGTCATCCATCTTTCTGGGGCCAGAAATTCCAGGAAAGCTTAACTTCATTGTGCCGTGAGGTCTTTGTCTGACCCCAGGACACCCCCACCTGATGAGCCAGCTGCCCTCCTTCTCCTTTCCCAGGGGCCCTGCCAGCACCTGCTCCAGATGGCCTCCAGTCCTGCCGTCCTACGCAAGCTCATGTCGTCAGAGTTTATCCCTCCCTTTTTTTTTTCTTTTTCAAAAATAAAAGATAGGTTTGATGGATAGCCTCAACAGATAGGCTCATTTCCCTACAGGGAACAACTGCTCCCCGTGTGGCTATCACCAGGCAGGTGGGGGAGTAGAGGCCGAGGACCAGACCCTGAGAAACGAGCAGGGTGGTGAGGGAGGGGGCCTTCCCAGCAGAAGACACTCGGCCTCCCGACCTCAGGGAGGGGCATGCACCAGATGTTTGCAGAGGGAAAGGGTCTGCTGCCAGGGTCTGTGCCCAGGGGACCAGGCTGGCCTTGGCTGGGCTCTGGTAAAATGATGGTCATATGGAGCTTTTCCAAGCAAGGAGCTGTTCCTTGCTGCTCTGGGGGTCCACACCCCTTCGTGGTGTGTACCAGGAGGAGGCTGTCTATTGTCTCATCGTGGAGACCATATTTCAGATTTGTTGGAGACCACAGTCTTCAAGGGAAGGGGGCTTCTCCCTGCACATAGAAGGGGCCCCAGTGGTCTTATAGAAGCCTCCTGACTTGGTACCTTCACAGAAAGGCTCATGGGATGGGCCTACGGGGATCCAGGGTCACCAGTCAGCTCAAGGAGCCACATCCCTGGGTTTTCTAAGCCAGAAAGTTCTCTGCAGATTCCTGCCCCAGGAGTAGTGTGATCACCAGCTACTCACTGGTGAGCAGTCAGTTTCTAAACAGAGAATGACCAGAACACAACAGAAGAGAGATATGACCAAGCCGGATGCTGAGGCGGTTTGGAGGGAACATACTTTTTATAATCTAGGCTCCACAGAGATTGGAAAATACTTTAAAGCCCAAAGCCCTGCCCTCTGCCCCCAAAGGGCCCAAAGCCCATTAATCATTTGAAAAACCACCCTTGTGCCTGTGTGAATTGTTTCTGGGCTCCGTATGCAACATCGCACAGGAAACCTTTCCTCCTGATTGCCTGGAAAGGTCCCTATGTCCCAGTGCAAGCTGGTCAAGGAGAAGAAGGGTCCTTCCCCCTAAAATGATGGCCTATTTTGTCTCACGGGCGAAATGATTTAAAGAGAGGAGGCCCTGGCTAGTAGTTCAGTAGTGTTCAGAACTCCCAATTAAGCAGCTGCCTCGGGATCTTGGGCTCCAAGCAGGTGGAAAGGAGGGGAGGCAGTATCTGTGTGTACTGGGCACATGTCAGTGATTTTTTGCTGCCAGGCTTCTTAGCCCACTGGAGAAGCTGAAATGCCAAATGCTTGCTTGCCCAACCTCTCCTGCAGATTGCGTGGGTGCAGGACCTGGACTCCCCGAGGCAGATGCGCCAGCCCTAGGTTTTCAATCAGGAGCTGTTGTCTCAGAGAAGCCAGGGCCATGCAGAATGCTCCATCACACTGCAAGAGCAGTCCTAGGACACAGTGGCCATGGTGATAGCATCCACTGTCCTATGTCAGGGTTGTCAGCGACACAGTGTTGTCATAAGTGTTGGTAACAAGGGCAGCACTAAGGGCTTCACCAGACCCATTCTGGGACTTGGTTGGTCTTGGATGGGTTGATTTCAAGCCTTTTTGGCTACCCAAGGTCCTTCTAATAAATTCCCTTTCTGTTTCACTCAGCCAGAGTCAGTTTCTGTTGCTTACAGGTAAGCAGCTTGCTGGATCCCCAGGGAACCCTCGGCACCCGCTGCTTGACCTCCCCAGCACTTCATTCCTGGAAAAACCAGTCTTCCAGAGCCCTGCTGCACCCACAGACTGGTCTGGTGTGAGGGATAAAAGGGCCAAGGGGACAACACATAGAGAAGCACAATAGGAGGGTCTGAGTGGTTCCTGAATGAAAATGGCAAAGCAGGTCATCAGGACAATGTTCGATGCCTGGGTCCAGGCTGACCCTGCTGGCTATGTTGTCTCAAAAAATCATGTTTTAAATTGTTTTACAGCATGATTAAATGTATCTCACTGACTGTATAGAATCAGACAACTCCTGACCCTGCCTCACAACCTGAGGGGTGAGTGGGGGGGTTTACTTCTGTTAAACAAATGTGACATTTTCTCATATGTATTACTAGATTAAGCAAATATTTCTAACTTCAGCACCTTCTTACCCCATTAGATCCAAATGTGTTTCTCAAGCAGAATAGGCTTCACGGAACTAAAGAGAAACACAGTGTGATGAGTGATGTGTTATGAGAAAATCCAGAAAGCTGGGGGGTGACTGAGCCAGAAACAGGGGGCGGGAGGGCTGGGAGTCTGCGTGTCGGACTCGGGGACAGGGAGCCTGGCTTCAGAGGACAGCACCTGGACTGAGGAGCCCAGCTGGGGTCTCAGAGGAGTTAAGCATCGTGCTGTGGCTGCCCTGGCCCCGTGCCTCCAGGTGCTGGGCTGGGTCTGGACCTTGGCCAGGCTGCTTTTTCCTTGACCCCTTGAGTTTTCATCTGGTGCAGCCACAGGGCAGCAGGGCAGCAGTCAGTCAAGGGGGCCATGGCCAGGGCTGCTCATGGAGACCCTCCTGGAGGGGAGAAGGATGTATGGCCCTTAGGACTGGTTTCTGAGCCCTGCAGAGGCAGGAGATCCTTCAAGACAAGCTGGTTTCTGGCAGAAGGGCCTGGCCAGGACCTGAAACGATGTGGGACAGCCTGGGTATCCTCTAGTGTGGTGAATGTGCTGAACGTGGAGGCTGCCCCTGGACCTATCGGTTCCCACGGCTTCTCCTCTGCTTCAGCATAGACAGTGCGGCCCCAGCCTCAGAGCCCCACAGCCTCCAGGCACCTCACTGCCTCAGTTCTAATACCTCCAGGACTTCCTTCTCTCCTGTAGTCACCTTCCTGGGGAACTCCTGTGGCCCAGCTCTTTGCACACTGCCTGCCACGCAGTAAGTGCTTAATAAATGAACAAGGCTTGAAGGCCAGCACCATGCTAGGCCTCTTGGGGGCAGCAGGGACAGAGGCAGCCTCTGCCCTCACAGAAGGAAGTTCCTGGGGAAGCGACTGGCAGCCTGATTTTGCCGCTGGGGCCATAGGGTCCTAACAGCTGCCTGATCTGCCCTCAGCCACACACCAGGCTCAGCAGGCGGCTCAGGCCTAAGGGGGCTGGGGGTGGGGGCGGGGGAGGGTGGCTGGCTGAACTCTGTGTGTCCAGTGTGTCATGGGGATCGGGCTTGGGAGCGAGTGCCCTGCTTCCCGCGAGAACATCTGCTGAGAGGAACAGCTGTTTCCACCCTGTGCTGACAGGCTCCCGTGGGAACGTGGTGTGCGGCTTGGCAGAGAAAGGACACAGCTCCTGTGCCACCCGTGGCCATTTTCAGGGTGGGGGCGCTCAGAGTTCTGGGGCCTTTGTCATAACTGTCAGCAGCCATATCTCTGGGGCCACACTGTCTCTCTTTCCATTCTTTCCTACTGCTGTTTCTGGGAGGTCTGGAGAGGACAGGCCAGAGCAGTTGGGAACACTGTGGTCGTGTGGTCTGGGGAGACGGGAAGCTCTAGTGTCAGGAAAGCAGCCCTCTGGGGTGGCCAGCATGGATTAGGAGGTCTGGGGTCAGAGCCTGCTGGGGCAGGGCTCTGAAAGGTCCAGGGCTGCATACACAGGAAAGGTGCAAAGCTGGTGGGTGGGTGGGTCAGGTTAACCTTGAAAGAAAGCGCAGTGGGACTCACCTGGAATTCCCAGCCGCCGAGGGCCTGGCACACACTGAGTCTCTCAATGAATGAACCAGCTCTCACCCACCTGAAGACACCCTCACCCCTCCACCAGCTGGGGTGGGGCCCAGAGGCTGCTGGGGAAAAGAGGCCTGCACCCGGGTGGGACAGATCCTCCATCTCCGCTTTCTGACTCCCTTCCCCCCCGAATTTCCTCAGGCTGACACCCCCTGGGAGGCGGCACCGGGCTCAGGGTTGCTGCTGAATCTGGGGCTGAGACAGAAGAGACAGCGGTGCGGAGGTGGGCTGGGCCTGGAGCCCAGGTGGGGCCTGTCTGGTCCTGGTGGCTGAGCAGTTTGTAAAGCAAGGCAAGACCATGACAGGGGGCAGAGCTGGGGTGGGAGAGCCTGGGCAGCCCCCAGGACGTCAGCTGAGCCCACACAACTCTCAGTTCTGTGTGGAACCACAGGGCGGGAGTCCAAGCAGCCCTGTGCCTCCTGGGGAAGCGGGCCGGGGCAGGAGGCTGGGAAGGGAGTTGTCTCTGCAGTTATCTGACCCCAGAGGACTTGTGCAGCAACGATGAGCTCATGGGCACAAGGGCAGAGCTGGGTGGTGACAGGAAAGGCAAGGCAAATGTTCGCAGGAGACCTGGAGGCGCGGGGCTTTCACATGAGCTCATGCGATGAGACTCCCCCGGCCTCACCGGGCCGCGCTGGGCCAGGACCCCACAGCAGCTGTGTCCTGCAGGAGGAGCCCCTGCTGCTGGCCTACCTGGCCTCTGCCCTCCACACACCTGGCTTGGAAACCTTGAGCTGAGGCCTAGGGTCCCAGCCTCAAGATGACATGGGCAACATAAAGCTTATTTGGGTGGCGTGATGAACTTTCTTTTATTCAGTCAGTATTTTTTTGGTATAGAATATTTACCCAGTGTTACAGTGCAAGATTGACAGAAATATCAAACTCATGGCAAAACGTACAAATACCTCCACCAACATAACATGATCTGCCTTACTACTCCACTGAATTTTCAGATCCTCTTGGCAAAATTGTGTGCCTCCCTGTAGTGTAAGGGCGCATGATCTCTATGATCAACTTTTGTATGTAACACTATTTTGTACAGACTTGTCCGTGGATCTACATAGTGTGCAATATAATAATTCACTGTTATAAGTGTTGAGTACTTACAAATTATACAGGTAAAAACATCTCTTTACAAATAGAGTTTTTCTCTTTTCTTCCTCCCCGCCTCCCTCAGTTTTTTCCTTTCTTCCTTCCCTCGTTTTTCCTTTGTTCTTCTCTTTCTCTCTGTCTTTCTTCAATCAGAGGAATTGCTGGTCAGAAGATCTGATGGTACGAGCGCTCTGCAGCCTGCGAGCCCTTTCCGAGCCCTGGGCGGACAGGCGTGACTCGGCATATATTTAGTCCATTCTTTTCCAACTCCTCTGCTTGTGCTGCATCTTTATTTGTGTTTTCCAGAGACCTTCAGAGTTGCCTTAAGTTGTCTTCCTCTAATTTCTAAGGGTTTTAAAAAATATTTTTATCAGCTTGTTAAATATTTTGATATTATTTTTTCCATATTTACAATGAAGTGTTCTTTCGCACTATTAGATGTTTACAAATTTTTTAAATGTAGTACATCCTCATAGCCTCCTGACTTTTCTTTAATTGCATGCTTGGACAGTTACTTGGCTGAGATCTTTCTCCCCCAGAGGCCATCCATTCCAGGAGGTGCCCCCTGCAGCCGCAGTACCTAGCTTTGGGAAGTCCTACGGGAATTAAAGGGGATCGGGAAGGGACTTTGATGCTTGTTAACTGGGTATTTTTACCTACTTTGCACAGATAGGAAATTAAGCTCAGAGACGTTAAACATGTGAGTAAGTGCCTCACATGGGACGAAAACTGAGGCCTGTCTACCCCGAAACCCACACTTTGTCCTGACACCGATGTCTCAGCATACACTTGAGTGAACATACACTTTTACATTCTTCTGTTGTGGGCTTTCTTGTTTTAAGGTTGTGTGTGTGTATTTAATGTTAACCTTTCTGGAATGTTCTGTGGTAAATGATATGAGTAAGGACTAGCTATTCACACGTCCTCATTCTCCATTTTCCATATGAATGTAGCGATAAATCTTTCTTTCATCATTTAAAATTCTTCACTTGATTTGTTTTATATTAATTCAGATAAATATGTTCACATCTGTTTTACCATGAAGTTTTGACAACTACTACATGTTCTAGAGGCTAGTAGGTATTTCACTGATTTTGCCTTAAATAAAGAAGTTTTCTTAACAGTTGTTTTTCCATATAATCATTAATATTATTTTATAAACTTTTATAAAGTTAATCTTAACTGTTAGTTGTATTTTATTTTCATTTAAACTTACAGATTTTTATGTTTTTTGCATTGTGACCAGAGAATGGGACTTATAATCTGGGATTTGAACTTTACTAATATTTTCTTTGTACCTGAACATGTTATTTTAATAAATATTTCATGGGCACTTTAAATTAGGACTATTCTTTGTAGGGTTCAGAGTTTAATATATGCAACTTTACTAACTGAATATTCTATGTACTTTTTGTTTTTTGGCAATTGATTCATAATAGGCTAGTGGACAAAGCCCCCCTTTATTTGATAAACAATGTTCCAGTGCTTCTCTGGTCTGTTTTGTTTGCTCTGTCCCTGCATAGCACCCCTCTTCTGGGGACCTCTCCCTAGCTCTAACCCCGTGGTTGTATTGGGGTACACCAATTTCAGTGGCCTCTCCCTTTGATCACAGAATGGGCACACGGTTCAGGTCTCACCAGGCTCAGGCTCCTGAACTGGTCGATGATTGAAGCCCACCTCAAGCTATAAGGGACTTCATTGCTTGCAAAACTGGTGGGGGGGGCTATTAGGTAATCATTACCAGGTACAGCGACTCACATGATGTCTCTCTTTCTCCCCATGAGTTTTTTCTGTTCCCGTGTCATCATCATATTCTCTCCCACTGTAGGGGATCTATCCCCAATGTACTAGGGGGTGGAGGCGAGGACAGAGATGCCCTCAGATATCTTCCTTCAATGTCTAGACAGAATCTTACAGAAGGGCTAACTGATCCTGTCTGACCTGAATCTCTAATCACTGTGGTCAGGAAGATGGTTTTTCCCAGGCTGTCCAGTTTTAGCTCCAGTGCCCATCTCTGGGACCATGGGGTGGGGTATGGAGAATGTCAACCCAGGAGAAGGAGGAAAGAATGGGTCTCTGAGGGAAATTTGATTACTGGTACCAAAAGGAAGGAAAGGGGTGCTTGGCATTGAAGAACAAGAGTTGACTACAACAGGTTGCAGCCCTCTGGCTGTTTGACTGATTCAGGAGTGGGCATGTAATCCAAAGCAGACCCATTACGGAACTCCCAGGGATTTGTTTTTCTACCTGGAGCTGGCAAGGATGAAATCTCTTTTCTGTACTGTGTAAGGCAGTCATCCTGATGCTCATGTGCATTCAGTCCCTGGGTTCTGTCATACTGAAGCCAGTTGAACCAGAGGAAGTACCTTAGGGCAGTTGACCTTTCTGCAGAAAGCAATTTGGTCCCATGTATCCCAGGAGTTGGTGGGGGATCAATTTCTTCCCAGGGTCCCAGTCCCCCAAGTGGTTCCAAGCATTGCAATGTTAAAAAAATTATGAAAGTTTGTATTTATTTTATTCTAGCTCTAAAAAAGGAAAATAGGGGTTTTTCCTGATTAATATGAAACCTTTGCATTACCAAGTTAATATGTCAAGATTTTTCATGTTAAGGTAAGGTTGACCAGGAAATTCTTGAAATCTTTTTTCTTGTCCATTTCCTGAATCATTCAAAAAACAAAACAAAACAAAACAAAAAAACCAGTGTATCACAAGTTCATTATAACCCAGTCAACATAAATGATACAAATGGATATGAAGAACACCTCTAAGCCCACCACCCCAAAACAGGCACTGTTCAGATTTTGGTTTATATCCTTCCCTATATTTTTCTATGTATATGAACACATAGAGATGCATATATTTTAATAATAAAATGCTATTGAGCTGTAACACTGTTTGGTAGCCTCTTTATCCACTTAACCACACTCTTAGAGCACTTTCTATGAGTCCTGTGCTGCCCTGAGCACTTCACACAGTTGACTCGTGCAGTCTTCCCATCCTCTTTATCCCACCTAACTGTCTATAGGTTTATGTCATCATTTTCCATGGCGTTCTAATGTATGGAGGTCTCATAATTTATTTAGGCACTTCCTTATTGATGGATTTATAGGCTGTTTCCCCCCTTTTTTTACTATTATAAATGTAACAACATGACCACAGAAGAGCTTAAATCTTGCAGTGTATTGTAATCATGCTAATGGGGCCAGCGAATCAAGCCCCATCCAGGGAGGTGGGAGAGGGGCTGCTCCTGCAGGGACTGATGGGGCATTCCCACTGTCAGGTGTCCTGGGAAGGAAGTGAAGAACGGGGAGGGTGGTGGAAGAATGTCCCCTCTGGAGCTGACGGTTGGGTCAGTAGGGCCTGGCTTTGCCATAAGGAGAGTCCTGGGGCAGCTCTGGAGGGAGGTGAGGACTGGCCAGTGAGTGACCCTGGGCTGGGGTTGGGGGAGGGGCTGTATTGGCCATCAAGTTGCTGTCTGAACTGTGTTTGTCATCCAGCATCCAGCACTGCTAGAGAACCTGACCTTTGCTCTGCTGGGGGAATTAAGAGGAGGAGCTGGTCTCATGTTCTGGAGGGAGTAGCCAAGGGATACATGCCCCTTCTCTCAAGGTCAGATCAGGGATAAGAGGAGCCTTCCTAGGTCAAAATGTATCCACTGATGGAGGCTTCTGATACATATTGTCTGACCGTTCTCAAAGAAGTTTGTACATATTTACCCTTTTCACACTAACAGTGTGAGAAGTCCTTTCCTTGAACCCTCACCTACACTGGGTTTTAGAATCTTTTTCACCTTTGCTCATCTAGTAGATAAGAAAAGACATCCTATGGTTTTTATGGGGGTGGTGCTGTGTGTGGTTTTTGTTTTCCTTCTCTTTTTTTCTTTTTTTAATCTTAACCTTGGTTACCAGTTGAACATCCTCTCATGAGGTCACTGAACATTTGCAAATCTTGGTCAATTACCACCTCATAGCCATTGCTCATTTTCCTACTGGAGCATTCTTTTGCTCCTAATTGATTTGTAAGAGTTATCCATATATTGGGAACATTGTCCCTTTGCTTCTAACATTAAAATACTGTTTCACAGTTTCTGCTTTGACTTTTAAATACATGTGAATGCCATATGGAAGTTTCAAATTTAGCTAGTCAAATCCAACATATTTTTTAATTGTTTCTTGCTTTGGTGTCATTTTTAGAAACTCCTGCCCCTTCACTTCCTGTTACCTATTTTTTTCTAGCACTTTAATGGAGTTTTGTGTGTGTCGGTATAGTGTATATTTTTGCTTCTAATCCGTCTAGAATTTACTAAGGTGTGAGGTAGGATCCAGCTTTATTTTTTAACATGGACAAATTTAAAGCAGGTGTTACCAATCATGTATCACAATCATTTTTTAAAAATCCAAATAAAGTGTAAAACATCTAACTTTAGAGAATGTTATTTCCTATGACACCTCCAGGCCAACGTTATTTACAAAACACACTGCCAGACTCAGTAATTAAATATTTTGAATTCCTTTACTAGGTTGTTTAGCTACAAGCCTGTCAAAAAAGTCAAGATAGTTTTTCCCAGAAATTATGATCTTTAAAAAATTGTGATGTTCAATCAGCTTTTCCTGGCCTTAGCAGTGCAAGTCTTTCACTGAGTCCCTACTAGCTCACAGCAGTAAATCCATGTTGCAGGAAGATGTTTACCTTTTCACTGTCTCTAGCGCAGCTCTCCGTGGGTTGCAGTGAGGAGAGGGGAGTATCCAGCTTATTTCAAAGTTATGTCAAGTCATTAAAGTGCAACTCAATGAGAAGGAGGGCAGAATCCAACCATTTTACTCCATTCAAGATCAGTGTCTCCCTTTGCAACCCAAACAGCCTGGACCAGGAACTGGTGGGGTTTAGTCTCCAACCCCATATCTGTGTCAGGAACTGGGCCCTTTCCTGAATACATGGGGCTCAGACCCTCACTGATTCTGTCCCTGGAGCCCAAAGGCAAGAAGACTTTAGTCAAGCCGATAAACTGTCTTGTGTTCCTAAAATCTCCTCACACGGTGTTGAAGAATAGAGGCCTCTGAGTGACCAGGCAATAAATAGTTCAATTGCTCATGGACATCAAACTCTGGTACCGGTGTGGATTTGCTCTGCAACACTGACCTGTATGAAATGCTGTATTTTTCTAAATCAGTCATCGATAGGATGGTCAGTTTCATCATTCTGGGGAGTCGCTTCTTTGCCCTAGGATTCCCCAAGAATCCTAGGGGCAGTTGGAGTCAGATTTGTGGCAAGTCAGAGGGTTTAACTGGGAGAATATCGCAGGGGACTGCGTACATGATAAGGGAACTACAGGGGTAGTGACAGAGCTGGCAGCATAAGGTAAGCCTTTTAATAATACTTTTAACCACCGAGATAGCCACCCTGCCAGAACCACAGCAGAGCACGCAGAGAAGGGGCTGGGGAGGTGAAGGGGAGCAAGCAGAGAAAAACCAGCACAGGGACTTATGGGGGTCCTGAAAGGCTCCCCCAGCCTGTGACCACTGGTCTTACCTAGCTCCTCACCCCGGTCTAGGGAATCGAGTCCTCCTGGGCAGGAGCTCGCTCCCATCTTGTGATCAGCAGAGCTTGCTGGCACCTCGGGTGAGCCTTGGAGGCTTGGCTGTGTGTGAATTGGTGCTTTCCCTGGGCACCCTGGTAACATTGGGGGCGGGGGGCTGTGTCTTCCCCTTTCACCTAAGGGGCCACGGAGTGGGGGCTGGTCTCACGGTGGCATCAGAGGTGGTGGAAAGGCATTAGCACCTGCAACTGTGTGTCTGCACCACGGCCAGCAGAGCCAGTCAGCCGATCCACCTCAGGACATCAGGCCTCCAGGGCTGGAGGCACAAAGCCAGCCAGCGAGGCAGGGGTGGGAGCAGAGGTGGGGTGGACACCTGCCGTGCTGGAGGCTTTGGTCCCTGAGGCACTTGTCTGGATTTCCACTTCCCCAGCAGGCGGTGGGAGCAGCAGTAGGAGGACAGATTCAGGGACATATCGTGCCACAGGAGGCCCTCACATATTATCAGAGGCTATACCTCCTCTTGACTGTTGACTGGCCTCCCAGCTGGCAAGGGGACAGGCAGGTCCCAGAGTCAGGGTAGTTTGGGCCTGAATGTAAATGAGATCTTGTCTGCCAAACAGGTGAAGTTGATGACTTTCCCATTACATTGGCTTTGATATTGTGAAATATAATCAGTGTTTCTCAGGGAAAGTACTGGGAATGGACTAATGAAGTCCATCAACTTATCTCCACAACACTGCGATTGAAAAAAACCTCGGACAGTGATAGCCTTTTGAAAATTCACCCTATCTGGCTGAGAGCTGTGAGCTTAGCTAATCACAAGAAACATCCTTCCTATGATACAGTCCCTAGGGAAAAGGGCTTCCCACCAAATTTTTTACTATAAGTCAATGCTTTAGGTAAATTGACTTGAAAGTTGGAAATATATATTCAGCAAAGAACCAGCCCCTCCAAATTTGTCAAAATTGGTTTAATACTGCTTTTCAAGTCCCATATTAAAGGTCAGCATGAAGAGAAACTGAGTGTCGTGATTATTCTAGGGATCAGTAGATACAATGGACTGAGGGTTGTAATAAGTAAACTTAAATACCCAAAGGTACTTTTCACCTATTTTTAACAAAGCAAGAATTTTTCAAAATTTGTTTTGAGATATAATTTGTATGACACACGATCCACCCATTTAAAATACAGAGTTCAATGGCTTTTAGTATTTCAGAGTTGTGCTATCATCACCATAATCCATTTTAGAACATTTCATTACCCCCAAAAGAAGCTCTGTGTTCCTTAACCATCAACCCCCAATCCCTTCATGCCCCCCTCCACTAGGCAAATACCAGTCCATTTTCTGTGCTGATAGATTTGCCTTTTCTAGACATTTCATATAAATGGCATCAGGTAAGTATGGCCTTATATGTTTGGCTTCTTAACATTCAAATCTTTATAAGATTCAGACATGTTATAGCACATACCAGTATTTCATTTCTTTTTATGGCTAAATAGTATTCCATTGTATGGATACACTAGATTTCGTTTATCTGTTCATCCAGTTGATGGACATTTGGGTTGTTTCCACTGTTTGGCTATTATGAATGATGCTGCTATGAATATATATGTACAAATTTTCACATTGACATATGTTTTCATTTTCATGAGTATATATCTAGGAGTGGAATTACTGGATCATATGGTAAACCCATGTTTAACTTTTTGAAAAACTGTCAAACTGTTTTTCAAAATGGCTACACCACACATCCCAACAACAGTGTGAGAGGGCTCTGAGGATTTCTCCATATCATTGCCAATACCTGTTATTTGTCTCTTTGATTATAGCATCCTAGTGGGTGTGAAGAAAGTAAGACTTCTTTAATGAAAAAAATGATGAGAGCTAAATAATCTTATGTATGATATTGGATTATTTTTAGTTGATAATATACTTAATTGCAATTAGAGTATGTACATATAATCTGTCAATGTTAACATTCCTTAGTAGGTTAAACATAGCTATCCATTTTATTTTTTCTAAATGTAGTATAAGTAAACTTTTAAGATTGGGCAAACATAAACTTATCCCAGCCTAATAAAATTATCATAAGTTACACATAGTGAAATCTAAGTGAGAGATTTTGCTATGTATATTCTCATGGTCTTTGTTCATCACTTTTTACTCAGTCAAAATATCCCTACAGATCCTACACAGTTCTGCATTGTGAGAAATATCAGCACAGATGCCAGGGAGGGTAAAGTGGGGGGAAAATCAGAAGGAACAATTTATCATTTAAATAATTTATCATTTATTTTAGAAATAAAGCTTATACAGAACAGTTGCTGTTCCAAGTTTTTACTGAGACAGTCCTTATTAACTATTTAATCCTAGTAGCTATTTTCACCCTCATTTCATAGATAAAGAAATTAAGGCACAGCAAGGTTGAGTAATTTGTCCAAGGTCACATAGCTAAGAATGACCAAACCAGGATTCAAACCCAGGAAGTCTAGTTCCAAGAGTTTGTACTCATTAATAAAATTTCTGTCATGTTGATCTGGGAGTTGACAAAGGTGTATGAAATGTGTCTGGTCTGTTTACTGAAACCACATGGCAAACCAAACCCTTTCATAAAACTGGGACAAGCAAGCCTCCAATGATCATCCAAAACCTGCCCAAGTTCATACCACAGATATCCAATGGCCGTCAGGAGGTTCTCTCCCAAGTCGGAGGAAGCAATCATCAATCATTAGAGCAGAAGCTAGACAGCTTCTGCATTCTTCCACACTGTCTTTGCATCTCTCCAGGGGCTGCTCCCCTGCTGGTTTGGGCTGCCTGATAGCCTTTAGTGGGCTTGTCTCATATATTCAGATGAAAGCATGTTTAATTTCCTGACCATCTGTTGATAAGAGGTGAGAGAAGAAATATTTCCCTTAGGCATGTCTAAAAGAGTTCTAAGAAAGCATCACAGGCAAACAGTTCCTAATAGAGTTTGAAAGTAGCTTGACCTCCTCAGCTTCTCAAAGCAGTAAACTCACCAGTTTTACCCCAAAGGCAGTTTGTAGCTGGGACAGTTCTGCCAGGGGTGGAAAAGATGTGTGTTTTGGGGGAGAAACTGAGGCGAGACCAGGGGAGAATGATCATCAAGGATTGTGGGAAGCAGGAGTACTTAAGCATCAGAAAGTCAAGCGTGCTCACCCCATTTAGGAGGGAAGTCAGCCTTCCACCAAAGCCCCACTCACCCCTAGATTTGTCCCATATGCCACCCTTCAGCACCCTCAGGTTATGCCTAAAATATTTTTGCAAAGAATTGTTGATTAAGACTTGTGTATTTGCATTTTGACAAGTGTCCTTGAGGCAAGAAATCTCAGTCTTCAGTGACTCTAACAAAAGAGTATAGAGATATTTATGTGTTTTTTATTTCAGTACACTCTACTTCCACAGTTTATATTTTTTATCTTCCTGGAATTTATTTCAGTTTAAAGTGCAGAATACAACTACTTTTTCCCCAAAATGGATAACCAGTTGCTCCAACACCACTTACAGAGTTTTCTAGCACTTTTTGGGCGTTTTTCTCCCACCAATTTAAGCTTTCACTCTTTTCATGCTGAATTCTCATATATACTTATATAAACTTTTAGAGTGTTTTATTGCTTTGCCTGCTTGTTCCTGACCATACTGTTTTATTCACTGTGGTTTTAAATTATGTTTCAGTATCTAGTAGGGCATGCCATTCCCAAGACACTCTTCTTTTTCAGGATTTTTAAAACTCTTTTTCCATATTTATTTTCCAGAAGAACATAAGAATAATTTATATGGGTTCCCCCTGCTATGATTTCATTGAATTTACACATAAATGTAAGAAAACTCAATGTCTTTTCAATACTGAGTTTTCCTATCCAAGAACTAGGTGTGCCATTTCATTCAGAGTTTCCGCATGTAGGTCTACACATTTTTATTAAGTTATTCCTGGCTTTTTATAGGTTTTGTGGCTATAATAAATGGGATTTTTAAATTGCTGCTTTCTTACTGAGGAGTTTTAAAAATTGTTTTATTACTGGTTATTGTGGACATATAAATGGAACTATTAATGTTCACATATGAATTTTAAATTTGGAGTAATAACTTTTCTTACAGTAGTAATAGTTTTCCATTCTGTTCTCTTGGTTGTTTGGTTGTTCTTTGTTTTTTGTCTTCTTGGGTTTTTGTATATAGTCAAATCACTGGCAAATGATGATACTATGATCCCATTTTCCAATTCTTGCTATTGAGTTTAATAAAATGAACTTTTAAAGGAAAAGTAAAAGTGGCTATATGCAAAAACATTACAACATAAAAACCAAATAACAACCCATCAGCAAATATGTGTAAAAATCCCATTAACAATAGCCATATCAAAAATTAAATATAATTTAATGTTATGGTACAAGAAAGAACACTGGACTACATGGAGAATTGTACCATGTGTTTCCATGAGTTACTGATTCTCTGTGAATTACTGCATAAATTCAACATGATTCCAGATAAAATCTCAATGGCTTTGTGGCTGCTGAAGAATTGTTTCTAAGTTTTCTCAGGAAAAATACATTCATGAGAATGGTTAAGATTTTTTAAAAAGAAAAATCTTAAGAAATATATGTCCTCTTAAATATAAAAATGTTATAAATACTAATCAAGAATGTGTTACTGATAAAAGACTAGATAGGTTGAAAAAATACAACAGGAGGTTCAGAGATGGACCAGGTTTATAAGGGCAGGTCTCAACTATCTGGATCAGACAAATATATTTAAAATGACAATGGTGCATTGTTAAAAATTCCCACATATGAACCAGATAAAACAGGCTCATAGTAAGAAGGCATCTGCTATTTAGAACAGCCAGTTGATCAGTGGACGCCCCTTACTGATGCACTGAGCACTCCTTTGTAACCCTGCCAGTCTCACCAGTCCCAGCCTGTTACAAGAGTGAAAAACCTTAGATCCTGGGAGACCCTTCTGGGGATATCCTGGATACTTAAGGCCATGGGCTTTGCTGCTGGGTTTCCACTAAAACCCCAGTTCTTTGTGGAGCCACTCCCTAAGGTGCAGCTAGTCCAGTTCCTCTGAGCTGGATAAAGTGCAACTATGCTGTGCTTGGAGAGAAGGGGGATCAAGAGGTCCCTCCTGGGCCAGGCTGCCTGCACCTTCAGACATTATGCTGGTGAGTAGAGGGAAGCTTTAAGCTTCCTCCTGAGGCTGTGTGGTTTGGGGACAGCCTTGTCATCTCACAGGTGGCAGCTCCCTGCTGGCGGGAGGAATGAAAGAAGAGACTAACTTCAAGGCTTCTGCTCCCCTAAATGCACCAGCATCCCTCTCTTGGCCTCCCACAGGACCCCCTCCACCCCTCCCTCAAGTTTCTTAGTGTGTTCAGCAGTACAATGAGACCATCTTGGTAAGAGATAAGTATGTGTTTGGATATAGATATTTTCAGGCTGAAAACTTGCTCTTTTCTGCAGACAGAAAGCAGAGCTGGTGGAGAAGATGTTGGCCATCATTTTCAGAGTTCAGTGACTATTTTTCTTCAAGGAGAACAAAAACAATGACACCTGATAAGGTGAATGAATTCACTGTTTAATCTTAACTTTTTCCCTGTGGCTGAACACTTGCCATCCATAACGTTGAGGCAAAAGTGTAAATGTTTTTACTGCATATAACAAGATAATTCTGGTGACCGTGAAGTTTCAGAATTTGGTTAAAAATTCTCATGGACAGTATGAGGCAGTGGAAAGCCCCAAGCTTCTTCCTCAGGGCTGTTTGCAGGGCTTGGCCCTGGGGAGGGCCCTCCTTCCAACGGGAGAAGTGGACATGGAGGCTTCTAGGTCAGCAGCAAGAGAAACAGCCCCATCCAGCGGGGGAAAGGTGAGAAGAGGGAATCAAGATGCAGACCTGAGAGGGACGGCTTAGCAGAGCTCTTGAGTACAGGCGACAGTTGGCTTGCTCGCAGCAGTCTCATTACAACCCAGTCTTCTGCCAGGTACTATGTATTCTCTCAGTGATACCTCAGGTAAATATCATTATCCCCATTTCACAGATGGGGAAACTGAGACTTGACCCAGCATTTTGCCCAAGCCATGGGCTGTTGGTGTTTAACCTTCAGAGAGGTTTGTTGGGATTTAAACCTCTCGAACCACTGTACCTGGATGCCTTCACACAGAGCACACCCCATGAAAATGCTAATTGGCTGGCTGGCTGGATGATGGATGCTGGGGTAGAGGAAATGGGTAACAGAGAGGGGAACTGGGTGCTGCTGGGCAGGGATGGGGGTGGCTTTTCACTGGCTACCCCTTTGTACCTTCTGAATTTTGCAATAAATGAATATATTTTCAAAATAAATACATAAAGTGACGAGGACTAATATCTCCTAAGAAGAATAAAAGGCCTCTTTTGAAGGATCAAAAATCAGCTTAGCTTCAGTTTTCATTTTTTTCCAAAATAAATATTCTAAGCACAGCATGATGCTCAGGCTGCTGTTTCATTCTTTGCACGAAAAAGAACTGAGGCAAAAATGGACAGGAAATTGTTTACAGCAGGAATGACAAAAAACAGTTAATATTATACTTTAATGAGAGACTTTACAAATTAGCTGGATTGAAGGCATTAAGAGAGGATTGATTAAAGTCACAGCAAAAGGTTATATTCAGAAGAAAATACATTTATACATCCAAGAGAGTCAAAACATCTCCAGTAATCATACAAATGTAATTAAAACATAAATGAAGCACTATTTTCAATCACTAAAGTAGTTTTTAAAAAAAGTATAATACCCAATTCAGACATAGTTACAGTGAAATTCATATACATTGCTTTAGGGCAGCATTAAATTGATATATATATTTGGAATATATATTGGATATATGTCAATTGTCATAAAAATGTTTATACTTTTTGAGGAATCTCAAGTTAGTATATTTTATCTATGGAAATTATCCAAAAGGAGATTAACCAAATAAACAAAAATGGTATTGCACTATTACTTATAATGTTTAAACACTGAATGAAATTATTGTACATAAAGTTATGGAATATTAAAGTCTGAAATTAATAAATGAAAATATTTTTTCAAAGGGAATAATGCATGTGCAGAGATTTAGTTGCATGGATGTTTATTAAACATTTCTTACAATAAAAGATTGGGAATTATGTATCTAACAAAATGGTGTAATATCGGTCAACTAATGAAAAATTCATAATGTCATATACTAAATATTTATTTAAATTGATGCTATAGAATTATATTTCTTGACATATTGAAGTGAAAAAGTTACAAAACAATGTTAAAGTATACTTCATCTGGAGGACTCTACACTTTTCAATTTCAAAACCTACATGTGGCATTGGCATAAAGATAGACATATAGATCAGTGGCATAGAATTGAGAGTCCAGAAATAAACCCATATATCTATGGTCAGTTGATTTTGAGAAGGGTGACAAGATCATTCAATGGGAAAAGAATATTTTTTTTAACAAATGGTGCTGGGACAACTGGATAATCACATGTAAAGAGTAAAGTTCAATACCTGCCTCATACCATATACAAAAATTAACCCAAAATGGATCAAGGATCTAAATAAGAGCTAAAACTACAAAATTCATAGAAGAAAACAGGTAAAAATCTTTATGACCTTGGATTAGTTTAACAGTTTTATGGTATGGTACCTGAAGCACAGCAACCAAAGAAAAAAATAGATAATGTGGACTTGATCAAAATTAAACTTTTTTCATCAAAGGACATTATTAAGATAGTAAAAAGATAGCTCACAAAGTGGGAGAAAGTATTTGCAAATCCTGTATTTGGCAAGGGCCTAATATCTAGAATAGATAGAGAATTCTTACAAGTGAACAATAAAAGGCAACCCAATTAAAAAATGGGCAAAGGACTTGAAAAGGCACTTCTCCAAAAAAGATAAACAAATGATCAATATACACAGGAAAAGATGTACCAATAGCTGTAGAGAAAGGCAAGTTGAAAACAATGAGATATCGCCCTATAGATGAAATGTTACTCCATTAGAATGGCTGTAACAAAAAAATGGAAAAAAACAAATGTTGTCAAGGTTGTGGAGAAATCGGAACCTTCATACATTCCTGGTGGAAATGTAAAATGACCCGGTTATCATAGGATCCAGCCCATATGACCCAGCAATTCCACTCCTATGTATATACCCCAAAGAATTGAAAACATATGTTCGTACAAAAACTTGTACTTAAATGTTAATAGCAGCATTATTCATAATAGCCAAAAATGGAAATAACCCAAATGTCCATTGATGAATAGATAAACAAAATGTGGGATATACATACAACAGAATATTTTTTAACCACAGAAAGGAATGAAGTACTGATGCATGCTACAATATGGATGAAACTTGAAGACATACTAAACGAAAGAGGCCAGTCCCAAGGAACCCCGTATTTTCTGATTCCATTTATATAAAATGTCCAGAGTAGGGAAATTCATAAAGACAGAAAGCAGATTGGTGGTGGCCTGGGTCTGGGAGGATGTGAGGGAAATGGAAGTGGCTGCTGTTGGGTGTGGGGTTTCTCGTAGGTGTGATGAAATGTTTTAATGTTTCAACATGGGAAACTCTGGTGGCGATTGCAGAACATTGTGGCTATATGATAACCCACTGAACTGTACACTTTAAAATGGTGAATTGTATGTTATGTGGATTACATCTTAATTGAAAAATTTCAAAAAAGTATGTTTCAATCCAAATTCCCATGTCTGTCTGTCTGTCTGTCTCTCACCCTGGGTGGTGGAATGACACATAATTTTTCAGTTGCTTCTTCATAATCAAGTATATTATCTAAATTCATGTTTTCAATGAACACTTCTCATGTGTATAATAAAGAAAAAAGGTAAAAGAAAATCATAAAATAAACATGGAAAATACTAAGCTACAACTTATAAAAGAAAAAGGGATGTAAAATCATTGCACAATCTGCAACGGTGCAATGTAACTATATAGAAAACAAAGTTTCTGTTAGAAACAGAATGAGAATTCCTGTGCAAAAGTGGCAACATTTTTTGAAACTTTTTTGTATCATAATCTTTATCATTACAAGTGGGAGGGAAAGGACCATATTAGTCTCACAAAATGGATTTGTTTTTTGTTTATTTGGTATTGAAAGTGTTAATGTCAACACTACCAACTCTAGGTGCTTTTTTCTAAAAATTAACCTTCAAATCTGAGTAAGTTTTTCACATTTCCACATTTCTTCCTTGACTTTTCCCTTTTGCTCATCTTTCCTTTTCTTCTTGTGTTAGTTGTTCTCAAAATTGTTAATTTCCTTTAATGTTTAAAACTCATTAGAGTTTAACTTTGATTAGTATCTCCTAATAATGGAAACTTTTTTGGTGTTTATACAGTCTTTTGAATTTTGTTTCTCTTAAATTCTCTTGGATGTTTAACTGGCTGTCCTAATAGTTTGTAAACATTAGTTAACTTTTTTATCTCAGTTTTGGATATTAAACAGATAGTCTCTTATTTTTAAATGTGTTTGCTTTCATATTTATTGCTTTGCCTTTTAAATTTGTTACTCATATCTTTAAAAACTTTAGGTGTAGATTTAGCTAATTATTTTTCCCTTTTGCTTTCCTATTAACACAGGCAAGAAAGATACAAAGGTTCCTCCAATACAGGTTTAACTGGGTAAATGGAATCTTGTTTTTGGTTGTCTTCAGCATAGCTTCCCCATATTTGGTGTCTTTTCAACTGAATTGTTCAATCACAGAGTCTTTCTTCTGTTCTTGCCTGGTCATGTACAAGTGAGTGGTGTATTGGCTTTCCCTCCAATTTTATTGTACAGAAGTCTGACAAATGTGTAAAATCTCTGTGTATCTATTACAAATATCTATCTTCACAACTGATTATCTTGTGAGAAAGCTTGATATACACTTGAGAAAGCTCTTTATTTCCCAATTTTTCCTCTTTGGATCAGTTCCTCCAATAGCCTTCTTTTGTAGAAGAAATGGAGGCCCCTGAGGTGCAGGGACTTGCCCATGATCCCTCAGTGGGCTGGGACGGAGCCTGTGTTTAGGGCCAATGAATGGAGCATTGTGGAGAGTTTATACCAACATGCTCCAACAGCACCCTTCCCCTGCTGGTGCCCCGTTCTGTTGAAAACTGCAGAGCAGGGCAGCCTTAGGCCAAACAGCTTATGTTGAGGGCACTCCCTCTCCCTGCAGCTTCCCTGCTGTACGCACCACCATACTGACCTCCTGTCCTTGGACCTCTCTTTGGCTTTGCCTGAAGAAGGGATTCTTTCCTAGAATGCTGGCTTCTCATGCAAGCAGACCTCCAGTGTGTCCTGCCACTGGTGTCCTGGGCATGCCCAGGCATGCCGGAATCCTGGGATGCACATGACCTAATCACTCAAGCTGGCACCCACTACACTTGCTTTCGTGCAAGCATGATTTATCTGAGCCAGGTTTTTAAATTATTCTACCTCCCTTTTCTTTAGATGTGTTTTTTTATAAGATCCATAGGTGTGGATTTTGCCATTTTAATAGTCTATGATTCTGTTTTTTAAATAGGAGAATTTAGTCCATTTACATGTAATCTTATAATTGTTGTAATTATGCCACATTTACAAAAAAAGTCTGTATTTTTCTCAGTAAATAAAATTCTTTGCTTTCTCTTCAACTTAATACAAGGATTTCTATTGAATGATGTTTTTTGGTTCATTTAGAAATGAGATCAGATGTAACATTTTCTGAACAATCCAATATCCTATTGTTTTACTGTTTTCACTTACCCAACAAAAAACAGACCATGTTCATTTCTTTATATCTGTTCTAATTAGAAAAAAATTTTTTTTTCTCATAGATTCATAATTTTTTTTTTGTCATTCACTCTCTCCAAATCCTCCTTAATTAAGTCCTCTTGGTTTGTTTTTGGTATTCTGAAAAGTTTAGTATTAAATATTTTAAAATATGATTATCACACTTTATGACTATCCTTTAGATCCCTGCTTTTCAGGTGATATTTTAGATCCCTGGTTTCCTGTGCAGATAGGCTATACACAGCATGGGATTATAATTTCTCTCTGCTTGTACACCTTTTGTTGAAATTTGCCCTGCCTCCACCCCACCACCTTTCTCCTCCAAAATGCATGTGGGCTTCATGGTGAGACACACACACACACACACACACCCTAAAGGAGGTGTAGACCTGAGCAGTCATAATTCTACTAGGTGAATCTGTTTCCCTGGCCCAGCTTATTGGCTCCAGTGGAGTTCTAACCCAATTCGTAGGCTGGCCTGAACCAATCAGATGTTTTCTCTCTAGAATATTCTAGAATGCAGAGACTCAATCAGCATTGGGCACTGGAAAGGGAGTTGTTCACTGAAATTGTCCCCACTGTCACCCCAACACACACACACACACACACACACAATACCACCCCACCCCCCACCCACCTGCACATGACTTCTTGGAGGAATGTTAATATCTGGGGGGAAAAAAAAAGTCAGGGTTCTGTTAGGAAGAGAGAGTGCCAAAGATTTTGTAGGCCACAGTGTCTGCTACAAGAGAAAGAATAAAAGCTGCCCGTCAGGACCATCATCTACAAGGTGATGTATGTGTCTATTGTTAAGGATAACTTTTTATTAAATGATAATACTAGCAAACATATATTTACTATGTGCCAAGCACTGTTCTAAGTACTTTACATGTATTGACTCATTTAAATCTCACATCAACCTTAGGAGGTGTTACTATAATCAGTCAGATTTTATAGGTAGGAAAATGGAGACAGAGAGGTTGAGTAACTTGCCCAAGGTCACACAGTGAGTAATTGGAGGAGTTGTATTTGAACCCAGCAGTTTGGTTTTTAAGTGCTAAGCTGCATTGCTGGTGTATCAGAATTTCAACATGAGAGAACTCTTTCTTTTATACTAGCATCTTATGAGGCTGGTATCTGGCAGGTGGCAAGATACAGGAGAAAAATAAAATCTTGTCTTATAAAGACCTCCCTCTGCCGTGAATTCTCCAACAAAACAAAGGTACAAGCGTTTGGGGTTTGGTGAGTTTAATGCCATTCTTTCTCTTTTAAAGTGTATTAATTGCTGGGTGCCATTTGCAGCTGCTGAGATCTATCTGTGAATAAAAGAGAAAGTCTAAAACTAGAAAAAATATGCAAGATGGAAGATCAGACAAAGAAAATATTAAAATGGGATGATGAGAGAATAAAAATTAAGACAAATTTAAAGCTAAAAATGTGGGAATAAAAAATTTAGGAAAAATAACACTGTAGAAGAGAATTTTCTAAAACTCACATTTACAGTGGCATATATTAAAAAATAAAAGAACCTAACAATAAAAAGAGCAAAGAATTCGAAAACAGAAAATTAAACCTAAAAATTTAATAATTTGTTGATAAAATCCTGATGAAATTAACAGTAAAAATATTTAAAAAGATGAAGCTTTAAACAGCAGCTAGAAGGTAGAAGAAATTAAGGGAAGCTAAGACCTAGGAGGCAAAAAATGGGAATGTTCCAAAAGGATTTATATTTAAACTGTTAAGATTAAAATGATACTATAAAGATAGATGGAAAAAAATGTGTTTTTAAAAATTGAGTGTAAAGTGAGACAAGAACAAAGACAGAGTATAATTAGGCAAAGATTGCCAAGTTGGAAACCCTGGTCTGGGTGGGTCTAGCTGTTGCAGTTGGAAGTCAAGTACAATTGATACAGTGATGACGGGACGCATTTTTTGCTCACCCACAGCACTCTCCACCTTCAGCACCACCAGCCTGCCAGCAAAGACAAGGCTCAGGTCGCTTTGTCGCTCTGAAGCATCCCACACCCGAGCTGGGGCCTTCCAAGGCTGCACCCTCAGGCCAGCAGACACTCATTTGCTTTGGTTCTTGGAATATGTTCAATTCTACTTTACTTTTTCTTTAGTCTATTTAATAGTCTTCTTTAAATATCTCTTCCTTCCTTCCAGGTAAATTAGCATGTGAAAGGCAATCAAAACATGTTGAATGAACTTGATTTCATCTCATCTCCTTGAAATTTTTGTGGTATTTGGTTATTACATTGCTTGTGTGGAAGTGCGAACACACGCACACACAGCCTTTATCACCTTTGCTTCACTTTGAGATGAATACTTCTTAGTGACCCTGAGTTAGTTGGTTATTCTTTCCTTTGCCTGTAATTGGTGGCAGTGGAATTGGGTGGGAGACAATCTACAGGACTTGCTCTGACTGGGCTGTTGGGGTGTGGGTGTGGTGATGAGGGGAAGTGGAGGAGTCAAGGATGATTCCCATGTGTCTGGGTGTTTGCCTTTGTGACTAGGTGTAGTTAGTACAGGAGAAGACCAAGTTGGCAGTGGCGGTAGTTAGGAAATCAGCGATAGGCTTGACCTGAAAAGATCTGGGACAACTGCTGCTGTCCATAATCCCTAAACTCCCAGGAAAGCTTGGGGGGGGATTTCATAATAGACACAGTCCCTCCCAATACCAAAATGGAATTCTTCTGGAGGCAGCAGATAGCTCCATTCATACACCAACAGGGCATAGTAACCATGGTTCTCCTTTCATACCCTGGGCATTCCTCAAAGCATTTTGCAACATTAATTTGTTATCTATCATCCAGAGACCAAAGTCAGAGCACATGAGCTGGACGCTTCTATGCCCACACCACCCTGGAAGTACAGTGTTCACTCACAGTGTCTTGTAGTTCCCTAGAAATATGCCCTTCATGGCTGATAAGTTTCTATCTCTTGAGGCACCACTGAAATTTCCCAAAACCCCAGCCAAGTTGACACTAATTAATCACCTTGACCCTTCAACAGTTCTTTTAGACTAAATTCTGTATTCAAGGCTGACAGAATAGGGAATAGACTTTATCTATTGTACTTCATGTATTTGCGGCTTCCTTTTTCTGTTTAACAAGTTGACTGTCCCTTCTGTTCACAAAACAACTGAAGCTAAATTAGCTTCCTTTGATCAAATTGTAGCCATCTTCCGGCACTGCCTTGCTGCTGTTACGCCTAAGCCCCTTGGCTGCTGTGCTGGGTGTTCCTCTACACTTCAGCCTCGCATTTTGAATTTCCTGGTTTAATTCCATAGACCACTGGTTACATCCATTGTGGGCAGATTTAGTCTCTCAGAGAAGAGTATTTCTCATTTGGGAGATCTAATTGTAACACTTGATATAACAGGGATGTACTGGAATTAGGGACTGCAGGTACACTTGTGGGTATGCCTCTCACCCCAAGTAACTTTAGGGGGAGTTGTGGTTTTCCTCTGGTCCACACGAGGAAGTCCAGGGCCCATGCCACTGAAAGGATGTGGGGAAAAGTCCACTCAGCCCTGTGCACTACCTGGCACAACACTTTCTGCCAGCTGTCCAACCGCAATGGGATCTGCCCGTTGACTTTATGTACAATAACTGCCCTTCCTTTGCTGTTGTCCTTGCTCTTTTATTCCTGATTTTAAGTATTTTTAGTGTCTTTGGTTTCATCTCCCATTTTTGGTGCTGAAACCTCAGCTTCTATATCTTCAATCCTTTGTTTCTTTTCTGGATTTCCCAAACCTGGCTCTACTGAGCCCTCTTCCACCCGTTGAGTCCCTGGACCTCTTCCACCCTCTGCCTCCTGCCCTTGTTGGGCTTTGCTTATCCTCTACAGCTTGAATAGACATTTGCCTCCATGGCAGTTTTGCTGAGGGTTCTGAAGGGACCTGTGTGCACATTAAAAAAATAAGGCTCAATGGTTCATTTACTCTTTAAACAACCATTCACTGAGGCCTTTGTGTATGGCAGCCCTGTAGATGCCACGTTATATATTTTCCACCTTCAAGGAGCTCCGTTATTGGTAGAGGAATCCTGAAAATTGTAAATACTTTAAAAAACATTATATAAATGTAATCTTTTTCTTGTTTCAGTGTGGAGCATGCAGTGTTGGACTCCTTCACTAGGCAGACTCAAGCAACCGTCGACTTTGACCCCATATTCCTGGAGTTTTGATTTTTCTATGGTCATCACTGGGTACTTGATCTCCATAGCATTTGACACTGACCACCTTTACTGAATTCTTTCCTCTGCTGGTGTCTCCTCAGTAGTCCTTAAGTTTGATATTTTGGCTGCTCTTTGGGGGATCACCTTCCTATTTTCACCTACAATATTGATGTTTCCTAGGTTCCATCCTTAGCCATCCTCTCTTCTCTATGCACCTTCCTGGGCAGGCTACACTGACCACCAGTGGGTGTCTCAACAGACTACTCCTCTCTTACCTGAAACAGTCTCCCCCTACCCTTTGACTTGATGGGGGTCTCCATCAGCTTTCCCCGGCCCATCTCCGGGCCCCCTCTGGCAGGCCGCCGCAGCTTGTCTTCGCCCATCCCAGTGTGCAGGACACTGCCTGCCAGCAGCCTGTGCTCTCTGAGGACAGGGGACCACGCCTGGGTTGCCCATCTCTCTCTCTCCAATGCCAGCTCCGCACGAGCCTTGGGCAGCGTTGGGTAAATGAACGAATGAGCAAAACCCTGTCACAGGGAAGGCCTGCACGGCTAACCCGGGGGCTAGAAGAGGCGTGGGACGCCTCGGGGTTGGCGGCGACTGCGGAGTGACAGGCGGCCGAGCGCAACACAAGCTGGAGGCCCGGGCCGGGCGGGGTCAGGAACAGGGGCTGGAGGGCGCGGGCCAGTCGCTGGCCGGTGAGCGGGGGCTGAGGCGGGCCTGGGCCAAACCGGAAGACGTCTCAGAGGACATCGGTCAGCGGCACCGGCTGCCGCCGGTCCCCACGGGAGGCGAGCCCAGCGCAGCTGCGGCGGCTCTGCTCCCGGCGACGCGGCCCCCACGGCCGCGGGACCGCGACGACCACAGCCGCGCCACGCATTCACACGGGCGTCGCTCTTGGTCCCGGCCGGCCACCGTTGCTCTTGTGACGCCGCGCCCGTGACCCGGAAGGGCATTCTCCTTAGCAACTGCGGCACCGCCGCGGAGCTGGCTTCCCGGGCGCAACGGTGAGGCTTGCCGGCCCTCGCCCCGCGCGCCCTACCGCGACCCTTCCCCGTGAGCGACCCCGGGCCCGGCCTAGGGGGCCTCGCTGCGCTTCGCGGAGCACCTGCGCCGGCGGCCCCGGGCGAGCGCCCTCTGCCTCTGGCGTCGCTCCCCTGCCCCGGCTTCGCCCTTGCCCACAGCACAGCCCCCGCTCCCGGCCGACCCAGCCTCCCAGGCCTCGCTCCTCAAGCCCAGGCCCCGCCGGCCCGCCAGCAAAGCCAGAATTAAACGAGAGCCTGTTGCACTAGAGAGGACGCTTCCCAGCCTCGGGTCACCTGTGGGCGCGTTCTCATGGGCCCTGACACGGATGTTTGGGGTTGGCAGGGATGCGGGCGCCTCAGGATTCTTGCATAGCATGCAGCCACTCAACTACAAGATGCTTGCCTACTGTTTTGCGCTTCCCAGAATGATATACTTCATCTGCTTTATTGATAAGGGAGACTAATTGAACATTTTGAACTTACCTTTTGTGGGGAATTAGTTTTCTAGTTTTTAGTGATGTGCGGCTAATATTACGAGGCTTAGATTTTTGTCTTCCAATTTTCTGTAGAAGGAACTCTTCTTAGGACTGACTAGGTTTGGGAAAAATGTCAAATGAAATTTACTATGTTGAAGAAAAGTAGGGGCGGGCATTGTTCATATCTCTTTTTTACATCTGAAACACACCCTGGAACTGCACACCTCCCTTAACTGAGTTTGAAGGAATAGCACAAGAATGCTCTAAGCCTTATTTGAACATTGTTAGATAATGACTTTATATTTAATCCATTGATGATGGAGCTAAAACTGAGTCATGTCAGCAATTTTCGGTTTAAGATATAAGACAGTTGGGAATAAAATGTCGGTGTTTTCTCTATTAAAATCCGTTATTCAACACGGTATAATTCCATCTAGTTCAGTAAGTATATGTTAAGCACCAACAGGTGTTATATGCATTTGAAAGAATATATAAGAATAAGAGACAATATACATTAAATTATTAAGAAAAGTATACAGTAGCATTTGTTTAAATGCAGAATCAGGGAGGAGAGATCAGTATGGGCTGGAGTTTTCAGGAATATGTTTATGGATTGTATCTTTAAAGTGTAGATTTTCTTGTTTGTCCTAAAGTACAGATAAAATTTTTATTTGTATGGGAGGGGGCAGGGAATACTGAGTAGTTTCTTATATTCTTAAGAGTTTGAGAAATAGCCCCATGTGACATTTTGTAGTCTTTATTTAAAGTTTTAAGGTCAATTGATTGCAATGTCTGTTTCTTTCATTCTTAGTACAACTCTACTATTTTTCCTGTTTGAGATCTAAAATAATGAGGCTACTGGCAGGAGGCTTTGCCGCTTAGAAATTCATTTATTTGCTTCTGCAGATTGTCTATTTTATGAGACACTCTCAACACACTTAAGAGTCTTGTGAAATGTTGCTTTTTATTCATTTGAGAGCGATTTTCAGAGGGCTTCCCAGGTAGCAGGTACTGTATCAGGAAATACCCAAAACAACAGTTACTCAGCAACTACTAGTTCTGCTTTACTGTAGTGTAGGTGTGTGTGTTTAACTTATCAGCCTTTGATGGTCATCATTTGTCTAGAAACATAGAAGGGTCAGAGAAATTTATATAGGTATCTAAAAATGACTGTGTTTTTATAGAGTTGAATAAAGATTTTAAAGATTTTAGGCTCCATTGCTTTGGGCATCCTGCAAAGATTCACTTGTGAAGATGCACAAACTCTTAAGGAGATGTCCTAAAATGTTTTATTGCTTTCTAATAGGTTCAGTGCCCATTTATTCAGTTAATCAACAGGTATTTGAGTGCTTATTTGGTACTGGGCACCGTGTTTGTTATTGGAAATGGGAGAGAGTGAATGCATACATGGTCCCTGTCCTCTGCAGATGGTACCAAGTAATCACATGAATATAAAACTGCAACTGTGACAAGTATTTGATTTAGGGAAGTCACAGAAATGACATCTGAACTAAGATCTGAAGGATGCACAGTCAGAGCAAATAGTGAGGGCAAATGACAGGGTTCATGGAAAGGACAGGGGACTCAAGGTACAGCTCTATGTGTAGAACAGGAGGAGTGAGAAGAATCTGGTGGTAGGTGAGGTTGAAGAGGAGGGCCAGAGGGTGCTGGACTGATAAGCAGGTTGAGAAGTTTTTCCTTATCCTTGGAGTAACGAAGTCTATATGGTTTTACTTAAAGACTTAGGCTGGATTGTGTGTGGGATGACACAATTAGATTGTGTTTGAATAGTTGCTTTGTATTTCTGCCATGTTTTAGTATTTGTCTTCTTTTTCCTTATTTCCTTAACATGTTCCTGCAGTTTTATTGTAGCTGGGGAAGCTACCTTCTCCACCAGCGAGGCACATCTTTTTTTTTTTTTTATTGTGAGAAAAGGAATTTTAGGGAATGACATGGTTAGTTTTTTGAAATATTTTTGCATCTGTATGACTACTAGGGCATTAATTTTGGTGACTTTTTAATTGTAGTAAAAAAAACATAAAACTTACCCTCTTAACCATTTCTAAGTGTAAGTGGTGTTAACTGTGTTTACATTGTTGTATAACAGGTCTTTAGGACTTTTTCATCTTGCAAAACTAAAACTCTGTACCATTGGATAAATTTCTCCTTCTCTCCCAGCTCCTGACAACCACCCTTCTACTTTCTGTTTCCCTGATTTTCACTACTCTAGATAGCTCATATAAGTGAAACCATACCAGGTGTATCCACTTTAAAAAAAATTTTGTTATCATTAATCTACAATTACATGAAGAACATTATGTTTACTAGGCTCCCCCCTTCACCAAGTCCCCCCCACAAACCCCATTACAGTCACTGTCCATCAGCGTAGTAAGATACTGTAGAATCACTACTTGTCTTCTCTGTGTTGTACAGCCCTCAGATGTATCCACTTTTACCTTTATGCTCCTTCCCTGGAATATCCTTTTTTCTCCCATTAGTATTCAAATGCTACCAATTCTTTAATTCCCAGTTCCTCTCCATTGTCTTTCAACTTGGATTAATAGACCCAGAGTGGAAGAAACCTTAGAAATCGTCTTGTGCAACCCTTATTCTAGGTGAGAAAGTAGAGTCCTATAGAAGTTTCAGTGGTTTGTACCAGGACAGACATCTAGAGAGGCAAGGCAGAGCTGGGACTAGAGTTCTGGTCTTCAGCTTCTAGGTGGGTGCCTTGGCTGTTTTTGCCGGCTTACATGTTGTGATTTAGTCCTTTATTTATTTATTTATTTATTATTATTTTTCCACCCCTTTATTTAGATGTTTCCTCTTTTTTTTTCTTTTCTGAGTTAATTTTTTTTTGGTATCGTTAATGTACAGTTACTTGAACAACATTATGTTACTAGACTCCCCCTATTATCAAGTCCCCCCGCCCACATACCCCATTACAGTCACTGTCCATCAGCATAGTAAGATGCTATAGAATCACTATTTGTCTTCTCTATATATACTACCTTTCCCATGTCCCCCCCTCCACTACGTTATGTGTGCTAATCACAATGCCCCTTTTTCCCCCTTACCCCTCCCCTCCCACCCACCCTCCCCAGTCCCTTTCCCTTTGGTAACTGTTAGTCCATTCTTGGGTTCTGTGAGTCTGCTGCTGTTTTGTTCCTTCAGTTTTTCTTTGTTCTTATACTCCACAGATGACTGAAATAATTTGATATTTGTCTTTCTCCGCCAGGCTTATTTCACTGAGCATTATACCCTCTAGCTCCATCCATGTTGTTGCAAATGGTAGGATTTGTTTTCCTCTTATGGCTGAATAATATTCCATTGTGTATATGTACCACACCTTCTTTATCCATTCATCTACTGATGGACACTTAGGTTGCTTCCATTTCTTGGCTATTGTAAATAGTGCTACGATAAACATAGGGGTGCATCTGTCTTTTTCACACTGGGCTGCTGCATTCTTAGGGTGAATTCTTAGGAGTGGAATTCCTGGGTCAAATGGTATTTCTATTTTTAGTTTTTTGAGGAACCTCCATACTGCTTTCTGCTATGGTTAAACTAATTTACATTCCCACCAGCAGTGTAGGAGGGTTCCCTTTTCTCCACATCCTCGTCAACATTTGTTGTTTGTCTTTTGTATGTTGGCCATCCTAACTGGTGTGAGGTGATATCTCATTGTGGTTTTTTTTTTTTTTTTTTTTTTTTTAGATAATTATTTTTTATTGAAGGGTAGTTGACACACAGTTCATTGTGGTTTTAATTTGCATTTCTCTGATTATTAGCTATGTGGAGCATGTTTTCAGGTGCCTGTTGGCCATCTGAATTTCTTTTTTGGAGAAGTGTCTGTTCAGTTCCTCTGCCCATTTTTTAATTGGATTATTTGCTTTTTGTTTGTTGAGATGCTTGAGCTGTTTATATAATTTGGATGTCAACCCATTATCGGATCTGTCATTTATGAACATATTCTGCCCTACTGTAACATGTCTTTTTGTTCTATGGATGGTGTCCTTTGTTGTACAGAAGCTTTTTAGTTTGATATAGTCCCACTTGTTCATTTTTGCTTTTGTTTCCCTTGCCCAGGGAAATATGTTCATGAAGAAGTTGCTCATGTTTATGTCCAAGAGATTTTTGCCTATGTTTTTTTCTCAGAGATTTATGGTTTCATGACTTACATTCAGGTATTTGATCCATTTTGAGTTTACTTTTGTGTATGGGGTTAGACAATAATCCAGTTTCATTCTCTGACATGTAGCTGTCCAGTTTTGCCACTACCAGCTGTTGAAGAGGTTGTCATTTCCCCATTGTATATCCATGGCTCCTTTATCCTATATTAATTGACCATATATGCTTGGGTTTATATCTGGCCTCTCTAGTCTGTTCCATTGGGTCTGGTCTTGTGCCAGTACCAAATTGTCTTGATTACTGTGGTTTTTTAGTAGAGCTTAAAGTTGGGGAGTGTAATTCCCCCTGCTTTATTCTTCCTTCTCAGGATTGGTTTGGCTATTTGGGGTCTTTTGTGGTTCCATATGAATTTTAGAACTATTTGTTCTAGTTCATTGAAGAATGCTATTGGTAATTTGAATCTGTATATTGCTTTAGGCAGGATGGCCATTTTGACAGTATTAATTCTTCCTATTCATGAGCATGGGATGTGTTTCCGTTTATTGGTTTCTTCTTTAATTTCTCTCGTGAGTGTCTTGTAGTTTTCAGAGTATAGGTCTTTCACCTTCTTGGTTAGGTTTATTCCTAAGTATTTTATTCTTTTTGATGCAATTGTGAATGGAATTGTTTTCCTGATTTCTCTTTCTGCTAGTTCATCATTAGTGTATAGGAATGCAATAGATTTCTGTGTATTAATTTTGTATCCCGCAACTTTGCTGAATTCAGATATTAGATCTAGTAGTTTTGGAGTGGATTCTTTAGGGTTTTTTTATATACAATATCATGTCATCTGCAAACAGGGACAGTTTGACTTCTTCCTTACCAATCTGGATGCCTTTTATTTCTTTGTGTTGTCTGATTGCTGTGGCTAGGACCTCCAGAACTATGTTGAATAAAAGTGGGGAGAGTGGGCATCCCTTTCTTGTTCCCGATCTTTAAGGAAAAGCTGTGGGTTTGTCATATATGGCCTTTATTATGTTGAGGTACTTGCCCTCTATACCCATTTTGTTGAGAATTCTTATCATGAATGTATGTTGAATTTTGTCAAATGCTTTTTTGACATCTATGGAGATGATCATGTGGTTTTTGTCCTTCTTTTTGTTTCTGTGGTGGATGATGTTGATGGATTTTAGAATGTTGTACCATCCTTGAGTCCCTGGGATGAATCCCACTAGATCATGATGGATGATCTTTTTGATGTATTTTTGAATTCGATTTGCTAATATTTTGTTGAGTATTTTTGCATTTATGTTCATCAGGGATATTGGTCTATAATTTTCTTTTTTCATGGGGTCTTTGCCTGGTTTTGGTATTAGAGTGATATTGGCCTGTAGAATGAGTTTGGGAGTATTCCCTCCTCTTCTACTTTTTGGAAAACTTTAAGGAGGATGGGTATTAGGTCTTCACTAAATGTTTGATAAAATTCAGCAGTGAAACCATCTGGTACGGGGATTTTGTTCTTAGGTAGTTTTTTGATTACCAATTCAATTGTGTTGCTGATAATTGGTCTGTTCAGATTTTCTGTTTGTTCCTGTGTCAGCCTTGGAAGGTTGTATTTTTATGGAAAGTTACCCATTTCTTCTAGGTTATCCAGTTTATTAGCATATAATTTTTCATAGTATTCTCTCATAATTCTTTGTATTTCTGTGGTGTCCGTAGTGATTTTTCCTTTTCATTTCTGATTCTGTTTGTGTGTGTAAACTCTCTTTTTTTCTTGATAAGGCTGGCTAGGGGTTTATCTATTTTGTTTATTTTCTTGAAGAAACAGTTCCTGCTTTCATTGATTCTATTGTTTTATTCTTTTTGATTTTATTTATTTCTGCTTTAGTCTTTATTATGTCCCTCCTTCTACTGACTTTGGGCATCATTTGTTCTTCCTTTTCTAGTTTCATTAATTGTGAGTTTAGACTGTTCATTTGGGATTGTTCTTCTTCCCTGAGGTAGGCTTGTATTACAGTATACTTCCCCCTAAACACAGCCTTCGCTGAGTCCCACACATTTTGCAGTGTAGAATTGTTGTTGTCATTTGTCTCCATATATTGCTTGATCTCTGTTTTTATTTGGTCATTGAACCATTTATTACTTAGGAGCATGTTATTAAGCCTCCATGTATTTGTGGGCTTTCTCATTTTCTTTGTGTAATTTATTTCTAGTTTCATACCTTTGTGATCTGAGAAGCTGGTTGGTACAATTTCAGTCTTTTTGAATTTACTGAGGCTCTTTCTGTGGCCTAGTGTATGATCTATTCTTGAAAATGTTACGTGTGCACTTGAGAAGAACATGTTTCCTGTTGCTTTTGGATTAAGCATTCTGTAGATGTCCTTTAGGTACATCTGTTCTAATACATTGTTCAGTGCCTCTGTTTAATTATTTTCTGTTTGACTGATCTGTCCTTTGGAGTGAGTGGTGTGTTGAAGTCTCCTAAAACGAATGCATTGCATTCTATTTTCCCCTTCAATTCTGTTAGTATTTGTTTCACATATGTAGGTGATCCTATGTTGGGTGCATAGATATTTATAATGGTTATATCCTCTTGTTGGACTGACCCCTTTATCATTATGTAATGTCCTTCTTTGTCTCTTGTTACTTTCTTTGTTTTGAAATCTATTTTGTCTGATACAAGTACTGCAACTCCTGCTTTTTTCTCCCTGTGAGTTGCATGAAATATCTTTTTCCATCCCTTCACTTTCAGTCTGTGTATGTCTTTGGGTTTGAAGTGAGTCTCTTGTAGGCAGCATATAGACGGGTCTTGTTTTTTACCCATTCAGTGATTCTGTCTTTTGATTGTTGCATTCAGTCCATTTACATTACGGGTGATTATCGATAGGTATGTACTTATTGCCATTGCAGGCTTTAGATTCGTGGTTACCAAATGTTCAAGGGTAATTCCCTTACTATCTAACAGTCTAATTAACTCACTTCGTGTGCTATTACAAACACAACCTAAAGGTTCTTTTTTTTTTCCTCCTCCTCCATTCTTTGTATGTTATGAATCGTATTCTGTACTCTTTGTCTATCCCTTGGGTGACATCTGTTTAGCCTTAGGAATACTTCCATCTATAGGAGTCCCTCCAAAATGCACTGTAGAGGTGGTTTGTGGGAGGTAAATTCTCTCAACTTTTTCTTATCTGAAAATTGTTTAATCCCTCCTTCGAATTTAATTGATTGCCTTGCCAGGTAAAGTATTCTTGGTTCAAGGCCTTTCTGCTTCATTGCATTACATATATCATGCCACTCCCTTCTGGCCTGTAAGGTTTCTGTTGAGCAGTCTGATGATAGCCTGATGGGTTTTCCTTTGTATGTGATCTTTTTTTCTCTCTCTAGGTGCTTTTAAAAGTGCCTTTATCCTTGATCTTTGCTATTTTAATTATTATATGTTTTGATGTTGTCTTCCTTGGATCCCTTGTGTTGGGAGATCTGTGCACTACCATGGCCTGAAAGACTATCTCCTTCCTCAGATTGGGGAAGTTTTCAGCAATTACCTCCTCAATGACACTTTCTATTCATTTTTCTCTCTCTTCTTCTTCTGGTACCCCCATAATACGAATATTGTTACGTTTGGATTGGTCACACAGTTCTCTCAATATTCTTTCATTCTTAGAGATTCTTTTTTCTCTCTGTGCCTCAGGTTCTTTGTATTCCTCTTATCTAATTTCTATTCCATTTACCATCTCTTCTACTGCATCTAATCTGCTTTTAAATCCTTCCATTGTATGTTTCATTTCAGATATGGAATTTCTTAATGATTGAATCTCCGACTTAAATTCGTTCCTGAGTTCTTGAATATTTTTCTGTACCTCCATAAGCATGTTTATGATTTTTATTTTGAACTCTCTTTCAGGCAGATTGGTGAGTTCAGTTTCATTTGACCCTTTTTCTGGGGTTTGTGAGATTTTGGTCTGGACCATGTTCTTTTGACATTTCATATTTCTGTGTGGTGCCCACTAGTGCCCAGAAGCTTCAGTCTCTGGAGCTGCTTAGCCCCTAGAGTGAGGTTGGGGGTCGTAGGGGAGCAGAGCTGGTGCCTTGGGGGAGGAAAGTTCTGTTTCCTGATTCCCGTCTGCAGTTCCTGTCTCCAGTCAGAGCCAGTGGGCCGATCACACAGGTGTAAGCCTCTGTGCTTTGCGTCTCTAGTTGTTGTAGGTGTGGCCTCCCTCTGGCTGGCCTGACGCCAGCACAGTGACTGCAGGTTTGCGAACCCGTGCTGGCAGGCTAGGAGGAAGGCGCAGCAGGTTGCATGTCACAGTGGGGGTTCTTGGAGCTGAGTAGCCAGCCAAGGGGATGGGGCGCCTGAAGCTCCTCAAAGTTCCCAACCCGCTGGACAGAGTGCACCCAGACAACCTTGTCCAGCTTTCCTCTCCCCTGCGCAGCAAGCTCTGTGGAAACCCTGCCTCTTCAGCAGCCCTCTCGCTGCTAGGAAGCCTCTCAGACCGCCTGCCTTTCCTCTGACACAGAGCGGCTGGGTGTCGATCCTCGTCCTCCACAAATGGCAGGAATCTCAGACTCTCAAGCACTCCACCTGTCTGAGCTCCCCAACGTCCAGAGCACCACACAGTGTAGGTTTCCGGTCCCAAAGCAGACCTCCAGGGCTGGGTGCCCAGCAGTCCCAGGCTTCCACCCCCTCCCCGCTCCGTTTCTCTTCCTCCCGTTGGTGAGCTGGGCTGGGGGAAGGGCTCGGGTCCTGTTGGATCAAGGCTTTCATACGTTACCCCATTTTGTGAGGTCTTTGTTTGTGAGGTCTGTATGCAGTCTGATGCAGCCTTCTTTCCTGTTGCTGTTTTAGGGCTAGTTGTACAAACTATATTTTCACAGTATATGTGGTTTTGGGAGGAATTCTCTGTTTCACCTCTCATGCCACCATCTTGAATCCTAGGAGGAAAGGTTTTTCAAAGGCTGTTAATTTTTATGTATTGTGTTTAGACACTACTGAGCTCAGATTCTAATATTTTTTATTTGATTGTGTTGGATTTTCTAGGTACATAGTGATTTCATTTATGGTTGATCATTTTGTCTCTTCTAATATTTATATTACCTTTTTTGTATTTAGCAATTACTAGCTCCTTCAGAACTATTAAATAACACTATTATAGCTAGCAGCCTTTTCCTGTTGCAGTTCACAGGAATGCCTCTAGTGTTTTATCATTATTCATAACTTGTCTTTAGCCTTTGTTTGTCTTTTTTGACATTGGCATTTTTGAAGAATACAGTCCTTTAAAAAGAAAAATGAGGGCCTTTATTTGGCTTGCCTGATGTTTCTTCCTGATTAGGTTTGACTTATGTGTTATTCTTGGCCTGAATACTACATGAAAGGTGTTTTTCCTTGCGAAATGCATGATCACATTAGAAAAATTTCTTCTTAGTCCTAGTTTACTAGGAAGTCTTAATTAAGAATGGTATTGGGTACACATTGTTAGAGCCTGGAGTTGAGGCCACTGACTGGCCGATGAGCTCACAAGTCTTGGTAGTGTGCTACATGAGGTGCAAGGGTCTTTGGCCCAATGAGTGGAGTTTGATAGTAATCCTCACTACAAGTTAAAAAAAAAAAAGGATGTTGGACTTGATCAGTGCCTTTCAGCTTCTATCCTGATGATGATTTAGTTCTGTTCTATTAATTTACTAACATAATGAATATGTTAACAAATTTCATAATGTTACTATGCTTGCATTCTTAGAATAAACATTCCAAACCATGTGTTCATGGTATATACTTTCTAAAATTTAATGTTTGACTAGATTTTTTATTTTTTTATTTTGAGTTTTGCATTTATGTTCATAAAATTTTTTCTGTGATTTTGCATGTGAAAGAGAGTTTGTGTATGAGCTTTTATCTTTGTTAGATTTGATATCAGGGTTATTTAGCTTCATAGGATAAACTGTAAAGTTTTTTGACATCCCCCCACTACTTTGGCAGTTTAAATAATGCTGAAATTACTTATCTCTACAACCATCTTGGTATGGTGCATTTTGGGGGGAGCGTGTGGCTCCTTGGCAGCATTTTCTGGTTTCTTCTCTGGTTAAAGATGTATTTAGGTTTAGGTTGTGACCTGTCCTGCTCTCCATTGCTTTTGGGATAAAGATACAGGCTGTGCATTTGTGATCTTGGACTCTTTATCCTGCCCACGTATTGTCACCATTCATCCATTTATCCAGTTACTCAAGCTAGAAAACTCTGAGTCTTCTAGATATTTCCTTCTTATGCCCATAAAGTCTTACCAGTTCTGTTCTTAACTTGCATTTGAATCTGTCTCCTTTTTTCCATCCCTGCTGCTGCCTGGACTCTTCCAGTTGTCCATTCTCTCCTTCCAAATCAGCTTCTGAACTGCAGCTGCAATGATCATGGTAAAATGCTAATCGGATCATGTTAGGCCCCTGCTCAGAATTTATTGGTAGTTCCAGGGCAAAGCCTTCCCGCAGTGCTTCTGATTAGGGGACAAGACTCCTCTTGCCCGTCCCTATTTTCCAACTATTAGCTTCCGTCAGTCCTCAGCGGTCCAGCTACACCTCAGTACCCAGAATTTCTTTGCCCATGGTTGTCAGCATTTGCTCTCCAGAGTGTGCCCCTTGACCCTCTTCTCAGCTGGGCGCATTCCTCTTTGTCCTCGAGCATTTCTCACAAACCTTTTCCTGTGAAGCCCTCCCTGAGGGGAGTTCTTCAGCAGAATTGATCAATTCCTCTCCATGCAGCTGCCTTACCTTTGCTCCTTTGTGACTGTACTTATATTCTATTGAGACAGTTTTTTTACATGTCTCTTTTTCTATGATATACCATGAGATTTTTAAGGGCAGTGGCTGTGTCTTCAACTTTGCATGTAGTGTTAGGACAATGCTTGGCACCATAGATTCTCAGAATTTTGTTGAATGAGAACAGGTGTATTTTGAGGATTGTGAGAAAACTAATTTGATTGAAGCAGAAGATTCTTACAGGAGAAGGGAAGGCAGTAACCTAGGATGGGCCAATAGGTTATGAAGCAACTTGAATCATGGCTAAGGAGCTCAAACTTTGTCTTTAGTTAGCAAGAGGGGTAGAGGAAGGAGGCAAGAGGAGGGAAGGTCATTTATTATTGTCATGCTGCAGAGACTGATGAAAGTACTATCATGGTATTAAACTTATTTTTGCACTTTTTTTAGTGTGGATGATGGTGTTTATCAAATAAATAAAAATCGCCGCCAAAGTGAAGTAAATGACCTTACATTAATAATAGCGAATGCTTATTGAGTGCTTATTATCTGCCAGGCAGTGTTCTGAGAACTTCACATGGATTACCTCATTTAGTACTCAGGACGCTCTTAGAAGGTAGGTTTTATTATTGCCTCCTTTGAATGGTAAAACAGAGTTACAGAGACATTAAAGAACTTGCTTAAAGCCACAGCTTTTAAGTGATAGAACCAGGATTCAAACCTGGCATGTTGGCTGCAGAAGCCTCTTAACCGCACTCTTGCTGTCTTCCAATTAATCTTTTAGCCTATTGTAGTAACACTTGGCCTTCCAGAAGCTGGCATTTTAACCTTGAACTAAGAACCAGGGAGGCCATTTTCTGTATTAGGTGACATGAGCAAGTTATTATTTGGCTTGTTTTATAGTGGATGACCCATTTTGTGATTGCTTCAATGCTTTCATCTGTTGTTTCAAGTGGGCACTAAAGTAATTCTATTCTTCATTTGATTAGCATTTAAGGTGCTTTTTGAAAGTATTGAATATTTGAAATGAAGTTTTAAACATCAAACAGCTGGTTGTCTTAGAAAATGAGAAAAAAGAGTTTAGAGGAACCCCTTTTAAGTTTTCTAGCCCCTGTCCTTCAGGCCAGGTAAGGCTTATTTCTTGCAGCCCATTCTTCAGTGCTTGGTCCAGTCTTTGTTAATTGACTCCAAGCAAGAGCTCCACTACCCCCGAAGGAAGGCACTTTTCTAATTGCTGATCTGTCGGGGAGTTTTTCTTTGTAATTAGATATGGATATTAAAATGTGCTTTATTCTGAGTGTCTTTTAAGGTCACACTACCTTGTGAAGTATTACAAACTACATGTGTATGGGTTTGCCAAGACTGCAGTTGCTGTGGAAATCATAACTTTGGATTTCTTCACATCTGGATTACAGAAATGTGCACAAAGGCTCTGTATGGATATAGGTTTTATATTTTATGTGCATTTAGAGATAGCAAGACCTTAGTGATGCAGCTTCCCCATAAATGACAAGTTGAACACTCGCACCCAGAAGTTTAAAAATAATCCTAGAATTCTGAATTTTGCTGTGGAACCAGTGTCCCACACTGTGCTCCTCTGCTCACAAGGCTTGCGTCAACACTGGGAAATGAGCTCTGGAGTAGCATTGGAGGCCCAGCTTATTTCCCTGGGGCCCGAAGACCTCAGGTTTGTTTTGTCTCCCCAAGAAGTAGGGATTCCAAAGCTGCTGTTTAAGTTTTCTTTTTGAAGAGCAAAGAGAAGAGCTGCTTCAGGTCTGTCTAGTTGCATCTCAGTATTTTTGGGATTATTTTGGTTTTTGTTTTTCTTAGATTGTCCTAGTTCTCTGCTGTCTACCTGAAGTTGTTAACTGTTAAAATTCACAGTGATGCCCTTAATGGGTGGTAGAGGTTTTTATCTGGAAAATGGAGAATTTTGAAAAGTCACAAACTCTGGCGTCACCATCTTTCAACTCACTGATGTTGGAGGGAGTGAATGTGAACCTGACTTCTCTCCAGAAAGGAGGGCTGGCATCAGTTTGTCTTTGTTAGGGTCTCTTGCATGTCCCCCAGTACAGGGTGCCCAGCTAATAGAGCAGATCCAAAATTGGCAGGGTGGCTTAAGGGTCCTTGAAGGCTCCCCATCTTTCTAACTGTGGTTTGGATTTGGTTTTAGCCTTTTACTATTTAAAATTTTGCGTTCTGAATTCCTCTAGTGTCTTACATTATTCTCTGACTTTGAGCAGACAGTACAACTGCTTGTGACTTTTCATGTCTTCCTTTGGGAGTGTTCTGCAAGACACAACAGGGACCTTGTGTTGTAGGCAGGAAAATGGTCTTTAGTCAGGCCTTACCTTGCTTGGGGCTGTATGAGTCTGTAGGTAGTAAATTCCAAATGTTTGTGGCTACAGCCCTGAGAGTAGGCATTGGTACAGCAATACTTTCCCAAGAAGAAAGTAATGATGTAACTGATAAGAGTTTTTTTTTTCTTTTGAAAATTATCATTGCTGTACAATCTTACGGAAGGTTTCACAGGGACAACATTATGGTTTCAGCATTCACCCATGTTATTATTATTAAGTCCTCACCCCCACCCCATTGCAACCACTGTCTGTCAGCATAGTAAGATGCTATGGAGTCATTACTTGTCTTCTCTGTGCTGTACTGCCTTCCCTGTGACATACCTATGTTGTGATTACTAATGATAGTGCCCCTTAATCCCCTTCTCCTTCCCTCCCCACCCACGTTCCCTAACCCATTCCCTTTGGTAACTGCTAGACACTTCTTGGAGTCTGTGAGTCTGCTGCTGTTTTGTTCCTTCAGTTTTGCTTTGCTGTTATACTCCACAAATGAGTGAAATCATTTGGTATTTGTCTTTCTCCTCCTGGCTTATTTCACTGAGCCTAATACTTTCTAGATCCATCCTTGTTGCTGCAAATGGGAGGGTTTCTTTTCTTTTTATGGCTGAATAATATTCCACTGTGTATGTGCACCGTATCTTCTTTATCCATTCATCTATTGATGGCCACTTAATCTACATCTTGGCTATTGTAAATAATGCTATGATAAACATAGGGGGTGCATGTGTCTTTTTGAATCAGGGATCTTGTTTTCTATGGATAAATTCCTATAAATATAATTACTGGGTCAAATGGTATTTCTATTTTAAGTTTTTTGAGAAACTGCCGTATTTCTTTCTACTATGGTTGAACTAATTTACATTCCCACCAAAAATGTAGGAGGGTTACCCTTTCTCCACACCCTTGCCAGCATTTGTTGTTTCTTGTCTGTTGGATGGATGTTGGCCATCCTAACTGGTATGAGGTGGTATCTCATTGTAGTTTTAATTTGCATTTTCCTGATGATTAGCAATGTGGTACATCTTTTTTTAAATTATTTTTTATTTTGTTATCATTAATCTACAATTACATGAAGAACCTTATGTTTACTAGGCTCCCCCCTTCACCAAGTCCTCCTGCCACACCCCATTACAGTCACTGTCCATCAGCGTAGTAAGATGCTATAGAATCATACTTGTCTTCTCTGTGTTGCACAGCCCTCCCCATGACCCCCCCTCATTATACATGCTAATTGTAAGGCCCCCCTTCCATTTTCCCCATCCTTATCCCTCCCTTCCCACCCATAGTCCCCAGTCCCTTTCCCTTTGGTAACTGTTAGTTTATTCTTGGGTTCTGTGATTCTGCTGCTGTTTTGTTCCTTCAGTTTTTCTTTGTTCTTATACTCCACATATGAGTGAAATCATTTGGTAGTTGTCTCTCTCCGCCTGGCTTATTTCACTGAGCATAATACCCTCCAGCTCTGTCCATATTGTTGCAAATGGTAGGATTTATTTTCCTCTTATGGCTGAATAATATTCCATTGTGTATATGTACCACATCTTCTTTATTTATTCATCTACTGATGGACACTTAGGTTGCTTCCATTTCTTGGCTATTGTACATAGTGCTGCATTAAACATAGGGGTGCATCTGTCTTTTTCAAACTGGGCTGCTGCATTCTTAGGGTAAATTCCTAGAAGTGGAATTCCTGGGTCAAATGGTATGTCTATTTTGAGCTTTTTGAGGAACCTCCATACTGTTTTCCACAATGGTTGAACTAATTTACATTCCCACCAGCAGTGTAGGAGGGTTCCCCTTTCTCCACAACCTCGCCAACATTTGTTGTTGTTTGTCTTTTGGATGGTGTCAATCCTTACTGGTGTGAGGTGATATCTCATTGCGGTTTTAATTTGCATTTCTCTGATGATTAGCGATGTGGAGCATCTTTTCATGTGTCTGTTGGCCATCTGAATTTCTTCTTTGGAGAACTGTCTGTTCAGCTCCTCTGCCCATTTTTTAATTGGATTATTTACTTTTTGTTTGTTGAGGTGCGTGAGCTCTTTATATATTTTGGATGTCAACCCTTTATCGGATCTGTCATTTACGAATATATTCTCCCATACTGTAGGGTACCTCTTTGTTCTATTGATGGTGTCCTTTGCTGTACAGAAGCTTTTCAGCTTGATATAGTCCCACTTGTTCATTTTTGCTTTTGTTTCCCTTGCCTGGGGAGATATGTTCATGAAGAAGTCACTCATGTTTATGTCCAAGAGATTTTTGCCTATGTTTTTTTCTAAGAGTTTTATGGCTTCATGACTTACATTCAGGTCTTTGATCCATTTCGAATTTACTTTTGTGTATGGGGTTCGACAGTGATCCAGTTTCATTCTTTTACATGTAGCTGTCCAGTTTTGCCAGCACCATCTGTTGAAGAGACTGTCATTTCCCCGTTGTATGTCCATGGCTCCTTTATCAAATATTAATTGACCATATATATGTTTGGGTTAATGTCTGGAGTCTCTATTCTGTTCCACTGGTCTGTGAGTCTGTTCTTGTGCCAGTACCAAATTGTCTTGATTACTGTGGCTTTGTAGTAGAGCTTGAAATTGGGGAGTGAGGTCTCCCCCACTTTATTCTTCCTTCTCAGGATTGCTTTGGCTATTCAGGGTCTTTGGTGTTTCCATATGAATTTTTGAACTATTTGTTCCAGTTCATTGAAGAATGTTGTTGGTAATTTGATAGGGTTTGCATCAAATCTGTATATTACTTTTGGCAGGATGGCCATTTTGACAATATTAATTCTTCGTAGCCAAGAACATGGGATGAGTTTCTATTTGTTAGTGTCCTCTTTAATTTCTGTTAAGAGTGTCTTATGGTTTTCAGGGTATAGGTCTTTCACTTCCTTGGTTAGATTTATTCCTAGGTATTTTATTCTTTTTGATGCAATTGTGAATGGAATTGTTTTCCTGATTTCTCTTTCTATTGGCTCATTGTTAGTGTATAGGAAAGCCACAGATTTCTGTGTGTTAATTTTGTATCCTGCAACTTTGCTGTATTCTGATACCAGTTCTAGTAGTTTTGGAGTGGAGTCTTTAGGGTTTTTTATGTACAATATCATGTCATCTGCAAATAGTGACAGTTTAACTTCTTCTTTACCAATTTGGATTGGTTGTATTTCTTTGTTTTGTCTAATTGCTGTGGCTAGGACCTCCAGTACTATGTTAAATAACAGTGGGGAGAGTGGGCATCCCTGTCTTGTTCCCGATCTCAGAGGAAAAGCTTTCAGCTTCTCGCTGTTCAGTATGATGTTGGCTGTGGGCTTATCATATATGGCCTTTATTATGTTGAGGTACTTGCCCTCTATACCCATTTTGTTGAGAGTTTTTATCATGAATGGGTGTTGAATTTTGTTGAATACTTTTTCAGCATCTATGGAGATGATCATGTGGTTTTTGTCCTTCTTTTTGTTGATGTGGTGGATGATGTTGATGGATTTTCGAATGTTGTACCGTCCTTGCATGCCTCGGATGAATCCCTCTTGGTCATGGTATATGATCCTTTTGATGTATTTTTGAATTCGGTTTGCTAATATTTTGTTGAGTATTTTTGCATCTATGTTCATTTGGGATATTGGTCTGTAGTTTTCTTTTTTGGTGGGGTCTTTGCCTGGTTTTGGTATTAGAGTGATGCTGGCTTCATGGAATAAGTTTGGGAGTATTCCCTCCTCTTTTATTTTTTGGAAAACTTTAAGGAGAATGGGTATTATGTCTTCTGTGTATGTCTGATAAAATTCCGAGGTAGATCCATCTGGCCCGGGGGTTTTGTTCCTAGATAGTTTTTTGATTACCACTTCAATTGCTTTGCTGGTAATTGGTTTGTTTAGATTTTCTGTTTCTTCCTTGGTCAGTCTTGGAAGGTTGTATTTTTCTAGGAAGTTGTCCATTTCTTCTAGGTTTTCCAGCTTCTTAGCATATAGGTTTTCATAGTATTCTCTGATAATTCTTTGTATTTCTGTGGGGTCCGTCGTGATTTTTCTTTCTTGTGTCTGATTCTGTTGATGTTTGTTGATTCTCTTTTTCTCTTAATAAGTCTGGCTAGAGGCTTATGTATTTTGTTTATTTTCTCAAAGAACCAGCTCTTGGTTTCATTGATTTTTTTTCTATTGTTTTATTCTTCTCAATTTTATTTATTTCTTCTCTGATCTCTGTTATACCCTTCCTTCTGCTGACTTTAGGCTTCATTTGTTCTTCTTTTTCCAATTTCTATAATTGTGACATTAGGCCATTCATTTGGGATTGTTCTTCCTTCTTTAAATATGCCTGGATTGCTATATACTTCCTCTTAAGACTGCTTTCACTGCATCCTGCAGAAGTTGGGGCTTTGTGTTATTGTTGTCTTTTGTTTCCATATATTGCTTGATTTCTATTTTAATTTGGTCATTGATCCATTGATTATTTAGTAGCATGTTGTTAAGCCTCCATGTGTTTGTGGGCCTTTTTGCTTTCTTTGTGCAATTTAGTTCTAGTTTTATACCTTTATTGTCTGAGAAGCTGGTTGGAACAATTTCAATCTTTTTGAATTTATTGAGGCTCTTTTTGTGGCCTATTATGTGATCTATCTATTCTGGAAAACCTTCCATGTACACTTGAGAAGAATGTGTGTCCTGCTGTTTTTAAGTGGAGTGTTCTGTAGATGTCTGTTAGGTCCATCTGTTCTAATGTGCTGTTCAGTGCCTCTGTCTCCTTATTTTCTGTCTGGTTGATCTGTCTTTTGGTGTGAGTGGTGTGTTGAGGTCTCCTAAGATGAGTGCATTGTATTCTATTTTCCCCTTTAGTTCTGTTAGTATTTTTTGACATATTTAAGTGCTCCTATATTAGGTGCATCAATATTTATAATGACTATATCCTCCTGTTGGACTGAACCCTTTATCATTATGTAATGTCCTTTGTCTCTGGTTATTTTCATTGTTTTGAAATCTATTTTGTTTGATAAAAGTACTGCTACTCTTGCTTTTTTCTCCCTATTATTTGCATGAAATATCTTTTTCTATCCCTTCACTTTTAGTCTATGTATGTCTTTGGGTTTGAAGGAGTCTCTTGTAGGCAGCATATAGATGGGTTTTGTTTTTTTTTCCTTTCTGCAACTTTATGTCTTCTGATTGGTGCATTCAGTCCATTTACATTTAGGGTGATTATCGGTAGATATGTACTTATTGCCATTGTAGGCTGTAGATTTGTGGTTACCAAGGGTTCAAGGATAACTTCTTATTATCTGACAGTCTACCTTACATCGCATATTACACTATTTCAAACACAATCTAGAGGTTCTTTTTTTTCCCCTTGTCCTCCTTTTCTTCTTCCTGTTTCAGTCTTTATGTATTAGGTGTCATATTCTGTACTCTTGATGTATCCCTTGACTAACATTGTGAGTAGTTGATTTAGTTTTACATTTGCTTATGAATTAATTGGTCTACTTCCTTTACTGTGGTTTTATTTTCTCTGTGACAGCTATTTAGCCTTAGGAGTGTTTCCATGTAGAGCAGTCCCTTTAAGGTACACTGTAGAGATGGTTTGTGGGTGGTGAATTCCCTCAGCTTTTGCTTATCTGGAAATTGTCTAATCCCTGCTTTGAATTTAAATGATAATCTTGCCAGGTAGCATATTCTTGGTTGGAGGTCCTTCTGTTTTATTGCATTAAATATATCATGCCACTCCCTCTGGCCTGTAAATTATCTCTGTTTTTGCTGAGAAGTCTGATGATAGCCTGATTGGGTTTTCTTTATAAATGATCTTTTTTCTCTCTGGCTGCTTTCTATACTCTCCTTGATCTTGGTCATTTTAATTATTATATATCTTGGTTTTGTCTTCCAAGGGTTCCTTGTTGTGAGATCTCTGCACTTCCATGATCTGAGTGACTATTTCCTTCCCCAGATTGGGGAAGTTTTCAGCATTTATTTCCTCAAAGAGATTTTCTATCCCCTTTTCTCTCTCTTTTTCTTCTGGTACTCCTATTATGTGAATATTGTTGCCTTTGGATTGGTTGTACAGCTCTCTTATTATTCTTTCTTTCCTAGAGATCCTTTTTTTCTCTGTGCCTCAGGTTCTTTGTTTTCCTGTTCTCTACTTTCTATTTCATTTGCCCTCTCCTCTACCTAATCTAATCTAATTTTAAATCTGTCCACTGTATGTTTCATTTCAGATACTGTATTTTTCAGTTTCTCTCTCTTTCTGAAGTCTTCCCTGAGATCTTGAATATTTTCTGTATCTCTGTGAGCATGTTTTTGAATTTTATTTTGAAATATTTATCAAGATCAATGATTTCAGTTTCATTAAGCCCTCATTCTGGTGTTTTTTTCTTGTAATTTTGTTTGGATCAAATTCCTTTGCCATTTCATTTTTTTAGTGTTTCCTATGGAGTAATAACTGTGTAGTATCCAGAAGCTCTTCTCTCTGGAGCTGCCATGCACCTGCAGCAATGTTGAGGGTTGCAGGCAAGTGGATCCAGCTCCTGCTGGGAAGAAAGAGCTCGGCTGGGAGGGTTTCCTGCCTTCCCAGCTGTAACGCCTGTCTCCCTGTCCAGTGGGCTGTGTGCAGGGAGGAGCCTCTGTGCTACGCCCCTGTAGCTGCCATAGGTGGGGGCCACCCTCCGTCTGATCTGGCGCAATGGTGGGGGCTGTAGGTATGTGGGACCAGTGCCTGCTGGGAGGAAGGAGCAGCAGTCTGCTTGTTGCAATGGGTTCCCTTGGGGCTGCCTTGCCAACCAGGTGGTTGGAGCATGTGAAACTCCTAAGAGTTCCCAACCTGCTGGACTGAGCTTGCCAGGATGGTTTTGTCCATCTGACCTTTCTCCTCAGCAGTGAGCTCTGTGTAATCTTTGCCCCTTTAGCACCCCTCTCGCTGCTGGGGAGTCTTTCAAACTGCACTCCTTTCTTTTGTCCTGGGGGGCTGGTTGTGCATACCTGTTCTCCACAAGTGGCTGGAATCTCAGTCGCTCCAAATGTTCTTCCTGCCTTAGCTTTCCAACCCCACTAATCTCCAGAGACCATGTAATGTGGGTTCGTGCTCCCGGAGCAGATCTCTAGAGCAGGTTCACCAGTCCTGGGCTCCTACTTCTTCCCTGTTTTATTTCTCTTCCTCCCACCTGTGGGCTGGGGTTGGGGAAGGCTTGGGTCCCAGCAGGTCACAGCTTTGCTACTTTACCCCTTTCTGTGAGGACATCTCTTTTTCCTCAGATGTAGGCAGTCTGCTCTTCAGTCTTCAGGTCACCTTTTCAGGATTAGTTGTATTTGCTGTATTTTCGTGTTTTATGTGATTTTGGGAGGGGGTTTCTGCCTCACTTCTCATGCTGCCATCTTTTTTTCTGAGCCCCAACTGATAGAGTTTTTAAAAGAAGTAAAGAACAGTACAGAAGCCAGTTTGATATTACTTTCTTATGTAAAATAAAAAAATTAGTTTTCATGAAAACTGACATTTTATTGGAAATAATATGAGTCTTGGGAAAACTACTTTCAACTCTTGTATATTTTAGCCATTTTGTTCAGTTGATTATAGATTCTGAAAACTACATATTTTTCCAAATTGCCATGGTAAAATCAGCTGTGTGGATAAGCTCTGCAGCTCTTTTTCCTTTGCTTTACTAATTTTGAGATTAGTATATGTGAGTAGATGATGGCTTTTATTACCATTTAAATTATGCATATAGATGGTGGATGAGTTGTTTTTCAGCTCTGTTGTTAAATAGCTGCTTCTGTATCACAGCATGAAATTTGGATTATACCTGCATTATAACCTTGCTCCATAAAATTTATTCTTTATATAAGTAAAGGAAGTAAAGGCTTTAAGCAATAATAGTAGTTTTCACCGAGTTGTTTGCTGAACATAATATTTTGCCATTTATGACCTGTAATTTAGACTTCTTAAAAGGGAATTTAAAAGTCTTCCCACATGCTTCAGTGTAATTTAGTGTGTGTGTGTAAAGGGGAGATGAAGTTGTGTGTGTGTGTAGATGAAATAACATTCCCTGTTAATTGTAATTGCTGAATTTACATGATGAGCATACATCATTCTTTCTACTTTGTATAGTGTTTTTAAATTTCAAAATAAAGAGATGAAATGTCTCCCCAAAAAGTAATGAAGAAAAGTGATAAGAAGCCAGACAGACTTTAATAGCATGGACTAGGAGTTAATGAAAATATGTGTCATGTTTTCTAGTACCTTCTAGGGTGGCTAGTTCATTGCCATTGAAGGACTGCCCTGAATTATCTCAGGAGAGAGAATATTATTTTAACCTGTTATTGCTCACATTTACTGATCAAGGCAGAGATATTCCAATATCATCACTCACATATTATGAAAATAAAACCCTTCATATTTTTGAGATACTTCCTTTTGGTATTTGGAGCTGAGCATGAATTCTGACACAAATGGGTACCCTTCCTATGTTCTTTAGGTTCTGATTTCCATTTAAAAAAATGAAGTTTTTATTACCTATCCTTTTAGATTTTACAAATTTTTCTGTGCCTTCCCTCACTAGATGAAGAGAGAGTTCTTGTTTCTGCAGGTACTTGTTTTTGACCTGAGTCTTTTGCTACTTTGTCCAGAATTTGTCTCTAAAGTCTGTACATTTTTCCCAAAAAGAGAAGATAGAATACATCTCTGGGGATTGAAAATACCAACTGGTATGAAAGTCTTTAAAGCATAAGTAGTAATCTTGTTCATTTCAATATAGTAATTCTGTAGATGACTTTAATCATAGTAATAAAAAATGGGAGCGAAACATGAGCTTGAATTTATAATATAATCCTATGCAAAGCACACGTGAGAACTGAAGCTGTTGTTGAAAAATGAAGCAGTTTCCACCTCATAAAATTCTGGGGCCTTGTTTGGTAGCAAAGCTTACATTTGAGAAGACCCTGGGTGATTTCAATTTTGGTTTTGTATGCTGCCTCATTGTGGATCTTACATTTGTTGTGTTATTTATGACCAGAACTCTGGTACTTCAATGACATTAAGAAGATTCTGTCTTTTTTAGGCAGGGAGATGATACTTAGATCCACTCTAGCTATATCCTTAATGTGCTTCCTGCCTTTACTGATGTACTACTGTGTGTTATCATGATATGCAAATATTAAACTTCATAATTCAGATAAATCTTATAATAGGTACCAAGAACCTAGAGTGTTATATGAGTTTATTAAAGAATTTCATAGGCAGTGGAATGGTAATTCAATTATCTTTAAAGGTTTTCTTAAACTTTGGAATATGAGGAAATATTTTAGTATTTTTATTTAACTATTATTAACTATAATTATTATCTTTTAAAATTAGAGTTGAGAAACATTACTTAGGCTTTTCATCCTTTTCATCAGTGTCAAGGTATATTTCCAAGCTCTGTCTTTTTAATTCCCATTGTGACATTAGGCCATAATAAATTATCATCATGTTATCAAGAATATTTATTCAATATCTACTTTGTAGGGCATTGTGTAAAAATAAGGCCTTGGAATCCCTTCTCTGTAATAAGACATAGTCCATGCTCCTCAATAATTTGCAGTTGTTGAGTAATGGCATCTCTCTTAATTACTTAATTCAGTAAACATTTCCTGGGTGCCTCCTATGTTGTAGCCCTGCTAGGCATTGGGGGTACAGTGGTTAACCAGACAGACAGGGTCCCACACTGGTGGAGCTTACATTCTAGGATCTTAAATACTTAACATGCTGAATCATGTAATCATTCAGCATTTTGAAAGGGAGGTATTTGTTTAGGTATGGTTAGGAAAAAGGCTGTTGGAGGGGATAGGACGTGAGCTGGAGAGGAAGTAAAATGATCATTTTCCAGGGTGTATTCTGTGGAACGTGCTGAATGATTTTGTGGTCAAATAAATGTGGAAAACATAGCATGCCATGGGATTGCAGAGAAGGGATTCCAAGGTCTAGAGATTTTAGGTGCAGTTCACAAAGGGGAGAAGATACGGAATTTGAACTGTTCTTTAATGGGTACAATTTCAAGAGTGAGGTTGGAGTGGAGGGTGAGTAAATTGTGTGAGCTTGAGGAGTACAGGGTGTGTTGGGGGCACTAGTCAAAAGGTACCCATTCCTCTCTTCCCTCCTTCCCTCACAGATGCTGTCATTTATCTTTGGCCCCACCTTCTCAGTTCTTCTTCCTATCAGTATTTTAACACACTCAAGTTTCCCATTTAATGAAAACAGTGGCCATAACTCTTACTATTTGATTTTCCCTCTGCCTTGTCACAGCCAAACTTCACAAAGGAGTCGAATGAACTCATTAGTTTCCCATCCTCTCTGCCCATTAATGCCTCAGCTTCTTTCCCTTTGCTTGTTATTCCCATTGCTTCACCAAGTCAGCTCTCACCAAGCTCCCTGTGACATTCGTTTCACTAAATTTGATGAGCACTTAACTCTTTATTTCACTTTTCTCAGCAGCACACTTTTTGTCCATGGCCTTCTTGGGAACTTGATGTCCTTGACCTCATACTCTCCCAAGTTTCCTCTTATATCTTCTGGGGAGGAGGCCATGCCTTCTCTGCCTTTGTAATTTTGATTTCCTTCTCCCTGACTGTTGAACTCCCTGACTGTCTCAATCCTAGGTTCCTTCTCTTTCCACTTCACACTCTTGGCTGATCTCATCTTTGTTCATGACTTCAATTACTATTTGATCTCTGTGATTCCCAATTTGAGCTTAGCACAGGTGTCAGAGCTTCTGGCTTGTATATCCAGCTGCCTGTTTGATATTAAATGTTAGTGTTACCAAGTCATCTCCTTCAGCGTGTCCAATACTAGGCTGATGGTCTGTAACCCTCTACCCCAGTCCAAAAACCCTTGTCCCAGCGAATGTAACCATCATCCAACCAATTGTATAAACCAGAAAACATGAAGTTATCCTTGATCATCCTCTTTCCCTCCCTCTTCATGTCCAGTCCATCACCACGTTTTGTTGATTTGGCTTTTTAAATATTTCTTGATTAGAATTTGTTAATCTCAGTACCATCATTTTTATGTGGACTTGGTCAAATGCCCTCCTAATGGGTTGGGGGGCATTCTTGTTCATTCTTGTCCCCCTATCTCCAGCTCATATTCTACACTGAAGCTAGAGGGACTTTATCAGAATATAAATCTGATCATGTCATCCTCCTGACTGTAACACTTTTGTACCTCCCATTTTTTGTTTTTTAAAAAAACCCAAATTCTTAACATACCCTGCAAGTTCCAGCATGGTGTGGCCTCTGCTTCCCCTCCAGCTTAATCTTTCACCTTTGTAGCCACATTGCTTGTATGTGTTGTATACCCCCCACTCCAGGGTGTAAATTTGTGTTATTTGAGTCATATCTTTCTTCCACCCTAGACTATAAGCTTCATGAGAAGAAGGGCTGTTTCTTTTTTTTCTTTCTTTGCAGTGTATTCCCCAGGGCCAAGCATAGTACCTGGTTAAATATAGGAGCTCAATGCATTTTTGTTAAATGAATGAATAAATGAACAACTGAATGTTTCAGTCAAAATCATAAGACATGAAAGGATATGTGAAGTGACAGAAAAGTAGCAAGTAATGTTAGCAGATACTGAAGGACCTCCTGAAGTAATGGTGTGAGTTTTAAGTAGGGCAGTGACATGATCAGAACCACATATTAGGAAGGGTAAAACTACCTGGGAGATTCAGGGCTGGATGTGAAGGAAGAAGGGCTTGCAGCAAAGTTAAGTGTTAGTTTAGGAGGGAGGCAATATGGACCAAAACTGGAACAATGACAGAGATACTGTCACATGTTGTAGAGTACACATAGGGTGAAAATGATGGCATCTATTTGACTGTGGCAGATAGGTTGAGGTGACGAATTTCAGTGGGTTTCATTATTTCATTCTCTTAAATTCAGCATTTCATCTTCTCTTGGGAAATGTAATTTTCACTGACATAATTGAGCTGTTATCTTGAGGCATTTTGCTAGGCTTTGGGATTGCAGAAGGGAATAAAATATTTCATAATCTTAGTTTCTTAATTACATTTTCTAGTATAATGGTTTTTGAACTTAGACTAAAACTATTTAAACCTAAATTCCACTAAGAGTTATACTTTACAAGTTAGAGGAGCATTTGAGACCTAGAGTTCAAGATGATATGGCATCAGTCTTGTTCTAATATGTGAGATGGTCTTTTTTTTTTTTGATTTTCAACAAAAGTGCAAAAGCAGTTTAATGAAGGGTAGCTTTTTCAACAAATGATATGGGAGCAACTGGACATCCATAGGTAAAAAAAAATGGACTTCAATCTAAACCCCACACACACTTTTACAAAAATTAACTCAGTGGATCATAGCTTTAAGTATGAAACATAAAACTGTAAAACTTTTTTTAGTGTTTTTTTTCTAAGTATCATTGATATACAATCTTATTATGATTGTTTCAAATACACAACACAGTGGTTCAACATTCACCCATATTATCAAGTCCTCACCCACTCCAGTGTGGTCACTGTCCGTCAGTGTAGTAGATGTTAGGGAGTCATTAACTGTATTCTCCATGCTGTACTACTGTCCCATGACCAACCTATATTGTGATTGCGAATTATTGTGCCACTTAATCCCCTTCTCCCTACCGCCCCTGCCCCCAAACCTCTCCCCTTTTGGTAACCACTAGTCCCTTCTGGGTGTCTGTGAGTCTACTGCTGTTGTGTTCCTTCAGGTGCTTTGTTGTTATACTCCACAAATGAGTGAAATCATTTGGTATTTGTCTTTCTCTGCCTGGCTTATTTCACTGAGCATAATACTCTCTAGATCCATCCATGTTGTTGCAAATGAGAGGGTTTCTTTTCTTTTTAAAGCTGAATAATATTCCATTGTGTATATGTACCACATCTTCTTTATCCATTCATCTATTGATGGACACTTAGGTTGCTTCCACATCTTGGCTATTGTATATAGTGCAGCAATAAACATAGGGGTATGTATGTCTTTTTGAATCAGGGATCTTGTTTTCTTTGGGTAAATTCCTAGGAGTAGAATTATTGGGTCCAGTGGTATTTCTATTTTAGTTTTTTTGAGGAACCTCCATACTGCTTTCCACAACAGTTACACCAACTTACATTCCTGAGATGGTTTTTTTTCTTTATCAGTAAGTCTTAATTGATGCCAGTAGTCCCAGAATTAGCTCTGAGGGTCTGAAACTCTTAAGTTTAATTTTATGGAGGTTTTCACTAAGATCCTAAAATGATAGGTTGTAGCTAAATGATGTCCAGCCAATATCTTTCATTAAAGTGAAATAATTATATATAAGTCCCTCTTACTTGGTCTCTTTACTGCTTAATGATAAAATGGAGAACTCAGATTCTAACTACTCTTTTTGGTCTTCTGAGAAGAGCTCTAATACTCAATGTGTTGAGGAGAATTTCTTAAATTGTCATGCTTTTAATGATGATGTCCTAGAAATGAAAAAAGCCCCAGTTTATCCATGTTTTTCTTTATGGATGCTTTTAATGTCATGTCTAAGATCCCTTCACCTAATCCTAGGTCAAAAAGTTTTCCTCATATGTTCTCTTCTAAAAGTTTTATAGTTTTTTTTTGTTAGATCTAGGATCCATTTGGAGCTAATTTTTGTATAAGATATGAAATTTGGGTCAAGGTTTATTTGTTTGTCTATTGATGTCCAATTACTGCAGCACCTTTTGTTGGAAAAGCTATCTTTCCTCCCTTGCATTGCGTTTGTACCTCTGTCAAAACTCATTTAGGCATATTTGTATGAGTCTCTTACTGGTTCTCTATGTTGTTCCATTGGTCTGTGTGTCTGTCCCTTTGAAAATACTGCACTGTCTAGATTTCTTGTGTAGCTTCAAATTGGGTAGTCTGCTTCCTTTAAATTTCTATTTCTTTTTTCCCCATTATTTTAGTTATTCTGGTTCCTTGGCATTTCCATATAAACTTTAAGATAACCTTGTCTGTATCTGCAAGGAATCTTGGGATTTGATCAGAATTTTATTGAATTTAAAGATCAGTTTGGGGAGAATTGGCATCTTTACTATGTCATAGTCTACTAGTGTCATTATCTTGCACTTCAGGTAAAATGTAGGACCTTACCACCATTTAGACACCTTTATCCTCTCTGTAATTAGTTGTCTTAAATATCTCCTTTGCATACATTTAGAACCACATCCATGTCATATCATACTTTTGCTTTTGACCATCTAATGTAATTTTAACAACTCAGGGAGGATAGTCTTACATTTACCTATAAAGTTGCCCACCATCATTAGTTTCTTTTTACTTCTGAAAGTTCTATTTAATTCTTTAAAAATTTGTATCTTACTAAGCTTCTTTTACTTGTTTTACTTTTTCTTTTATTTCTTTTACACATTACAGTTTTAAAATATTGTGTATTTGTCATTTTTATGACCTGAAATGATTTTGTACCACATTTTGCTGTTTTTTCCTGAATCTCAATCATGATGGCTCTCTTCCTCATGTATTGTGTAAGCATTTATTGGGAAAATGACTGAGGGACTATTCTGAAGGGTTAGTTCTGAGAGGATGTTTTTGTTGAGCTAGCACCTGGGGACACTACCAACCTGGGATCACTTTAAGTTAGTGTACCTGCTTAGAATTAGCATGATTACACTGCATGACAGAAAGGCCATGTTTATAAATTTTTAGGGGAAGCACGCCAGTACCCCCAGCTGGAGCCCAGGTAAAAATAAGACACATTCTTGGTGGTTTTTCTTCACCAGTAGGTGCATTTTTCTTCTAGCCTACCTTTTCACCAAGTTGGTTGCCCTTTAAAGGTTTTGATGTTTTCAGGGGCCTAATTTCTACTTCTTTTCATTTCATAGGGTCAAAAACTTATTTCCTGTTCCTCCTGCAGCTTTAACCACAAGCCACTGGCACTGACACCAGAACATGCACCCCAGGGTCTCAGTAGCCTCAGCTTCTATATATTCTGGTTTTGAGTTTTAGCTCCGGAGGATTTTCTTTTCTCTTTTAGAGCTCAAATGTGCTCTCAAAAAGTTGGTACTACTTTGTTCAGTAGTTGTAGTAATTTGGTATCAGAAGGTTTTCCAGATTAGATCATAGATTGTTGGGTTATGGACCCACCTCCTGATTCTTTCCAAACTGGTCACCTGAGGCAGATGTCGTGTGCTGTTTCTCAGGAGGAGCTGTAGATGTGACGCTTGTCCTTGAAAGGAAGGATTATGGGTATCTTTACCACTGCTGTCATGTCTGCCAAGGAAATAGGCTCAAGAAGAGGGGGAATGACAGGTGGCAAGGGCTTCAGCAAGGTCAAGTAAGAGCAGCACTAAAAATCGACAGTGGGATTTCACAATCGCCATCTTTGCCAGAGCAGTCTCCAGGGAATGGAGGGGGAAGAAGCCCGTTGTGTTTTTAATCTCTGGGAGGATGGTCCTAGACAATTCCCAGTTTTCTCAGAAATAATAACTTGTTTTTTATAAGTATGTGGCTGTTTATTTTATATTTTCTTCTTTTAATTCTCTCTGGGTTCCAACCGTGCCTTTGGTTGATTAGCTCTGTCATAGAAACTGGACTCAGCCATAGAGTGGAGAGCCTCCACTGTGTACCTGTCCTTGAAGCTTCCATTTACTTCTCCTCAAATGAAGTCAGCAAAAGACAGAACTGAGGAGGTAAGAGCTGAGCTGGGGTATTAAAGTGAAAGAAGGAAGGTATGAGTTATTGCTGGTTTAACATGAAGTTTCTGGTCTGTGGAGTTTCTAAAAATTATTATGAAATATTTCCAACTTAGAAAACTAGGAAGAGTAGTAGTTCATCAACCCCTATGTACCCATTTCACCAAAAGAATTTTTCAACATTTTGCCTCATTCATCCCTTTTTCTCTTTCCTTTGATGAAATATTTTAACAAAATCCCTGGCATCATTTATTGTACATATACATACATATACATATATGTTCTATGCGATATGAAAGTTGTCTCATGCACAGTCATAATACCATTATCATACCTGATAGAAAATTGCAGTTCTTTGGTATCATCTGTCATACTGAGAGTATTAGGAAGGCCTTTTTTTTAAAACTCCTTTGAACACATTGAGATTGTTTCCCCTCTGTTGTCTTTGCACTTGTCATGCCCTGTGCTAAGAAGGCTCTGCTCTTGAGACCTTCACACAGTGGGCTTCTCATCATTCAGATCTTAGGTCCAGTATTATCTCGTTAATAGAGGCTTTTCCTAATCACCAGAGCGAAAGCAGTGTCCTCTTTTCCCCACCCCGTTTGTCAGTCTCATCACTGTTTCATGCCTTGTTGAGCTGTCCTGTTTGCATGTTTGTCTTCTCTGACCCCTACATTGTGAGAACCAGGAACATAGGGACCTTGTTGGTCATGTTGCATTTATTGCTCTGTGGCCTAAAGAGGTCCTGGCATAGTAATGAAGCGTTGTTTAGAAATAAGTCAGCTATTAGAGTAATAAGATTCCAAAATCATCTTAATATTTTATAACCATTGTCTCTTCCTACAGCTGATTCCCATTCCAAAACTTTTCTTTCCTCAAGAGCTTTAACCAACAGCTGTGTTTACAAAAAGTGTTGGATTGTTGTCCCTTTCAGGGACATTTAATCTTTTAAATCCTCAAAATATTTTGTAAAATATAAGTGAATAAAGTCACTTTTGACCTGTTGAGAGGCCGTGTTGTTACTGACATAACTCTCATTTGAGATCACTTTATTTGAGCTTGCAGCTAATAAATCTGTTTTGGCCCATAGGAAACAGGATAGAATGATCTTGTAGCCAATGTAGTCTTTAACTGATTATTTGAATTTCTTTAATTTAGTACATGATTTGTATAGCATTTAATGGTTATATTGTCAGTTGTTGAGAATGTTCTTTAGCATGAGAAAAAATGTAATTCAAACAGATATGATTTTATAGTTAAAGACTTGGATTCTTTTTAAAAACCTAACATTTTGGACTACAGAAAAGATGCAAGAATGGTATAAAGAATTACTCTATACTCTTCACCAGATTCCTCAGTATTACATTTTACCATTTTTACATTAATATGCCTCCCCACTTGTCCTCTGTAACACAAAGCCATTTTATAACTATTGTGTCATGAGCAAAATAAAGAAATTAATATTGACTTAATGCCATTAGCTGATCTATAGATCTTACTCAGATAGCTTCAGATTTTCCAGTCATGTCCTTTATATGAAAAGAAAAACCTCGATCACAGGTAGTATTGAGTTTGTCATGTGTCTTTAGTCTGGAAGTTTTTCCTTTCATGAATTTATGTTTTTGAATTTTACAAGCCAGTTATTTTGTAGCAGGTCCCTCACTTTCAGTCTAACTAATATCTCACAAGTGACAGGTTTTTCTTAATGGATCTTATTGGGAGGTGTATGATGATTTGTTCCATTACAGTTTACTGTGATCACTTGGTTAAAGTGCTCTGCCAGATTTCCCCACTGTCAAGATATGCTTTTCCTCTGTGGATTTAATAAGTATCGTTGAGGATATTTTGAGACTGTTTAATGTTCTATTACTCCTCAAACTTCTACCCAGTAGTTTTAACATCCATTGATGAATCTGAATTAATTAGGATGATGATGATTGCTAATGGTAATTTTCTAATTCCATAATTTTTTCTACATTTATCACAATGTTGGGATTCTAATATAATCAAGAGTTTCCCCTTTTATTTATTTGTTTTTATCAGTTTGAACTCATGGATTCTTAGTTAATGGGTTATAAGCTGTTACCAATTAAAATTTTTGATATCTAAATTGTCATTTAGATAGGAGCCTTTTCAACTGACTCCTGTGGTCGACCATTTGACATGTTCCCATTATTTCGGGATGAATCCTTACTTTCTGGAACAACAAGATAGTCTAGGCTAGGGCTTGGCAAACTTCTGTAAGCATCCAGATAGTATTTTTGGATTTGCAGGCCATATAGTCTTTGTTGCAACTACTTAAGTCTACCCTCACAGTAGGAAAGCGGCCATAGACAATTCATAAATGAGTGAGCATGACTGTGTTCCAATAAAACTTTATTTACAAAGACAGGTGGATTTGGCCTGTGGACTCTAATTTGCCAACTCCACTTCTAGGCTCGTACTGTACTTTCCCTACTGCAGTCTCGGGATTGGCCATTTTTCTGAGGAGTCCTCGTTCCTCTTAGTGGTAAATGTTTTTTAGAAACTGAGATCGGGGCGCTAGATATGCTCATTGTTACTGGGATATTGTTGGTTCTAGGCCCTCTTAGAAGACAGAGCTAGATAATGTAAGAATGTATGCATATATACTGTATAAGATTTGTGTGTATGTGTACAGACACATCCATATTTCCATATTTATCTGTGTTATAAACCATTGAGTTATAGTGATATATCCAATTCCATTTCAATACCACAGGGTTTATTCTAGCCTTTTCACCATTTGTAATTTCTTTCTTCAACATTGATAGACCTGATTCCTATTATCCACAATATATTTGTTGAATCCTAAAATATACAGAAAGTAGATTTAGAATTGCTAACCCATACCTCTGAGAAGTAGTAATTTATTGATTAGAGTTAAATTTTTATTTACACTTCTTATTTGTCTTTAACTTAAGAGTTTAGTTGAGTACTGTGCCCAAAAGTTACTTGGATTAGTTCCCCCCATCCCTTTAGTATGTTGTGTTTCATTTTAAATATAGTATGGATCACTTATTTTTATTTGAATTGTATTTTAGGCTATTTCTCCATTCTTATTTTATGTGGTTTCCAAAGTCAGAACCTACAAAAAGGTATAAGCAGGGAAATGATACTCCACATTCATTTCTTTTACCCAGTTCTCACCTCCTTTTCATCCTGTTCCATCTACTCCTTGTAGGTAATCATTCTCACTAGTTCTAATTTACTCTTCTGTGAGTCTTTTTGTACAAATGAACAGTTGTGTGTAATACTTGTTTTTTTTTCTTGTTACATAAAAGGAAGCATACTGTAGACTCATACTTTACATATCCTGTAATTCACAAGCTCAGGAGTTGATCAACGTAGAGCACTTCTGTGTGGCAAAGTGAGTGGCCTCAGATGAATCAAGTTACTGGAGGCACAAGTAGGAGTTTCATCAGGTTATGGTCAAGTTGAACCAAGAACAAGAAGGAAGTAGATCAGGCTCACCTAGGCATTCTGCCTTGTGTTCAAAAGGAAATAAATATTTTGATAGTAGAGATCTGGTGATACCAATCTGTCTCTTGACACTGCTGTAATGTAGACTGTTGTCCTCTAATCTAGAGGTTGCCCTCTGTGCCTGATGCACAGTTGCCATCCTGGGACCTCCTTACTCTATCATAATCTGGGAAATTAACTTTGTACAGTTGATCCTTTAACAACATGGGTTGGATTGTGCAGGTCCATTTATTAATAGATTTTTTTTTTATATATTGGAAAACTTTTGGGGAGATTTGTGATAATTTGAAAAAAAAAACATTTTCTTTTCTCTAGCTATAACATACAAAATGTGTATCAACTGTTTATGTTATCAGTAAGGTTTCTGGTCAACAGTGGGCTATTAGTAAAGTTTTTGGGGACTCAAAAATTATATATGAATTTTGGACTGTGTGTGGGGTTAATGCCTCCTAAGTTCAAAGGTACTTCTTTTGTACTGTGTTTTCTCCTCATTGTATCCCATGTTATCCTCTTTCCTCTTTCCTCTGTCATTTTGGTGGAGTACATACTTCAGTAGCTTCTTGGAATTTTTTTAGATCTGCTTTTCTGAAAATGTCTTTATTCCACTATCATACGTGATTATGAATTCCAGGTTAGGAGTAATTGTCTTAAATTTTTTTTTTTTTACTACTTTACTGAGGTATAATGTATGCACATTAAATATTTCCAATGCTTAACATTTGTTCCTGGAGACCCAGTGTTTACTTTGGTATCATTTCCCTTCAGCCTGAAGAGCTTCCTTTGGTGTTTGTTGTAGTGGACTTTTGCTGATAATGGATCTTCCTGGTTCTCTGTTATCTGAAAAACATCTTTATTGTCTTCATTCTGTTAAATTCCACTGAAGAATACTGATGTTTTTTATTTCATTGACAATTAGCTTCAGACCCCAGTAGGTTCAGACTATAAGCCTTGTCTCCTGTAGGTACAAATTTCAGTTCAACTTTCTAGGCCTTTATGATGCTGTGCTGAGCTTGTTCTACACATCTACACTGTTAAGTACAGCCTGAGACTTGTACATGTTTATAAGAATGAGGGGAATTCCTTCTTTAGCTCTCTCCTCTTCTGGACTGCCACTAGCGGCCGGCAGTGCTTGCCCAGGCTCTATTCCCTGTCTCTGGACTGGCAGTCTGGGATTTCTCTTGAAGTTTTAGCTGCCTGTAGTGCACCACTCCTGTGAGTGTGGTCTGCCCTTGGGGCAAAGCTGCCTGCTCCCCCCACCAAAAGAAAAGAAATCCAACCCAAACCTTGAAACTCATTTTAGTGCCAGTCCTGTCTCCAAATTTCTATTCCTTCCGATAATCTCCCTCTTTTGTTTATTCTTCAGAATCTTCAGGTAGGTCTTTTTTTGTTTCTTTCCTTCAGAGTTTATAGTTGTTAATTCAGTTTATTTTCCAGGGGTTGATGCCAAGCGTGGGTGCTCCCAAATTACCATTTACATCAGGAATTCAGTTGGTGTGATATTGACAAACCCTTTAATAAGAGATGAAACCTGAAAGGTGGGTGTTTTAGTCGGGATTCTCTAGAGGAACAGAACCAATAGGATATAGACACAGGAAGATATTTATTATAAGGGTTAGTTCTTACACTTATGGAAGCTGAGAAGTCTCCTACAGTTTGCTGTCTGCAAACTGAAGACCCAAGAAAGCTGGTAGTATAATTCAGTCTGAATCTGAAGGTCTAAGAACCAGGAGAACCAATGATGTAGATTCCCATCTGGGTTTGAAGTTCCAAGAACCAGGAGTGCTGAAGGCAGGAGAAGATCATTGCTCCAGCTCAAGTTTTCAGGCTTGAAGCCAAATTCTTCCTTCTTTAGCCTTTTTGTTCCGTTCAGGCCCTCAACAGATTGGATGATGCCTACCTACCCACAGTGAGATGGGTAAAGTACTTTACTGCCAATTGAGTCCATCAATACAAATTTCATTTGGAAACACTCTCACAGGCACATTGTGAAATAATGGTTAGCCAGATACCTGGTACCCTGTGATCCAGTCAAGTTGACACATAAAATTAGCCATTATAGTAAGTTAGATTACAGAGTTGCAGTGAGAAACTCTGAAGGGTTTTGAAAAGTCACTTCGTGAAATGTTTTCTCTGTATTAGGTGAAACGTGTTAGGTGACTGAAGAAAAGAAATTAGTATTTGAAAGATCTGTTAACAAACTGTTTTCATCTTTAGGCTATACTATTGCAACAACCTGAATTCAGATAGTGCTTATCAAGTTGGAAAGGAAGGAGTCATTTAGGGTGCATTTTGAAAGTAGAACAGATAGAATTTGGTAATAGAGCATTATTAATGGAGAGGAGGAGATTGGATGACTACCGTTTGCTGCCTAGGGATGATAATGATGTCATTAATCTGGATGCAGTATGCAAGCGGAAAATCTAGTTTGAGGAGAATAATAACTTGAATTAGAAACATGTTGCATTAAAAGCACTTGCCAACATTATTCAGTAGGAAGTTGGAAAGTTAAAGAGGAGCTTCAGACAGCTGGGCTGGAGATGTAGATTTAAAATTCTTTAATAGAGAAGTGAGACAAGGCTTAAGGATAGAACCTTGCAAGTGGCAAAACTTAAAAGGTAAGTGAAAGAAGAGGAGTCAGCAAGGAAAATTGAGATTTGCTGAGAGAGTTGGAGGAACCAGGAGACTGGGGTGTGTTCTGAAGGTAAAGGAAGGAGAGTTTGTAGTCCCAGGGGCTGTTCAGTAGCATCCTGTTCTAGAGGTGGCAGGGAAAAAACATCTGAGAGTATGTCATTGTTTTATGGAATGAAGATTTTTCTCCCTAGGAGTACTGAAACACTTAGTTCATTGTAGAAATGAGGGCAAAAGTCTTATTCCAAGGGAAATTAAAGAATATGTCATAAAGGAAATAAAGGTTATCAGTCTAGACACATTTTATAACTATGGCAGGGATGGGAATGAGAGGAATGGAATGGTAGCTGGTAGCTTGAAGTGGACAGAAGGTGAATAGGGCCAGACCCTTAGATTGGCTGTATACTGTTGGGAAGGCAACTGTGTCTAGAGTAGCTAGATAAAAATGGATGAAAAACACTAAAGAACATTCAACAGGTTAGGTTGAAAACATGTAGGGAACATTTCTTCCTCTCATACAGGAAGGGAGGAGAGAATAGATGAAATTACAGAGGAAGTTTTGTCAGAAGAGTGATCCAAATAGGAGGGAGTTTGGAATTTAAGGAATTGATTGAGAAGGAGAGAGTTAAGAGTGGGGTTGACACTTCCACTTCCAGCTATGGTATAGAAACTAGTTGGAAACCAGTCTTACTTCTGACAACAGCTAGGATAGCAGGCTTACCCCTGCCTCCCTCAAATAATCTGATGAAGGTGTCTGAGAGGTAATAAGAGAGTGAATATCTAAGAGAAAATAAAGGCTTAGGGAGATGAGGCTAGTATTTGTGATTGTCTCCTGTGGATGCATACTGATTTTTGGAGGATCAGCTTAAAGACTAAGAAGCTGAACAACTGAGCAAAGCATTTGATATTCTCTTAGGGCTGGAGAGATAAGGATTGGGATTTTGACCCTGCTAACATGGGGAGTGTGTGGCCCTGATGAATCACTCTTATTTGGGATTGGGACCCTGAGGGGCTACAGCCTACAAGTAAGGGTAAACTGGATGTAGACAGGCTTTCACAGGAATTATAACTCTACTCTGAAACATTTAAATCCTTAAAAAAGATTGAGGTAATTTATTGTATTTGTCTCGGGTGCTTGGCAGAAGCAAATGTAAATCCTGTTTGAAAGATGATAACATTATACAGGGCCTGAAATTACTACTACAAAAATTTTGGAAAGAAAATGTCCAGCCCATATAATAATAAAAAAAGACTGGCACAGCATGATCAGCAACATGAACAAAATAAAACAGAAGCGACAGAAGATAACATTAGATTTACAGGGCCTCTGATATTGGAGTTTTTGGTAGCCAGCTTTAATATAGCTATGCTACCTTGTTCACAGAGATAAAAGACATGATTTGCCATTTTCAAGACAGAACTGGGAACCTTCAAATAACAAAATGGAAAATATAGACTTAATAGAAAACATAGTAACTGAAATTAGAAATTTAATGGATGAGTGTAACAGAAGATTAGCTAGAGTTGAAGAGAGAATTAGTGAAGTGGAAGAATTACTGAAGACATTGAGGGAAATAGGGATGTTGAGAAGGTCAGAAATGTGTGATTGGAGTCCTAGACAAAGAATTGAGAAAGATTAGGTAGAAGTGATATGGGAGGAGATTGGCTGAAGACTTTCCTTAACTGATGAAAGTTATCAAGGAGTAGGTTCAGTACAGCTTACTAACACCAAAAATGATAAAAAAGAAATCTACACCTTGTTACATTGTAGTAAACATATAGAAACCAAAGATGAAGAGAAAAATTTCAAAAACTGCTGGAGGTGGGGAGAGGGATTGGACTAACGCTGATTGCTCAACGGAACAGTGGAGGCCAGAAGACAATGGAGTGATCTTTAAATTACTGAGAGAAAAGAATTGACAATCCAGAATTCTAAAACCTGAGAAAATATTTTACAAGAATAAAGATGAAACACAAAATGTTTCAGAGTTGACAGTTTTTCAGCTGCACTAGCTACTCTTGAAAATGCTCAGAAGTCACATGTGGCTAGTGACTACCATACTGGACAGCATAGATATTAAAAATTGCCATTATTTCAAAAAGGATAACACTGTTATAGGTAGTAATAAATTCATTAGGATATTTTGAACAATATTCTGCCAAAAAAGGGAGACCCTCCAAAAAAGATGAAATTGACAAATTCCTTAAAAAAATGCCAATTACTATCCCATAGGAAATTTAAAAATCCAGATTATATGTCAAAAAGCTATTTATTTATTTAATTTATTTATTGTTGATGTCTTTGTTTTCCTTTGGTATTCAGGGGAAATACCATCTTCATAGAATGAGTTGGGAAATATTTTCTCTAATTTCTGGAAGGGTTTGTAAAGGATTGGTATTATTTTTTATTTCAGTGTTTTTCTTTCAGTGAATTCACCAGTGAAGCAATCTGGGTTTTTCTTTATTGGATGATTTAAAATTACTAATTCAGTTTCTTTACTTGTTACATGGCTGTTTCAATTTTATAATTCTTAAATCACCTTCAGTAATTTGTGTCTCTCTAGGAATTTGTCCATTTCATTGAAGTCTAGTTGACATAAAGTTGTTTGTTGTGTTCCCTTGTAATCCTTTTCATTTCTGTAAGGTTAGTAGAGATGTCCCCTCTTTCATTACTGTTCAGTGGTCACCCTGTGGAGGTGGAATGGACTCTTTTTCAATTAGTAGGATGTCTAAGCTAATTGCATTCAATATGCCAAGATAATTTGAGAGAAAAGTCATTAATCACCAAGAGACACCTGGGGAAAATAGGGTGGGTTTAAGTTTGTCTGCCCTGGCTTGAGTGAGTCAGGAGTGGGCTAGACCCTTAAAATTGCTAGGGGATTGGAGAGAAGTTTCCATGTGCAGACGGGGTTTGTGAAATTAGAATTTCTCACTTGGGCCAAAGGTAGGGACGCGTGGATTTTATTTTCTTTATTTTTTTATTAAGTTATCACTGATATACACTCTTATGAAGGTTTCACAAGATAAACAATGTGGTTACTACATTCACCCATATTATCAAGTCCCCCCCATACCCTATTGAAGTATTGTCCATCAGTGTAGTAAGATGCCACTGAGTCACTACTTCTCTGTGCTATGCTATCTTTCCCGTGACCTCCCCCACACCAGACACATGGATTTTCTTACCAACTTGTCCAGATGGGTTAAAAGGGAAAAGGGAGGTAAGGCTTAAAATAAGTCAGTGGTCAGTCATCACAAAATTGAGCCAAACTCTTTATTACAAGCCCTGAAATTGGATTTTTAAAAAATAATTTTTCTTCATTTTAATTCTTTTCTTCAGACTGGATAATCTTGATTGATCCTTTTTTTTCAGGTTTACTGATTCTTTCTTCTGCCAGCTCATGTCTGCTATTGAGTTCCTCTAATGAATTCTTCATTTCAGTTCTCCTAACTTTCAACTTGGAATTTCCATTTAAAAAAATTTCTATTTTTATTGGTATTTTCTATTTGATGAGTCATTAGCTTCATACTTTACTTTAAAAATGGTTTCTCTTAGTTCTTTGAACATATTTCTCATAGCTGCTTGAAGTCTCTGTTGCCTAACTCCAAAATCTAGGCTCCCCCAGAAACAATTTTTACTGAAACTGCTTAACACCTCCCCACCAGGTATGTTATACTTTTCTGTTCTTTGCATATCTTACAGTTTTTTTTGGAAACCTGGACATTTTTGGTAATATATTCTGCATTCTGATTCCTTTTTCCCAGGAGTTGATTGGTCTTTTTGTTCATTTAGTGACTTGCCTGCGTTAATTCTGTGAGTCTGTTTCTTCTGTAGTATGTGGCTACTGATGTCAGTTCTTCTTTTCCTGTTTTCATTTTTAAGCCTGACTTTCTAGCAGTTGCCCTTCGGTTGTTGTATCTTAGTGGTCAGCCTATGATTGCTCAGAGGTTGTGTTTAAACTCCTTGAAACAATGAGGGCGCCATCCTTTTTCAGTGGTTCTTATGACACCTGGGGAATGCATTCAAAACTGAGGTACTTACAAGTCTGCCCTCCCTTTTGCTTTCTGTATTTACAAAGCTCATTCATCCAAGGATGAGTAGCTTTCTAGGGCCCTCTCATTTCTCTTCTGCATGTTACTCCTCTTACTTACTACATGGAACTACCAGTCTTCACAGCTTGCCCCGCCCCAGTAGGACTTCCACACCAAGGAACTGAAAGTGGGTGTGGGATGGTGAGAATGCCAGGATTGGTGCACCTGGTGTGTGTGGGCTCATGGGGAAGACAGTGTAGCTCAGAGAAGACAAACAGGGACTCTGTGGCATCTTACTATGCTGATGGACAGTGACTGCAGTGGGGTATGGGGGGGGACTCGATAATAAGGGTGAATGTAGTAACCACATTGTTTTTCTTGTGAAACCTTCATAAGAGTGTATATCAATAATACCTTAATAAAAAAAACTATCATACATTTCTATTATTCTTACTGAAATTAAGTAGATTTTCTTTAATAAATACTTCTCAATTTGTTGCCAATACCCATATCCTTAAATAGGTGGTTCTTATAAATTTATCCAGTTTAATTGTTATTTTTGTTTTGGGGATTTGTTAAACACCTAATTCAACCATTCTGGGCATCCTTTCCCCTGCTTTTTCCTCTCTGTCTCCATCTATGTCTTGCTGTCTGTTTCTGTCTCTTACATTTTAAAACATTTACTATTTATTAAAGTTGGATTTTATTTCAGAACAAGTTATGAAGAAAAGGTCATTGGCAAAAGTCTTACCACTTCTTGGTGACTATTTTGTGTGTTTCCCAGTGATGTGTAGTGTGAATTATTTATTTCATTAATTTCAGTGAGATTTATTTTGAACCTATCCTCTTTTTTTTTTCTTTATTCTATCAATTTTGTCCTCTTTTACTTGTTTATACCATCTCTTGTTCTCCTTTGGCTCCATCTTAGCTTGTGAATGGGCTCAACCTTTTCTTTCTTTAACCTCTCTTTTGACTTTATCTCCTTGAGTTTCCTGCACTACCCAGGTTCATAAATTTCATCTGCTCTTGCTACTCATCAGCATTGAAGACTAGGGTAAGGCTAGTAAGATGCCCGAGGCACAAACATTTATGGAGACACTCACTCTCGGAATCCTGCAAGTGCAGGGTTGGTACTTGCATGGCTTTGCTTTTATGAATTTTGTATCTTAGGTGCCTGGCTTGCCTCACCCTAGTTTTGGCTCTGCTGCTCATATTTCTCATTAGAGCATATTCATTATAACCTGGCTTCTGTCCCAAATAGGCTTCATTTGTTCAAAATTTTGAGCACCTGCTCTGCACTATGCATTGTCCTAGGTTTGGGGAATACAAAGGGTCTCAAGACACTTCTTTCACTCTGAGGTTTTCTTCAGATTTAATCTTTCTTGGGTCTAGTGACTTTTCCCCATTCTTCCTCATTCCTGCTTTTTTGTACCATGGACATTATTGACCATACTGTTTGTTCATCCTCACCCCTGGGTGTGAGGATGTACAGCTATTTCCATGATGAAACACCTTTCTAGGAATCAGTGGGAAGTTGGGCAGTGTGTTATGGCCCTCATTATGGAAGCTGGTGAGGACCTGAAACTGACTTGTGCTTTCAGTGTGTTAGGGTAGGAGCGGCCAGGATCTCTACCAGGTTAATGGGCCTTCACAACCACATTACTGGGAAAGGAAGGCTGCTTGTTCATTCATTCTGCTTAGCATCTTATATGCTTGGAATCTTTACATCTCTTTCCAGTACCCAAAGGCAAGCTTTGACTCCCTGCCCAACTATGTGGTTTATTTTTTGCCAACTTTATTTCCTGGGTCCTGTGTTCTTTTCCAATTCTTTGCTGACTTGTTTTTAGTGTGGCTTCCTTGAATGACCTTGCTCTGCTTGGTGTTCTTACTGTTTGTGCATGAAAATTAATCACTCATTTAAGGAGTGAATATTACTTCCATCCTAGTTACTGTGGGCCACTGGGGTTTCCACAGTGAGTCCAACCAAACATGCCTTGTCTTCCTGAATTAGAGAGACAACTTGTGTAAATCACACCACCTGGATATTGGCTGTAAAGGGAAGTTACAGATGCAGCTGACCTATGGATATTTGAGTTGAGATCTCTGTCTCATTTCACCTAACTCGTAGTAATGCCCCTTACTTTTGAACTCTTGCCTGCATCAGGATTTTCAGTTCTGGCTGTTGTTTTTGGATTTTCTTCTTGCCCCCAATCCCTTGCTCCACCCAAGGCTGCCGTTATTTTTATTCTTACTCAGTAGTGGGTGCAAATCCTGATCATTAACCTGTCGTCCTTTGGAAGTTATTTTCTCCCTTGTTTTCTTTTTTTAAAATTATTTATTTATTTATTTTTGAAGAACCTTATGTTTACTAGGCTCTCCCCTACCCCAAGTCCCCCCCCACAAACCCCTTTACAGTCACTGTCCATCAGCATAGTAAGATGTTGTAGAATCACTACTTGTCTTCTCTGTGTTGCAAAGCCCTCCCCTTTCCCCCAACCCCCACATTATACATGCTAATCATAATACCTCCTTTCTTCTTCCCCACCCTTATCCCTCCCTCCCCTCCCATGCTCACCAGTCTTTTTCCCCTTGGTAACTGTTAGTCCATTCTTGGGTTCTGTGATTCTGCTGCTGTTTTGTTCCTTCAGTTTTTCTTTTGTTCTTATACTCCACAGATGAGTGAAATCATTTGGTATTTGTTTTTCTCTGCTTGGCTTATTTCACTGAGCATAATACCCTCTAGCTCCATCCAAGTTTTTGCAAATGGTAGTATTTGTTTTCTTCTTATGGCTGAATAATATTCCATTGTGTATATGTACCACATCTTCATTATCCATTCATCTACTGATGGATACTTAGGTTGCTTCCATTTTTTGGCTATTGTAAATAGTGCTGCGATAAACATAGGGGTGCATCTGTCTTTTGCAAACTGGAGTGCTGCATCCTTAGGGTAAATTCCTAGAAGTGGAATTCCTGGGTCAAATGGTAAGTCTATTTTGAGCATTTTGAGGAACCTCCATACTGCTTTCCACAATGGTTGAACTAATTTACATTCCCACCTACAGTGTAGGAGGGTTCCCCTTTCTCCGCAACCTTGCCAACACTTGTTGTTGTTTGTCTTTTGGATGGTGGCCATCCTTATTGGTGTGACGTGATATCTTATTGTGGTTTTAATTTGCATTTCTCTGATAACTAGCGATGTGGAGCATCTTTTCATGTATCTGTTGGCCATCTGAATTTCTTCTTTGGAGAACTGTCTGTTCAGCTCCTCTGCCCGTTTTTTAATTGGATTATTTGCTTTTTGTTTGTTGAGGAATGTGAGCTCTTTATATATTTTGATGTCAAGCCTTTATCGGATCTGTCATTTATGAAAATATTCTCCCATACTGTAGGGTACCTTTTTGTTCTATTGATGGTGTCCTTTGCTGTACAGAAGCTTTTCAGCTTGATATAGTCACACTTGTTCATTGTTGCTTTTGTTTTCCCTGCCCAGGGAGATATATTCATGAAGAAGTCGCTAATGTTCACATCCAAGAGATTTTTGCCTATGTTTTTTTCTAAGAGTTTTATGGTTTCATGACTTACATTCAGGTCTTTGATCCATTTTGAATTTACTTTTGTGTATGGGGTTAGACAGTGATCCAGTTTCATTCTCTTACATGTAGCTGTCCAGTTCTGCCAGCACCATCTGTTGAAGAGACTGTCATTTCCCCATTGTATGTCCATGGCTCCTTTATTGAATATTAATTGACCATATATGTTTGGGTTAATGTCTGGAGTCTCTAATCTGTTCCACTGTTCTGTGGCTCTGTTCTTGTGCCAGTACCAAATTGTCTTGATTACTATGGCTTTGTAGTAGAGCTTGAAGTTGGGGAGTGAGATCCCCACCACTTTATTCTTCTTTCTCAGGATTGCTTTGGCTATTTGGGGTCTTTGGTGTTTCCATATGAATTTTTGAACTATTTGTTCCAGTTCGTTGAAGAATGTTTTTCGTAATTTGATAGGGATTGCATCAAATCTATATATTGCTTTGGGCAGGATGGCCATTTTGATGATATTAATTCTTCCTAACCAAGAGCATGGGATGAGTTTCCATTTGTTAGTGTCCTCTTTAACTTCTCTTAAGAGTGTCATATAGTTTTCAGGGTATAGGTCTTTCACTTCTTTGGTTAGGTTTATTCCTAGGCATTTTATTCTTTTTGATGCAATTGTGAATGGAATTGTTTTCCTGATTTCTCTTTCTATTGGCTCATTGTTAGTGTATAGGAAAGCCACAGATTTCTGTGTGTTAATTTTGTATCCTGCAACTTTGCTGTATTCCGATAATCAGTTCTAGTAGTTTTGGAGTGGAGTCTTTAGGGTTTTTTATGTACAATATCATGTCATCTGCAAATAGTGACAGTTTAACTTCTTCTTTACCAATTTGGATTGGTTGTATTTCTTTGTTTTGTCTAATTGCTGTGGCTAGGACCTCCAGTACTATGTTAAATAACAGTGGGGAGAGTGGGCATCCCTGTCTTGTTCCCGATCTCAGAGGAAAAGCTTTCAGCTTCTCGCTGTTCAGTATGATGTTGCCTGTGGGTTTATCGTATATGGCCTTTATTATGTTGAGGTACTTGCCCTCTATGCCCATTTTGCTGAGAGTTTTTATCATGAATGGATGTTGAATTTTGTCGAACACTTTTTCAGCATCTATGGAGATGATCATGTGGTTTTTGTCTTTCTTTTTGTTGATGTGGTGGATGATGTTGATGGATTTTCGAATGTTGTACCATCCTTGCATCCCTGGGATGAATCCCACTTGGTCGTGGTGTATGATCCTTTTGATATATTTTTGAATTCGGTTTGCTAATATTTTATTGAGTATTTTTGCATCTCCGTTCATCAGGGATATTGGTCTGTAATTTTCTTTTTTGGTGGGTTCTTTGCCTGGTTTTGGTATTAGGGTGATTTTGGCTTCATAGAATGAGTTTGGGAGTATTCCCTCCTCTTCTATTTTTTGGAAAACTTTAAGGAGAATGGGTATTATATCTTCTCTGTATGTCTGATAAAATTCCAAGGTAAATCCATCTGGCCCAGGGTTTTTTTTCTTGGGTAGTTTTTTGATTACCGCTTCAGTTTCTTTGCTGGTAATTGGTTTGTTTAGATTTTGCGTTTCTTCCTTGGTCAGTCTTGGAAGGTTGTATTTTTCTAGGAAGTTGTCCATTTCTTCTAGGTTTTCCAGCTTCTTAGCATATAGGTTTTCATAGTATTCTCTGATAATTCTTTGTATTTCTGTGGGGTCCGTCGTGATTTTTCTTTCTCATGTCTGATTCTGTTGATGTGTGTTGATTCTCTTTTTCTCTTAATAAGTCTGGCTAGAGGCTTATGTATTTTGTTTATTTTCTCAAAGAACCAGCTCTTGGTTTCATTGATTTTTTCTATTGTTTTATTCTTCTCAATTTTGTTTATTTCTTCTCTGATCTTTATTATGTCCCTCCTTTTGCTGACTTTAGGCCTCATTTGTTCTTCTTTTTCCAATTTTGAAAACTGTGACGTTAGACTATTCATTTGGGTTTGTTCTTCCTTCTTTAAATATGCCTGCATTGCTATATACTTTCCTCTTAAGACTGCTTTCACTGCGTCCCACAGAAGTTGGGGCTTTGTGTTGTTGTTTTCATTTATTTCCATTTTAATTTGGTCGTTGATCCATTGACTACTTAGAAGCATGTTGTTAAGCCTCCATGTATTTGTGAGCCTTTTTGCTTTCTTTGTACAATTTATTTCTAGTTTTATACCTTTGGGGTCTGAAAAGTTGGTTGGTAGAATTTCAATCTTTTTGAATTTACTGAGGCTCTTTTTGTGGCCTAGTATGTGGTCTATTCTGGAGAATGTTCCATGTACACTTGAGAAGAATGTGTATCCTGTTGCTTTTGGGTGTAGAGTTCTATAGATGTCTATTAGATCCATCTGTTCTAGTGTGTTGTTCAGTGCCTCTGTGTCCTTACTTATTTTCTGTCTGGTGGATCTGTCCTTTGGAGTGAATGGTGTGTTGAAGTCTCCTAAAATGAATGCATTGCAGTCTATTTCCTCCTTTAGTTCTGTTAGTATTTGTTTCACATATGCTGGTGCTCCTGTGTTGGGTGTATATATGTTTATAATGGTTATTTTCTCTTGTTGGACTGAGCCCTTTATCATTATGTAATGTGCTTCTTTATCTCTTGTTACTTTCTTTGTTTTGAAGTCTATTTTGTCTGATACTAGTACTGCAACTCCTGCTTTTTTCTCCCTATTGTTTGCATGAAATATCTTTTTCCATCCCTTGACTTTTAGTCTGTGTATGTCTTTGGGTTTGAGGTGAGTCTCTTGTAAGCAGCATATAGATGGATCTTTTTTTTTTATCCATTCAGTGACTCTATGTCTTTTGATTGGTGCATTCAGTCCATTTACATTTAGGGTGATTATCGATAGGTATGTACTTATTGCCATTTCAGGCTTTAGATTCGTGGTTACCAAAGGTTCCAGGTTACTTTCCTTACTATCTAAGAGTCTAACTTAACTCACTTAGTATGCTGTTACAAACACAATCTAACGGTTCATTTCTATTTCTCCTCCTTTTTCTTCCTTCTTCATTCTTTATATATTAGGTATCAGATTCTATACTTTCCCTCTTTCCCTTGATTGGCTTTGGGGATAGTCAATTTAATTTTGCATTTGCCTCTCAATCAGCTGCTCCACCCTCCCTACCATGATTTCACTACCTCTGGTGACAGCTGTCCAACCCTCGGAACACTTCCATCTATAGCAGTCCCTCCAAAATAGACTGTAGAGATGGTTTGTGGGAGGTAAAGTCTCTCAGCTTTTGCTTATCTGGAAATTGTTTAATCCCTCCTTCGAATTTAAATGATAATCTCACCGGATAAAGTAATCTTGGTTCCAGGCCCTTCTGCTTCATGGCATTAAAGACATCATGCCACTCCCTTCTGGCCTGTAAGGTTTCTGCTGAGAAGTCTGATGTTAGCCTGATGGGCTTTCCTTTGTATGTGATCTTATTTCTGTCTCTGGCCACTTTTAACAGTCTGTCCTTATCCTTGATCTTTCCCATTTTAATTACTATGTGTCTTGCTGTTTTCTTCCTTGGGTCCCTTGTGTAGGTGGATCTGTGGATCTCCATGGCCTGAGAGACTATCTCCTTCCCCAGATTGGGGAAGTTTTCAGCAACTACCTCCTCAAAGACACTTTCTATCCCTTTCTCTCTCTTCTTCTTCTGGTATCCCTATAATGCTAATATTGTTCTGCTTGAATTGGTCACACAGTTCTGTCAATATTCTTTCATTTTTAGAGATCCTTTTTTCTCTCTGTGCCTCAGCTTCTTTGTATTCCTCTTCTCTAGTTTCTATTTCATTTATTGTCTCCTCCACCGTATCCAACCTGCTTTTAATACTCTCCATCGTGTTCTTCAACGATTGGATCTCTGACCTGAATTCATTCCTGAGTTCTTGGATGTCTTTCCGTACCTCCATTAGGATGTTGATTATTTTTATTTTGAACTCCCTTTCAGGAAGAGTCACGAGGTCCATATCATTTAAGTCTTTCTCGGGAGTTGTATTAACAATTTTATTCTGGACCAGGTTCCTTTGGCGTTTCATGTTTGTATATGGCGCCCTCTAGTGTCCCGAAGCTCTATTCTGGAGCTGCTCAGCCCCTGAAGCAATGTCAGGGGTCGCAGGGGAGCGGTACTGGTGCCTGGGGGGAGGAAAGAGCTGTTCCCCGCCTCCCGGCTGCTGTGCCTGTCTCCACTGCCTGAGCCAGTGGGCCGGTCACACCAGTACAAGTTTTTGTCCCAGAGAAGCCAGATATGGATCCCTGCTTTCCACAAGCAGCCGGAATCCCAGTCTCCCCAGGAACTCTGCCTGTATTAACTTTCCAACCCGGTAGTCATGCGAGTCTCATGAAAGCACCATGACATGTAGGTTTGTGCTCCCAGTGCAGATCTCCGGAGCCAGGTATTCAGCAGTCCCAAGCCTTCCACTCCCTCCCTGCTCCGTTTCTCTCCCTCCCGCTGGGGAGCTGGGGTGGGGGAGGGGCTCGGGTCCCGCGGAGCCACAGCTCTGGTACGTTACCCCGTTCGCTGAGATCTGCTCTTTTCTCCAGGTGTGTGCAGTCCGACACCGTCCTCTTTCCTGTTGCTCTCTCAGGATTAGTTGCGCCAATTAAATTTTCTAATTGTATCCAGTTTTAGGAGGAAGCCTCTGTCTCTCCTCTCACACTGCCATCTTTAATCCAAGTCTGCTCTCCCTTGTTTTCTTGACATTAAATGTGTTGGTTCTTTTTCTACATCTTTATTAGCTTGTTATATTTTATATTTTTTCCTATTTGCCTTTCCTAAAAGTTGCCCTAACCCAGATTTTGTCCTAGGCCTTCTTTTGTTTCAGCTTACCCTTTCTTGACAGTCTTGGTCATTCTAGAAAACTTCAGGTTACCAACTTTATGCAAATGGCTGACTAATTTCTCTCTCTAAATTATGCTTCAGTTTCCAAGTATTTGGTGTAGAGATATGTGTAGAGGAATGTATTTACATGTGTACACATATACACAGAGGTATGTATTTCCATGTATCTAATACCACAGATAATTCATTATCTTCTCAAACTTAGTGATGTTATCGTCTCCCAATGTCCTCACTTGAAATCTCACACAATTGCAGCCTCCTCACTCTCCTCCAGATCTTCCTGGTTGACAAGTGGTGCCCGCTTGTCCTGTGTAATACTGTGCTAAGGGCTTCTTCTGTTTCCAGTGTGTGCTTGTATAACTCTAGTTCCTTTCTTTCTTTTCACTCAGTCTGTTCTTTCCTAAGGTGCAACTGCCACTAGTCTTTCTCAGTCCTGATGACTCTGAATCCTGTGCCATGTTAATTTTTCCTGAAACACAACTCTGATCTGTTGTTGTTCTGCACATTCATGCTTCAAATGTTCCTTACTGCCTTTGAAAAACTGGGCTGGTTTTCTAGGTCTTCCAACTTGTTTTAATTTCCTTGCCACTGCCTATCTTCATATAGGCTGGGCTCTATCCAAATGGAATTAATGTGGCAAGAACCAGCCTGTACTTTTCCTGTTTGTGTCTCCATTTTTGTTACCTTTGCCAACAGTATGCTTTTCTCACATTCTCAGTTCTTCCTTGAAATCTTTCCTGAAGTTCTCTCAGATTTCCTGACCTGAAGATTCTCTCTTCCATCATATGTGCATTTACCTGTACTTTAAAAGAGCATAATGCTTATCACTTTTCAATTGGTGTTAATTGTTATTTCAGTGTAATTTTTATAAATAACTTTTGTACCCCTCATTATGCTTAGTACAGAATGTTGCAGAATTACTTGTTAAGTTATTGAGTGGATGAATGCATTTCTGAATTAAACCATCAGTCTGGACTCCTCTATGTGCCTTCCCCATTACCTTGCTGTTTATCTGAGACCATCTGTTTCTCTCCCTCTTGCAGGTTTTTTTACTTTATCCCTCAATCTTTTCATGTGGCAATAGGTGGCCTACTACTCTTTGTGTAGCTTTTCATCTCCTGAGTTAGTATTAATTTCAGTTTAAAGAAAAATACCATTTTGGTGAAGGACGTGTGTGGGAGATTTAGAGGAAATGGAAGCTAGTGTTCACAATGACATCTTGATCCATTTTATGGGAAAGAAGACTGCCCACCAGGAATTTGGAAATTTGCAAATATTGGCTGGAATTCTGGGCTGGTAGCCAGCAGAGAATAGAAATAAAAGGTGTGATGATGTGTTCGGAGTGCAGGTGTAGGGTCAGGGGCCAAGCTGCAGGGCTCCTATTCCAGGCTGCTGATCCAGGCAGCTGCCTGTATTCTTCAGATGCATCTGCCTGAGACTGGTTTGAAGTGATGGCAGGTAAGAGTAGGGAAATAGATGTCTCACTGCAATATTGTCAGTTTTTGAATGCTAGTGAGCCATCCGGGATTCCCTGCATAGTTTTGGACATTAGGTTATGGCAGTGAATTAGGTTTTGTTGAACTCTAAAGAATTGATTTTCCTGATTTAAAATGAGTGTTATTTGTCTAAGGTACATCTTAGTAAATGCTGCATTTCCTGAGCCTTAGTTTAGTACCTATTTCATTACAGCCTTTATATTCTAGATTATTATACCATTTTCCAAAACCACATTCTCTCCTATTCTTGTGCATTTCACAAGCTGAATAGAACTTCAGAACCCCTTATTTTCTATCTCATTGCCCTATTTGTAGAGGTTTTTAGTTGAAGTGGCCCAAACAAGCAGGCTAGAGATACCTGTGAGGGTGAGTGCCTTGAAAACAAGCTCAGGACAGACATTGTCTTTGATTCTCTAGGAGAAAGTGATGCCAAGACCAACGAGGGGCACTGCATTGCCTTTGCCGTCCAAGTGCAGTTGACCCTTGAACGACACAGGTTTGAACTGTACAGGTCCACTTATATGTGAAATTTTTTCAATGAATATTTGGAAAAATTTTTGGGAATTTGTGACAATTTGAAGAAACATTTTATTTTCTCTAATTTAATTATAGGAATTCAATGTATAATACGTAATAACATACAAAATATGTGTTAATCAACTGGTGTTTATGTTATTGGTAAGGCTTCTAGTCAACAGTGGGCTACTAGTAAAGTTTTTGGGGGAGTCAAAAGTTATACATGGATTTCGACTGTGTGTGGGGTTGTTCCCCAAACCCCCACGGTGGTGAAGGGTCAGCTGTGCATCCAAGTATTAAACTTCTGAGAGCACAGAGGAGGCTGCAGGTTACCTGCCTTTCAATCACCCATCTCTCTTTGCTTTCAGCTAGTGACAGCTGGGCCACTTAAGGCCAGAACTCTGAGCTGAGCGGTGGAGGCCCCCTTGGATCCGGAGAGAAGAGGCCGCCTTGGAACCAGCAATGAGCCATCCTGACTGCAGGCTGAACCTCCGGCCCTTGGGAACCCCTAGAGGTAGCAAAGGGAAAATGGAGTCTGTTCTAGCAACTGGAGACCTGAAATAAAAGTGGAATGGAGGCACAGGGCAATCTAGGTCTATGGGAGACTGTGATGCTTTTGGTGACCTGTTACATATTCTCTCGTGTTACTTATTCTAGAATTAAGTAGTTTCTTATTGTCTTAGTTTTGTTATATTGAGTACAGATGTTTAATTTCCTCCAGAAAAGTGACAATCTTTTAGTAATTCTTATTTTTATAAAGTTTGTGTTTATAAACAGCAAAGCATACTGAACCCATTATTCAGATTATGCATATTGTAGTGCTGTCTTATCTGTGTACATTTTATTCATGTTTCTTTACTCATTCTTTCCTTTTTGTGACTATTTGAAATCATTATCAGGGAGTTTCACTCTTTAGTTGGTCTTTTTTTTTTTTAAGATAAAATATCTCCAGTTTTAAAAGTACAGAGATATTTGAGGAAAGAGTTGATTGCTGCCTCATGTTTCTAGGTGTGTCCTCTGCGGTTGGCTCACATGGTGTTGGTGCTTCACCAGGTGACAAGAAGTCAAAGAACAAGCCCACACGAGGGAAGAAAAAGAGCATATTCGAAACCTACATGTCCAAGGAGAATGTTTCAGAAGGTTTGAAGAGAGGAACGCTTATCCAGGTGCTTAAAACATACTAGAAGGTTATCCCTGGAACATGTGGAATCAGAAGTAATCTATCACTCATTAAACTGTTTACTGTTCTGTGTTGCGTGCTGTGAGAGAAATGACGTATAACAGGCACAGGGATTCCCACTTCTCAGACCTACAGTGCCAAGAGTGCGGATAAGTGCCTCAAGATAGAGAGAGTGCCCTGACATTTGAGAAGGAGGGGGCATTATTTCTGGTTAAGGTTACCTAGGAATGTTTTATTGGAAGGGATGTTTTTGAGCTAGGCCATGGATTGGTGTGGTTTGAACAAATGAATAAAAGAGAAAGAGCTTCACAAAGGGACCAGTGTGAGCTACTAAGACAGAAGTGAGAAATAGGTTTTGCTTATAAGAAACATATTGATAGTTCAGTTTGCCTGGAGCACATGGAAGCTGAATGATGAAGAATAAGATTGAAAAGGAAACAGTAAACAGCAGCAGACAATATTTGTTGAGTGCTTTATAGTTTGCAAAATACCTTTACAATCTAGTTCAAGTGGTTTGGCTCAGCAAATGTTTATTGAGCATCCACTGTGAGCCAGGAATAGTTCTTAGTTAGGAGCATGCCTCATGGGTGCTCTTGAGATGAAGGGGCTGAGACTGTCTTTCTGTACTTTGAACTTGGAGCCCAGTGGGGTCAGGCAGTCATGTTAATGGATGATTTAGGGGTAATTGGTAAGTGCTCAGATAAAAGAATGTTCAGGGGTGACTGAGAAACTGTAGAGGTGTCTCCTGTAGTGAACATGAAGGGTGAGTCTATTAAATGTGTGATATTTGTGTGGGAAGGAGGTATGGAGAGGTGTTGGCATTAATGAAAATATGAATGTGTGAAACAACGTGGAGTAAGGCAGCTTTGGGCTCCTTATGCATGAAATATGAGGCGCGTAGTAGGTAATGAGATGGAAAGGAAAATAGGGCCACATATTCTTTGAATTAAGTCTGTTTCATAGTTCTTGGATTAGTATAGAAATATTGTCATCTGTTACCTGGCTTACTTGAAAATGTTGATTGTGTTCCATTTTTTCTCATTCTGAGACTCCAGCTTCTATATTTATGTTTTTGGCTAAAGACCTAGCTGGTTGACAGATGCTATTATCTTCTCTTCGTGTTTATCACCTTTTTTGTATTTACCTGTGTTCAAGTGCACATGTGATTAATCTCTCTTTTTTTAACCTTTTGATCCCCTTCTAGTAACCCCCCTGCCACTCTCCTACCCCAACCCACCAGCAACTGATCTGTTCTCTGTATCTATGAACTTGCTGTGTTTTTTTCAGAGCCCGCATATAAGAGAGATCATACAGTACTTGCCTTTCTCTGTCTGACCTGTTTCACTTGGCATAATGCCCCTGAGGGCCATTCATGTTGTTGCACGTGACAAGATTTCATTCTTTTTTCATGACTGAATAATATTCCTCTGTGCGTGTGTGTGTGTGTGTGTGTGTGTGTACCATAGTTTCTTTATTCATTCATCCATCAATCGACACTTAGGTTATTTCCATATGTTGCCTATTGTAAATAATGCTGCATTGAACATGGCAATGCAGATGTCTTTTTGAGTTAGTGTTTTTGCTGATTCTTGAATGGAACACTTTTAAACAAATTAGTTGATCTTTCTGATTTCAAAGTTACTCTTGGTTTTTTTTTTTATAAAGCTTCCCTTGGATTTCTTTGACAAGGCCTCTCTTGGGAGAGTTGAAGCTGCATTTGGACATATGTCCATTCATTTATCCATTTATTTGCTGTTTATCTTTCAGCACACATACTGGAGTCCATTTTATCTACAAGCTTCTTGGCTCCCGTTTTGTTTTGTGTACGAGGACCCACTGTGCGGTGCTCATAGCCGCCCCTCTCCTCCAGGTGCACTTTGCTCCGTCCACACTGAGCTTCAAGACTTTTCATGTAAAAACTCTGTTTTTTGATTCCTGTGTGACTCTGGACGTGCTGTTCCTGGTACTTGGAAAGCTTTCTTCCACTATCTTGATGTAATTGTGCTTGACCTTTAAGTTCCTACCTAAAAATTACCCTGTTTTGAGAAGGCTCACTTTAATTTTCCAAGCAGAATCAGCCATTGTCATTGTCCTGAAGCTGACTTCTCTATGTACCCTTTATTGTAAACTTATTACCATTTCTTGGCATTTATGTGTCCTCAAATAGACTATTCACTTCATTGTGGGAAGGTCATGTCTTATTCCCACACATTAACCCAGACTCTGGCATTTGATTGATGCTTAACAAGTTTATATTGAATAAATATTTATTTGCTGACCAAATGAATAAAGGATCAAGGTGTACTGTCTTTTGAAGAAGAGTGAGGGGAACCTTGGTTGTTATAACTTAGAAGAAAAATTGCTTATAGTTTTGGTTATAGAATTTATAGAGATAAAGTGAGGGAAATATTCTGCAATGGTATTAGTTTTTGCTCTCTCCTATTAATTTTTGGTTTTGAGGCAACTTTTTGCTGACATTAAAACAAAAAAAGCTGATCGATGTAACAACTCTCATTCCCAGGAGTTTATAAGTGATTCCTCCTGGCCTGTGACTTCATGAGACTCTGCAGCCAGAGCCTCCCCCCACAGATGAGAACAGTTGTTCTTTGCAGATGGGGAAAGGAATGGGTTCCAGATATGAGGTCACCATGTGAAATATATAACACTGTAAATAAGATTTTCATAGGCAGAGAAACAGAGTCCATCTGCTTTCTGATATAAACTTGATATGTGCAGGCCTTGATGGGTAAGGTAGAAAGCTAGACAAAAGATAATTTGAATGCTGTTGGAGAAAATTAAACTTATTAAATATACTTATGAGCATTTGTTGACTTTGATATTCAAATTTAAGTTTATAGTGACATCTTTCTTCTTCTTCCCATCCAGAGAAGAAACTTTTATAGAGAATATTATGAAGATATTTTAAAATATGAGTAGAGTAATACTTTATTTCATTTTCAATACTTGACTGATAATTTGACATTGTTTTGCCCTATGTGGGGAGTGGAGGAGAGGAGTCCACAGTGACCAAAGAAATCTCTTTCCTGTGCTTGAACTGACCAGCAATAAAACATAAGCAAGTACATGTAGTTTTGAAATTTTTTTTGTAAGTAAGTTCTCCCATCAAAGAACATATTTCCTTTCTTTCTCCGTAAGTACAGTATTAGGAGGTTGGGAGTTCATAGGAGATACTGGGAGAAATGACAGTATGTAATAGAAAGGCCTTGAAGGGGCTCCGGTTTGGGGTCATGACTAAAGTGAGAGGGGTATAAAGATGGTAGATTGTTGATTTCACAATCCAGATGATGCTTTGGTTAAAAGTAGCTTAGGCTGAGCCTCAGAGCTGTCTGAGGCAAGATACTAGTGTCCCCCTAGAATAGAATATTAGTGTAAATTTTTTATTGGATCATGAAAGAAATCCTAGTCTAGAAAGACAGAACAGGATGGGCTAGTTTCTAGGACCTTCAGTTTGCCAAGAGTGAAATCAGCTGTAGAACATTTGGGTGTGAATTAAAGATAATAGGGGTGACATTACAGTAGTCTGTCCATTGAGAAGGAACAGATGATACTCATAACATTAATACCAGGAGTGGTAGGGGAATGTCAGCTTTGCAGGCATTAATTAATTAGCTCAACTAATGTTTCTCGTCTATTAAGAAACTGCCTACTAAGTGCCAACAAACATATTGTCAGTGAGCAAGATAGGCAATACACTGGGAGAGAGAGGCAAAAACCACTAAAGAAGTAAAGAGGAAATTGCAGCTTGTGATGAGTGCTAATAAGGAAGTAAGGAAAGTGAGAGAGTAATTGGGCAAGGCACTTACAGAGGGTGGTTAGGCCACTTTGAGGAATGATCTTTAAGTTGAGGTCTGAAGCGTGAGAATGAGGCAAACATTTGAAGCATTAGGAAAAGAACATAAAGGCAGAGAGATCTGTTGGTAGAAGAGCAAGCAGAAAAAAATCTTGGTGTTTTTGAGGAATAAGAAGGGAAGCCTGTTGGACATAGTGAGCAAAAGAAATTATGGTATGATAATAAACCGGTTGGTTAGGCAAATCAGTAGGCCCTCCAGGCTGGTTTGGATGGTGAGGAGTCATTGAGGGTTATTAAGCAGAGGAAGGACCTGATCTATTTTATGCTTTAAGAACATTTCTCTGGCAGTTGTGAGACAAACCGATGAGAGTGGAAGCTGGGAGACCATGTAGAAGGCCGTTAGAGTAAACCAGGCAAGGAGATACGAAGATGTGAACAGGTGGGTGGCAGTGTAGATGGAGAGAGCTGGATGGACACGGAGCTGGACCTGGCATGACATGCTGATGGAGTAAATGGGGAAGGTGAGGCAGGAGGAGGAGTAAAAGAGGAGTCCTAAGTTTTGAGTTGAGCAACTGGATGGATGATGTTGCCATTTACCAGGGTAGAAGACTGAGGGCTGGAATGTCATGCTGGTTCTTTGAGGGGAAGGGCGCAGATGGCATAAATGAGGGAAGAGGCCCCTGTGATGACCAGCAAACAAGCAGCCTGCAGTCATTAGGGGCAAGGACTCTGGAACCAGGCTGCTTGGGCTTGAATGTGGTGTGAAATGGGCTCCTCTCAGGACCTCAGTCTTCTCGTACAAAAGTGGATAGTAGTGTCTACCTCATAGGGTTGTTCTCAGGGTTAAATTAGTTACTAGACATAAAGCTCCCTAAACAGTGTATGAAATGTAATTTGCCAGTGTGTTATTTGTGATTGTTTTCATTGCTCTAAGAGAAGCATCTGTTATTCAGCTTAGCTGGTTGCTGATTTTTCAGAGAACTTGGAAATACATATTTATGTGTGAAGTTCCTTAGTTTTAAGCATCTCAAGCATCCTGTAAGCCAAATAAAACATGTTGTGGTTGCCAAGTTAGGCTGATTAGCCCAGTTGTGTGGTATTTGTCTGCAGTGACATTCGGCTCCTTGGGTGTAGGCATGGAGAGGCAGATAGTTGGGGTTAACTGAGAGTGGGGCTTTACTAGTTGAGTAGAAGAGGAAGAGTGGACCAAGGCTCAGTTTGCAAGGCAGGAGGTAATGATAGGCTATGGCACCTGCGTGGGCAGGAAGGGAATAAACGTAGTGGGAGGAGGATGATTGGTAAAAATGTGGAGGTCCATGGAGGTCTTAGTGAAGACGACGAATTGGTGAGGTCGGGTTTCTACCCTAAGTGAGCTAGAGCAATAGAAGATTGTGATCAGAAAGTGTGATACTGATGTTTTTGTGTTATGGAGGTGGTATAATTAGCAACCATGACAAGATACAGGCTGTAAACATGGGAGGTGCTGGCTTGAGTGGGTAAAGGAAAAGGTGGCTAGAGTGACAGGCTAGGATTGCCTGGCCATCCGTGTGGATATGAAGTCCTGTAAGTGTTTATAGGAGTAAGGTTGGAGAGGAAGACAGCGAGGTAGGATCAAAGTGTTAGTCAATCAGGGATACTACCTGAAGGTTTGGAGATGATAGCACCAAGATATAGCAGGAGCTAATGACATGAACTTAAAGGATCTGAGGGTTTTAAAAGAAAATAGAGGGAAAAATAATTTTAAAGCCACAATGGGGAAGTAGGGGAAAACATTCTTCCTCTGGTCCCTGAGATACATGGGATAGGAGAGATAAAATGGGCTCCCTCTGAGAGCACTTCAAGGGAAGTGATCGTATCAGGGGATGGCCAGGTTTCAGTTAAGGCAAGGAGGTATACAGGAGCATTCAGAGAAGAGCAGGATGTAGGGGCCTCACCGACCCAGTTCCAGGCCTAGAAAAGGGTTGAGGAGGAAAGTGAGTGATGGTGGATGGGGGCAGATTAGACAATAATCATAAAAATATGGAGATGGAAGTCCTGGACTTCAGTAGGTGAGTAAAATAAACATCTGTTGGAAGTCTCTTTTAGTTCCTGACATTGCTGTTCTCCCATCGGGCTGTAGAGGTGACTCCAGTCTGCTGCGGAACTCCGTTAGAGTTTCTTCTTCCTGAGTGTGGTCTACACTCTGATGGGAGTCTGTTCCTGAGATCCAGTTCTTAAGAGTATGTGCCAACTTGCATATGTTTTCTTGAACAAGGCTTCTATCCCTCCCTGTAGGCTTTTATATATCAGGAATTTTGGGATTCACATGCAAGAATAGAATCTTTAAGGTCCTTTAAATATCTGTTCTTTGAAATAGAGCCTAGATATGGCCCTGAGCAGCCTGTCTCTTTCTCGTGAGCCCAGCCTTGGTCTCTCTGAGCGCTCTGTAATTAAAAGCACTTCCAGAGCAGAAGGCATTCCCATCTTTATACTTCATCTATTAACCATTCCCTGAGCTAGAAGGATGGTATAAGAATATAAGAATAGTGATTGAAAACAAAGAGACAAATTTAGGTCAGAAAAAAATGCCTCAAATGAGAAAATGAATTTTTAAAAAAGTTAACTTGAATGAATTTACTTTTATTTATTTGCAGTGCCTTTCTTTCACTAGATTGTAAGCTCTGTGAGGGAAGAGACTGTTGATTATTACTCTCCTCTGTGTCCCCATCACTTGCATAGTACCTGTCATGCTAGTCGTCAGGACATATTTGGTGATTAAGTGGCTGAATTAGGATACATGTAAGTTAGCCTTTTTCCTCCCTGCCCAACAAAAACAGCTGTTCTAGAAGTGAAGTTGCAGAGATACTCATAAAAAGCACTGGACTCAGGGAGCTTTGCCAGCTGTGTTTCTGGGCCCTTTTCTCTCTGACCCTCAGCAGAGTTAGAGAAGGACAGAGAAGAGTAGTGGTTCTTTGAACCCTCTTGCCTACCACCGTCTGCATTCGCCTACCTTTCCCTTCTGATTCATCTGCAAATTTTTCTCCTCCATCAAGGACCAGACCAGACGCTGATGCTGGAGCCTGTCTTCCCTACTCCCCCACCGGCTGAGAGGAAGCTGTGTCCTCACTTATGGCACTCCTCATGTTTTTCTTTATAAACAAGGATCAAGCTTGGTCATTACTCTCACTCTCACATTGTCTGTCTCAGGGTCTTGAACAGTTTATTGTCTTGTTTCAATAAATAATTATTGACTTAAGGACTGAATGAGCATTTGTAGTAGTCTACTTAGGATGTTAACAATAGTATAAACTATTGCATGGAAATTTATAATTTAAACATGGTATGCTATTGAAAGAAAGATCTATTTCTACTTTATTTTATGCCCTCACCTATTTTATTAATTATGTATCTTCCAGTCTTTCAACATTTGAAGGGGGGAAATGTTATTTAAAACACTTTCTCAAGACCCCCTTTGAGTCTGTGCCTTAGGAAAATAGCTGCCTCCATCCGTGAGTTCCAGTGGCCTTCAAATGCAGCTGGAACCTGGGGAGGGTTACAGCTTCCTGCATGAGCCTCAAACACTGAACTGCTATTGAAGACAGCCCCCACCTGCTCCCCTGAGCATAAATAGAAACAGACCCTGATTTGATGCTGGAATAACATCAAGTTGAAGGCAGACTGGGTGGCCTGGCTGTTGGAGCCAGGATTCCCATTTACATTAAGAGCTGGTTCTGGGCCTCTTTGAATTATTGACTCATTCAGTTCTGCAGAGGGACCAGAGTAAAAAGTATGCATCCAGTCCCTTGAGGCTGTGTATCTAGGTTGGAAATTAACCTGTATCACTTAGAAGATTGTCACAGAAACAAGCAATTGTGGAAAGGTCTTAGAGAATTTAAAAAAGGCCATTATGTAGTGAGGTGTAATCCCCACATAGTCTTTTTCTTAAAGGAAAAGCTTAAATTTGAAGACTAGAATACAGGGGCACATAAAATCCCAGTAGTCGCCACTTGCCCACTACATGGCAAGCTCTGCTGCTTCTCACCTCTGCTTTTTCACTGCAAGGTGCCATTGTGAGCTTCCAATTTTTGATGGAACCCTGTGTAACAGCCAGCAATAAAATCATGTTTTATGCATTTAGTGAATAGTTCTCATTTGTCTAACTTGTTTCCTAGATTGAACTAATCAATTTAAAAACTTTTTATTGGAGAATAATATACTCATGGAAAAATCGTTAGGTATATACCTAGTTAAATTTTCACAGATTTTTTTATATTTTTATTTTAAAGGGCGTATTGAGAATTAATCCAAAGAAGTTTCATGAAGCCTTCATTCCTTCCCCGGTAAGTTCAATAGCTTTGTAATAAACTTAATGTCACATTTAATTTTTTAGATGTGCTCTGAAACTGAAATCATATATTCTAACTGAAAAGCAGAGTAGTAAAACAAAATTGAGGGTGGGAAAGGATTTGTTTCAAATTTAAATAAATAAAATTTGCCTTTTGCTAACAACCCTTTCTGCCAGTCTTAAAATCACACTTCAAATGAAAGGGATGGCAGTTGTTATGAGGCTGTAGAGAGCAGCTGAACCCATGCAGACACCCACCAGTTTGTGCAATTGGAAGCCCTTGGTTTATAGTTTAAAAGGATTTATGGATTTTTCCACTGATTTAAGTTACTCTTTCCTAAACAAATACGCTATCTACTTTCGATCTCCTGCATGAGCTAATCTGCAGATTTCTCCAAAAATAATGTGTAATGCTTTTCCTTTTTGGTCAGAGTTTCTCACTTCACTTTTCTGCAGGTGATAGGACTTGGTACAGGGCTCTTTACCGTTGGGTCTTTATACCCTTTTTTATGTTCATGACTCATTTTAACAGGCTCTCTCCTGTTAAGGGGATGTTTGCTCTGACATATAGTTAGCAGCAGGTCTCTGGGTAAGGCTTGCTTGTGCAAAGCTGGGAGAGCAATATTCTTAAATTCGTGACCTAACTTTTCCAAGACTCCATAAATAGAACTGCCATAGAATTAAAGATTTTTCATAGCAGAAGAGACCATAGGAATAACCTTCTGCTTATAGATGAGGAAATGGAGTAAATACATATATTTTAGTCAATGTTTTGTTATGTTAAATGAAAAGTTTAGTGAGTATACAAGTTCAGTCATGTACTTTGTAGGTATTATTGTTGTTCATAACAGTTTTAAGACCTATTCTCAGACTCAGGTTAATCCTTTTTTTCCCTTGTCCTCCAGAAGCCAAGGATCCAAATTTATATCTCAAGTTCAGGTCTTCCCTATTGGATTGGGTAAAAAGTATCCCTGACATGTCAAGTTGTTCTCTCTGAGTTATGTTTGGCTCCTGTGACAGAACATGAATAAGTGCCGACCCAGGCACTTGGCTTGTAGAATTGAGGGTCAGCTTTGAGGTGTAGTGACTTAACTGTGGGAGCATTTCCATCATAAAGTGGAAGCACAATTCACATGGGTGTTAGAGTCCAGAGTTTGCTCATAAGGGGAAAAATCAGTAATCATAAAAATTACCCATGATTGTCTCTTAGGAATATGCCATGTTGGAGACAGATAAACCATCTCTAGTAAGTCCAGCATAACCAGTGCTTTCTCTACATGGAAAAGAATGACTGTTCCTTCATTGACAAGCCAGTTGAAGGAGCTTGATGATATTTGGGGCCCTGGTGTGTGAAAAATACAGTTTTTTAAGCATGAGAATCATATACCCAGTGCAGTAAGGAGTTTCTCCTGACAGGCACCTAGGAGCTGAACAGATTTCACATCTCCTGTCTCCTCTGCACAATGAGGTTTGCTCTCATTGATTGGAATGATAAAGGGAACTACATACAGTATTTTGAAAAATTTACTTCTTCCTTTCTCTCTTCCCTGAGTCTACACTATTGAATTTCCCTAAGTTAGGTCCCTGTTAGGCTGGCTTCTGATGAATGTGGGACCCAGGACAAAAGTACAAATGAGGCACATATACTTTATATTAAATATTTAGCAGTTATAAATCTGACTAATAAACCATTAAGATACATTCATGACATGATATAGTTCTTGCCAAATATACTGATGTGTACCTGGGTTCAGTTGTAGAATTCTCAGATTCTTTGGAGCTCCATGCTAAATGTGGCTGCATGGAGAGGGCTTACCCCTCTTCCCTTCCCGGTCCTGGTTGCCTGTCCCTTCTTTGCTGTCCCCCTATTTAGCAAAGACCCTTGCACGCACCTGTATGGGCATCTTATCCCACATGTCCAAGCGCTGTCCACACTCCTTAGAAATCTCCACCCTTTAGACACCTGTCAAGTCCAGGGGGTGCCAACCATGAATGTGCTGTGCCTTTGGAAAGACCTGGGGAAGATGTTTGTGTATGCCCTGGAGGTGGGCTTGGGGCTGATGACTTCAGGGATGCACATCCATTCATTTGACCCTGAGAGCTCCTTTACCTGATGGGAAAGGGTGTGGCTGAAGGAGGGCCAGAGCAGAGGTCCTCTAAAATATGGGGCCTAGTTAGGTTCCTGTAAGTTAACTTCATAAGATCTAAATTTGCAAATGATGTATTGCCACTGTTTACTTTGGCTTTTTAAAGGAAGTTAGAAGCAAAAGTTATTCATGTTTCAAAAGCTCAAGTTGTTCTTTTACTTGAAATTGTACTCCTGACATGTCCTATTTAGAATTTTTTAGACAGTTGTGATATTAGGATTGGCTTATTTATGTACCATTTTAATTTTCCTGTCAAACCACTGATGGAGTAGTATAGTGTCTCAGGGGGAGAAAAAGTGCTAAATGACTCACCTCTAAACAATTAAGAACAGACTATAAAAGCTCTATCAAGGCCCAGTTGTAAGTGATTATAGGTACCCTAGTTTTGGACACCGGAACAATCCAGGGTTCTGTTCTGTGGGGTTTTTGGTCAGTTTCAGTTTTTAGAGGCATCATAGAAAGCACCGGAGAGGGAGGTAGTAGAGGCAATAAATTACATGTAGGTAAATCTTACAGCTACCATTGATCTGGATTTATGAGTAGATGTAACTCATGTCCATGTCAAGTGCGAACTTGTATGAACTGGAAAAATGCTCACAGGTAGACTAGGAGGTAGGATGTTACCTGTTCCCTACTTTAGTAGGGAGAGTAAAGACAGAAATTTATATTAAAGAAGGTAGACCCTCTGCTCTGATAGCAGGAAATAGAATAGTTTGCTTATTTGTAAAATGAGTGGTAGACTAAATATTGTCTGACATTCCTCCAACTTTAAAATTTTAAAGCTTTTGTAGAGACAAAAATAGACTAGATTTGATGAAATTATTTAGGTTTATTTTTACTAACAACAGTTGTGAACTTAAACAAATGTCATTTGCTATGTTAAAATATCTACTCAAGTCAACAGGTTAAGAACAGTAAATTGATCATTGGTTATTAAAAAAGATTTTTTTGAGGGGGGAATTTGACTTAGGTTCATTATGATTTCTACTGATATAAAGTTGATTTTCATTTTCTTGTAACAAAGCCAAAGTACACGGGATAAATAATTTATATGTGTACATACCAGTCTCCTGTGGTTCCCAGTAAGATACAGAGTTAGAATAAAACCATGTGACTTTCAAGTAAACCAAGATAAATTGAGATGCCTTTTTATGATAAAGAGGAGAAATGGGTCAGTGGTTAAAAACTTGGCTTTCTAAAAAAAGCACAGTTTCCATTCTGGGTTATGTTGTTGCATAAAGAAGTTCTTTAATTTTTTTTGTACATCTCAGCATTGCAGGCACCCTTTGAACATCTGTGGAATTTATCTCTGGCCCAAAGGGAGCTCTTCCATTGACAGAGGACCATCATGGCATATGTGGGTTGTCCTCCCCTCTCTAGCTTCCTAAGTATTTAGTGAGGTTTTCCCAGGTCCCTTTATATTTCCTCTAGGGTTGTTCATTAGCCATTTTTCTTTTTTTCCCTATTCTTCTTGTGGGCAGAGCAAGTTCTCTGGTATTCAAATAAAGAGCGAACTCTTTGGCCTTTAAAAGTAGTAAAGAGGGATGAGTGGCACTTCTAATATTGAGCTGTTCCCAAGGTTAATATCTTTAAAATAGATTCTGCAGTAGATACAGGTTTCTGAATGAATCAAGTGAGAGCTGAGTAGTGATGCACTTTTTGTAGATCTGTTTGTTATCTGATGTTCAACTCAGCCCTGCTTTTCTTGGTTTCTTGGGATAGGAATATGACTACCAGAGTGTTCTCATCTTAAATCTCTGAGCTGTCTCAGGGTGGTGGAATTGCTTATGAAGGAGACCTGTCATTGCATATGTTTGACACATGATAATGGGTTAGGATGACCTTCAAACAGCTTTCATTCCAGGGAAATTGGAGAGATCTATTGCTTTATAAATTGTAGGAGGCAGCTATTGATGAAGATGATGGGCCACACTTTAGTGGCTCTCTATTTACTGCTTGCCTCTTCCTTATTTCTCTAAGAAGCTCATCATGAAGTCAGCAGCAGTAATTCTGTCTTGTATCTAACATGGTAGCTCTTCGTCAGGGACAAGGCTGGGTCAGATTTGGTAAAGTGTGCAGGCTACAGATTGGAGATTGAATAAAAGATCCCTAGTGGTTTGCAATTGAAACTATAAAAAATGCTGAGTGTCTAAAACCACAGTTTTTGGGTGGAGGAGGGCTTGATGAATTTGGAATGCTAATTTTTAAAAAATTTATTTTAATTAAAAATTTTTTTTATTGATATACTGTCTTACATTAGTTTCAAGTATACAACAGAGTGGTTCAACAGTTACCCATATTATGAAATCCTTACCCCAACTAGTACAACCACTACCCGTCAACATAGAAAGATGTTGCAGAATCATTGGCTATATTTTCCATGCTGTACTACTATCCCCATGGCTACCCTACATTATGATTGGAGAATTTTTGTGCCCCTTTATCCCCATCACCCTCCCCACCCACCCCTCCCAAACCCTCCCCAATGGTAACCACCAGTCCCAGCTCAGTGTCCATGAGTCTACTGTTACATTTTTCATTCTGTTTTGCTGTGTATTTATATTCCACAAATAAATGGAATCATGTGGTATTTGTCTTTCTCAGCCTGACTTATTTCACTGAGCATAATACCCTCTAGATCCATCCATGTTGTTTCAAATGGCAGGATTTCTTTTCCTTTTTTTAAAATTTTGGTGTCATTAATATATAATTGTATATACACGAGCAGCATTTCTTTTCTTTTTATGGCTGAATAATATTCCATTGTGTGCATATACCATATCTTTTTTCTCCATTCATGTATTGATGGACCCTTAGGTTTCTTCCATATCTTGGCTATTGTAAATAATGTGGCAGTAAGCATAGGAGTGCATTTATCTTTTTGGATCAGGGATTTTGTTTTCTTTGGGTGAATTCCTAGTAATGGAATTACTGGGTGAAATGGTATTTCTATTTTCACGTTTTTGAGGAAACTTCATACTGCCTTCTACAGTGGCTGTACCAGTTGACATTGCACACAACAGTGTAGGAGGGTTCCCATTTCTCCATATCCTCACCAACACTTGTTATTTGTTGTCTTTGGGTAGTGTCCATTCTGACTGGTGTGAGGTGATATCTCATTGTGGTTTTGATTTGCATTTCCCTGATCATTAGTAATGTGGAGCATTTTTTTGTGTGCCTGTTGGCCATCTGAATTTCTTCTTTGGAGAAGAATCTGTTCAGATCCTCCACCCGTTTTTTAATTGGGTTATTTGCTTTTTGGGTGTTAAGACACGTGAGTTCTTTACATATTTTGGATGTTAACCCCTGCTCAGATAAATAATTTACAAATATATTCTCCCATATTGTAGGTTGTCTTTTTGTTCTACTGATGGTTTCCTTTGCTGTACAAAAGCTTTTTAGTTTGATGTAGTCCCACTTGTTCATTTTTTATTTTGTTACCCTTGCCTGAGATGTGTCCAGGAAAAAATTGCTCATATTTATGTTCAAGAGATTTTTGCCTATGTTTTCTTCTATGAGTTTTATGGTTTCATGACTTACATTCAGGTCTCTGATCCATTTTAAATTTACTTTTGTGTATGGAGTTAAGCAATCATCCTGTTTCATTTGCTTGCATGTAGCTGTCCAGTTTTCCCAACACCAGTTGTTGAAGAGGCTGTCTTTTCCCTATTGTATATTCACAGTTCCTTTATCGTATATTAATTAACCATATATGTGTGGGTTTATATCTGGGCTCTCTGTTCTGTTCCATTGATCTGTGGGTCTGTTCTTGTGCCAGTATCATATTGTTTTGATTACTGTAGCTTTGTGGTAGAGCTTGAAGTCAGGGAGCATAATCCCCCAGGTTTGTTATTCCTTCTCAGCATTGCTTTGGTTATTTGGGTTCCATATGAATTTAGAATCATTCGTTCTAGTTTGTTGAAGAATGCTGTTGGTATTGTGAGAGGGGTTGCATTGGATCTGTAGATTGCGTAAGGCAGGATGGCCATTTTGACAATATTAATTCTTCTTATCCATGAGCATGAGATAGATTTCTGCTTATTATGTCTTCTTTAATTTCTCTCATGAGTGTCTTATAGTTTTCAGAGTATAGGTCTTTCACTTTCTTCGTTAGGTTTATTCCTAGGTATTCTTTTTGATGCAGTTGTAAATGGAGTTGTTTTCGTTATTTCTCTTTCTCCTAGTTCATTGTTAGTATATAGGAACACAACAGATTTCTGTGTATTAATTTTGTAATACCAAACTTTGCTGAATCCAGTTATTCTAATAGTTTTTTGGTGAAGTCTTTAGGATTTTCTATGTATAATATTGTCATCTGCAAATAGAGTTTAACTTCTTCTTTACCAGTCTGGATGCCTTTTATGTCTGTGTTGTCTGATTGCTGTGACTAGGACCTCCAATACTGTGTTGAGTAAGAATGCTGAAAGTGGGCATCCTTGTCTTGTTCCTGATCTTAGAGGAAAAGCTTTCAGCTTTTTATCATTGAGTATGATATTAGCTGTGGGTTTGCTGTATATGACCTTTATTATGTGAGGTACATACCTTCTGTATCCGTTTTGTTGAGAGTTTTTATCATGAATGGGTGTTGAATTTTGTCAAGTGCTTTTTCAGCATAGAGATGATCATTTGGTTTTTATACTTCTTTTTGTTGATGTGATGTATGATGTTGATTGATTTACAAATATTATACCATCCTCGCATCCCTGGAATAAATCCCACTTCATTGTGCTGGATGATCCTTTTGATATATTTGTGAATTTCGTTTGCTAATATTTTATTGAGGATTTTTGCATCTATGTTCATCAGGGATATTGGTGTATAATTCTTTTCTTATAGTGTCTTTGGTTTTGGTATTACAATGATGCTGCCCTTACAAAATGAGTTTGGAAGTATTTCCTCCTCTTCTACTCTTTGGAATGCTTTAAGAAGAATGGGTGTTAGCTCTTCTTTAAATGTTTGGTGGAATTCAGCTGTGAAGCCATCTGGTCCTGGAATTTATGCTTTCTGGGAGTTTTTTTTTTTTATTACGAATTCCTTTTAATTCCTGGTGATTGGTCTGTTCAGATTTTCTGTTTCTTCCTGGGTCATTCTTGGAAAGTTGTATTTTTCTAAGAAGTTGTCCAATTTCTTCTAGGTTGTGCAATTTATTGGCATATAATTTTTCATAGTATTCACTAATAATTCTTTGAATTTCTGTGGTATCTGTTATTACTGTTCCTTTTATGTTTCTGATTTTGTTAATGTGTGTACTCTTTTTTTCCTGATAAGTCTGCTAGGTGTTTATCTATTTTATTTATTTTCTCAAAAGAACCAGCTTTTAGTTTCATTAATTTTTTTCTATTTTATTCTCTATATTATTTATTTGTGCTCTGATATTATTTCCCTCCTTCTACTAACTTTGGGTTTCATTTGTTCTTCTTTTTCTGTTTTCTTTAATAGTGAGTTTGGACTGTCCCACAAATATTGGACTGTTGTATTTTTGTTTTCATTTGTCTCCATGTGTTGCTGTATTTCTGTTTTAATTTGTTTATTGATCCATTGATTATTTAGAAACATGTTGTTTAGCCTCCACATGTTTGTAGGCTTTTTTGTTTCCTTTTTGTAATTTATTTCTAGTTTCTTATCATTGTGGTCTGAGAAGTTGCTTGATACAATTTCAATCTTTTTTCATTTGTTGAGACTTTTTGTGGCCTCATATATGATCTGTTCTAGAGAATGTTCCATGTACATTTGAGAAAAATGTGTATCCTGCTTCTTTTGGGTAGAATGTTCTGCAGATATCTGTTAGGTTGACCTGATCTAATGTATTGTTCAGTGCCTCTGTTTCCTTATTTATTGTCTGTCTGGTTGATCTATTAATGGAGTGATGTGTTAAAGTCTCCTGCAATGAATCTGTTGTAATCTATTTCCCCCTTTAATTCTGTTAGTATTTGTTTCACCTACTTAGGTGTGCCTGTGTTGGGTGTGTAGATATTTATAATGGTTGTATCCTCTTGTTGGACTGACCCCTTTATCATTATGTAATATCCTCTTTGTCTTTTATTACTTTCTTTGTTTTTAAATCTATTTTTTCTGATAGAAGTACTGCTACTCCTGCTTTTTTCTTCTTATTGTTTGCATAAGATATCTTCTTCTATCCCTTCACTTTTAGTCTTTATATGTCTTTGTATCTGAAATGAGTCTCCTGTAGGCAGCATATTGATGGGTCTTGCTTCTTTATACATTCTGCCACTCTGTATCTTTTGATTGGTGCATTCAGCCCATTTACATTTAAGGTAATTATTGAAGGTATGTACTTATTGCCATTTCATTGTTTTCTCATTTTTATAGCTCCTCTCTGTTTCTTTCTTCCTCTCTTGTACTCTTCTCGTTATTTGATGGTTTTCTTTAGTGTTGTGGTTGGAGTTCTCTTTTTTAATTTTTTGTGTATCTATTATAGGCTTCAGATTTGTGGTTACCAAAGGTTCCTGACTATGTAACAGTCTATATTAAGTTGCTGACTGCTGTCTTTCAAATACATCCTAAACGTACTTTTTTTCTTCTTCCCCCTCCACACTTTATGTTTTAGATGTCATAATCAATACTATTCAGCTTTAAGAACATTTCTGTCTACAGTAGTCTCTTTAACATATCCTGTAATGCTGGTTTAGTTATTAAAAATTCTTTGAGTGTTTGCTTATCTGGAAATTGTTTAATCCCTGCTTCAAATTTAAGTGATAATCTTGCTGGGTAGAGAATTCTTTGTTAAAGGTCCTTTTTTTTCAGTACATTAAATAATTCATGCTACTCCCTTCTGGCCTGTAAAGTTTCTGTTGAGAAGTCCGCTGATAGCTTGATGGGGTTTCCCTTATAAGTAATCTTTTTTTTCTCTCTGGCTGCTTTCAATACTCTCCTCTTATCTTTTATCTTTGCCATTTTAATTATTATTTGTCTTGGTGTTGTTTCCCTGGGGTTCCTTTTGTTAGAGGCTATCTGCACTTCCATGACCTGAGTATCTCTTTTCTTCCCTAAACTGGGGAAGTTTTCAACAATTATTTCCTCGAAGAGACTTTCTATCCCTTTGTCTCTCTCTTCTCCTGGTACCCCTATTACGCAAATGTTGTTTCACTTTGATTGGTCACACAGCTCTGTTTTGTCATTCTTTCATTCCTAGAGATCCTTTTTTCTCTCTGCTCTTCACCTTAATTGTGTTCCTTTTCTCTAATTTGCATCTCATTGATTGTCTCCTCTACTTGCAGCAATCTGTTATTCATTCATTCAATTTTATGTTTCATTTCAGTTACTATAGTCTTCAGCCCTTGTATCTCTTTGTTGATGTCCTCCCTGAGATCTTTAATACATTTCTACAGATGAGTGAGCATAATTATGACTTTTACTTTGAAATCTTTATCAAGAAGACTGGTGATCTCCGTTTCATTTAGACCTCTTTCTGGTGTCTTATCCTGTAGTTTTGTTTGTAACATATTCCTCTGCTTCTCATTTTGTCAGGGTTTCTGTGTCTTCCTTTGTATTAGGTGGATCGGCTATGCTTCCTGATCTAGAGTATAATGGCTTTATGAAAAAGGCATTCTGTGGTACCCAGAAGTTCAGGACTCTTTCCTGTCTAGTGCCAGCTTCTCCTTTGCTATGAAGCCCCAGTTGCTGTTGGTGGGCAATGGGCAGGGTCACTTTTCTCTCTGTCTGCTGGCAGTGGTTTATCTCAGTCTGCCAAGGCTTGTGGTTTGCCTCAACCAGGCCTATGTGATCAGAGCACTGGTTTCTGCTGGGATCGTTATGGGCAGGGCACCCTCTGCCTTCCCTACACCAATGGCTGGGCTGTTAGGTTAATGGGGTGGGTGGGTTGGTTGCAGAGCAAGTTGTGAGGTGGGTAGCAGGCACTTGGCAGTGGCAGCGAACCAGGCAGTGGGAGGGTGCATGGTCCTGCAACAGCAGCAGTGGGGCCCACAGCCTTGACAAAGTGCATAGCAGTGGTGGTGATCATGTGCTGGGAAGGCACGCATGCATGCTGAAGCAGCAAGTCCATGGTGGAAGGGCACATGAGTTCGTGGGGGCAGTTCAACGTGGGCGGTGGGGAAGACACGCACCTACAGAGGTGAGCAGTGGTAGCACGTGATGCAGTGGGAGGCTGCCTGCTGCAGTAGCAAGTCTTCTAGAAGCCCCTGGCAGCAGCACCCAGCTTGGCCATCCATGGGGAGGAAGGAGCTCTTGGGGCTGGTTCTTGCAGATGCCTTCCCAGCTGGGCTGAAATAGGACTGTGAAAGCTGGGAGAGTCTCCCTCTGCCCACTAGGCAGCAAAGTCTGATACTGCTGGGCTGAGTGGGCTGGTACATGGGTGGTGCACAGGGAGACACCTTGGGGCTGAGCTGCCAGCAGGGCAGATGGACTCTTTGGGGCTCCTGAGAGTGTTTGGCCTGTTGGGCCGAGCAAGTGCTGGGAGGCATTGTCCACCTGTTTTTTCTCCTGCAGAGAGATCTCTGTGCAACCCTCACTCCTTTGGCACCCCTCCCACTGCTGGCAAGTCTTTTAAACTGCTGCCTCTATGTTGGGTCTAGGTGGGACCGGCAGAGCATGCCTGTCCTCCACAGGTGGCTGGTGTCTCAGCCTCCCATAGTGTTCCAACTGTCCCTGGTGTCTAGTCCTGCTAATCACCAGAACCCAATGCGGTGTGGACTTATGTTCCTGGAGCAGATCTCCAGAGCCAGGTGTGCAGAGTTCCTGTTCACCTGTCCCCTCCCTGCTCTGCTTCTCTTCCTCCTACCTGTGGACTGGGGTGGGGAAGGGCTTGCATCCCGCTCCATCACAGCTCTGCCTCTTTACCCTTTCCTGTGTGGTCTGCTCTTCTTCCCCTGGTGTAGATGGTCTGTTCTGCAGTTTTCAGGTCATTTTCAGGTGGGAGGAGGTTTCTGTTTTGCCTTCCTACTCCACCATCTTGAGCCTCCCACCCTGACACATTGTTTAAATCAACAAAATCTTGGAATTCTAATTTTAATTTTAACTAAAATGTCACAGTAATTACCTTCAGTCTATTGAATGTTAATATCTTAAGTGTCTCTATTAGAAAATTTTGAGTGGTGGCTTTCCAAGCCTGTTTGCTATTACCTCCTTTAAGAAAAATTAACATTTTACTTCTCTTTTATCTTTTGAAAAGAAACATATAGTGTAAACTTTTGGAGGGATAGCAGGATGAGTGCATGTTTGTTGATGAAACATTTTGAAAATATGTAGTTTCTCCATGAGTTTTACTGCTGAAAGTGTGTGTTTCTTTAGCTATCTTTTCCGCTTAAAAGCTTTTCCAAAGTAATTTGGCTTAATAGAAATTCTCTGGCAATTGGGGAGTTCACTGGGGTGCACCCCTTAAAATGGACTGTTTGTAAGCATATGACGGAGTATTGAAGGTATCTATTATACCTTGTCGCGTTCATGCTCGGCAGTTCACCCTGGTCCTCAGTCAATGGGAGACGTGGAGGGAGCATGAGAACAAATTACCAATCTCATCTCATGTTCAGCCTCTTTCTTTTTCTTTGCCTTCTGCTTAGATCTACATAAAAACAATCACCATATGCTCTCTACCACTTCCTGGTGGAGAATATGATTTTGCTGGTTTCCTTATAGAGAACCTGAGTCCTAGAGTTGGTTGCTATTCCTGCCATCAGCTGCTTTTTCTTGGGGGATATGTTTTGTTTTTCTGCTTTCTTGAAAACCTTCTATTTTTTACCCTTCCTTGATTGTTAAAAAAAAGTTGAGTTACTGTAGAAAAGGTATGGTACCATCATGCTTTATCTTATTTAAAACAAAAAAGGACAAACTACAGATAACCTCTTCCTTCCTCATTTCAGTTATGGAAGCATGTGATCTCAGTTTTTTGCCTTATGTGTTTTTGTCTGTCTGTTTGGCCTGCCTGAAGATATTCTTCTATTTGGTGACTTTTAGCATTCTGCTCTTAGGTGCTCATCACTATTTTTGTTAGTTCCAAAGAAACTGAGCTCTCTCTAGGAGCCCAGATCTGTTTGTGGCTATATACTAGTGTTGTTACATCAGTGGTCAGATTGTAGAGTCTAAAACTTTCAACCAAGGAAGTTGGTTCCAAGCCTTTCTAAGCTGACTATTTTATTTTTATCTCCAACCTAGGATGGTGATCGAGACATTTTTATTGATGGGGTTGTTGCTCGTAATAGATCCTTGAATGGAGATCTAGTGGTTGTGAAGCTGCTTCCAGAGGAACAGTGGAAGGTGAGTTAAACTTTCCTTTTTAAATTGTAAACTTCTCAGGGCCTTTTGCATTCCATGGTGCATCAGTGAGGCATCATCAACTGAAGCAGTCACAGACCTGAAAGGCTCTGTGGTTGCCTCAGAGACAAGCCACGGAATGCTTGGGGCTTAGAAGCATCTGGTGGGCAGATATCTAATAATTTGAGTTGTTCTCCTTGCTCTGTCCCCTGTGACCTGTCTTCCCTGTCACATGCCTTGCATTGGTTTCTGGTAATTTTTAGGATAGAAAAAATGTTTCTAGGGTACATTCAAACTTGATATGATTATTTCCCCACATTTAATGCTGGGAGAACTGGAAAGACAAGGCCGTGGACATGATCACAGTCTTCACATATTCTTGCTGCCACCAGTGGAAAATGTAGGCAACGCATACCTAGTTTTGTAGAATCAAATTTGGTGACTGGGCTTCCCTTGGCAGACAAAAATAGACTCTTTTTTTATTAAGGTATCATTGATAAACAGTCTTATGAAGGTTTCACATGAGCAACATTGTGATTATAACATTCACCCATATTATCAAGTACCCTCACACACACCCCATTGCAGTCAGTGTCCATCAGCATAGTAAGACACTATAGAGTCACTACTTGTCTTCTCCGTGCTATAGTGAATGATCACAGTCTTCACATATTCTTGCTGAATAGTCTCCTCCCTTGATTCCTTGAAAGCACTGCTAAGGGTTGGCTCCAAGTTCTAGAATATAGATTAACTTGGGTCACTTCCTTTCCTTGAAAGCATCATATAGTACATGTTGAACAGGTCTTAGAAGACAAGAGGAGTACATTAGGGCCTGGTCAACCAAGGAAAGTATTCCTAGAAGTCATTTGAGGGAGTAAAGAGGCTACATTGTAGTGCAGATGAGCCAAAGAAGGGACAAGAAAGATGGTGTCTTCCTTTGACTTAAGGGTTGAGAGTAGATAGACCAATTGTACTCAAATTAATCTAGAGACTAAGCCCAATCCCAAACAAAATCCTAGCAGGCTTCATTTCAGAAATTAACAAACTCATTTTAAGATATGGAATCACAAAAGACCAAGAATAGCCAAAATAAAGAAGAACAAAGTTGGAAGATATATGCTACCTGATTTCAAGGCTTATTATAAAGCTCTGGTAGTCAAGACAGAGTGGTATTATCAAGATGGACATAGAGACCAGTGAAGCAATAGAGAATCCAGAAATAGACCCATACATATGTGATTAATTGATTTTCTAAAAGGTAATTCCATGGAGAAAGGTTATCTTTTCAACAAATGTGCTGTTTCAATTGTGTAGCCATTTAATAAATAGTGAACTTTGACCCTTACCTTGTACCATATACAGAAATTAACTTGAAGTGGATCACAGATCTGAATGTTTGTGTAAAGAGTATAAATATTCTAGAAGAAAATAGAGGAGAAAATTTTAGTGACCTTAGATTTGGCAAATATTTCTTAAATATAATGTAAAATACATGAAACATAAAAGAAAAAATCACTAAATTTGACTTCATCAAAATCGTAAACTTTTGTTCTTCAGTAGACACTGTTACAAAAATGAAAAGGCAAACCTCAGACTGTAGAAAATATTTACAAAATGTTTGTCTAGGGTATAAGGAACTCTTATAAGTCATAGATAAGCAAACAACCCAATTAGAAACTGTATTAAAGATTTGAACAGATAATTTACTGTATCAGATATATGGTATATGCAAATAGCATACTTAACACAATTAGTCACTAAGGAAATACAAATTAAAAGCAGAAGATACTATTACACAAAATACTACTATAAAACCACTAGAATGGCTAAAGTTAAAAAGACTGACCATAAGCAATGTTGATGAGGTTACGGAACAACTGGAACTCTCATACTGCTCATGGGGATCTAAAATGGTACAGTCATTTGGAAAACAATCTGGCAGTTTCTTAAGAAGTTAAGCATATACTAACACATGACCCAGCCATTCCATTCCTGGATATTTGCCTTAGAGAAATGAAAGCATTTGTTCACATAAAGATTTACCTATGAATATTCATAGCAGCTTTTTTTAGTAATAAATTGAAACTGGAAGCAACTTAAATGTCCATCAGCATGTAAACCAATTTTGGTGTATCCTTGAATGAAACGCAACTCAGCAGTTAAGAAGGAATCAATGAACTATTGATACATGCAGCAACATGATGAATCTCAAAATAACTATGATGGATGAGAGAAGCTAGGCAGAAAAGAATACACACTCTATGATTCCATTTGTATAAAATGCTAGAAAATTCAAACTGGTTTATAGTGACAAAAGGCAGGTCATTGGGTTGTCTAGGATGGGAATAGGAGAGGTGGATTACCAAGGGTCCCCCTGGAAACTTTTGGAGGCGATGGATGCTTATTATCTTTATGGGATAGTTTCATAATTATATGTATGTCAAGGCCAATTAATTTGTGTACTTTAAATATATGTAGTTTATTGTATGTCAGTTATACTTCAATAAAGCCATAAAAATACTGAAAATGAACAAATAAACACAAGATGTTTGGACAAATGAGTCTGGAGCTCCAAGGAGAGATTGAAGCTTGATTTGTAAATTTGGGCGTCAGCAGCATATGTAGGGTTGAAGCCACATTAGTGGATGAAGTTACTTAGAGAATGTAGCTAAAAAGAGAAGGCTGCATGCTCAGTTCTTGGGCAAGCCAGCATTTATAGGACAGTATGAGGGCCTCTTTAGAGGTCAGCTAAGGAGACTGAAGAGAAGCCTTTGCTCTCGTATGTATACGCCATGATAGTTAAAATTTCAACTGTGTCTGGTTTAGAGAAAAAGCTGATGCATTCTGAGGGTGTAGAGAACAGAGGTCCAGGTAAATGGGTGTCACCAAACTCAGGCTCTCAGAGTCCATATGGCCTGCTCTAATGTAGGAAAGCATTTTTTGACTTACTTTGTTTACTACTTCAGGCCTATCTTCTGGCAAGAAGAAACTTCATGGAAGGAGTCAGAATGCCTTTAGCCTTTAAGAAAGGAAGAGGAACATGTTGAGTGAAATCTACTCTCAGAAGTAAGAGTAGGAAGCCAAATTCAAAGAGGGTAGAGTCAGGAACTTTTGATGAAAGCCTGTTGGCTGTAATTTATAATGTTCCTTATGTATTATTTCTGCATTTCCCTACAGTGTAAAAACTATTTCCCAGTCAACAGTAAACTTCTTAAAATGCAAAAGATCTTTGTATTTTTCTTCTGGTTTTGTCCAGTCTGAATTTCTTCAATAGCCAATCTTGTGGAGAGAAACATTCCAGGGACTGGAATGGACTGGGGCATCTTTCAAGTCAAAGGGAAATAGGCTGAGTTCTTAAATCTTAGGTGCTAGATGCTGGGTGGGACTTCAGAAATGGTGCTAGAGCTTAATTGTAAAAAAGCTTCTGACTCTTTTCTTACTAGTGCCTAAGACTTGTAAATCAGCATGGATCAGAGGAGCTTCAGAGCCCTTTTGGTTTTGGAGGCTGCCTTCAGAAGTACAGGCAGGTGAGCCAGGTACTTCATCATGAATCATGGTGGTCACTGTCCTGTGTGAGAAAGGGCAGCCCTGGGGTTTCCGGACAGATGGGCAGAGGGAAATAGAGGGGCTTAGAAGGCCAGATGGAATTCAGGAGTCTGGAAAGAAGATAACATTCATGGTGGAGGTTTGCAGAGCAAAGCTGAAAGATGGGTGTGGGGATCCTTCGTTAGAACTGAGACCAGTGCTTGTCCCTTACCTGCAAATAATTGACCTGGAGATTTCATTAAAATATAACTTCTAATTCAGCAGATCTGAAGTGGTGCCCAAAATTGTGCATTTCTAATAAGTTCCCAGTCAGCATTGATGCTGCTCATTTGGGAACCACATTTTGAGTAACAAAAGACTATAATATGTGAGTCAGGAGGGAAAAAAAGAATGGACCAGCTAGGGAGCCTGGGGATTAACTCTCTGGACCCTGGATCTGAGCTCCAGTTGGCAGAAAGATGTTGAGTGAGAAATATGAACCGTAACAGTTGTGGCTTAGCCACAAAACCTCCCTAATAGACTGGCTTCTGGGCCTTTCTTTAGTGATGACATCCTCTTGAGCAGGAGCAGGTATCAGCATGGATACAGAGAGAAAGGCCTAGACTGGCAGGGAGGACATTACCCTTTGAGTTAGAGTAGGAGTGGAGTAGGGGAAATGACAAAGGGACAGCCTTGGTGTATACATAGGCCTCCTTCAGCTTCCAGAAGATTTGAAATGAATAGAATGGCCCAGGGTTTCTTACTTGTTCTGTTTCTGTGGAGCTCCCTAAGCATCTTCACAGTGGCTGCCTGACAATTGCTTTTTATATTAAAATCAGCCCATTAGCTATGTCTTTTAGGCCTCATTAGTTAGAGTATTTCACAGTTCCCCATTCTGAAGAGGGGCTTTCTTTTGGCTGTAGTCCACCTATGACAGTTGTTGGTGACAGGGTCAAATTAGAAAGAAGAGAATATTCAGACTGTCATCAAGAATCCCTGACATGTAGAATATAAACATCCCAAAGCATACTGGCCAATTGTATTGCAGGTTTGTTAGTACAAAAGCATATTGTTATGCAAGGAATCTGTAGGCAGTGGTGTGAGCAAATGTGAATTAATTGGATTGTTCATCTTGGCTTCTTAATACTTGTTGTGCCTACCCCTCTTGGGTATGTAAACTACAGGGCCTTTGGGTTTTAGAAAAAACAACAGTTCTTTTAGCTGTAAGAGTAAATAGTCAATTTATTTCACAGCATGTTTTTTGGCAAAATAGATAGCTGTGAAAGTATCAAGCTGTGAGGCAATAATAAAAATAATCTCTTATATAACAATTTTAATTTCAGAAATGTTCCAGATTTTTAGTATATAGATGTATTTTTTAGAACAGACAACTAATAAAGGATAGTTGAGGGGCAAATGATAGTTTCATCATTTTGTCAGTTGGGAAATTAATTGACTTGTTTGAGAACTTGGAGTTTTTGGAAGAACTAGATCTCTTCCAGATCAAATCATTTTTTCTCAGATCAAATCATTGATCTGAGAAAATAGAATCCAGATCTCTTGATTTTTAACTTACTGCTCTTCTTTTTTGAGTGAGTGTGTTGTATATGTATTTTTCTAGTCTGTGACTTTCCTTAGTTTTTCAAAGAGGGGGGACATGTCCCCCAAATGGTTAGGAGCCATTCATCCAGACGATTCTGCCTGGAGCAGTACAGGGTACCCGGTGGCTTCTAATCTTCTACCCATCCTGCCCTGTGCTAGATGCTGGAGGTACAGACTCGACTAGGTCACAGGCTTTGCTCTTGAGGAGCTTCTAGGTCAGATGGCAAGGGGATGGGAACAATTGTAGTATAGTTTGCAGGATAGAAAGAGAGATACATGTTGTTAAGGGAGCACCAAACTCTATCTGAGAGAACTGAGGAATGTTTCATAGAGGAGGTTACATTTAAATGAAGGCTTAGGGGATGAGAATGGAGGAGAGAAGTTTTGTTTAATTTTAGGATGAGAATGATTTGATCTGAGAAACATTTGGCAAGAGAGGATTGTGAAAATTTCTACTTTCAGGGAGGAACGTATGGGGGTAAGGCTCTCTCTTACTGCCATGCCATTGGCTAAGTGCTACCGCCACTCAACCAACTCTCCCAGACACTAGCAAAAGCAGGGGAACAATGTCCCTGGCCCCCTTTACAGAGGCTCACAGAATATTGCTCTTTGCTCTGTAAACTCTAATAGTTGTCACTTATTTGATCTCTACCCTGTTGCTTCCATTTTCTTTTCCTTTCCTGTCCTTTCCATTCCCTCCCCTCTTTTCACCTTTCTTCTCTCCTCTTTTCTTTTCCTTTCCTTTCTTCCATCAAATTCATCTCCCATAACCATTGAACAATCTTGTCCTTCATCTTTTTTGCTAACTGTAATAAGTTTACCCTATTATTTTCTTCTCTTAATATTCTAATATGGTGCCTTACAAATAAGCATATATAAACCCTATGGATGTTGGATGATTGCTAACTTTTTAGTGCTCACTGTGTACCAGAAGCTATATGTAGTGCCTCATACAATTATTTAGTCTGCTGTTATCTCTACCCCACTTTTGTGAATGAGAAAATTGAGGCTTAGTTTAAACATCTTACTTATTTAGGGAACATATAATTAGGGAATGACAGAATTGGGATTCAGATTCACATCTCCTTATTTCATGATTTCATTGCTATGGTTTTCCCAGAGATATAAAGAAGAGAGTTATTGTATCTGTAGATAGATGTTGTCAGGTATCATAAAAATCAGCATAAATCCAGAAAGTATGATTTAGCATTAAGTACTATCTTTAGTTGCCATTATGAATAAAGAAGATGACTATCAATTGAAATGACCAAAGGCCTAGTATAATTAGAATTCTAGTGGCTGAATCTTAAGACTAGAGAGACATGATAGCTTCTCTGAGTATTATGAAGGCAGGTATTGGGCATGCATCACAGTCTTACCAGACGTCTGCCCTAGATGATGGATCAGATACTGAAGGAGCTGACCCAATTATAAAGTCAAATAAGAGCTATAGCCTGTTATACAAGGCACAGAGTCAAAGGAGTTACAGATCCAGTTGCTATCCTAATCGGGCAGCTGATCCCCAATTCAAGGGGCATGTGGCCCAGGTATTCAGAAGACAGTTAGGCAGGTAGGCAGTTGTCATGTATGAGGTGGGTCCTTCTGGAACTTTGGGACAGGGTTCTAAGTCTAGAGATGTGGGACTGTGCTATTACAAGCAGACTTGTTGATGTAGCCACTGGGCTGGGAGTCAAGGATAAAATTTTATCCCCAAGCTAAGGAATTGGCTAGAGCAGTACTGCAAACAAGAACCAAAGCAGAAGACAAACCCCGAGCGCCAGGATTCTGGGCCTTTTTCGTTGTACCAAAGGAGATCTAGGCAGTGTGTTAAAAGCTAAGGTCTCCCATAGAAAGAGTCAAAGCTGTTTAAATATTGCCTACCTTGCTTGATTGGGAGCTACGGTGAGCAGTTCAGTTGTTGCAGCCGTAGTTAAGTGGGCCAGAGAAAATCAGAATTAAAGAGGCTGACAAGAGCTTATTAAAATTAGACTCAATCAGGTAAAATAGTGTGAAACAGAAGCTCATGAGCTGAAGACTCAGGTGTAGATTTCAAGTGAAATTTCTACTCTTTGGAATTTAGCTTCTATGTTCTTTTGTCTGAATATTTAAAAATACTGTAAGATAAGCTAGCATCGATTTGATATATTGATTCCACTGGAAAACGCTAATGATATTTATCCCCCAGGTATTTGCTGAACAACTGCATTGTGGTGAGAGGATACAGTGAGAATAGGGTTTATATATGCTTATTTGTAAGGTACCGTATTAGAATATTAAGAGAAGAAAATAATAGGGTAAACTTAACCTAAATTTCTCTTGGGACAGGATTATTTCACCTACAGCAGAGCAAAGTCTACACGTGAATTAAGGAGGATGGAGAAGCAGGGACAATGATTCTGTGTTTTCTAACGTGTCTATTATACAATTACTGATCAAATACATTTTTATGTAGAGACACTAATACTTCAGCAAGGGAATAATAAAATTATGGATGGCTATTCTGGAGGAGATTGGCACAGAAAGAAAGAAGTAACTTGAACTTGGAAGAATAAAGGAAACGCTGATACGAGTAATTACTCTTGTTCTAAATTAAACAAACAACAAAAAGAAACCAAAGTGCACAGTTAATCCCTAATTTTCAGTGGCTGTTCCAAACCTTCTTATGGTCACGTGAAATTGGTCTAGTACAGTAAATTGTTTCCTTTGACAACTAACTTTTCCTTCAAGTGATTGTTTTAAAGTTTTGTCTTCCAAGTTCTTCTTTAAATATGCACCCATCATATTGGATTATATTTAATCCAGTCTCTTATATAACCACTATCATTTTGGATTGTTCTCAGTTCCAGTGGAAGTAGGATTTCTTAGAACTGTTTGGTCTCTTGGACTGCATGGCAGGCCCAAAAAAGACTTGGAAGTACTTATTGATGGAGGGCAGGTGTTTGGAGTCTCTACCCACAGCAGTATGGTAGGTATGTCTCCTACCCATGATCAGATTTTCTCAGAATTGTTATATACACAAGCTTATTTTTAACAATCATCTTTTCTTTTCATTATTGCCAGCTCTGAGATCAAATACTTCACGTTCTTGCCTGTTTTAAACATGCCTTCAGATCTCTGTAATTCAAATTGAAATGTCTAAAATAAGGAAAGTATCATTTAAGGATAGAGTAGCTTATTTGTGCTGGCAAACTCCCAATTAATATTTCAAGATTATTTGCTAGAAAACTAATTCATATAGCCTTAACTCCATCTAAATGGTATTGAAATTCACATTCATTGTAAGGAATGAGTTAATGTAGATAAAGTACAGCAATGCTGGCACATTTTAAGTGCTCAAGAAATATTAGATATTACTATTATTCTTTGAAATGTGGACCGAGAGTCTTAGTTCAGCCAAGATCACCTAATAACTCAAATTTACTATTCCTAGTTCTTGAATTTACCACTGATCACATTTGCTCACATCAGGCATAAAAAAATTGGTGTCTCAGTATGCATTTCTTTGAATAATGTAAATTGCTGGACAGTTGTGTGGTCAATAAAATTATACTGTGGAATGGCATGGTTTATTTCTTATTCATGCTCCTTGCCCATCAAGATCACCTAGGGCTTTGCTTTGTATTATCTTCCTTCTAGAGCCCTGGCTGCATGGAACAGCTGCCATCCCCTTTTCTATGGCAGAAGGAAACAAAACCCTGGGAGGCCACATTTAAAATGCCTTTGTCCAGAAGTGGCTCCGTTGGTTCTGCTCATAACTCATTGGCCAAAACGAGTCACCTGGCCCTACTCAACCATTGAGGGCTGAGAGGTGTAGTCCTACCGAGTGTCTGTGAGTAGGGATAATAGGATATATCTGGTGAACTGCACCAACAACTATCATGCGGATTAATTATATTCATATATATTGCAGTCTTTATTAGCCATCTGAAAAGTGTATGCCCTTGGTCATTATGGAGATTAGGCGAAGCTTCTATATCACTTACTACAAATTCATCTCCACTAATGAAAAAAGAATTCAGAAATACTTGAAAATGATCTAGATGGTCTTTAAGATCACCCTTAGTTATAATTTTTGCCTTAAAGTACAATGTATAATATAAAAGTAAATTTGTTGATCTGTGAATTAAGTTAATGGTACAGTTTTTGTATGTGAAGGGCAAGGAAGTTATGTTTTAAGGAAGTGCTGTGGCATTTATGCAGTAATATTTATAAGCCACAAAGGGTTTATCAGTAATAGTGGTATTGTGATATTGTTCCTTGCTATTGTTAAAGTTTTCATTTTTTTATTTAAAAAATTTCAATAGATATATCTTATCCCATGTTTTATAGAAACTAGTAATGATTTAGGGCATATACATAACTGTATTAGGAATTTAGGCAACTAGGGAGAGGAACATGGTATTTAGTGACATTTTAGTGTTTTGGAACTTAAAGCACAAGGTAGGGCTATAAAGTGGCAGAAGATGAGGCCAGGTTGGTAGATGGCAGGTGAGGGGAGTCACATGAAATGTCCTCAGGTGTTATCATAGTTCCTGGGGAAGGATTTTCAGGCGGGGTGACATAGTCCGATTTGCATAGTAAAATATTCTGGTGGTAAGGAGGAGGATTTAAAGGGCAAAATTGGAGGGAAACTGACAAAAAAATTATTTAGGAGAGTCTTAGTGAGAGACGGTAAGAGTTAGAATGGTATGAATTGCAAGGAGATAAATGTAAGACTGTTTAATAAGCTACAGCACGGTGAGTGGATGTAGGAATTAAGGGAGAAGGAAGAAGCTAGATGACTCCTACATTTCTCCTACTATTTGCCAAGATAGGAAAGGGAGCAGGGGCAGCATAAGATGATGAGTTCGTGTGGACATGTTGAATTTGAGATGCTGTTGATATATAGGTAAAGCTAGAAGGCAGTTAGCTGTTAGGATGGGGGCTCAGGAGTGAGGTTTTGGCTAGAGGTAGAGATATGTGCAGCCTCAATGGCATTTGAATAAATTGGCCTGGGGATCTTTTTATGGAGAGAGAAGACCATTGAGGATGGAGCCTGAGGAACACCAACACTTAATGGGTATGGAGAGGAAGTACAGTATACTAGTAGAGCATTCTAGAAGTGTTGGCTTTACTGGAAGGAGGAAAACCAGTAAAGAATGTTATGGCAGAAGTCAAGATAGGGAGCATTTGAAGGAGGAGGAAGTGGTCAATAGGGCCTCTCTCTGTTGCTGGTAGATTCAATGAGAAATTTTATGAGAAGTTAGATTTACTCAATATGGAGCCATCTATGGCTCTGATCAGAGCAGTTTTAGTGGGGTAGAGGAGATAGAATCAAACCATCATAAGAGAAGGTGTGCTCGAAGGAAGCTAAGAAAGGGTAATGATTCAAGAATAAGAGACAGAAAGGTGCTGGTTACTATTGTTTTGATATGAGAGAAACTTTACTTACAGTATCTTAAGTTGGGTTTCCTAGAGGCAGAGCTTGAGATAGTATCTTGCCCAAGTAGTCTATCTTTGTGAAAATATTCCTGAAATATACCAAATTGTTTAAAATTTAACTAGTAGAATCACAACATAGATCAAAAGTTAGAATTTGAAAACAGGATAGAATATGAGAATGAGGTAGATTTAAAGCTACAGGAGGTTGGGACTGGCTGGTAAGAGAGTGAACTGATAATGCAGTGCACAGAACTGTGGGTAGAAACAGGGATGTGCTCCAGAGAAAGCCAGGTCAGGGTTTAGGAGCAAATGCCCTGAGGGCAATTAACCAGGACAAGGGAGATGTCCCTAAGGTGATTTTGGGGAGCACCTTCTAAAGCAGGAGTCAGCAAATCTTTTTTGTAAAAGACCAGATAGTAAATGACTTAGGCTTTTGTGGGCCATACCATTCTGTCAGCTCTGCCCTTGTAGCATGAAAGTAGCTATGGTTATAGTAAAACTTCATTTACAAAAGCATCTGGTCTTGGCCTATGAGCTGTAGTTTGCTGACCCTTGTGCTAGAAGGGGTCCAGAAGGATCTCCAGAAGGGCTGTGCTCCTCCTGCCTTACCGAACAACCACACGAGCCCGTACATAGACTGTCCTTATACAGTATAACATCTGCTTTGGGAAAGGTCTTCCTATTTTGACTCAATTTCAGTGATTCAAGCTTGTATTTCTTGAGTCTTATGATTTTCAATCAGAAAATGTTAAAGAGTTAAAATGCTAAGTCTCTGTGGGCTCTTGAAAATTAGTTGACTGGATTCTGTGTTTTGCTTTTTTAGAGTTTTCTCTGTAATAAATTATATGTCAACACTAAGCTTGCAGCCTATTAAGAATTCTGCATGCATTTGCCATAATTTTAGATCCTTTTTGATCAGATTAGAAATAGATCCTGCAGAATAAGGTCTAAGTTAGTATTTTCCGGAAGCAGGGCAGATTGAATGGGGAGCACAACTGTCCTAACTTGCTGATGTGCATTCTCTTTACTGTCCCGGCTTCATTTGGTTTGTCACACAGTGCCCGCTGGGCTCTGCCCTTCTTTTTGCCCTTTATTTAAGCAGTGGTTAGCATGACTTGGTGCTTGCAATGGTCAAAGAGAAGATAAGCAGTTCTTCACTCAGTCGGTTTTTTTTTGTTTTGAGAGGGCATCTCTCATATTTATTGATCAAATGGTTGTTAACAACAATAAAATTCTGTATAGGGGACTCAATGCACAATCATTAATCAACCCCAAGTCTAATTCTCAACAGTCTCCAATCTTCTGAAGCATAACAAACAAGTTCTTACATGGTGAACAAATTCTTACATAGTGAATAAGTTCTTACATGGTGAACAGTGCAAGGGCAGTCATCACAGAAACTTTCGGTTTTGATCACGCATTATGAACTATAAACAATCAGGTCAAATATGAATATTCATTTGCTTTTTATACTTGATTTATATACTCAGTCCATTTTAAGTGCTGAACCAACCCCTTTTGTATCAGTGGAAAAACTGTCAGGGTTACAGCATGTAGTAGAAAAGGACAGTAGTAGGTCAACTAAAAGGTCAGTCCTCAAGGCAAGTGACAAGGATAATTTAAAGGGGTAAGTTTAAGGCTGTAAACTGTAAGTGAGTTCATGGTCAGGAACCAAGGTGATTTCTAGTAGATTGAAACATAGAACGAATAATTGAAATAAATGGTTTAAAATATAGACTGTCAACAAAGGTGGGGGGCTGGCCCACTCAGGCAGCTTCTCCATTAAGCTTTTTTTGAGTGCTTAATTATGAGTCAGGCATCATGCTATACTTTAGGAATATTGTATGGAATAAGATAGGCAGAATCTGGTATGCATTTATATGACAGAACATAGAAAGTGACTTGAGGGACAGCTTTCTCAGTTTTCCCAAACATGGTACTTTAATAATGCAGAGTAGAAAAGTTAATTCTTTATGTTTAATGAATGCCTTACTGTATGAGGGCTTAATTTTCTTGGAGAACCAAGGTTGAGAATGTCTGGTGGAGCAAAGCAGAATGCTGAGTGTGGTGATAGAGAAGTCCTGGTGGGCTATGGGTGTGCATATTAGGGGTACCCTGCTAGCCTGTGGAGAGTCAAAGAATGCTGTCTGGCAAGAAATTTCTGAAAGACGTGAAATCTGAATGAAAAGTAAGTTTTAACCACATGAAGAATAGGGAAGAGAAGGCTTAATAGAAAGGAGAGCCTGGCCTGTTCTAAATCCTAAAAGTTGTTTATTGTAGTTGGAGTGGTGGCAGTAAGGGAAAGAGTGGTGGCCAGAGAGAAGTCCTTGTTCGCCTTGCCAGGAGCTCCTGCTCACTGAGTACTGGCAAAGGCTTTTCCTGGGACCATCGGTGTAGTGAGGTCTCCTTGTTTGTAATGCACTGTGATGGAATATCTTCTGCCTATAAAACTGCAGTCTCAGATCCTTTGGGATAAGATTTTGACAGTGGGCAGCTGGGTATATTGCTTTGGGCCTTCTGTCTGTCCTCTCCAGTACGTACTTGGTGTTGGATGTGGTATTTCTTTTGGGATAATCTGGATTCTTGCAACTCAAAGTGTGGTCTGGGTATGAGCAAAATTGCAGAATCTCAGGCTGTACCCTGAGCCCCACTGACTCAGAATGTGCATTTTAACAAAATCTCCAGGTGATTTGCATAAACATTAAATTTTGAGAAGCACTGATGGAGGCTAATTAAATAATTAACTCTTCTATTCTTTTAAAATAAAAATTGCTTTGGTGCTATAGAGAAAGGAGGCACACGTATATGGCATAGCTGATTCTGGGAGAGTCATGAGTGCAGTGTAATTTGTTGGGGCTTCAGGGATTTGAAGTAATGATTTTCTTGTTTTAGTGGAATTAGACTCTGATATCTCCCCCTACATTCCTTCCCTAATTAACTATAGCAGATGAAGGATAGAGAGATTATTCTTATACCTGTAGTGGGAAAAAACCTACTAATTAGTTTATTGAAAAAAAAGATACCAATCTATATCATGAGTTGTTTTTATTCCAGTAAGTGTTCTGTAACCTGCCTCCTCCCCCATTGGTAGGAGATAATTTTCTATTAAGTTCAACAGTCGTGTCATTTGTTATTAGTCTCCAGTTTCATGCATTTTTTTTATTAATACATGTTTATTATGATGCAGGCTCTTTATCTTTTTTCCTAACACTGTTTGAGACTTGCTTTTAGTAGCTTGTAGCATGTTATAAAGTCTTTTTGAAAAGTAAATTTATAGAATATTGAAAAGTTATTTCAACATTCAGAATTTTGTATCTTGAAATAAATAGTCCAGTATTAAACAGCTCCTAATAGCCTGAGCATTATTATTTTGCCCTGTGCCTAATGCTATTATATATCATGTGCTATTGCAACAGATGGGATTAGAAAGAAAAAGAAGAATATAGCTAAGAGGGTAAAGAATTAGAAGAAGCAAATTTAAACAAAAGCAGTCTGAAATTGTTCAAATGTTTATATTTGAGGTTTTCCAAGAGTTCTTTAATAAATAAGGCACCCCCATTATCTATTTGACTTTTATGAATGATTCTGCTATGAACATTCACAAACAAGTGTTTGTGTGAACCCATGTTTTCAGTTCTTTGGGATATATACCTAAGAGTACAACTCTTGGGTCCTGTAGTGACTCCATGTTTAACAAAAATGATTTTTGTAACGTATATGACTAAAATACACTGTCCCCAAACTTTTCTGATCCAAAAGGAAATAGTCTTAGAAATATATACACAACGTTGGTCCTGAAATGATCTGTGTTCTTTGGTATTTAGCCCATTTTATTAACATTCTAATAAATTGGACAATTCTAATTGGACATTCTAGGTGGCACCCCTCTGTCACTTACGTGTGAATTGATGGTCCTTGCTATTAGCAGTGTTTTTTGAGTTACTTCCAGAAGCATCAGAAGTTCCCTTTTAAAAAATACTGTGAGCACTTAATAAGAGTTGTAGGTGCCCAGGTTGTTTTTCTTGCTATTGTTGAAGGAGGTTGTTTATAATTATTACTGTTGTTGTTGAAATAGTATGTTAGTGAATACAGTGTAGGATGTAGATCAGCCTCATCACCCAACACAAGTACTACTGTCCTCTTAGCATTTTGTGTCATTGTTACCTACTTTTCAAAATGCCTATATACAATGAATATGTGATCATATTATATATTTATATAGTATAGTATTGTGAGCTCTTTACATGCTTTAAACATTATTGTAGCTTATCACTAGGGTTTTTCAGACACATTGATGCACTCAATAAGTGTTTGAATAAATCATCACTTTTAATTGCTGCATTATTTTTCACCAAATGGATGTTTTTTATTTTAAGTAACTTTCCTATGTATACAGGACAATTCAGTTGTTTATACTTTTTTTTTTTTGAAATAATACTGTGGAGAACATCTTTTTTATTATTAAGGTATCATTGATATACATTCTTTTGAAGGTTTCACATGAAAAACATTGTGGTTACCACAGTCACCCATATTATCAAGTCACCCCCATACCCCATTGCAGTCACTGTCCATCAGCATAGTAAGATGCCACAGTCACTGCCTGTCTTCTCTGTGCTACACTGTCTTCCCTGTGACCCCCAGACACACCATGTGCACCAAACATAATGCCTGTCAATCCCCTTCTCCCTCACTCCCCACCGACCCTCCCAGTCCTCTTCCCTTTGGTAACTGCTAGTATCTTCTTGGAGTCTGTGTGTCTGCGGCTGTTTTGTTCCTTCAGTTTTACTTTCTTGTTGCACTCCACAAATGAGGGAAATTATTTGGTACTTGTCTTTCTCAGCCTGGCTTATTTCACTGAGCATAATACCCACAGTTCCATCCATGTTGTTGCAAATGGTAGGATTTGTTTTCTTCTTATGTTTGAATAACATTCCATTGTGCATATTTACGACATCTTCTTTATCTGTTCATCTACTGATGGACACTTAGGTTGCTTCCATGTCTTGGCTATTGTAAGTAGTGCTGCAATAAACATAGGGGTGCATATGTCTTTTTGAATCTGGGATCTTGTTTTCTTTGGGTCAATTCCTAGGAGTGGAATCCCTGGGTCAAATGGTATTTCTATTTTTAGTTTTCTGAGTATCTTCCATATGCTTTCCACAATGGTTGATCTAATTTACATTCCCACCAACAGTGTAGGAGGGTTCCCCTTTCTCCACAGCCTAAAAAGCATTTGTTGTTCCTTACCTTTTGGATGTTGGCCATCCTCACTGGTATGAGGTGATATCTGATTGTGGTTTTAATTTGCATTTCCCTGATAATTAGTGATGTGGAGCATTTTTTCATGTGTCTATTGGCCATCTGAATTTCTGCTTTGGAAAAGTATCTGTTCAGATCCTCTGCCCATTTTTTAATTGGGTTATTTGTTTTTTGGGTGTTGAGGTGTGTGAGTTCTTTATATATTTTGGATGTTAATCCCTTGTCAGATATGTTGTTTATGAATATATTCTTCCATACTGTAGGATGCCTTTTTGTTCTACTGATGGTGTTCTTTGCTGTACAGAAGCTTTTTAGTTTGATGTAGTCCCATTTGTTCATTTTTTATTTTGTTTCCCTTGCCCAAGGATATATGTTCAGGAAAAAGTTGCTCATATTTATATTCAAGAGATTTTTGCCTATGTTTTCTTCTAAGAGTTTTATCATTTCATGACTTACACTCAGGTGTTTGATCCATTTTGAGTTTACTTTTGTGTGTGGAGTTAGACAATAACCCAGTTTCATTCTCTTATATGTAGCTGTCCAGTTTTGCCAATACCAGTTGTTGAAGAGGCTGTCATTTCCCCATTGTATATCCATGGATCCTTTATTGTATATCAATTGGCCAAAAATCTGTGGGTTTATATCTGGGCTCTCTATTCTGTTCCATGAATCTATGGGTCTGTTCTTGTACCAGTACCAAATTGTCTTGATTACTGTGGCTTTGTAGTAGAGCTTGAAGTTGGGGAGCATAATCCTCCCAGCTTTATTCTTCCTTCTCAGGATTTCTTTGGCTATTTGGGGTCTTTTCTGGTTCCATATGAATTTTAGGACTATTTGTTCTAGTTTTTTGAAGAATGCTATTGGTATTTTGATAGGGATTGCATTGAATCTGTAGATTGCTTTAGGCAGGCTGGCCATTTTGCTAATATTAATTCTTCTTATCCATGAGCATGGGATGTATTTCCATCTATTGGTGTCTTCTTTAATTTCTCCCATGAGTGTCTTGTAGTTTTCAGGATATAGGTCTTTCACCTCCTTGGTTAGGTTTATTCCTAGGTATTTTATTCTTTTTGATGTAATTGTGAATGGAATTGTTTTCCTGATTTCTCTATCTGCTAGTTCATCATTACTGTATAGGAAAGCAACAGATTTCTGTGTATTGAGTTTGTATCCTGCAACTTTGCTGAATTCAGTTAAAAGTTCTAGTAGTCTTGGGGTGGATTCTTGAGGGTTTTATATGTACAATATCATGTCATCTGCAAACAAGTGACAGTTTAACTTCTTCCTTACCAACCTTGATCCCTTTTATTTCTTTGTGTTTTCTGATTGCCGTGGCTAGGACCTCCAGAACTATGTTGAACAAAAGTGGGGAGAGTGGGCATCCTTGTCTTGTTCCTGATCTTAGAGGAAAAGCCTTCAGCTTTTCGCTGTTAAGTATGATGTTGGCTGTGGGTTTGTACTATATGGACTTTATAACATTGAGATACATACCTTCTATATCCATTTTGTTGAGAGTTTTTATCATGAATGGATGTTGAATTTTGTTGAATCTTTTTCAGTATTTATGGAGATGACGATGTGATTTTTGTCCTTTTTGTTGATGTAGTATATGATGTTGATGGATTTTCAAATATTGTACCATCCTTGCATCTCTGGAATAAATCCCACTTGATCATGTTGGGTAATTTTTTAATGTATTTTTGAATTCAGTTTGATAATGTTTTATTGATTATTCTTTGCATCTATGTTCATCAGGGATATTGGTCTGTAATTTTCTTTTTTTGTGGTGTCTTTGCCTGGTTTTGGTATTACAGTGATCTAGGTCTTATAAAATGAGTTTGGAAGTATTCCCCCCCTTTTGTACTTTTTGGAAAACTTTATAAGAGGATGTGTATTAGGTCTTCACTAAATGTTTGGTAAAATTCAGCAGTGAAGCCATCTAGTATAGGTGTTTTGTTCTGACATAGTTTTTGATTACCAATTCAATTTCATTACTAGTAATTGGATTGTTCAGATTTTCTGCTTCTTTCTGGGTCAGCCTTGGAAGGTTGTATTTTTCTAGAGAATTGTCCATTTCTTCTAGGTTATCCAATTTTGTTAGCGTATCATTTTTCATTGTATTCTCTACTAATTTTTTGTATTTCTGTGGTGGTGTCCACAGTGATTTTTCCTTTCTCATTTCTGTGGAGTACATCTTTAAATATATAACTTTTATTTCTTGGCTGTGTTTCCTTAAATTCTCAGAGTACAATTATTGGATCAAAAGGTAAGCACATTATTCAAATTATATTTATGTACTACTTAGTCTTACCCATCCTTTAATAAAATAATTAAAACAAAGCAATAAAAGACTGCATTGATTTCATTAATTTTTACCTTTTTGAATTATATCTATCCTTTGACTTTGTTGATACTTTGAATGTTGATTTAATCATTTCTAATATTTCTCCTAAATGTGTTATTTCTGTGTTTGACACTTTGTGTTGGCATGATTTCGTTTCTTTGGTGGGTATAGAAGCATAAGGCTGAATCTGTACTCCAGAGTCAGGGGCAGGAGTGTATTTCTCTTAAGTGTACAGATCCTTGTTTTGTGCAGACAAATTTATTTTATGATCCTTTTTCTCTCCCTCCTTCTTTATAGCCAGATTTTTTTTTGTTGTTGCCTCTTTCTAAACAGTAGGCTAGATTCCACAGTTTGACTTCTTACCCACCAGCCTACTAAAGTTTCTTTTTCCTGGTGGTCACTGATCTCCCATGCATTTTCATTGGCTGTTTTCTTAGTTTTCATTTTCCTTGTGCTTTCTACAGTGATTTAAGACCAATGAGATTCATCTTCTTAGTGATAATGCCTCATTAGCTCTGTGGTCTAGTTATGTTTCTTTCCTTCTTTCTTCCTTCTTTGTTGATTTCTCTCTCTTTTCCTCCTAGTTATAGATGTTTCCCAATCTCCTGCCCTAAGGCATCTTTTTTTTTCTTTCTGTTCTTTCCCACAGAAGCCTTTATGTATATTCCGTTTAAATGGAACTGAATTTGGCTGATTTCCACCATCCATTCCTTTCTAAACCTTTTTTGATTGGCTACTTTGTGCCTGGCTTTGGCCTAGGTCCTGGTGATGCAAATATGAATACACTTTGACCACCTTTGATCAACTTGCAGACCTGTGCTGAAATCTGATATGTCAACAGAGCACGATAGTGCTGTTTGATGTACTCCTTAAGAGAGATTTGAACACAAATGCCAGAGCTGGGAGGAAGGGAGAGGACAGCTCTGCCTTCGGGCATTGGTTCCAGTTTCTTAGAATAGATGACATTTGCATTTCAGTTTGAAAGGAGAGCTTGCCTTTCAATGAAAATGTAGGGGAAAGGAGAGTATTTTGGCAAGGGCACTGTATGTTCGAAGGAGTATAAGTATGTATTCCTTCCAGATTTAAGCTGGTAAGGGCAAGAGTTGTGTGTTATTTATGTTTATATTCATGGCATTGTGGAAAGAAAATGGGCTTTTCTTGTCAGATCAAGGTTCACATACTAGACCCTTCAGTTCCTGGCTCTAAGGGGCTTCCTCTGTAAATGGTTGTAAGTTTGTTGGTAAGGATTAATGGGCTACAAGCACCTGATAAAATAATGTCTGGCAAGTAGGTGCTTTGGAAATGTGTTTTGTTCTTTCATTTCCTTTCCCTGGTGTCTAGCTGCCCAGGAACTGGTGTACAGTATGTGGAGAATAAATACTTGTTGAACAATGAGTGCTCTTTTCTTTTGATGTAAAATTTTGTAACCAAAAAGCACAGGGTGAATTCATTAACTTTAGTGGTCTTACAAAGCAGCAATTTGTTTTCTTAAGAACTAACTTTCATTGGAGGAAAAAACACAATAGTGGATCAGGTCAGGCTTGCTGAATGTTTGCACTTGGGAGCTGGATGCAAATAAGTTTTCCCCCTGAATATCAAAGATAGACTATGTTGATGATAAATATCTTCTGTAATGTTTCTTCGTTAATGTTTGCAGATAGTCTTTTTTTCCATCCTAATTTTCTTAAGGAGAGTTAAATAAGTATGGTTGTAGATTTCAGTTGTTCCTGAATAGTCTCTAGTCTCCTGAAGGCCCCAGATGCTGTAGGTTACCTATTTCTCAATTAGTATCAGCCCAGATTAGAGTCTTTTATCTCTCTGTTACCAGTTACATTTGTGTAATGTGAAGGTCTTCCATGACCTGCCCTCTGCCCTTTGGGCAGCCTTCAGTGTACCCTTAGTTTTTGGCACCACAGATTGGAGGTCTTTGAGTGTGTGTCATGCAGCTGCATGCTTGCACTTTCCTTTCACACATATTGTTTCCTTTGCTTTTAATTCTTGGCTTCTATCTCTCCCTCTCTCCCCAACTCATCTTTTAAAACTGGACTCACAGGTTGTTGAATCTGGGAAGCCTTCCCATTATATCTCCTTCATATTGTCTCCATTCATGTTCCAGTGCTATAGTGGTATTTGATGTTTTCTTCTGAATATTATGTGTGTTGCTTATTAAATGATTTCCTTAAACTCATTCATTTTAGAATTATTTGAACTTTTTTGAAGTATAAAATTGATTAAAGAATGAAGCACTGTTTATTTTATTTTCCTTTCTTCTGTTTTCTCTTGAAGCTTTCTGTTGATAGCTGTTGTTTCTGCACAGCGGCATTGGGAAAGGGAATTAGTCCCTTCCTGCCTCCCCATTCTTTAGGCCATCATCTTGAATCCCGAATGTGAATTGAGACATAGAATGTACACATGTGTATGTATGTATTGCAGGGGGAATTTTCCAGGGATTTGGAGGGTACCTGCAAATGGAGGATTAGTGGTGGAAAAAAAAAGCAAGTAAGATAAAATTCATATAAACATGTATATAGAAGAACATCTGTAATATAAGAACTGCCCAAAAGCTCTGCCAGTCTTATACTTTCTAAGTTCCATGAACTCTTGCCCTTTTAATTAATTCATTTATTAATGGTGTATATTTTGTACTGTAAAATTTTCACCGACAAGAGAAGTGTTTGGCTGAGGGTGTATACTTAACATCTTCAAATCATTTCAGTTCTGATGTCATCTGGATGATCTGTCTCCATTCTAATTTCCTGCTAAAAGCAGAGTCAATCTTCTCTTGAAGAACAGAGTATCTTCTAAAGCTCTTATAATTTTTTTTCTTTCTTTTTTTTTTATTTTCTAAGAGCTTTAATTTTTTTTTTTTGAGGGCATCTCTCATATTTATTGATCATATGGTTGTTAACAACAATAAAATTCTGTATAGGGGACTCAATGCACAGTCATTAATCAACCCCAAGCCTAATTCTCAACAGTCTCCAATCTTCTGAAGCATAATGAACAAGTTTTTACATGGTGAACAAGTTCTTACATAGTGAATAAGTTCTTACATGGTGAACAGTGCAAGAAGCCCTTATCATTTTTTATCACAATGTGCAGCAGTTAGTAAATTACTTTGTGTGCCAGGAGATAAGGCAAATGATTGAAAACCTAGAAAAAATAAACAGTAGAGGCATACCCACAGTTAAATCAGATTTTGGTGTTATTAGAAATTAATTTTAACTTGACTGAGTTAAAAGGCTCAAGATAATAGATGACAAGATGGAGAGTTTTATTAGCGATCTGGTACCTAAAGAAAGAATGGATAGAAATTCCAGAACTGAAAATTCATAGAAATTGATTACTCAGTATATGTGTTTAGCTATAAAATAGATACTGTAGAAGAGGGGATTAGTGGACTGGAACATAGCTCAGTAAAACGTATTTAGAAAAAGCCACATGGAAAATAAAATAAAAGGATAGAAAATACAGAAATGAGCATAGAATACATACTAGACACAAAGAAAAGACCTCACATTTGTATAACTTGAGTGAAGTAGGAAAGGAGAGAGAGAATGAGATTCAAGTAGTATTTTAAGAAATAATAGCCAAGAATTTTTCAAAACTCAAAAAAGATCTCAGGCCACAGATTAGAGAAGCTCAAGAAAGCTCAAAGAGGATTAGTAAAAACAAATCATATGTAGGCACACTGTAGTAAAACTTATGAAAACGAAAGAGAAAACTCTTGAAAGGAGATTGGAAAGGAAGATACCTTCAAAAGAACAAGAGGGGGACTAACAGCTGACTTTTCAGATAGAAACTGATGGAAGTCAGATGATAGAATGCTATCTTTTAAGGGTCAGAAAGAAGATAACTGCCAATTTAGATTATTTATACTCAGTGAAAGTATTTTTCAAAAGTAAAGTAAAAATTTAGATGTAATAGACAAATTTCATGAAATGCACAACAAAAAGAAGAAATAGAAAATCTGAATAGTTTTCTATCTAGTAAAGAAATTGAATCTTTAATTCAATATTTTTTACTTTTAAACAAGGAAAACCCCAGGAACAAATGGCATAATATGTTAGGGCCAAGTGGGATTTATTACAGGAATGCAAGGTTGGTTTACTAGTCTAAACTCAATTAATAGGGGAGGTTGATAGTCTAAGGGTACAAAGTTTTAGTTATGCAAGATAACTTCTGGAATCTGCTATATAACATAGTGCCTATAGTTAACAGTCCTTTGTTTTATACTGAAAATTTGCTAAGATGATTAATTTTATGTTAAGTATTCTTACCACAAAAATAAAATAAACTGGGTGGGAAAAAACTTGGTGATAGATGTGTATGTGACCTTGATGGTGGTGGCCATAGTTACATTATTTATCCTCATAAATATATTGAGTTAAGTGGATTATCCCCATACAGTGTATTTACCTCAAAACTCATTGAGTTATATACATTGTATGTGTCAATCATATCTCAATGAAGGGGTTAAACAGGAGAAAGTCAGTATAATTAACCATATTAACAGAAGAAAAGAAAAAAATCACATTATTACCTGAGATTTTACAGAAAAGTATTTCATGAAATTCAATCCCTAGTTTTGATAAAAATTCTTAGCAAACTAATACTAGAAGAAGCCCTTTAAATATGATAAAGGCTTTTTACAAAAAAACTCTATAAAACTTCATAATTAATGGTGTAACTGTGAAAACTTTCCTTCTGGTAATGGGAGTGAAATAGATACTATCACCAATTGTATTCCACATAGTGCTAGATGTCATAGTTAATGCAGTAAAGCATGGGGAAAAAAGTATAACGATGGGGAAAGGAAGACAGTGGTCATTATTTTCAAACTATTTGATTGTATACATGGAAAACCCAAAAGTTTTAAATTGCTTCATGCAAAGTTAACCTACAAAAATGTGTTCCTATATATCAGCAACAAACCAATAATAATTTTAAAATGATACTGTTTGTATTTGAATATAAAAAATAAGTACCTTAGGATAAATTTAACAAAAGATTTACAAGACTTCAACATTAAAAACTGCATAATGTTGTCAAGAGAAGTTAATGATACCCTAACTGAATGTCACAGACCGTAAGATTTGATATGCTACGAATGTTAATTCTTCACAAATTGATGTATAGATTCATCACAATCTCAGCAAGAATTTTTATGTGTGTGTAGAAAGTGACCAGCTGATCCTAAATATAGATGGCAATGGAAAGACCAAAAATAATTTCAAAGAACAAAGCTAGAGTTCTTACATTACCCAACATCAGGATTTACCAGAAACTGAGCACAGTTGTGGCAGTATGATATTGATACAAGGAAAGACAAATAAGCTGATGAATGGACTAGAAAGTCCAGAAACAGACATACTCATATATGGTCACTTTTTTTATGACAAAGATGACAGTACAACAGTGGGGGAAAGAGTGTTTTTTTTTTTTAAGACAAACAGTGCTAAGCCAATTGGTATCCATATGAGGAAAAGGAATGTTGACCATTATCTCACATCATACATAAAAATCAATTCTATATGAATCACAGATCCAAATATGAAAGGTGAAACAGTAAAGCTCTTAAAACAAAACATGGGAGTGGAGCATATTTTTATAAACTTGGGTTTAAGAAACAAAGATTTCTTAAACAGGACCAAAAAAAAAAAAAGACACTAATCACAAAGGAAAAAAAATTAGTAAGTTGGAGTACATTAAAGGATTCTTTTAATCTTTCATCAAAAACACCAAAAGAAAAGTTAATATCTACACAGTGGGAGAAGACATGTGCAACACATTTATTCAGCAAAGGACTCATATGTAAAGTTTATAAAGAATTCACACAAATCATTGAGAAAAACAGACAGCAAACAGAAAAATGGGCAAAACACTTGAAGAGACCTTCACAGAAAAAAGGGATGTCCAGATGGCCAATACATTTATGAAAAGATGCTCAGCCTCATCAGTTATGGGCAAAGCATAAGTCAAAACCATAATGCAGTACCATTTCACAATCTACCTGAAGTACACAAATGAAAAGAGCAGACAGTATTATGAGTTGGTGTGATAGTGTGAGTAACTGGAACTCTCATACACTGCTAGTGGGAATGTCAGTGGGTATAGCTCCTTCGGAAAACTGCCTGGTGTTAATGCTAAAGCTGTAGAGGCCCCATGACCCCAAAGATCCTTTCCTAGATAAATGCTCAACAGAAATGGGTACATCAAAATATGCATCAAAAACATGTTCAGGAATCTTCAAAGCAACATATATAAAATAACACCAACTAGAAATCACCCAATCTTCATCAGTAGCAGCATGGTTGGATTACCTTGTGGTACATGCATACAACAGATTATATAGCAGCAAGAATGGATGAACTATAGCTATGTGTAATAATTAAGTATGAATCTCAAACTTTGAGCCAAAGAAGCAAGATGCAAAATACCTTATGGCATTATTCTTCTTACAAACATGTAAAGCTTTTATGATATTGTGAGGATGTTTATCCTTGAAGGTGCAGTAACTGAAAGGGGTAGGAGAGCAGTTGCCAGGATGTTGTTTTTGGTAGGCAGAATTCTTAAGATGGCTGTGAAGAGTCCCTTCCTTTGATACACACACCACATATGATCCTCTCCCCTTGAGTGAGTGGGGCCTGTGAATATGGATGGGATGTCACTCCAATGAGTAGATTACTTTATTTAGCAAAGGTAAAGGGATTTTGCAGGTGTTATTAAAGCCCCTAATCAGTTGACTTTAAGTTAACCAAAAGGAAAATTACCCTTATGAGCCTAACTGCCTCAAGTGAGCACTTTAAAAGAAGGTCTAGAGGTCAGAGATACTCTCCTCCTGGCCATAAAGAAGCAAGCTGCCATGAATTCTGTAGTCAGAAAATGAGTTTGCCAACAATGACTCAAACTTATGAGAGGAACCTTGATCCTTAAACCATAGATGAGACAGTAGCCCCAGGTGACACTCTGATGATAGCCTTGTCTGATAATTAGCTCCAGACCCAGCTAAGTCTTTTCCCCAGATACCTGATCCACAGAAACTGTGGGATGATTAATGTATATTGTTTTAAGCTACTAAATTTGTGGTAAGTATTTAGGCAGCATAGGAAACTGATATGCTGGTAATACTCTATTTCTTCATCTTGGTAGTAGTTTCATGGATGTGTATGTTTACTTTGTGAAAGTGTATTATATTATACATTTATGATTTGTGTACTTCTGTATGTTAAAAAAATGGATTATATTGAATAAAATTGTTCACTTTAAAACAAGAAAAAAGTTGATAGCATTTCTCTGAAATTACCTTTGATCAGTGTACAGATATAATCAAATAATTATATTGTCCTTATACCGGTCAAGTTGACCACAAGCAGGTTTGGTCATAAATTAACTTAAAATATTCCTTTCCATGAATGAACTCACCTTCCATCCTTGCTTTGTTTCTGACATGCCACTTACATTACCCTCAGTGGTTTCACTCTGTCAGAGTCTTGAAGCTGAAGATATAATGATTTTCCAGTCTAACATCCTTGTTCTATTTTATTTTTCCACTAAAAGAAATTGAGGCATAATTGATATATAAGATTATATTAGTTTCAGGTATACAGTATAATGATTTGGTGTTTATATATATTGCAAAATGATTAACATGATAAATCTAGCTAATATCTATCACTGTATTTAGGTCCCCCCCAATTTTTTTCTAGTGATGCAGGCTTTTAAGATTTACTCTCTTAGCAATTTTCAAATATTCAATACAGTATTATTATTAACTATAATCAACATGCTGTACATTAGATCTCCATGACTTATTAATTTTTTCTCTGGAAGATGGTGCCTTTTGACCTCATTCACCCATTTGCCTGTCCACCCCCATCCCCCACCTCTGGCAACCACCAATCTGTTCTCTGTATCTATGAGCTTGTTTTTTGTTTGTGTTTAAATCCATAAATAAGTGAGATCATACAGTATTTGTCTTTCTCTGTATGACTTGTTTCACTTAGCATAATGCCCTTGATGGTCCATCCATGTTGTCACAAATGCCAAGATTTCATTATTATTTTTTTTAACATAGCTTGATTACTTTATTTTTTATTTTATATATTTTTTATTAAGGTATCATTGATATACACTCTTTTTTTTTTTTTTTTTTTTTTTTTTTTAATAATTATTTTTTATTGAAGGGTAGTTGACACACAGTATTACATTACATGAGTTTCAAGTGTACAACACAGTGGTAGAACATTTATATACATAATTCTAGGTTCCAGCTATCACCCTACCAGGCTGTTACAATATCTTGACTATATTCCTTATGCTATACATCACATCCCGGTTACTAATTTATTTTACCATTGGAAGTCTGTCCTTTTTTTTTTTTTTTTTTGTGAGGGCATCTCTCATATTTATTGATCAAATGGTTGTTAACGACAATAAAATTCTGTATAGGGGAGTCAATGCTCAATGCACAATCATTATTCCACCCCAAGCCTAATTTTTGTCAGTCTCCAATCTTCTGAGGCATAACAAACAAGTTTTTACATGTAGAACAAATTCTTACATAATGAATAAGTTACATAGTGAACAGTACAAGGGCAGTCATCACAGAAACTTTCGGTTTTGCTCATGCATTATGAACTATAAACAGTCAGTTCAAATATGAATACTCATTTGGTTTTTATACTTGATTTATATGTGGATACCACATTTCTCTCTTTATTATTATTATTTTTAATAAAATGCTGAAGTGGTAGGTAGATACAAGATAAAGGTAGAAAACATAGTTTAGTGTTGTAAGAGAGCACATGTAGATGATCAGGTGTGTGCCTGTAGACTATGTGTTAATCCAAGCTAGACCAGGGCAATAAAACATCCACGTATGCAGAAGATTTCTCTCAGAACGGGGGGGTGAGGTTCTAAGCCTCACCTCTGTTGATCCCCAATTTCTCACCTGATGACCCCCCTGCGACTGTGCCTGTCTTAGGTTGTTCCTCCCTTGAGGAATCTTACCCGTCTCTGGCTAACCAGTCATCTTCCGGGGCCATACAGGGAAATGTGAAGTTGGTAAGTGAGAGAGAAGCCTTATTGTTTGAAAAAGTTAGCTTTTTACTTCTTTGCATATTTATGCCCTGTGGCTTCTATGCCCAGCATTTGTCTTGAGGTATCTTTACCACTTGGAAGAATTATGATACTCGGTAAATTTGATATGAGGCACGAATTCTATTTAAGGGTTGTAATTAGGAAGGAAGAAGAAAAGCTATAGAAGTAGCAGGCGGAAGAAAACTTGGGAAGATTGATTATTTCTTTGATATATCTTCTTGTAGAGTAACTTCAGCATGTATAGGTTTTAAGCTACTACTTAAATTGCACACACACATTAACATAATAGGAGTATAGTTACATAACCAAAGCATATCTGTAATTACCAGCCATCTGCAGTGAAACCAAGAAAACCAGTTAGGCACCTTAGGCATTTGTGAAAACTTATCTATGATATGGTGGATATTGTCCAAATGAACTTGAACAGTCTGAGAGAAATCAGACAAATTAAAACAACCCATTCCTGGGGACTGTTCACATGCCATATGTTCTTTTAACAATAAATAGTTTGTAGTTGTAAGACTTTGGAGCGCTACAATTTGCACTTCTCCAAATTCTTGGTTGAGTTCCAACAGTATAGATCCAGTCCAATTTTGTTGTTTTACTGTATGCACAGGCCAGCTTAGATATCTCCTTCCTCATTCCCATGGCAGGTCCAGGAACTGGTGGGATGAGTGCATCTACAGCTGTAGCAGTGCGTGGATCTTTGTTGGGGTTTTTTGATGATCATCTTCTGGCATGAGTCTTCCAGAGAGTGCTGCTGTTGGAAGTTCTCTTTCATATCGTATCTTAGTTCATTTTCGGGGTAGCCCAATTAGGCTTTGATCCTCTGTATAAACACAAACAGACCCTTTGCCTACACTTTTATATGCCCTTTATACCCTTGTGTAGAACTCGTTGGAGGTTACCACACAGGAACTGCCCTTTTTTTTTTTTTTTTTTTTGCTATCACTAATCTACACTTACATGACGAATATTATGTTTACTAGGCTCTCCCCTATACCCGGTCTCCCCTATAAACCCCTTTACAGTCACTGTCCATCAGCATAGCAAAATGTTGTAGAATCACTACTTGCCTTCTCTGTGTTGTACAGCCCTCCCTTTTCTCCTACCCCCCCATGCATGTTAATCTTAATACCCCCCTACTTCTCCCCCCCTTATCCCTCCCTACCCACCCATCCTCCCCAGTCCCTTTCCCTTTGGTACCTGTTAGTCCATTCTTGAGTTCTGTGATTCTGCTGCTGTTTTGTTCCTTCAGTTTTTCCTTTGTTCTTATATTCCACAGATAAGTGAAATCATTTGGTATTTCTCTTTCTCCGCTTGGCTTGTTTCACTGAGCATAATACCCTCCAGCTCCATCCATGTTGCTGCAAATGATTGGATTTGCCCTTTTCTTATAGCTGAGTAGTATTCCATTGTGTATATGTACCACATCTTCTTTATCCATTCATCTATTGATGGACATTTAGGTTGCTTCCAATTCTTGGCTATTGTAAATAGTGCTGCAATAAACATAGGGGTGCATCTGTCTTTCTCAAACTTGATTGCTGCATTCTTAGGGTAAATTCCTAGGAGTGGAATTCCTGGGTCAAATGGTAAGTCTGTTTTGAGCATTTTGATGTACCTCCATACTGCTTTCCACAATGGTTGAACTAACTTACATTCCCACCAGCAGTGTAGGAGGGTTCCCCTTTCTCCACAGCCTCGCCAACATTTGTTGTTGTTTGTCTTTTGGATGGCAGCCATCCTTACTGGTGTGAGGTGATACCTCAATGTAGTTTTAATTTGCATTTCTCTGATAATTAGCGATGTGGAGCATCTTTTCATGAGTCTGTTGGCCATCTGTATTTCTTTTTTGGAGAACTGTCTGTTCAGTTCCTCTGCCCATTTTTTAATTGGGTTATTTGTTTTTTGTTTGTTGAGGCGTGAGAGCTCCTTATATATTCTGGACGTCAAGCCTTTATCGGATGTGTCATTTTCAAATATATTCTCCCATACTGTAGGGATCCTTCTTGTTCTATTGATGGTGTCTTTTGCTGTACAGAAGCTTTTCAGCTTAATATAGTCCCACTTACTCATTTTTGCTGTTGTTTTCCTTGCCCGGGGAGATATGTTCAAGAAGAGGTCACTCATGTTTATGTCTAAGAGGTTTGTGCCTATGTTTTCTTCCAAGAGTTTAATGGTTTCATGGCTTACATTCAGGTCTTTGATCCATTTTGAGTTTACTTTTGTATATGGGGTTAGACAATGGTCCAGTTTCATTCTCCTACATGTAGCTGTCCAGTTTTGCCAGCACCACCTGTTGAAGAGACTGTCATTTCGCCATTGTATGTCCATGGCTCCTTTATCAAATATTAATTGACCATATATGTCTGGGTTAATGTCTGGATTCTCTAGTCTGTTCCATTGGTCTGTGGCTCTGTTCTTGTGCCAGTACCAAATTGTCTTGATTACTATGGCTTTATAGTAGAGCTTGAAATTGGGGAGTGAGATCCCCCCTACTTTATTCTTCTTTCTCAGGATTGCTTTGGCTATTCGGGGTCTTTGGTGTTTCCATATGAATTTTTGAATTATTTGTTCCAGTTCATTGAAGAATGTTGCTGGTAGTTTCATAGGGATTGCATCAAATCTGTATATTGCTTTGGGCAGGATGGCCATTTTGACGATATTAATTCTTCCTAGCCACGAGCATGGGATGAGTTTCCATCTGTTAGTGTCCCCTTTAATTTCTCTTAAGAGTGACTTGTAGTTTTCAGAGTATAAGTCTTTCACTTCTTTGGTTAGGTTTATTCCTAGGTATTTTATTTTTTTTGATGCAATTGTGAATGGAGTTGTTTTCCTGATTTCTCTTTCTGTTGGTTCATTGTTAGTATATAGGAAAGCCACAGATTTCTGTGTGTTGATTTTGTATCCTGCAACTTTGCTGTATTCCGATATCAGTTCTAGTAGTTTTGGGGTGGAGTCTTTAGGGTTTTTTATGTACAGTATCATGTCATCTGCAAATAGTGACAGTTTAACTTCTTCTTTACCAATCTGGATTCCTTGTATTTCTTTATTTTGTCTGATTGCCATGGCTAGGACCTCCAGTACTATGTTAAATAACAGTGGAGAGAGTGGGCATCCCTGTCTAGTTCCCGATCTCAGAGGAAATGCTTTCAGCTTCTCGCTGTTCAATATAATGTTGGCTGTGGGTTTATCATAGATGGCCTTTATTATGTTGAGGTACTTGCCCTCTATTCCCATTTTGCTGAGAGTTTTTAACATGAATGGATGTTGAACTTTGTCAAATGCTTTTTCAGCATCTATGGAGATGATCATGTGGTTTTTGTCTTTCTTTTTGTTGATGTGGTGGATGATGTTGATGGACTTTCGAATGTTGTACCATCCTTGCATCCCTGGGATGAAACCCACTTGGTCATGGTGTATGATCCTTTTGATGTATTTTTGAATTCGGTTTGCTAATATTTTGTTGAGTATTTTTGCATCTACGTTCATCAGGGATATTGGTCTGTAGTTTTCTTTTTTGGTGGGGTCTTTGCCTGGTTTTGGTATTAGGGTGATGTTAGATTCATAGAATGAGTTTGGGAGTATCCCCTCCTCCTCTATTTTTTGGAAAACTTTAAGGAGAATGGGTACTATGTCTTCCCTGTATGTCTGATAAAATTCCGAGGTAAATCCATCTGGCCCGGGGGTTTTGTTCTTTGGTAGTTTTTTGATTACCTCTTCAATTTCGTTGCTGGTAATTGGTCTGTTTAGATTTTCTGTTTCTTCCTGGGTCAATCTTGGAAGGTTATATTTTTCTAGGAAGTTGTCCATTTCTCCTAGGTTTCGCAGCTTGTTAGCATATAGGTTTTCATAGTATTCTCCAATAATTCTTTGCATTTCCGTGGGGTCCGTCGTGATTTTTCCTTTCTCGTTTCTGATACTGTTGATTTGTGTTGACTCTCTTTTCTTCTTAATAAGTCTGGCTAGAGGCTTATCTATTTTGTTTATTTTCTCGAAGAACCAGCTCTTGGTTTCATTGATTTTTGCTATTGTTTTATTCTTCTCAATTTTATTTATTTCTTCTCTGATCTTTATTATGTCCCTCCTTCTGCTGACCTTAGGCCTCATCTGTTCTTCTTTTTCCAATTTCGATAATTGTGACATTAGACCATTCATTTGGGATTGCTCTTCCTTTTTTAAATATGCTTGGATTGCTATATACTTTCCTCTTAAGACTGCTTTTGCTGTGTCCCACAGAAGTTGGGGCTTAGTGTTGTTGTTGTCATTTGTTTCCATATATTGCTGGATCTCCATTTTGATTTGGTCATTGATCCATTGATTATTTAGGAGCGTGTTGTTAAGCCTCCATGTGTTCGTGAGCCTCTTTGCTTTCTTTGTACAGTTTATTTCTAGTTTTATGCCTTTGTGGTCTGAAAAGTTGGTTGGTAGGATTTCAATCTTTTGGAATTTTCTGAGGCTCTTTTTGTGGCCTAGTATGTGGTCTATTCTGGAGAATGTTCCATGTGCACTTGAGAAGAATGTATATCCCGCTGCTTTTGGATGTAGAGTTCTATAGATGTCTATTAGGTCCATCTGCTCTACTGTGTTGTTCAGTGCTTCCGTGTCCTTACTTATTTTCTGCCCAGTGGATCTATCCTTTGGGGTGAGTGGTGTGTTGAAGTCTCCTAGAATGAATGCATTGCAGTCTATATCCCCCTTTAGTTCTGTTAGTATTTGTTTCACATATGCTGGTGCTCCTGTGTTGGGTGCATATATATTTAGAATGGTTATATCCTCTTGTTTGACTGAGCCCTTTATCATTATGTAGTGTCCTTCTTTATCTCTTGTTACTTTCTTTGTTTTGAAGTCTATTTTGTCTGATATTAGTACTGCAACCCCTGCTTTCTTCTCACTGTTGTTTGCTTGAAATATGTTTTTCCATCCCTTGACTTTTAGTCTGTACATGTCTTTGGGTTTGAGGTGAGTTTCTTGTAAGCAGCATATAGATGGGTCTTGCTTTTTTATCCATTCTGTTACTCTGTGTCTTTTGATTGGTGCATTCAACCCATTAACATTTAGGGTGACTAATGAAAGATATGTACTTATTGCCATTGCAGGCTTTAAATTCGTGGTTACCAAAGGTTCAAGGTTAGCCTCTTTAGTATCTTACTGCCTAACTTAGCTCGCTTATTGAGCTGTTATATACACTGTCTGGAGATTCTTTTCTTCTCTCCCTTCTTGTTCCTCCTCCTCGATTCTTCATATGTTGGGTGTTTTGTGCTGTGCTCTTTCTAGGAGTGCTCCCATCTAGAGCAGTCCCTGTAAGATGTTCTGTAGAGGTGGTTTGTGGAAAGCAAATTCCCTCAGCTTTTGTTTGTCTGTGAATTGTTTAATCCCACCGTCATATTTGAATGATAGTCGTGCTGGATACAGTATCCTTGGTTCAAGGCCCTTCTGTTTCATTGTATTAAATATATCATGCCATTCTCTTCTGGCCTGTAGGGTTTCTGTTGAGAAATCTGACGTTAGCCTGATGGGTTTCCCTTTATAGGTGACCTTTTTCTCTCTAGCTGCCTTTAACACTCTTTCCTTGTCCTTGATCTTTGCCATTTTAATTATTATGTGTCTTGGTGTTGCCCTTCTTGGATCCTTTCTGTTGGGGGTTCTGTGTATTTCCGTGGTCTGTTTGATTACTTCCTCCCCCAGTGTGGGGAAGTTTTCAGCAATTATTTCTTCTAAGATACTTTCCATCTCTTTGCCTCTCTCTTCTTCTTCTGGGACCCCTATAATACGGATATTGCTCCTTTTAGATTGGTCACACAGTTCTCTTAATATTGTTTCATTCCTGGAGATCCTTTTGTCTCTCTCTATGTCAGCTTCTATGCGTTCCTGTTCTCTGATTTCAATTCCATCAATGGCCTCTTGCATTCTATCCATTCTGCTTATAAACCCTTCCAGAGTTTGTTTCATTTCTGCGATCTCCTTTCTGGCATCTGTGATCTCTTTCCGGACTTCATCCCATTTTTCTTGCGTGTTTCTCTGCATCTCTGTCAGCATGTTTATGATTCTTATTTTGAATTCTTTGTCAGGAAGACTGGTTAGGTCTGTCTCCTTCTCTGGTGTTGTCTCTGTGATCTTTGTCTGCCTGTAGCTTTGCCTTTTCATGGTGATAGGAATAGTCTGCAGAACTGGGACGAGTGACGGCTGGAAGGACTTCCTTTCTTGTTGGTTTGTGGCCCTCCTCTCCTGGGAGAACAGCGGCCTCTAGTGGCTTGTGCTGCGCAGCTGCGCGCAGACAGGGTTTCTGCTTCCTGCCCGGCTGCTATGGAGTTAATCTCCGCTGTTGCTGTGGGCGTGGCCTGGCTCGGGAAGCTACTCCAAAATGGTGGAGTCGCGTTGGAGCAGGAGCTGCTGGGAGGCTATTTATCTCCGTAAGGGGCCTCCCTGCTCCCTGCAGCCCAGGGGTTAGGGTGCCCAGAGATCCCGGATTCCCTACCTCTGGATTAAGTGGCCCGCCCTGCCCCTTTAAGACTTCCAAAAAGCACCCGCCAAAACAAAACAACGACCACAAAAAAAAACAAGAAAAAAAAATTAAAAAAAAAAAAAAAAAAAAAATTTTAATTAAAAAAAAAAAAGGTGGTCGTTCGTTTTTCTTTATTCTCCGGTGCCAGCCTCAGGCCTCTGCTCACCGGTCTTTCTGCCCTGTTTCCCTAATATTGGGGTCCCTGTCCCTTTAAGACTTCCAAAAAGCGCTCGCCAAAACAAAGCAGCAAAAAAGCAAAAAAAAAAAAATGGTCGCGTGCTTTTCTTATGTCCTCTGTCGCCCAGCCTCCAGTGCCTGCTCACTGTTCTTGCTGCCCTGTTTTCCCAGTATCGAGGGCCCTGCACTCTGTCCCGGATGGCGGGGGCTGGGTGTTCGGCAGTCCTGGGCTCCGTCTCCCTCCCGCTCTGCCTGCTCTTCTCCCGCCGGGAGCTGGGGGGAGGGGCGCTCGGCTCCCGCGGGGCCGGGGCTTGTATCTTACCCCCTTCGCGAGGCGCTGGGTTCTCTCAGGTCCGGATGTGGTCTGGATATTGTCCTGTGTCCTCTGGTCTTTATTCTAGGAAGGGTTGTCTTTGTTATATTTTCATAGATATATGTTGTTTTGGGAGGAGATTTCCGCTGCTCTACTCACGCCGCCATCTTCCGCCTCACCCCCGATATACACTCTTATGAAGGTTTCACAAGAAAAATGTGAAATGTGGTTACTACATTCACCCTTATTATTGAGTACCCCCCATGCCATTGCAGTCAGATTTCATTCTTTTTTAAATGGCTGAATAGTATTCCAGTTTGTGTGTGTGTGTGTGTGTGTGTGTGTGTGTGTGTGTGTGTGTGGTGTATGTGCGTGTGTGTGCACGCCACATCTCCTTTAGCCATTCATTCATTGATGGACACTTAGGTTCTTTCCATATCTTGCTTATTGTAAATAAGGTGGCAGTGAACATATATAAAACATATATCTTTGCATTAATGTTTTCATTTTCTTCAGATAAATACCCAGGAGGGGAATTGCTGGATCATATGATAGTTCAATTTTTAATTTTTTGAGCCACCTCCATACTCTTTTCCATAGTGGCTGTATCAATTTATATTCCCACAAGTAATGCGCAAGGATTCCTTTTTCTCCACATCCATACCAACACTTGTTATTTCTTGCCTTCTTGATAAAAGCCATTCTAACAGGTAACAATGAGGGAATATCATGGTTTTGATTTGCCTTTCCCTGATGATTAGTGATGCTGAACTTCTTTTCATGTGTTTATTGGCCATCTCTATGTCTTCTTTGGGCAAGTGTCTCTTTGGACCCTCTGCCTATTTTTTTTTTTTTGTGTGTGAGGGCATCTCTCATATTTATTGATCAAATGGTTGTTAACAACAATAAAATTCTGTATAGGGGAGTCAATGCTCAATGCACAATCATTAATCCACCCCAAGCCTAATTTTAATCAGTCTCCAATCTTCTGAGGCATAACAAACAAGTTCTTACATGGAGAACAAATTCTTACATAGTGAATAAGTTACGTAGTGAACAGTACAAGGGCAGTCATCACAGAAACTTTCGGTTTTGCTCATGCATTATGAACTATAAACAGTCAGTTCAAATATGAATACTCATTTGATTTTTATACTTGATTTATATGTGGATACCACATTTCTTTATTATTATTATTTTTAATAAAATGCTGAAGTGGTAGGTAGATACAAGATAAAGGTAGAAAACATAGTTTAGTGTTGTAAGAGAGCAAATGTAGATGATCAGGTGTGTGCCTGTAGACTATGTGTTAATCCAAGCTAGACAAGGGCAATAAAACATCCACGTATGCAGAAGATTTCTCTCAGAACAGGGGGGGTGAGGTTCTAAGCTTCACCTCTGTTGATCCCTAATTTCTCACCTGATGACCCCCCTGCGACTGTGCCTGTCTTAGGTTTTTCCTCCCTTGAGGAATCTTACCCGTCTCTGGCTAACCAGTCATCTTCCGGGGCCATACAGGGAAATGTAAAGTTGGTAAGTGAGAGAGAAGCCTTATTGTTTGAAATGGTTAGCTTTTTATTTCTTTGCATATTTATGCCCTGTCGCTTCTATGCCCAGCATTTGTCTTGAGGTATCTTTACCACTTGGAAGAATTATGATACTCGGTAAATTTGATATGAGGCACGAATTCTATTTAAGGGTTGTAATTAGGAAGGAAGAAGAAAAGCTATAGAAGTAGCAGGCGGAAGAAAACATGGGAAGATTGATTATTTCTTTGACATATCTTCTTGTAAAGTAACTTCAGCATGTATAGGTTTTAAGCTACTACTTAAATTGCGCACACACATTAACATAATAGGAGTATAGTTACATAACCAAAGCATATCTGTAATTACCAGCCATCTCCAGTGAAACCAAGAAAACCAGTTAGGCACCTTAGGCATTTGTGAAAACTTATCTATGATATGGTGGATATTGTCCAACTGAACTTGAACAGTCTGAGAGAAATCAGAGAAATTAAAACAACCCATTCCTGGGGAATGTTCACATCCCTTATGTTCTTTTAACAGTAAATAGTCTGTAGTTGTAAGATTTTGGAGCGCTACAATTTGCACTTCTCCTAATTCTTGATTGAGTTCCAACAGTATAGATCCAGTCAAATTTGTTGTTTTACTGTATGCACAGGCCAGCTTAGATATCTCCTTCCTCATTCCCATGGCAAGTCCAGGAACTGGTGGGATGAGTGCATCTACAGCTGTTGCAGTGTGTGGATCTTTGTTGGGGTTTTTTGATGATCATCTTCTGGCATGAGTCTTCCAGAGAGTGCTGATGTTGGAAGTTCTTTATCATATCGTATCTTAGTTCATTTTTGGGGTAGCCCAATTAGGCTTTGATCCTCTGTATAAACACAAACAGACCCTTTGCCTACACTTTTATATGCCCTTTATACCCTTGTGTAGAACTCATTGGAGGTTACCACACAGGAACTGCCCTTTTTTTTTGTTTTGTATTGTTTTTGTTTTTGTTTTTTTTTGTTTTTGGTATCACTAATCTACACTTACATGACGAATATTATGTTTACTAGGCTCTCCCCTATAACAGGTCCCCCTATAAACCCCTTTACAGTCACTGTCCATCAGCATAGCAAAATGTTGTAGAATCACTACTTGCCTTCTCTGTGTTGTACAGCCCTCCCTTTTCTCCTACCCCCATGCATGCTAATCTTAATACCCCCCTACTTCTCCCCCCGCCTTATCCCTCCGTACCCACCCATCCTCCCCAGTCCCTTTCCCTTTGGTACCTGTTAGTCCATTCTTGAGTTCTGTGATTCTGCTGCTGTTTTGTTCCTTCAGTTTTTCCTTTGTTTTTATATTCCACAGATAAGTGAAATCATTTGGTATTTCTCTTTCTCTGCTTGGCTTGTTTCACTGAGCATAATACCCTCCAGCTCCATCCATGTTGCTGCAAATGGTTGGATTTGCCCTTTTCTTATGGCTGAGTAGTATTCCATTGTGTATATGTACCACATCTTCTTTATCCATTCATCTATCGATGGACATTTAGGTTGCTTCCAATTCTTGGCTATTGTAAATAGTGCTGCGATAAACATAGGGGTGCACTGATCTTTCTCATACTTGATTGCTGCATTCTTAGGGTAAATTCCTAGGAGTGCAATTCCTGGGTCAAATGTAAGTCTGTTTTGAGCATTTTGATGCACCTCCATACTGCTTTCCACAATGGTTGAACTAACTTACATTCCCACCAGCAGTGTAGGAGGGTTCCCCTTTCTCCACAGCCTCGCCAACATTTGTTGTTCTCTGTCTTTTGGATGGCAGCCATCCTTACTGGTGTGAGGTGATACCTCATTGTAGTTTTAATTTGCATTTCTCTGATAATTAGCGATGTGGAGCATCTTTTCATGTGTCTGTTGGCCATCTGTATTTCTTTTTTGGAGAACTGTCTGTTCAGTTCCTCTGCCCATTTTTTAATTGGGTTATTTGTTTTTTGTTTGTTGAGGCGTGTGAGCTCCTTATATATTCTGGACGTCAAGCCTTTATCTGATGTGTCATTTTCAAATATATTCTCCCATACTGTAGGGTTCCTTTTTGTTCTATTGATGGTGTCTTTTGCTGTACAGAAGCTTTTCAGCTTAATATAGTCCCACTTGTTCATTTTTGTTGTTGTTTTCCTTGACCAGGGGGATATGTTCAAGAAGAAGTCACTCATGTTTATGTCTAAGAGGTTTTTGCCTATGTTTTCTTCCAAGAGTTTAATGGTTTCATGACTTACATTCAGGTCTTTGATCCATTTTGAGTTTACTTTTGTATATGGGGTTAGACGATGGTCCAGTTTCATTCTCCTACATGTAGCTGTCCAGTTTGCCAGCACCACCTGTTGAAGAGACTGTCATTTCGCCATTGTATGCCCATGGCTCCTTTATCAAATATTAATTGACCATATATGTCTGGGTTAATGTCTGGATTCTCTAGTCATTGGTCTGTGGCTCTGCTCTTGTGCCAGTACCAAATTGTCTTGATTACTATGGCTTTATAGTAGAGCTTGAAGTTGGGGAGTGAGATCCCCCCTACTTTATTCTTCTTTCTCAGGATTGCTTTGGCTATTCGGGGTCTTTGGTGTTTCCATATGAATTTTTGAATTATTTGTTCCAGTTCATTGAAGAATGTTGCTGGTAGTTTCATAGGGATTGCATCAAATCTGTATATTGCTTTGGGCAGGATGGCCATTTTGACGATATTAATTCTTCCTAGCCACGAGCATGGGATGAGTTTCCATCTGTTAGTGTCCCCTTTAATTTCTCTTAAGAGTAACTTGTAGTTTTCAGAGTATAAGTCTTTCACTTCCTTGTTTAGGTTTATTCCTAGGTATTTTATTTTTTTTGATGCAATTGTGAATGGAGTTGTTTTCCTGATTTCTCTTTCTGTTGGTTCATTGTTAGTGTATAGGAAAGCCACAGATTTCTGTGTGTTGATTTTGTATCCTGCAACTTTGCTGTATTCTGATATCAGTTCTAGTAATTTTGGGGTGGAGTCTTTAGGGTTTTTTATGTACAGTATCATGTCATCTGCAAATAGTGACAGTTTAACTTCTTCTTTACCAATCTGGATTCCTTGTATTTCTTTGTTTTGTCTGATTGCCATGGCTAGGACCTCCAGTACTATGTTAAATAACAGTGGAGAGAGTGGGCATCCCTGTCTAGTTCCTGATCTCAGAAGAAATGCTTTCAGCTTCTCGCTGTTCAATATAATGTTGGCTGTCGGTTTATCATAGATGGCCTTTATTATGTTGAGGTACTTGCTCTCTATTCCCATTTTGTTGAGAGTTTTTATCATGAATGGATGTTGAATTTTGTCAAATGCTTTTTCAGCATCTATGGAGATGATCATGTGGTTTTTGTCTTTCTTTTTGTTGATGTGGTGGATGATGTTGATGGACTTTCGAATGTTGTTCCATCCTTGCATCCCTGGGATGAATCCCACTTGGTCATGGTGTATGATCCTTTTGATGTATTTTTGAATTCGGTTTGCTAATATTTTGTTAAGTATTTTTGCATCTACGTTCATCAGGGATATTGGTCTGTAGTTTTCTTTTTTGGTGGGGTCTTTGCCTGGTTTTGGTATTAGGGTGATGTTAGCTTCATAGAATGAGTTTGGGAGTATCCCCTCCTCCTCTATTTTTTGGAAAACTTTAAGGAGAATGGGTATTATGTCTTCCCTGTATGTCTGATAAAATTCTGAGGTAAATCCATCTGGCCCGGGGGTTTTGTTCTTTGGTAGTTTTTTGATTACCGCTTCAATTTCGTTGCTGGTGATTGGTCTGTTTAGATTTTCTGTTTCTTCCTGGGTCAATCTTGGAAGGTTGTATTTTTCTAGGAAGTTGTCCATTTCTCCTAGGTTTCCCAGCTTGTTAGCATATAGGTTTTCATAGTATTCTCCAATAATTCTTTGCATTTCTGTGGGGTCCGTCGTGATTTTTCCTTTCTCGTTACTGATACTGTTGATTTGTGTTGACTCTCTTTTCTTCTTAATAAGTCTGGCTAGAGGCTTATCTATTTTGTTTATTTTCTCAAAGAACCAGCTCTTGGTTTCATTGATTTTTGCTATTGTTTTATTCTTCTCAATTTTATTTATTTCTTCTCTGATCTTTATTATATCCCTCCTTCTGCTGACCTTAGGCCTCATCTGTTCTTCTTTTTCCAATTTCGATAATTGTGACATTAGACCATTCATTTGGGATTGCTCTTCCTTTTTTAAATATGCTTGGATTGCTATATACTTTCCTCTTAAGACTGCTTTTGCTGCGTCCGACAGAAGTTGGGGCTTAGTGTTGTTGTTGTCATTTGTTTCCATATATTGCTGGATCTCCATTTTGATTTGGTCATTGATCCATTGATTATTTAGGAGCGTGTTGTTAAGCCTCCATGTGTTTGTGAGCCTCTTTGCTTTCTTTGTACAGTTTATTTCTAGTTTTATGCCTTTGTGGTCTGAAAAGTTGGTTGGTAAGATTTCAGTCTTTTGGAATTTTCTGAGGCTCTTTTTGTGGCCTAGTATGTGGTCTGTTCTGGAGAATGTTCCATGTGCACTTGAGAAGAATGTATATCCTGTTGCTTTTGGATGTAGAGTTCTCTAGATGTCCATTAGGTACATCTGCTCTACTGTGTTGTTCAGTGCTTCCGTGTCCTTACTTATTTTCTGCCCGGTGGATCTATCCTTTGGGGTGAGTGGTGTGTTGAAGTCTCCTAGAATGAATGCATTGCAGTCTATTTCCCCCTTTAGTTCTGTTAGTATTTGTTTCACATATGCTGGTGCTCCTGTGTTGGGTGCATATATATTTAGAATGGTTATATCCTCTTGTTGGACTGAGCCCTTTATCATTATGTAGTGTCCTTCTTTATCTCTTGTTACTTTCTTTGTTTTGAAGTCTATTTTGTCTGATATTAGTACTGCAATCCCTGCTTTCTTCTCACTGTTGTTTGCTTGAAATATGTTTTTCCATCCCTTGACTTTTAGTCTGTACATGTCTTTGGGTTTGAGGTGAGTTTCTTGTAAGCAGCATATAGATGGGTCTTGCTTTTTTATCCATTCTATTACTCTGTGTCTTTTGATTGGTGCATTCAACCCATTAACATTTAGGGTGACTATTGAAAGATATGTACTTATTGCCATTGCAGGCTTTAAATTCGTGGTTACCAAAGGTTCAAGGTTAGCCTCTTTAGTATCTTACTGCCTAACTTAGCTCGCTTATTGAGCTGTTATATACACTGTCTGGAGATTCTTTTCTTCTCTCCCTTCTTATTCCTCCTCCTTGATTCTTCATATGTTGGGTGTTTTGTGCTGTGCTCTTTCTAGGAGTGCTCCCATCTAGAGCAGTCCCTGTAAGATGTTCTGTAGAGGTGGTTTGTGGAAAGCAAATTCCCTCAGCTTTTGTTTGTCTGGGAATTGTTTAATCCCACCGTCATATTTGAATGATAGTCGTGCTGGATACAGTATCCTTGGTTCAAGGCCCTTCTGTTTCATTGTGTTAAATATATCATGCCATTCTCTTCTGGCCTGTAGGGTTTCTGTCGAGAAATCTGATGTTAGCCTGATGGGTTTTCCTTTATAGGTGACCTTTTTCTCTCTAGCTGCCTTTAAAACTCTTTCCTTGTCCTTGATCTTTGCCATTTTAATTATTATGTGTCTTGGTGTTGCCCTTCTTGGATCCTTTCTGTTGGGGGTTCTGTGTATTTCCGTGGTCTGTTTGATTACTTCCTCCCCCAGTGTGGGGAAGTTTTCAGCAATTATTTCTTCTAAGATACTTTCCATCTCTTTTCCTCTCTCTTCTTCTTCTGGGACCCCTATAATACGGATATTGTTCCTTTTGGATTGGTCACACAGTTCTCTTAACATTGTTTCATTTCTGGAGATCCTTTTGTGTCTCTCTACGTCAACTTCTATGCGTTCCTATTCTCTGGTTTCAATTCCATCAATGGCCTCTTGCATCCTATCCATTCTGCTTATAAACCCTTCCAGAGTTTGTTTCATTTCTGCGATCTCCTTTCTGGCATCTGTGATCTCCCTCCGGACTTCATCCCATTTCTCTTGCGTATTTCTCTGCATCTCTGTCAGCATGTTTATGATTCTTATTTTGAATTCTTTGTCAGAAAGACTGGTTAGGACTGTCTCCTTCTCTGGTGTTGTCTCTGTGATCTTTGTCTGCCTGTAGCTTTGCCTTTTCATGGTGATAGGAATAGTTTGCAGAGCTGGGCCGAGTGACGGCTGGAAGAACTTCCTTTCTTGTTGGTTTGTGGCCCTCCTCTCCTGGGAGAACAGCGACCTCTAGTGGCTTGTGCTGCGCAGCTGCGTGCAGACAGGGTTCCTGCTTCCTGCCCGGCTGCTATGGAGTTAATCTCCGCTGTTGCTGTGGGCGTGGCCTGGCTCGGGCAGCTGCTCCAAAGTGGTGGAGTCGCGTTGGAGGGGGAGCTGCTGAGAGGCTATTTATCTCCGTAAGGGGCCTTCCTGCTCCCTGCAGCCCAGGGTTTAGGGTGCCCAGAGATCCCCGGATTCCCTACCTCTGGATTAAGTGTCCCGCCCTGCCCCTTTAAGACTGCCAAAAAGCACCCGCCAAAACAAAACAATGACCACCAAAAAAAAAAAAATTTAATTAAAAAAAAAATTTTTTTAAATTAAAAAATAAAGGTGGCCGCTCGTTTTTCTTTATTCTCCGTCGCCAGCCTCAGGCATCTGCTCACCGGTCTTCCTTCCCTTTTTCCCTAGTATTGGGGTCCCTATCCCTTTAAGACTTCCAAAAAATGCCCCCCCAAACAAAACAGTAAAAAAAAAAAAAATTGTTCACTCGCTTTTCTGGTGTCCTCCGGCGCCAGGCCTCCGGTACCCGCTCACTGTTCTTGCTGCCCTTTTTCCCTAGTATTGGGGCCCCTATCTCTTTAAGACTTCCAAAAAGCGCTTGCCAAAACAAAACGGCAAAAAAAAAAAAAAAAAAAAATTGGTTGCGTGCTTTTCTTATGTCCTCCGGCGCCCGGCCTCCGGTGCCCGCTCACTGTTCTTGCTGCCCTGTTTTCCTAGTATCCAGGGCCCTGCGCTCTGGCCCGGATGGCTGGGGCTGGGTGTTCGGCAGCCCTGTGCTCCGTCTCCCTCCCGTTCTGCCTATTCTCCCGCCGGGAGTTGGGGGTATGGGCGCTCGGCTCCCGCCGGGCCGGGGCTTGTATCTTACCCCCTTCGCGAGGTGCTGGGTTCTCTCAGGTGTGGGTGTGGTCTGGATATTGTCCTGTGTCCTCTGGTCTTTATTCTAGGAAGAGTTGTCTTTGTTATATTTTCATAGATATATGTGGTTTTGGGAGGAGATTTCCGCTGCTCTACTCATGCCGCCATCTTCGGCATATATCGACCCTCTGCCTATTTTTAAATCTGATTTTTTGTGGGTTTTTTGCTATTGAGTTGTATGAGCTCTTTATGTATTTTGGATATTAATCCCTTGGCAGAAGTATGATTTTCAAATATTTTCTCCCATTCAGTAGGTTGCCTTTTCAATTTATTGATTATTTCCTTTACTGTGTAGTAGCTTTTTACTTTAATGTAGTCCCACTTGTTTATTTTTTTGTTGCCTTTGCTTTTGAAGTTAGATCCAAAAAAATCACCTCCAAGACAGTGTCACAGAGCTTATTGCCTATGTTTTCTTCAAGGAGTTTTGTGGTTTCAGGTTTTATATTCAAGTCTTTAATCCATTTTGAGTTATTTTATGTGCATAGTCTTAAGCTAGTAGTCTAGTTTTATTCCTTTGCATGTGACTGTCTAGTTTTCCCAATACCATTTATTGAAAGACTCTCCTCTCCACATTGTATATTCTTTGTTGTAAATTAATTAACCATATGTATGTGAGTTTATTTCTGGGCTGTCTGTTCTGCTCCATTGATTTATATGTCCATTTTTATGTCAATGCCATACTGTTTTGATGACTATACCTTTGTAATATAGTTTGAAATCAGGATGGTAATGTCAGCCTTGTTCATCTCCTCAAGATTGCTTTGACTATTTACAAATTTTAGGATTGATTGTTCTGTTTCTGTGAAAAATGCCAATGGAATTTCAATAGGGATTTCATTGTATCTGTGGATTGCTTTGGTTAGTATGGGCATTTAAAAAATATTAATTCTTCCAACCCATGAGCATGGAATATTTTTCCAATTATTTGTGTTCTTTAATTTCTTTCATCAGTGACTTACAGTTTTTAGTGTTCAGATCTTTCACCTACTTTGTTAAATTTAATCCTAGGTATTTTATTCTTTTTGATGCATTTGTAAATGGGATTGTTTTCTTAATTTCTCTGTCTGATAATTCATTATCAGTGTATTGAAATGCAATTGATTTTTGAATATTGATTTAATGTACTGCAACTTTACTGAATTCACTTATTCTAACAGGTTTTTTTTTGGTGGAGTCCTTAGGGTTTTCTATATATAATACCATGTCGTCTGCAAATAGGCGGTTTTACTTCTTCCTTATCAATCTGAATACCTTTTGTTTCTTTTTCTTGCCTATTTACCCTAGCTAGGACTTCCTTTACTATTCTGAATAAAAGTGGTGAAATGGGTATCCTGGTCTTATTCCTGATCTTAGAAGAAAAGCTGTCAAGTTTTCACCATTAAGTATGATGTTAACTATGTGCTTGTCATTTATGGCCTTTGTTATGCTGAGGTATGTTCCTTCTATACCCACTTTGTTGAATTTTGTTAAATGCTTTTTCTGCATGTATTGGGATGATTATATGATTTTTTAATCCTTTATTTTGTTAATGTGGTATGTAACTTCCTTATTTTAAAGGTGATGAAACTGGGACATATTTCAAGTTAGAAGTAATCTGACATGCTTCAAGTTAAGTATTAAAGAGCAAAGCCCTGAGTTCTTGAGGGCTCTAGTTCTGTGTCCATTTCCTCACACCATAGAGGATATAAGTGAATGTTGTTTGGTTGTTATGTTGTGGGTGCATTTTGGGTTAGGATGGAGGGTACTGAGAGTGGGTAAGTTTTTCTGGTTCTAATTGGAGCTATAAGCTGATATTGAAGATTGTAGAGGGTGTGGGAGAATATTCATTTGTTTTGTGCCTGTCTGTGCCTGTCTTTATGCTGTGTGTGCACTGGGATGTCTTTGTCACAGATCTTCTTTGTTTTGGGTACTACTTTCCAGAAATAGCTTTCTACTCTTTCAGAGTTTCTGATGTTCACAATGGTCTCTGGCCTCCTCCTCCTTGAACTAGCATAAAGTTAGATAATGCTTCTACTTTTCCCAAGTGTGGCAACAGAACTGGACTTCTGCATATGGATGAATGAGTGCAAAGCCAGGTTTAAGTCAGTCATTGATCACAAAGAATCTTTTGGGTAAAACATCCACAGATTGAAATACTGACTAAATGGTTTAAGAGAGCACTTGCAAAATTAAATGTAATAGTTATGGCAGGTAAATGCATGTAAATGTGTTTGATCCATAAACCATTTTTGTTTGTGCCTATATTTTCAAAACAGCTTTATAACTTAGGACTTTTCTCTTTTACATCTCTGATCCTGAGTTCATAGTATTGTATTTTGGAAACTAGAAATATTAAAATAGTGCTTCTAGGGTAAAGCATCTGTCAGTATTTCCATTATAAAATGCAGTTTTAAAGGGTTTAGAAGTCAGCTGTAAAAATTTGTTCTTGGCTGATACTTTGTATACAAAAATCTCTGCCCAGGATAATTTTCAGAAGAATTTTTGCAGTGGCGTAAACTGTGAGGTTATATGGCAGAATCAGCTTACACTGAACTCATTTTTTATGCTTGTATCAAAGTAGGGGAACGATGACAGCTTTTAAAGTGATTCAAATAAAACAATATGAAAAATGTATTTCCAGCCTTGTGCTTTTAGAAAATCGTTGGTTAAAAAAATTACTCTACCATTAGAACTCACCATTGGCTTAAATATAAAAAATAAGAGCACCACCAAACCCAGAATAAGCCCCAAATCTAGATGACTTCAGGATAACTCTTTTAAGACCAGATTTTAGCAGCCGATTTTGAAAGCAGTATTTGGGGTTGCTCAGTGACTGTGTAACCCTAAAGAGATTCTTTTGGGCTCAGCTTGAAATAAAGCTTTCTGTTGAGTACCTAAGCTTAGCTGTCTGCAAAGCAAGGAAGGAAGTGCTAATAGGAAGGCAAAGACATGTTCCTTGCTTGTCTAGAGACTTTCCCGTGAAGATGGAGAGCTTCTCATTAGTGTAACCTTGTTCCCAAAGCTTTGGGCAGGTCTTGGCTTGAAAAGAATATCCACCGCAATGTAGGTAAGCTCTCTGCTTTTCTATTATTGTGAACACACATGCACATACAGTAATGCACTTTACTTGTGGCCAGGTTTCTTCTTTTATTCTTTTCTACTTATGCTTCAAAGTTAAATCTCAAGCAGATCACCTCCAGGGGTAATTCTGTGTGACAGCCAGACTGGTCTTAGCTTTCCCAGTGGCTTCCTGTGTGTGTCAGCTTCTGAACCATGGAAGTGCAGTTCCTGTACATAGCTCCCACAGGGAACATTTGAGGTCTTGTTGATTTGAAAGGAAACATGACTTTGTGTGAAATATGGATTAGAAATGATGTTGGGTGGTATACACTTCTTCAGAAATGTAGTCTGTATGGTGGAGAAGAACTACCTCATTGGGGAAAGGCTCCCTCTCTCTGTCCAAATAATGAAGCTGTACCATACTTAGGGCCAAGTAAGGTAAAAGCAACAACAAAAAACCTTTAGTTTTTGCTCTTAAAGAAAACAACTTCCATAACAAATGTATTTTTAAAGTCAGGTTAGTGTTTATTCAAAGATCTTAGGAAATTTGCTTTAGATTTTTAGAGTCATCTTGTCCCATCTGCTGGGGGCTCCAGCTCTGGGCATGCTGAAGTAGAAAGCCTGCCTTGACCTCAAGAGACTGAGGCATGTCACTTTCTCAGGGGCTATCTCTGCAGAGAGGCCACTTCCCCATCCTTGCCTGGTCCAGTTTTAGATTGCTTATTATAGGGAGAGAGCAGGTGCTCATGTCATGACCCACTGGTATGGAAGTGATATTTGGTGTCTTAAAGGGAAAGAAAGGTATCACTGAGCAAATGTTAGAGGTCACAGTTCCTGACAAGTGGGATATTTACACTACAGACATGCTCTTTAGGAAAGAGCAGATTATATAATTTCCCAGAGGAGTAATCTGTTACTATCATTATTTTGTCTCAGTTGCCCCAGATTTGGCCAGTGGGAGCCCCCAAGTTGGCTCCTGTGTCATTTTGACATGCTATCCTTATGCTTTGACTACTTCCTTATTTTCTGGAGATGTTCCAGCCTCATCTTGTACTCTCCCTATGCTAGCCCTGGAATTAGCTATGGTTCCTTTTAGTGGAGAAAGCCAGATTCTCCGAAGCCTTCTGAATGAACGGAGCTAGGAAATACATGTATGTGGATGTGCTCATCTTGCTCTCTGTGTCTTCCTTCTCTCTTTCTTTCTTGGTGTAGAGAAACCTTAGCTCTACTTGTGTTTAGAGTGTTATATAGTTTCTATCTTGATGGCTATCTTTCTTTTAAGCATCAAGTTTTTAAAAAAGAAAAGAAATACTGTTGTGTGTAGGAACATGCATTTTAAGGTACATATGGATGACTAATTTAGGGCTCTCTTTGGCAGGAAAGAGCCTAGTCTCCTTCTGTGAATTTTACTTTGCGGAGTGTTTATGGCTCTTCAGAAGCTTCCAACTCTAATTACACTAGTCTATTTGTTATTTAAACATACCTATTTCTTGGATTTTTTCTATATCATCCTTTTCATTAGTATCCATTTCCCTGACCCATGCTGTTACCACTGTCTTTCATAAGCCCTTCCTTGGCCAACTCATCAGGAAGCAATCATTCCTTTCATTGCCTAGAACTTATGCCGTTCGAGCGATGTTTACTTCTGCTTAAATATATTTGGGGATATGCTTTGTGGGTCCTACTTATTTCTAGGTAACTAGTAGGTCAGTACTAGTGATGATAGTTTTGACTGTTTTGTTAACTATTAAGTGTCACCTCACTGTAAGAAGGTGTTATTTAATGTCTAATAGATGCCTTGTATATTACAAGATTTTGGTAAATGTTTATTGGATTTTTGTCAGAATGAAAAGTATTTGGTATCTTAAATTGATAACTTTGACTCATATTTTTGATGTTTTAATTGTGTCCCCCATACACATTTAGGTACAGAAGGGATTTATTTAGTTCACATATTTATATACAGTAAAATTCATGCTAAAAGCATACAGTTCTATGAATTTTAAAACCTGTATAGGTTTATGTAACCACTGCCATAGATAGAAAACAGTTTCATCATCCCCCAAATTCCCTTGTGTTCCTTTTAAGTCAACACTTCCCCTTACCCCATAGCCCCTGCCAACTACTGATCTGCTTTATGTCCCTACGGATTTGCCTTTTCCAGAATGTCATATAAATGGAATTATTTTGAGTGTGGCATTTGTCCATGAGCATAAGCATTTGAGACCCATCCATGCTATTTGGTGTTGCTGAATAGCATTCCACTGTATGGATGTCCCAGAGTTTGTTTACCCATCCGCTGGCTGAAGGATTTGGATTATTTTCAGTTGTTGACCATTAAGAATACAACTGCAGTGAACATAGCTGTACGTGTCTTTGTATGGACATACGGTTTTTATTTCTCTTGGATAAATACCTAGAAGCAGAATTGCTGGATTGTATGGTAAGCATATATTCATCTTTATAAGAAACCATGAAGCTGTTTTCCAAAGTAGTTGTACCGTTTTTCACTCCAATTAAAAATGTATGGGATTCAGTTTCTCCACATCCTCATCAGGATGTAGTATTATCATTTTAACCATTCTGGTGGGTGTACAGTAATACTTATTTTTAATTGTTGTAGTTGCTTATGATCTTTTGTTTTTCATTTCCTTGATAACAAAATGATGCTGAACATTTTGTATGTGTGCTCACTTCAGAAAGAAAATACTGTTTTTTCTGAAGTGTGTGCAAGTTTTGTATCCATTTTTTAATTTAAAAGAAAAAGAATTGTAAGACTCCTTTATGTAATATGGATAAAAGCTCTTTGATATATATACATGTATATGTTGTTCAGATCTCCTATGTCTTTACTGGTTTTTTGGTCTAAAATAATCTATTTTAACTTGTTTGTTAAAATATCTATGATTGGGAATTTCTTTATTTCTCCCTTTTCTTTTGTCAGTTTTTGCTTCACCTGGTTTGAAGCTTTTTTTAGGAGCATAAGACATTTTAAATCATTGTATCCTACTAGTGCATTGACTCTTTTATTAACGTGAAGTGTTTCTCTTTGACCCTATAATACCTTTTCTTCCTGAATTGACTTTGATATTAATATAGCTACTCCAGTTTTATGAGAATGTTTTCAAAGGTGGGAAATGATAGGAAACATCATTCTGGTATGAGAACAGTTTATCATAGAGAAGAAGGGGGCAATGAAATAGTGGGGGTGGAGGTGAGCAAAGCCCGCAAGGCAAAAAATAGTATTCAAAACAGATTACTCTGTGTTTTCAGGCAGGATGAAGAAAAAGCATGGTTGCAGATAAAAGTAGATTTTTAGAGTGGGCCATACCCTAAATCTGTTTAAAAAATCTAGCAATAGATACAGAGTTTGCAGTGTATAAACCACTGTATCACTACACTGTAATCAGCAACCACTAATCAAAGAAATATGGTTTCAGTTTTTATTATTAGTGTATGAGGATGGTAGTTCAAGTGTTGGTTGACTTCTCAGATAACTGTGGATAATCTGTTAATAGAAAATTGGTTATATGGAACATCATTAGGCTCTGGGATTCTGGCCCTTATATTAATGTCCTGAATCTCTCTTGTCCTGTAGGTTTTTTTATGTATACTGTCTGGTTTTTGAAACGGTCTGCAAACTGAGCTTATTTCTCAGTGAGGTCCAGGATATTGAAGTGTGTTTCAAGGATGTGAAATCAGTTTTGTTGGAAGTTGATGTGTTGGGAGGCACCTGAGGTCAGGTACTGTAGTTAAGTCTCTGTACATGTAAAAACTTTAATACAAGTAATCTTTATGTGCTTCACATCCTTGAGCATGTTGTTTAAAATTTTTATATTATTTTCTTTTCTGATTGATGTTACATCCCTGTTTTGATTCCATTTCAATAATTGCTATGATTCTAAAAGTAGAATGATCTTTGATTCATAGAAACAGTTAGAAATTATATCTGTAGTTTTCTACTGTGAATAAAATACAGACAATTGTCTTTAAAAAGGACCCTGCTTTGATTTCTAAAGAGACTTCAACTTTGTCTTTTACTAGGACTGCAAAATTGGCCGCATTCCTTGGATACAGGGGAGTATCAGTCTGGTCTACCTCCTGGCTATAGTGATTGATTCTGGAACGGGCATGGGACCCAGATCAACCCCACCAGAGTACTTCTGGGACTTTTTTGCAGAGTACCTAGACATGAGTTTTTCTTTTTCTCACTAGGGTCCCCAAGCAGATAGGATATAATTCTGGAACTACTGGAATCTTCCTTGACACTATGAGGAGAGAGGCTGCCCTTGTAATGGAGCTAATATTGAGGAAATCTGAGCTGCTATACACACACACACACACACCCCTACAAATATCAAATGAACCTGTCGATCTGATCAGATAGGCTCAATTACATAAACTAATAACTTACTAAAAAACCCAATTCAAGTTAGGTTTTCTGTCTCTTGTAGCTAAAACAGTCATTATGAATACATTGAGTTTGTTTTACAGACTTAAGTCAAAATACAGTAAATATACACAAAATACAGTGGTAAGATTCAAAGAACAGCAACCATGATGTACAAAGTTACACGTATGTGTATATCTTGTTTCAGCTAAATCTCAATAATTTTTCTTCCATGAATCTTGTTCTTGGAAGTTCTTTTGTCCAGTTCTTCTGTCTCTTTTAGGAACTCTCCCTGGGGCTTGCTTTCCCAGATTTGCTTCTCCTCAGCTTCTTGCCTGACCTTATCTGTTCCTGACCTTCAGAACTTGTGATATTCTGCTAAATTCTCTTCTCTACCTCTCTGTTCACTTTTGGCATCAATATATTTAATACCTTGTTACTGAGATTACTCTACTTGGATTCTGCTATGTTGCATGAACTGTGTCTCCTTGACAGGGAGGCATGCCTGCCTCTTACTCTTCTTGTCCCAGAGTTAGTTTGTGGCTTGTTGGTTGCTTGTGGTGGCCATGAGAAAGAGGGGAAAGGGTGCATTACAGGACATCCCTAATTCTGCTCCCAGTCCCATTACCTCTTAGGAACAGTGTCCAGAGATTGTAAAGCCAGGCTTCGGCACTCTTCCTCTTTTGCAGTCCAAGCCTGGTCTACACAGTGGAGGCCTCTGAGACAGATACAAATTATTTCTCCAAGAACGCTTTTCCCTTTTTCTTAAAATATTTAAAACAAAACTGAACCATTCTTAAAGGGAGTTATATAATTTCCCTTACTGCAGTCAGGGAAACAGAAAGAGGGAGACAAATCACGCTGTTCTAAGTTGTGAGAAACCTATTTTGAGTTGGTGTGCTTTAAGCCAGGAAAGAGTTTGCAGTGGCAGGTGAATGGTGTCTAAAGGAAGGAATTGGCAGGTAAGATTGAAATGGTCAAAAAGGTCAGTGGACATTGAGAAGGTCAAGGGCTTTGAGTGGTAAGCCAAAGAAGAGAGAATTAGTTTCTCTAGAGAAGAAAAACCCATGGAAAAGGTAATTTGATCAGATTTTTTATTTCTAGAAATTTGTAGGATGGTGGCACAGAACACCAGGGAATTTGTGGAGCTGTAAGAGCACTTGTAAAAAGACAAGTGAAGGATTTGGTGAAGCAGTATGTTCAGCAGGAGAAAGAGCCAAATGTGGTTGTGAGGTTTTGAATTTGAAAGGCCTGGAGGAAAGTGGTGGTGGTGTTGAAAAGAAAGAGCACCGGAAATGGAAGTGCTTTGAGGGGAAGGACTAGAATGGTTTTTGATGTTTTGAGTTTAAGGTGATAGCAGCACATTAAGATGGAACTGTGAGGGAGGACGTTGTGTTAGGTACTGTATTAAGTGCTGGGAATATAACGGCAAGCGGAAGAGTCCCTGCCTTTGTGGAGCTTGTGTTTCACTGGGAAAGACATGAATGTAAATAAAACATCATGTGCAGGATCCTCAGTAGTGCTAAGTACTAAAGAATGGAGATAGTTTGTTTTGTTCCTGTTAACTAAATAAAAGGTACTTTTGAATAACTACTTTAGGCGAACAAAGTTCCCAATAACATATACCTTTAAGAGCATCTGTAATATGTGTTTAAAATGATAGTGTCCGCGGTCATATTTTATAATGAAGGAAGCTTATTGGCAAAGCTTTGTCAAGAACTCCCTGTGGAAATACCAATTGCTTTTCTTGGCTCCAAGGTATTTCCTGAACAGTGTGTTCTATTTTGTCCCAGTGTGCCATTAAGGGATTTGAAAGTTTGTTAAAACATGTGTGCCAAGTGAGTGCTGTCCCTTAAGCCCAGCTGGAGGAGCCAAGAAAGGAACAGCAGCTCCTAGGTGAACCTGGTGATGTGCATTAGCTCTGAATCAGAGGCTCAGGTAGTGGGAAAGTCAGGGCATCACTATCTCCTAAGCACAAAGCCTTCAGCTGACACTGTTGTAAACCACCCTTTCAGCAGAAAATGCCTGTGGACATCGATGTATGTAAATCTTTGGAAAAGCTCCATTACAACAAGTTGACAACAGCCCCATGGCCCAGGAGAAAGTAATAGAATTTATTTGCTAGAACAGAATTTTTCAATACTAATATAGACTTGTTTTTTATGAGATTTAAAATAGCACTCTTCAAAGATGGTGTTTATGTTCAAGGTAGTAGGGTTTTCTATATCATTAAGCAGGGTAACTATGAAATGTTTCATGCTTGGAGTTTGGGTAAGCCAGCACAATGGAAATGTTACTTGGCATTTTTATTTAGGAGTCCATTTGGATTGTTTGGTTACAGGGACTCTTTCTGTTGTTCCCTTGTTTTGAAATCCATTACTTTAAATTTGAAAGAAGGGGTAGAAAAATCTAATCAAATCTAATCATTAAAAAAATCACCAAAATATCTAATCAAGTTTTGAAGGGACCAGTTTCTTGAATCTGGTGAGTTTGAGCTGCTCTTCGCAGCTGATCTAATTTACAGCTCTTCATAGATGCCCCACCCCTTGCTAAGTGATAGATCAGTACTTCACAACTCTGTAGAAATCAGGAAATGTCCCTGTAAGCTGTGCTTAAATCTAGACTTTCTCTTCTTTATCTATGCAGTGGTGCCTTTTCTTGATAAAACTGTTTTATTTAAATTGGGGGGATGGTAACTTTATGGCTACATTTGAGTTTATCTGTTTTGAAACTAGAATTATAATTTAGGTGTAAAGGCCCAGAATTATTACAGAAAAATGCATTTATTTGTCTTTTAACTTGATTCATTTGTATTTATATTTATTTCTTATGGTGATATGTTTCAATTATAATAAAATAACTGGTGAGTCTTTCCTGGTTTCCAGACACAGTATGTTAATGGAGCACAATGCAGTAACATGCAATATCATGTAGACAAGCATCTGAATTTAGGTGGCTTTTGCTGAAGTTATTTTATTAATTTCTTTTTAGAATGCTTTTACAGGTGATTATTCAAGTCATTCTCATTCTCTTCAGAAGAGAAAAGGAAACCAATATTTATTGAACATGTTTTGTATGCCAAACATATTGGGAGTGTCTGGAGAATATAAAAAAGGAATGTGACATGGTTTGCTGTTTAGTGTAAGAGAGAAATATGCAAACAAATAAATGGAATATAACCCAATCAAGAAACCTTATAATGAAAGAATAGTTAAGGAAAAACAATGGAACAAAGGAAGGAAATAGAACATATCTTAAGAGAAGAGGGTTAGTCAGAGAAGCATTTGTAGAAGGGTTGGGTCTTAAATTTTAATTATTTGCCAGGCAGACAAGAGATGCAGAGGCATTTTTTCATGCAATGGATATTAGTTGTGGGAGAAGTATGTGCAAAGCTCTCTCTGAGTCTGATTGCAGGAAATCTCCCACAGGAGTGTCCAGGACTAAGATCACTAGACTTAGAATCCTGGATCAGTGTGCATGTCACAGCTCTGCCACTTGGTAGCTGTATGATTGTGATATGTCTGAACCTGTTTTTCCTCTATGAGACAGAGATCATCATTCTCCAGTATATCACCCAGGGTCACCGTGTGGGTCTAAGCCACTTAATGTGTGTAAAAGCACAGGGAACATTGTACGATATGAATGTGAAGAGTGATAGTAAAAGCCTTAGTGTTTAACATATTCCTCCCTATATTTAAATTCTCTCTACTTCACTAACTCCTGTTTCATGTTGAATCCCCTTTATTTGAGTTTTTTTCTTAGGGCTCCATTCTTAGCTTCTCATTTCAGTTGACACTTGGTCCTGGGACACCTTCACTTAACTGCCAATTTATTGTGATTAACTCCCCGATCTGGCTTTCTGTCTGCCATCACACTCTTCCCGTCTCCAGACCTCCATTTCCAGTACCACCTGGATGTTCCTCACCTTGGACTTCCTGGGTCTAGACACTAATTTATTTCCCTTTATTTAAACTCACTTATTAAGCTCCTACCATGTTCTAGCCACTTATGCTAAGAGCTTTTCACATATTATCTCAGTTCCTCAGTAACTTTTTGATATTGGATACTCTTGACCCCGTTGTAAAGATAATGAAACTGAGCTTCAAGAGTTTAAATAACTTTTCTAAAGTGGTATAGCCAGTAAGTAGGAGAGCCATGGTATATCTGACAAATGTTTCTATGTGTATGTATGCATGTGCATTTGTATTTGGAGAGGGGTCAGGGTGCAAGGAGGTTAAAATTAATAAATATTGTAGTGTACTATATCTTGAGCATTTTTAGTAGCTGCAAGTGACACTTTTATATCATATCAGTACTACCCAATTGATACCTGCTTATATTTTCACTTTTTATTTTTATTAGTAGGGTTTATGCTTATCCTACCTGTTCATGGAATAAGACGGAGAGTAAAAAAAGTCTTGTGTGACCCAGCAATTTGATCCCCTCACTAATACATTTCTGTCCTATCCTCCAGAGACTAGACTAAATCTCCAAGGGAGAAATAATCCCAGTTGCAGCATGCACTCGGAATACTAAGTGCAGTCAGCTGCCCCACTCTCTCAGGTCTATGGAGGAAGCCAGAGGAATTTTTATTAAAAAGTCCTCAGTTTACCACGTCAGTAATATATCCATTTTCCTCAGGCCCCTCCTTTTACTTGAGCCCAGAGTCCAAAATATTTACCAACCTGAACTTGTAGCCTTTAGCACCAGACACTTTAGTCTCCTTTCTTCTGGAGTATTTCCTACCTATTTGTAAAAATATATTTTTCTGTGGAGAAAGTGTTAATAGCTTTTATTTGATTCTCACTGGGATCTGCGAAGTTGTGAACCACTGAACTAGACTTGAACATTTTCGAGGTCACTCCTATGGAGGAAAGCCTCTTACTTCACAGATTCAAGGAAAACTGGGCTGCTATTTTCTAACCCACATACTCTTATGTCTGGAAACTGTTCTGAAAGCTTTCTTACATCCTGACCATTTTTTATATTCATTTTTCATGTTTCTACCATCTGTTTATTCATCAGATATTGAGCACCTAGATTGATTATGCAAGTTGCTATAGAGTATACAAAGATGTATAAGACATAATTGGTGAGCATGTAGTCTTAATAGATGAGGTAAATCAGATACATAGCAACACTAATACAGTGAAGAATTTGAGAAGTGCCATTGAAGAGGTACTTTGGAATTTCAGACAAAGGAGAAATTAATCTTGCCTGGGACAGGTAGTAGGGAATGGGGAGAAACAGGGAAGACTATGTGGTAGATTCTGGGTCATAAAGATCCAAGTCGCTTGGAGTAGGTCTTGAGAGATGAGGAGATTTCAGATGTGTTAAGATTTTAGACACAGTGTGCCATCTCTGGTTCCCTGTTCATTCAGATAAGACTTGAGTACACACGTCAGACCTAGCCATAGGCACTTTATGGAGTTTACAATTTATCAAGGAAAACAGACTCCGAACAAGTCATTTTATAATTAATTGCTATATTCATTCATTGTTTCATTCAACATGTATTTGAGTGGCTACTAAGTGTTGCCCTCAATTCTTGGCATATAGCAGTGAATGAAATAGCCTCTGTGCTCATGAAACCTACATTCTAGTTGGGAGACAAAGTAAATAAGTATAAAATATATTGTCAGATAGTGATAAGTGCTGTTATGGAAAGTAAAGCAGAGTAAAAGGACAGTAATAACAGTAAGGTGGGGCAGTTTTAGTTACTATGATCAGGGAAAGCCTCTTGGAAAGGAGGATATTTGAGCAGAGATCTAAATGAAATGAAGAGAGTGAGCCCTGTGAATAGCTGGGCAGAGTTTTCCAGATAGAGGGAATAACAAATGCAAAAACTTCAAGATGGAATGTTTAGTATTCTAGAAACAGCAAGAAGATCTCTAGGATTGGAGTGTAATTTGCAAGGGAGGAAGTAGAAAATGGGAATAGAAAAATAGATACAGGTCATATTTGACAAGGTTTTGTGGCATGGTGATAGAAGATGTTGGGAAGCAGTTGGGAGAATGACATAATCAAGTTTATGTTTTAAAAGGACCACTCTAGCTGTGTTGGTCCAAAATGGTAATCAGGAGACCAGTTATTACAGTAGTTCAGTAAGGAGATAAAAGTTGTTTGGACTTTATAATAACAGTAGAAATGGCAAGAAGATACATTTTAAAGGAGAGGCCAATGAACTCTTCTGATGGATTGGATGTAGAGTGTGAGAGGGAGATTTAAAGGGTGGTGACATAGGGAGAAAGATGATGGTGTGAGAAGTGAGGCAAAAACCTCCCCTCAAACCACATATAACATGAAAATACAGCAAATACAACTAATCCTGAAAGAGCAACCAGAAAAAGGAGTGCAACAGATGACCTACATCTGGGGAAGAGAGAAGACCTCACGGAAAATGGTAAAGTAGCAACGCTGCAATCTGGTGGGACCCAAGCCCTCCCTGATCCAGCTCACCAGTGGGAGGAAGAGAAACAGAGCAGGGAAGGAGCAGAAGGCCAGGATTGCTAAACACCCTCCCCTGGAGATCTGCTCTGGGAGCACGATCCCATGTTCCATGGTGCTCTGGAGATTGAGATTAGTGAGGATGAAAAGCAAAGACAGGCAGGATACTTGGAGAGACTGAGATTCCAGCCACTTGTGGAGAACAGGTACCCACAACTGGTTGCTCAGGGACAAAAGAAAGGTGGGCATTTTGAAACACTTTCTAACAGTGAGAGGGCTGCCAAAGGGGGCAAGGATTACACAGAGCTTACTACTCAGGAGAAAGGACAGGTGGACAAAATTGTCCTGGCACACTCAGCCCAGCAGGTTGGGAACTCTTGGGAGCTTCAGACGCTCCATCCCCCTGGCTGGTAATGCAGTGCAGAGACCCCCCCAATGCAATATGCAGCCAGCCACTCCTTCTTCCCAGCAGGCACTGGTTTGCCAACCTGATGCTCTTGCCATTGCACCAGGCCAGTTGGAGGCTGGTCCCACCTACAGCAGCTACAGGGGCATAACACATAGGCTCCTCACAGTGTGCTTGGTGCACTGGCCCTGGCAGGGAGGCAGACACTACAGCCAGGAAGCAGGAAAGAGCTGTTTCCTCCTGCCAGGCACAGGCGCCACTCGCCTGTGACCCCCGCCATCGCTCCAGGTACTGGGCAGCTCCAGAATATAGAGTTTGTGGGCATCGCCTACACAAAGTTATTATTCCATAGTAATCATTAGAAATATAAAACAGCAAAAGAATCTTGTACAAAAAATATCCCTCAAATACTAGAAAGAGGGCTAAGTGAAACTGAAATCACCAATCTTCTTGATAAAGATTTTAAACTAAAAATCATACAAATGCTCATGGAGCTACAGAAAAATATTCAAGATCTCAGGGAGGACTTCAAGAAAGAGATGGAAACTTTGACAAATACAGTATCTGAAATAAAACATACAATGGAAAGATTTAAAAGCAGATTAGATGAAGTAGAAGAGACAGTAAATGAAATAGAAATGAGAGAACAGGAAAAAAGCTGAGGCACAGAGAGATAAAAAGATCTCTAAGAACGAAAAAATAAAGAGAACTGTGTGACCAGTCCAAATGGAACAATATTTGCATTATAGGGGTACTAGAAGAAAAAGTGAGACAAAAGTCTCTTTGAGAAAATAATTGCTGAAAATATCCCCAGTCTGGTTTGGAAGGAAATAGTGTCTCAGGCTGTGGAAGTGTGCAGATCTCCCAACACAAGGGACCCAAGACAACACCAAGACATATAATAATTAAAATGGCAAAGGAGAGACAAGACAAATTAAAATTAAGGACAAGGAGAGAATATTGAAAGCAGCCAGAAAGAGAAAAAAGATCACATACAAAGGAAAACCCATCAGGCTATCATCAGAATTATTGGCAGAAACCTTACAGACCAGAAGGGAGTGGCATGATATATTTAATGCAATGAAGCAGAAGGGCCTTGAACCAAGAATACTCTACCCAGCAAGATTATCATTTAAATTTGAAGCAGGGATTAAACAATATCCAGATAAGCAAAAGTTGAGGGAATTTACCTTCCAAAAACTGTCTCTACTGTGTATTTTGGAGGGACTGATATGGCCAGAAGTGCTCCTAAGGCACTTCCTGTCACCAGGAAAATAAAACCACAGTAGAGAAAATAGACCAATTAGTTGCTAAACAAATGCAAAATTAAATCAATTACCCACAAAATCAGTCAAGGGATACACAAAGAGTACAGAATATGACACCTAATATACAAAGAGTGGAGGAGGAAGAAAAAGAAGGGAGAAAATAAAAGAACCCTTAGATTGTGTTTGAAATAGTGTAATAAGCAAGTAAAGTTAGACTGTTTAGATAGTAAAGAAGCTGCCCTTGAACTCGTAGTAACCACAGATCTAAAGCCTGCAATACCAATAAGTACATATGTATCGACAATTACCCTAAATGTAAATGGCTGAATGCAACAATCAAAAGACATAGAGCTACAGAATGGATTAAAAAACAGGACCCATCTATATGCTGCCTACAAGAGCCTCATTTCAAACCCAAAGACATACACAGACTAAAAGTGAAGGGATGGAAAAAGATATTTCATGCAAATAATAGGGAGAAAAAAGCAGGAGTTGCATTACTTGTATCAGACAAAATAGACTTCAAAACAAAGAAAGTAACAAGAGACAGAGAAGGGCATTATATAACGATAAAGGGGTCAGTCCAACGAGAGGGTATAACCATTATAAATATCTATGCACCCAACATAAGAGCACCTACATATGTGAAACAAATACTAACAGAATTGAAGGGGGGAAATAGAATGTAATGCATTCATTTTAGGAGACTTCAACACTCCATTTACTCAAAAGGGCAGACCAACCAGACAGAAAATAATTAAGGAGACAGAGGCACTGAACAACACATTAGAACACCTGGACCTAACAGACATGTACAAAACACTCCACCCAAAAGCAGCAGGATACACATTCTTCTCAAGTGAACATGGAACATCTTCTAGCATAGATAGATCACATACTAGGCTACAAAAAGTGCCTCAGTAAATTCAGAAGAATTGAAATTGTACCAACCAGCTTCTCAGACCACAAAGGTATGAAACTAGAAATAAATTATGCAAAGAAAACAAACAAATCCCACAAACACATGGGGGCTTAAAAACATGCTCCTAAATAACCAATGGATCAATGACCAAGTAAAAACAGAGATCAAGCAATATATGGAGACAAATGAAAACAAGAATTCAACACCCCAAAATCTGTGGGATGTAGAGAAGGCCATGCTAAGAGGGAAGTATGTTGCAAAGCAGGTTTACCTCAAGAAAGAAGAACAATCCCAAATGAACAGTCTAAACTCACAATTAATGAAACTAGGAAAAAAAGAACAAATGAGGCTCCAAGTCAGTAGAATGACGGACATAATAAAGATCAGAGAAGACATGAATAAAATTGAGAAGAATAAAATAATAGAAATAATCAATGAAACCAGGACCTGGTTCTTCGAGAAAATAAAATAGATAAACCTTTAGCCAGACTTATCAAGAAAAAGAGTGTACACACATAAAGAGATTGCGAAATGAGAAAGGAAAAATCCCTACAGACACCACATAAATACAAAGAGTTATTAGAGAATACTATGAAAAATTATATGCTAACAAATTGGATAACCTAGAAGAAATGGATAACTTTCCCAAAAAACACAACCTTCCAAAACTGACCCAGGAAGAAAAGGAAAATCTGAACAGACCAATTATCAGCAACAAAATAGAATTGCTAATCAAAACACTAACTAAGAACAAAACCCCTGGACCAGATGGCTTCAACAATGAATTTTATCAGATATATAGAGAAGACATAATTCCCATCCTCATTAAAGTTTTCCAAAAAGTAGAAGGAGGGAATACTTCCAAACTCATTCTATGAAGCCATCATTACTCTAATACCAAAACCAGACAAAGACACCACAAAAAAAGAAAATTATAGACCAATATCCCTGATCAACATAGATGCAAAAATAGTCAACAAAGTTTTAGTAAACCGAATTCAAAAACACGTCAAAAAGATCATCTATCATGATCAAGTCGGATTTATTCCAGGAATGCAAGGATGGTACAATATTCGAAAATTCATCAACATCATACACCATATCAACAAAAAGGAGGACAAAAATCTAGTGATCATCTCCATAGATGCTGAAAAGGCATTGAACAAAATTCAACATCCATTCATGATAAACACTCTCAACAAAATGGATATAGAGGCCAAGTACCTCAATGTCATGAAGGCCAAATACAGCAAACCCACAGCCAACATCATACATAACTGTGAGAAGGTGAAAGCTTTTCCTCTAAGATCAGGAACAAGACAAGGATGCCCATTCTCACCACTTTATTCAACATAGTTCTGGAGGTCCTAACCACGGCAATCAGACAACACAAAGAAATAAAGGCATCCAGACTGGCAAGGAAGAAGTTAAAGTGTCACTGTTTGCAGATGACATGACACTGTACATAAAAAACCCTGAAGAATCCACCCCAAAACTACTAGAACTGATAACTGAATTCAGCAAAGTTGCAGGATACAAAATTAATATACAAAAATCTGTGGCATTCTTATATACTAACAATGAACTAGCAGAAAGAGAAATCAGGAAAACAATTCAATTTATAATTGTATCAAAAAGAATAAAATACTTAAGAATAAACCTTACCAAGGAAGTGAAAGACCTATACTCTGAAAACTACAAGACACTCATGAGAGAAATTAAAGAAGCTACCAATAAATGTAAATACATCCTGTGCTCATGGATAGGAAGAATTGATATTGTCAAATTGGCCATCTGCCTAAAGCAATCTACAGGTTCAGTGCAAAACCTATCAAAATACCAACAGCATTTTTCAGTGAACTAGCACAAATATTTCCAAACTTCATATGGAGCCCCAAAAGACCCCTAATAGCCAAAGCAATCCTGAGAAGGAAGAATAATAAAGCTGGGGGGATTAGACTCACCAACTTCAAGCTCTACTACAAAGCCACAGTAATCAAGACAATTTGGTACTGGCACAAGAACAGACTCATAGATCCATGGAACAGAATAGAGAGCCCAGATATAAACCCACACATATATGGCCAATTAATATGCAATAAAGGAGCCATGGATGCAATAGTGAAGTGACAGCCTCTTCAACAACTGTTGTTGGCAAAACTGGACATGCAAGAGAATGAAACTGGATTGTCTAACCCCATACACAAAAGTAAACTCAAAATGGATCAAAGATCTGAATGCAAGTCATGAAACCATAAAACTCTTAGAAGAAAACATAGGCAAAAATCTCTTGAATATAAACATGAGCAACTTTTCCTGAACACATATCCTCAGGCAAGGGAAACAAAAGCAAAAATGAACAAATAGGATTACATCAAACCAAAAAGGTTCTGTACAGCAAAGGAAACCATCAGCAGAGCAAAAAGGCATCCTACTGTATGGGAGAATATATTCATAAATGATGTACCCAATAAGGGGTTAACATCCAAAATATATAAAGAACCCACACACCTCAACACCCAAAAAGCAAATAACCCAATTAAAAAATGGGTGGAGGATCTGAACAGATACTTCTCCAAAGAAGAAATTCAGGTGGCCAACAGGCACATGAAAAAATGCTCCACATCGCTAATTATCAGGGAAATGCAAATTAAAACCACAATGAGATATCACCTCACACCAGTTAGGATAGCCAACATAGAAAGGACTAGGAACAACAAATGCTGTTTAGGATATGGAGAAAGGGGAACCCTCCTACACTGTTGGTGGGAATGTAAATTAGATCATTATGGAAAGCAATACAGAGTTTCTTCAGAAAACTAAAAATAGAAATACCATTTGACCCAGGAATTTCACTCCTAGGAATTGACCCAAAGAAAACAAGATCCCAGATTCAAAAAGATATATGCACCCCTATGTTTATTGCAGCACTATTTACAATAGCCAAGATACGGAAACAACCTAAGTGTCCATCAGTAGATGAATGGATAAAGAAGATGTCATACAAATGCATAATGGAATATTATTTAGCCATAAGAAAAAAAACAAATCCTACCATTTGCAACAGCATGAATGGAACTATGGGTATTATGCCCAGTGAAATAAGCCAGGCTGAGAAAGACAAGTACCAAATGATTTCCCTCATTTGTGGAGTGTAACAAGAAAGTAAAACTGAAGGAACAAAACAGCCACAGACACGCAGACTCCAAGAAGATACTGGCAGTTACCAAAGGAAGAAGACTGGGAGGGTCGGTGTGGAGGGAGGGAGAAGGGGATTAAGGGGAATCATAATTAGCACACATAATGTAAGGGGGTTATGGGGAAGGAAGTATAGCACAGAGAAGATAAGTAGTGACTATATAGCATCTTACTATGCTGATGGACAGTGACTGCAATGGGGTGTGTGGGGCCACTTGATAATACAGATTAATATATTAACCGTAATGTTGCTCATGTGAAACCTTCATAAGATTGTATATCAATGATACCTTAATAAAAAACAAGGGTGATGACATAGTCTAGTGCCGTCTGTGGAGAGAGGAGCTGATCCTGGTTCTGAGAGGGGAGCAGTGGCCAAGGGTTCTGTAGTTTGAGGTGGCAACTGACTTCCAAACATCATATGTCAAGTAGTCAATTGGATATGAGTCTAATTCAGTGGAAAGGTTAAGGCTGGGCATTTAATTTGGTGAGTTAGTAGCATGTAGAGAGATTTAAAGATATGAAACTGGTTGAATTCAGCTAAGGAATGATTTTAACAGGATCCTCTCAGTATTTAACATTGTCCTGTGTTCTCTGTATCTAATCAGATTAAAGTTCTCTTCTGTGGGAGAAACACAGATTTTGTTATGTGTTTCCTGTTACAGTGCATCAGGAAGCACTTTGGTTCTTTCTCTTTTTAAGATATTTTATGTTGATTAGTGGGTTCAGGTTGGCCACTCTGGTCCACCTATTATAAAATTCCATCCCCATCAGGTTATGACTTACTTGGTTTTAGCAACCATTGTTGACCATTTCCTGAATCTGTTATTTCCGTAGGGATGGCAAAATGGTTATAGTGAATGTCTTTCCTTCTTAGTCAGCTGAAACTCTTTTATGAAGAACAACTTTACCTCAGCTGTTATTTGGTCAACCTGAGGTAGAGTTTGTACAGGAAAGGTAGATAAATGCTTAGAATTGTATAGGGTTGACTGGAGAGACTTCTTTTATGATGATTCCTGAGTCCGTTAGACAAGATCGTAGTAGTGTACCTTATTTTCCTGGTATGAGAAAATTGTCTAGGTCCACCTTGTATAGTTTCTGTGCTTGCCTTGAATTAGTTGTTTCTCTGAGAAGTCCCACAACCCTCGCTTTTATCCACCATGCAGTGTGGAATGGTTTTAGAGTACCTTTGCATCCTGTGGTCTCATGATGATTTTTTCCCCCATAACATTTGTTCTATTCTTGTATGTACTGGGATAACAAAATGGAATGAAAATAATTTAAAAATGCAATATATTAGTTTATATTTTAATTACACAGTTTTGAACGACTTGATTCATTCATTTAGTCCTGCTACCTTATAGCATTTTTTGCTTTAGTAACTCAAAAGTGAATTTAGTGTCTAAAACACTAATTCTTTTTTTTTTCCATTTCATCAAAAATCTGGTTTTTTTGTGGTACTTGTTCTCCATTTTCCCATGAAGCTAGTCACAAGGCCTATTGACAGAATACCTATCTCTGGGAGTCAAAGTGCATACCTACATTTAGGAAGAGTCTCAGTATGTCTGAAGACTGGAGCACAGTTTTGTTTCAGCAAGGGCTGCTTGGTTCTGTGGCCTCCGGCCCCCACCCCCCGCACTTGGTTGCTGCTGTGGTTTATTTTTTGTATCGAAGTATTTGATGTACAATATTTTACTGGTGTCAAGTATACAATATGTTGATTCAGCGGCATTATTAAATGCTTACCCCAACTAGTGTAGTTACTATTTGTCAACATAAAAAGATGTTACAGAACAAAATTATGCTTTACTTTTATCCCTGTGACTAATTTATATTATGATTGGAATATTGTGCCTCTTTATCTCCTTCACCTATTTCACCCTCTCACCCCAACTCCTCCTCCATTGTAACTACCAGTCACTTCTCAGTGTCTATGAGTCTACAACTCTTTTGTTCATTTTGTTTTGTTTTTAGATTCTACATATAAATAAAATCTTATTGTATTTGTCTTTCTCTGCCTGGCTTATTTCTCTGAGCATAATACTCTTTTAGGTCTGTCCATGTTATTGCAAATGGAAGGATTTCTTTCTTTTTTTATGGCTGAATAATATTCCATTGCATATATGTACCACATCTTCCTTTTCCATCTATCTATTGATGGACACTTAGGTTGCTTCCATATCTTAGCTATCACAATAATGTGGCAATAAACATAGGGGTGCATATATCTTTCTGAATCCAAGATTTTGTTTTCTTCAGGTAAATTCCTAGAAATGGAATTACTGGGTTGTATGGTATATCTATTTTTAGTTTTTTGGGGAACCTTTATAATACTTTCCATGGTGGTTGCACCAATTTGCAGTCCTACCAACAGCGATGGAGGGTTCCCTTTTCTCCACTTCCTCTCCAGCACTTGTTATTTCTTGTCATTTGGATAGTGGCCATTCTAACTGGTGTGAGGTTTTTTCTCATTGTGGTGTGATTTGTTCTTTGGTGTTCTTTCTCAAGATTGCTTTGCCTGTTCAGAGTCTCTTATGGTTCCATATAAATTTTAGTGTAATTTGCTCTAGTTCATTGAAAAATGTCATGGGTGTTTTGATAGGGGTTGCATTGAATCTGTAAATTGCTTTGGGCAGGTTGGCCATTTTGACAATATTAGTTCTTCCTATCTGTGAGCGTAGGATAGATTTCCATTTATTTGTGTCTTCTTTCATCAATGTCTTAGAGTTTTCAGAGTGCAGGTCTTTCATCTCCTTGGCTATGTTTATTCCTAGGTATATTATTATTTTTGATGGAATTGTAAATAGAATTGTTTTCTTGATTTCTCTTTCTGCTAGCTTGTTGTTAGTATATTAGTACTTTGGTTCTTTCTCTTTTTGAGACTGCAACAGATTTCTGTGTATTAATTTTGTATTCTGAGGCTTTGCTGAATCCATTTATTAGTTCTAAGAGTTTTTTGATGGAGTCTTTTGGGTTTTCTGTATGTAGTATATTGTCATCTGCAAATGATGACAGTTTTACTTCCTCCTTATCAATTTGGATACCTTTTATTTCTTTTTCTTGTCTGATTGCTGTGGCTAGAATTTCCAGTACTGTGTTGAATAAGAATGCTGAAAGTGGGCATCCTTATCTTGTTCTTGATCATAGAGGAAAAGCTTTCAGCTTTTTGCCATTATGATGTTAGCTGTGGGTTTGTTGTATATGGCCTTTATTATGTTAAAGTATGTTCTCCCTATGCCCATTTTCATGAAAGTTTTTATTATGAATGGATGTTGAATTTTGTCAAAAGGTTTTTCAGCATCTGTTGAGATCATCATGTGCTTTTTATCCTTTTTGTTAATGTTGTATATGACATTGATTTATTTACAAATATTATATCATCCTTGCATCCCTGGAATAAACCCCACTTCATTCTGATGGATGATCCTTTCAATGTATTTTTTGAATTCACTTTGCTAATATTTTGTTGAAGATTTTTGTGTCTCTATTCATTAGAGATATTGGTCTGTAATTTCCTTTTTTGGTAGTGTCTTTGTCTGGTCTTGATTTTAGAATGATGCTGGCCTCATAGAATGAGTTCGAAAGTATTCCCTCCTTTTCTATATTTTGGAATACGTCAAGAGTGGTGGATATTAACTCTTCATTAAATGTTTGGTAGACTTCACCCATGAAGCCATCTGGTCCTGGACTTTTGTTTGTTAGGAGTTTTTCATTACCAGTTCAGTTTTGTTACTGGTAATTGGTCTATTCAGATTTTCTGCTTCTTCTTCCTGGGGCAGTCTTGGAAGACTGTACATTTCTAGCAATTTAACTTGTGTAAGATGTAAATCTTTGATTTGGCGTGATCTTTGTGTGATCTAATTCAAATGTTGAAACATTAATTCTTGCGTGTAGGTAATCTAAATCTTAGAGATTATGTAAAGCCAGAACTGGTTTGGTTTTAAAATGTGCTATATGTAATTAAGCTTGCTGTACCCTGGTTATTGCTTTCTGCTCATCTCTTCCCATTGTCTTTTACTTGAATTTTGTGTGAGCCGAAGCACAATTCTTAATATGTAGGTGGGCAGATTCACAGTGATTACAGAATTCTCGTTATATTTTACATACACACTGTATACATATCTACAGAGAAAGACTGTCTTTCATTGTGGGACAGTTAAGCCTTCAAATTTGATAAAGTCAGATTTCTAGTTGCCCTTGTAATATTTTTCTCCATGACCTGTGGGAACCAAATCCATTGTGAAATGATTAGTGGCAGAAATACATATGTAATAGAAACTAAAGTTCTGGATCATGTTTAACTAATCTTTACAGAAGACTACATTTTACCTGCTAGTCTAACTCCAGCATCTCATTTGTTTTCATTTACCCCTGCTCCCAGTTCTTTTCTCTCTAAGGTAAAGTATTTCTGGGGATAAAATGGAAAAAGTGGCAGGTCAGTGATCACGTAGCACTGTAGGTATATGGAGTACATATATGAACCTCCTGCCTGTGCTTTGGGCTGTTCTGAAAGCATCCGAAGTTGTGTTGACTCTTTGAGGATGGTCAGATTTTCCTAAATATAGTATTTGCTAGGCACATTTAAGGAAATGGAGTAGACCTGGTGATTTGAGTGATATCAAATTCTTTTTTTTCCAACTCATCAGTGAATTCCCTAGTGTTTGAATGATCTACTTTGAATCAGGTATGAAAGCAGGACTTATGTGGCAAGGCAGAAGTGCACAGAGGAGAGCTGGTTTTATAATTGTATATTAATTTAAAGAATTAGCTGTGGCTTCACTCATATGTTCTCATGTAGGATGGGGCCTGAGGGAATCTTTTTAGAGAATCCTGGCCTAGCCAGAACTTTTTTTTTACCATCAAAGAACCTTGTTTATTTTAAACTTCTTATAGAAGTAATTACAAACGAGTGAAGGTACAAATGAGTGAATCTGACAAGAGTCAAAATGTGCTAAGAGTTGAAAGAAGATTTCACTAAATATATTCAGAAATAGGAATCAGGTTTTCAAAAAGTTTTATTAAAAATCACAATTTTGCTCAGAAAAATTAACCATTGTTTACAAGTTTTTCTGTTATCACATTTTCATGAAGTCAACTTTTAGAAAAATGTTGGGAATATATTCTTAGAGTCTATATGCTGATTGTGAATACCTTTTTAATATTTTACTTTGATTTTCTGGGTGGGTATGATAATATTTTGAGGGGATGGTTATGTTAATTGGAATCTGTGACATTCAAATGTTTTGGGAAAGATTTCCTTTAATAACATTTTCTGCCTCGTGTAAGATGAAGGTCTTCTGTTAGCCATCATCTTTGTGTGACCTAATTCAAACATTAATCCAATTTGTTGAATGCAAGCATCTATTTTGAAACCTCAAGGTTAAACAAAAAATTTTAGACCTCTCAAATATAAACACAGAGAGAGACAGCGAGGGAAACTCCCTTGCTTCATTCAGGTCTCTGCTCGAATGTTGCAGCCTCCAGGAGGCATCCCCTAACTACTCTCTAGCAAAGAAGCCTCACTCTTTCATAACCAGCATTTTTGTACTATGTGTTTTTTTACTAGTATTTATCACTTTTAGATTTTTGATTGTGTACACTACTGTCCCCTACAACACCACTGCCTTGCACTCTGAAAGGTACTCTGTAAAGATTAGTTGAATGAGTAAATTGTTCACCATCTGTCTCCCCGCTAGAATGGAGGCCTCATGAAGGTGTCTGTCACTGGGTTGGCCTTCCAACATGTGTTCAAAAGAATGAAGTGAATGTGCTACCAATAGTGATCAAATTCTGTTTTTACATTTTATACATATATATGTATATATATATATATATATAAAGGATGTGGTGTTCTAAGTAATATCTAGAACCTAAAAAACTGCTATTATCTCTTTTGCTAATGCAGATGGGCAGATTTATGTATAAGGTTGCTTTTTCTTCAGTGACTAAACAACACCTGGTGTATTTTAAAATAGAGCCCCTAGAAATCAGAATACTATAATATGACTGTCATGTGACATACTCATTAAGTGGATTAGTATCTGGATTCTTTGCTTCATTTTTGTAATTGGAAATATTTTACATATTGTGTAATGCTTCATTCTCATTGTTAGTGCAAATATCCATCAGTTGTGTACTTTCTATACTGATTTATATAGGCCTCAAAATGGAGAATTAAAGGTTTGTGTTTTTTATGGGAACATTTTATAAGTTTTGTTCACACTTAATGTTTTTTCCATTTCATCTTATATTCTTGTGGTTTGATCTGGGAGTGCAATAACATACTGTGTTGAGTTCTTTTATCACTTCCCAACATACTAATTGATCCCATGTGATGAACCCTTATGGAGCAACATGGTACTTCTGGTATTAGGAGAGAGAGGGGATGAAATGTACAGCAGAAAAATGAGAAATGGATGTGGCATTAATCTTGGGCATCTTGAAGAGCTGAGTGCCAACCTGGTTGATCATTTCCATAAGGTAGTCTGTGTGTCTGGAAAATAAAGATCGTTTTTCAAACTACATGGGAAGTGTCCAGTGCAGTGAGCTTCTGAATGTGTAGTTTTTTTCCTTAGAAAAGAACAATGGAAAAAGAAAACCCTGTTCTTTCCCTTTCTTTCCTTCAGTGATTTAGCAGAACTTTTCTATTTTCTTCAGGTAATTAAGCCAGAGAGCAACGACAAAGAAACAGAAGGTGCCTATGAATTATATCTCCCCGAAGAGCTCTGTGGAAGCCATCTCCCACAACAGTCCCCGAAAGGCTATAATGAGAGTCCTGATGTCATTATAGAGGCTCAGTTTGATGACAGCGACTTAGAAGATGGACATGGCAACACACAGAATGTTCTGGTTGATGATATTAAGAAACTCTCAGTCTGTGTTCATGAAAGAGGTGAGTACAGACTCTGACATTTTATTGTAGGAAACTAAGTATTGAAGTTCTCTTTGTTCTGTAGACTCCATCACACAATACCATTGCTACCTTCCCAATTTCTAACTGTGGTAGCTTTTAGGAAAGGGAGATCTTTGACAGGCTTCCAGATGCTGGTTATGAGGAGGGGACAGAAATGCTGCTGGTGGTGGTTCATGTGGTCAGTGGTTACTGTTGTCATTTCCTACTAGGTTTTGAGTTGTGTTGATAGCTAACCTTGAAATTTCCTGTCATGACTCCAATCCCACCCTGTGGTTAATATCAACAGAATTAAACTGATCTTTAAAATCCTTACAAAATAAGCACTTCATTTTACCCTGGATTTTCCTTTTAACTCAGTACATTTAAAAAGTATGTTTGTCCTTGGTGGTGGGGTCACCTTAAATTTGATAAGTAGATTATCTTTACAGAGTGTTTTGATTCTGAACCTTAAAAAAGCCAGTTTTATTTTCACTGATCAAAATCTAAGCCATGGGTCCTCTGGATGCAGAAGAAGGCAATTGCAAGCATAGGGGTGAGGAGCTGCGACCAAGGGCCCAACCTGACCACACTCTGGAAAACTTAAGGGAAAGTAGCAATAAAGATTGGTATATATAATATATAGATTTCTAAGAGGCTCTAAGTGCAGCAGGTTGTACATTTTCCAGCCAAACTGAATTTTACATATACTACAAAATGGAAAAGAGTGACCTTGCTAGGCTGACTAGCTTGTGAGCTTTTTTATCAGGGAGACGTTTCTGGCATAGTCCCTGTGAAAGGCTAGAGGAAATGCCAGAAGATTACTAAAGGAGGATGCTCAGCAGACACCCTGTGATAGGGCCTGGTGAGCACACCTCACGGGCATCCTGATGCTAGCTGGAGGTGATTTCAGGAAGTGACTGCATAAGGATCACTCTGTTTCTCCACTGCTGACAGAGGCAGTGACCTGGGGCAGTGAGCATTTTCTGAATGCATGTGTGCCAAAGTACTACTCATCCAGAGGACTTCCCAACTTTGAAATTCTTTTTGAAAAAAAAAAAAGGCTACTGCTTCCTCACTGCCCCACCAGGTGTACTGACCTGAGAGCACCCAGGTTCCTTTTGTTTGTGGCCTGCCTAGGTAACTAGTGGTTTCACTGTCCAGGGCCCAGTGATTTCATTTGGATATTATTCCTTGAAATTTCATTCTCCTGATGTTTCTTCTTTCCTCCTTTAAAAACAGTTGGATACTGTGACCCTGTTCTGAGAGTGCATGTGTATTACCATAATGGCGTCAATACTGTGAGTCATGTCTTTTCTATGAGAAGAGAGTGTAATAAGCAGGTCCCTAACTAGCCAAATCCCTCATCAACAAGATCACCAAAGGAGAGAGATACTTGCAGGACAAAGCCAGGAAAAGGAGCACTTTAAATCTTACTGAATATTTGGCCCAAAACTAGTTTGTGGAAACCTAGCTCTGGTGATTGTACTTGGCAGACCTCAGCAACCTCTTTTCCCTTGGGTTCCAAGTTGAAGGGATAAGGTGCCTTGATTTCTCATTAGTGGTTGGTAATAATTCAAGGTCAAGGAAATATTGATGGATGGAAGTCATGGCAGAGTGGATGCCTGGGTGGATACTAATAATTCACTTTGCCCTTTGTTTGGGAAATTCTGATGCCAGACCTATTCTTGATTTGTCCTCCATTGTAATTCCCCTTCTCTCTTACAAGTAAATATCATTGAGTGCTTTACCATTTCACTGTGTGCATGCTTTTTCCTCACACTTTTTACAGTCTTACTATCATACTGTTATTTATATTGCTTCCTTACTAGCCCTGACTGAGGGAACAGCCTTAATCCTTCTTCAGTATCTGGTACAAATTTCTCTTTCCTGCTAGCCTCTAAATAGAGAGTTTGTGAAACCACATGGCTGTTTCTCATTTCTTGCCCTCTTGATATTTAGGAAAATTGCAATTTGCTCTTTTAAAAATCACAGTGTTTTTTAGGATATTTCAACCAACTTCTCTTCTCTTTGGATAATATAAAATCTGGTTAGAGTTAGGATGTTAGTACTTTCTGCACCATTTAAGGTTTTGAAGTTTGTTATTGAAACAAACCATAACCTTAAGAATATCATAAACTTTTCCTAAGACTTCTAGAAAGGTTCTTTGCTTTGTGTTGTAATTGTAAATGGATTATTAATCTTTGTTCACTCTTGTGTTCAAAGAGTGTTTTTACTTATTTTTGTTTTAATATCATGTTTCTTTACCCAAAGCAAATGTTACATATTGCATGTATATGCATTGTGCATCCCAATTCCTAGCCCAGGAGACATTCATATCTTCTCCTTGTAGCTTCCAGTTTCTCTGGTTAGTGAGCAGATAGCCCCAGCTGTCTGCAGCAAGTGCCTGTCATCGCATTAAGAAAAGTTTCTCTGGCCATCTCAGACCTATGCAGTAATTTCTTCTAGTAAGATAGCATAGGTTTGCATTGTACTCAGCCCCTGACAGACAGTGGCCAAAGACCCAGGCCCCTTCCGTAGGTCCAGGCCCACAGCCTCCTGAAGTTCAGCTTTGACCACTTTCTAGGCAATGGCATTGTTGTCAGCACAGAAATCTGCCATTTGTGTAGAGCCTGGGGACAACCTAGATAAATATTCTTTGGTATCAAATGTTTGGGTACCAGTTACCTCATTAGCAAACTCCAAAGGATAAAAACCATCACAGCCAAGTGATACGGTAGCTCTGTATCTTTCTTCACATTGGGAATTTAAGAATAATTTTGGTCTCTGAATCTTGGTGATCTTCACCTTATGAGGTCATGATGTACATATGTTGTTCAGAGGCTGGAGAAAAGCTTTTAGCCATACCCTGAAGACTGAACCTAAGTTTGCATGTAGAGTTGGTGACCCTTTTGCTTCTCTCTTCTCTCTCTTGACCACCTCCCACTTTCTTCTGAAGGGGAATCCTCAATGCCTTCTGAGATTCAAATCCATCCATAGCTACTCCTTATGGGGCCTGCCCAAGTTAACTTCAGGAGTCAGGAAGAGCCTTTTTTTCTCACCTGAGATTCATAACAGGCCTTCCAACAACAGGCCTGTTAGTGACTAGGTTTAAGTTCTTTTTCCTTGGATGAAAAGTAATTGTATTCCCTTTGAGTGAAAAAAGCAGACTATATGATTATTCTGAGATAATTCTGGGTTAAAATCCCAAGAAACCTTTCTCCTAACTGTTGTTTCTTTCATGGAGGTAAATTTCTCCATTTCTTTTCTGCTAATGTTTCCAGATTCTGAGGTCAGATCTTCCCTAATCTTTTGTTTTCCAACTCTCTACTGTGTGTAATGATGATTAGTACAGCTAACAGTTAACATTTGCTTCACAAATTATATTAAAAATTAAATATGGATAGTGATTTCCCATCAACCACAATTTTCAGTGTTTTGTGCCAATGTTTTAAGATCTTATTAACAAAAAGTAAACCCTTACCCAGACCTATTTTAGAAGGCTACAATGGGAATCTTTGCATCCTTGTCTTTTAGACTGAGTGGACAATGTCGTTATATCAGATGTGACTCGGGTAGAGATAGTTGGTTAGGATCTACAGTGTCTAAGACCCAAATCCTGTGCTCACCCAGCCATTGCTCCCTGTGAAGTTCCCTAAAGAAATATATGCACACAGGGCAAGACAAGTCAGAGGAACAGTTCTTTATTAAGTAAGGCTTTGACCCAAGCAAGAATGATTAGCCAGTCTTAACTTCCACTAGCAATGCATGAGGCTTCTCATGTCTTCTCATTCCTACCAACAGTTAAATTATCCAACTTTCTTATTTTTGTAGTCTAGATTAAATTCTGTAAATTGCCTTTTCATCATTCATCCATTGTTCTGTTACATTTACTGTGTTGATATGCAGAAATTTCTTAATCTTTTCTCTATAATAATCTCTTTTCCATTTTAGGTGTTATAAATATCTTCTCCCATTCTGTCATTTAGTCATTTGTCTATTGATTTTGTGTGTCTTTCATTGAACAAAAACCCCGTAATATTAATGTGGTAAAATTAATCATACACTTTAGGGGTTTTTAAGTTTTTCCCTGTTGCTAGATCACATAGATATTCTCTCATGAAATCTTTTATTAACTTCACAGTTTTACCTTTTGCTGAACTTTATGCTAATTATTGATTGAGATATCATCTGGTTTCTCTCCTCTAAATCAATTTTTGATGTCAAACCATCCTTGAATTCCTAGGATAAATCCTACTTAATCCTGATGTGGTATTATTTTTTAAATATACTATTGGATTTACTTAGGTAATAGTGCATGAATTTTGTATGTTAAATGGACCTATCATTTTCTCGTCAATCTCTTATTTTTAGAGTTACTATTATGTAAGCTTCATGAAATGTCCTGGTCCATTTTTTTGACAGTTTACTGTTTTTCCAGAATAGCTTGTTTAAGACAGGAATTAGCTGTTCCCTAAAATTCAGTAGAACTCATTATAAAATTGTTTGCACCTGCTATTTTTCAGGAGGAAAGACCTTTGCTCGTTTAATCTCTCATTCTAATTGGGCTGTTCAAATTCTTTATTTCTTTTTGTGCGAATTTTGGCATAATTTAATGGGAATTTATCCATTTGAATTTATTGGCATAAGGTATTCCTAATACTCTTTAATATTCTTTTTTTAAAGAATCTTCTTGTGTCTGTACTTTTGCCCCCCTGCTTCTCATTCTCTATTTTAATCATTTGAATCTTTTCTCTTTTTCCTTGACAACTCTTGCTTGCCAGAGATCTGTCTTATTTATCCTTTCAAGGAACATGTCTTTTGGTTGTGTTATTTTTCTCTGTTGATGATGTTCTCTATATCATTGATATTTGCCCTTGTCTGTTATTTAATTCCTTATTTTGGGGGTTTGCATTTTTGCCCCTTTCCCAACTTCTTGAGTTGAATACTTAGATGATTATTATTACTATTATTTTAGTAAGGTATTATTGATATACACTTTTATGAAGGTTTCACATGAAAAATAGCTTATTATTTTTACCTTTCTTGTTTCTTTTGAAATGTTTTTAAAGCTATACATTTCTCTCTAAATACTTCCTTAGCTGTATTCCACAGATTTTGATATGCAGTATTTTTATTGCTAGTTAAAAGTATTTTATATCATTTATGATTTCTTCTGTAACTAGATTGATTATTAAGGCTATTTAATTTTAATTTTTTTGCTGTTCTCTTGACTTTATTATTTAATTTTTTTGTATTATGGTCAGAACCGGGTGTGTATGTTGTTAATTCTTTATAATTTACTGAAGCTTCCATTATAGTTTTTTATTACATGGTCTTTATTTCTAAATATTCCATGTATTCTCTGAAAGAAAAATATATGTATATATATCCAAAAGCTTAACATATAATTATATTATTATTCTCTTTGTAAACTATTTATTATTTTTTATACTTAATCTATTACTTTCTGAGAGGGGTGTTTAAAAATATATGTCTATAAATTTTGGGTCATTTATTACTCCTGAAGTCTTTTCAGCTAAGGCTTTATATATTTTGAAGTTCTATTGTTAGGTGCATATGTGTATATTAGGATATACTTTAGATATATTTTGGTATACATACCTACATATGTATTTATATGTAATAATCACTGATATTTATTGAACATTTATGACATGGAAGGCCCTAAGTACTTTATAATTAATCCTCATTATGTTTAATTATTTAATCTTTACAACATAACTAGTATCTATTTCAGGAATATTAATAGTATCTATCTCAGAGATACTGCAGTTTTTATTCCCAAAGTACAGAAAAGTTACATAGTTGGTAAGTATACTTTAGAATCCTGTGATAGCTTTTTAAAAAAATATCAATGGCTGCTCTAGAAGTTCTGATTCTAGTTGATCTGGTATTTTTAAAAAGCTCTCTAGAAAGCTAAGGATTCTATTGTGTAGCCAGAAATGAACAGTCCTAGACTTGTCCTCTTAACCATTATGTTATATCTCTCTTCATAAATAGCAGTCCACATAGCACAGGTTAAACATTTCATGGTAGTCCAACCCTCAGTGTAATAATTGGTTCTGTCAAGGATCATCAATATGTACTAACCCCATAGGGTGAAAGGCTATTGGATGCTAAGTTATTCACACAGACTCAAAGTATCATGCCACAGTTGACTTACTACCTAGTAACACTGGGCAAAATGTACTTTCGTAGAAGACAGATTTGTTGGTCACTACTTGAACCAAGTGGTCAAGCTTAGCATCAGTAATAGTGAGACAACTGACCTTTTGTGCCTTCTACTGGGATGTGTTATTACATAAATCATCTGTGAAGTATTCATGCCGAAAATGTTTCACCTGAATCAAGCCTCGAGCCCTAACTTCTAGTAGACTGAAAATACAGGAGATACCAGAAAAAAATTAAATGGCACCATGGGAGAAATAATAAAGTGAGTCAGTCCAGGGTGCGGGATAATCAGTAAAACAACCAGCTTGTACTCTTCAAGAAAAGTCATTGTCATGAAGAACAAAAGCAAGGGGTACTGTTCTAGAGGAAGAGGGACCAGAAGAAACATAACCAAAAATAATGTGTGAACTTTGATTAGATCTTGGATTGGGGAAAAATATGGTAACAGTAATTGAAGAAATTTAAATTTAGACTGTATAGTAGATAGCATTTTGGAATTACTGTTAATTTTCTTAGGTATAATAACATATTGAAAATAGGAGAATTATCCTAATTCTTAGGAGATGTCCTTATTCTGAGGAGATTATTGGCTAAAGTGCTTTGGATGAAGTATCTTGATGCCTTTAATTTACTTTTAAATGGATCAGAAACCAAAACAAAACTCTGTGTGTGTGTGTGTGTGTGTGTGTGCGCGCGCACAGAGACACATGTGGAAGAGAAAGCAGATGTGGCAAGAGAAGGAGATGTAGCAAAATGTTAACATTTGGTGAGTCAGTAGGTGTTTGTAATATCTAAAAATCTTTAAAATAAAAAATTGAGTGAAAAATGCCCCATGCATTACTGAAAGAGAAAAAGAATTGTCACACTCTGTAGCCTGGGTGGTATGAGAGCTGGCATTTGTCTTTTCAAGGCTTTGGTGCTGAAGTATTCTAGAACATGAACTCATTACTGCTTATTGTTAAAAACTAACATAGTTATGTCTGCTGTTTTCAGTTGGGTATTTTCCTAGTTAATTTTATTCAAAGAATCACAATTTTATTTCCCATTAAAAATACCAGTGTATCACACATAGTGTAAGTAAAGAAAATCTTCAGTAAAGATTTCAAAATTATTTTATAACAATGGATTAATAGAGGTTCTTGGAAAAATTAATAAGGCTTTCAAATGTTTTTGCAAAAATTATTGTTTTTATGAATGTAAATATAAAAGTCAAACAGAATGAGGTCATATTACACTAACAATTTTTAAAAATTATGCAAAAGCTTTGCTGTTCTAGTCTTTGTTCTGCACAGTGCATGTTTGCATTGATAACCTAAAATTACTACATAAATTTTTATTTTTATAAAATATATTTTCTGTCCTCTGAGCCACAAAATTTGGTTCCCACTTTAAAGTGAATTTATCTTGTGCTTATTTTTTTAGAGTGAATTATCTTCAGGTATTTTATATTTTCTGTCTCTGACCTGGCACAGAGCAGGCATTCACTTAGTGGAAGCCTGAGACAATTGAAGAGCAGTGGACTTGGAGTAAAGTGAGAAATGCTGGAATATTCTGCTTATGAAATAAGTGTGTTGGGCAAAATTATGTCAGAAGTTTCTTCTAGCTAAAAAGTTCTATGAGTAAATATATTTTCGATAATGTTAAGGATGTAGAGAGGTTGTGGTCAATCATAGACAAAAATGGTTTGGGTGTTCTTCTATTGCACCTGCTTTGTCTCTTTAAACCGTTACAGCTGTGTCATTTGTGTCATTTGCCTTTGCCCCTTTATTCATTCTCTTAGCATTTATGGAGTGATTATGATGCTCCTCATGCTCTGATGGGCCCTATGAAGATGAAGCATGCATGCATGCATCCATCTGTCTAAAATATTTTTACCAAGAGCCTGCCAAGTACCAGGCTGCTTCTGTAGCTTTCTGGCCCTGGTGCCTGAGGATCTCTTTTAAGAGGTAGCTCCTTGCAGATGCCTCTTCCCCCCTATTTTCCCCACAGCTGACCCCAGAGCTTTTTTGTTCAGCAGTGGGAAGGATAATGTGGATTACAGTAATTTGTATGAATTGCTTGCAATTTATGTCTTTTTACTTCACTGTACAGTGGCCTCTGCTATTGCCTGTTATCAGATAAACTCTGTTTTGGGTTTTCATTAAAGCTTTTAAATACCATCTCATCTGTGCTACATTGCTCACAGAACACAGCCAGTCTAGGATCTCTGGCCCTACTGCTGCCCTCTTCTCCTCTTGTCCTGTACTTTGGAGCATATGAGCTGCAGAAACAAAATGCTGGGCCAGTCCTCCATATTCTGCAAGTTCATCTTTTCTCCAGGGGTTCTCTCGCCTTTAGCAGTTGTGATCTGAGAGTCTGAAACACTACACAGCATAAAAGATATGATGGCAGTCTATTTGGAAGTTTTTACCAAAGAAGTGGTCCATCCTTACTGTGGACATGAATATGTTCGTGAAATTGGGTGCTTTTCTGCTTCTATTTTGTATGTGTAATTTTTTTCAACTTTAAAGCAACACTTTTTCTTAGCAGTTTCCTTTCTTTTTTGTTAGCAACATTGCTGAGAATATTAAACATTCTTATGGAAATCGAAACAAATTATCATTGTAAATGCTAAAGAAGCAGATAATTATATTCAAGCCAGTGATTCTCAGGTCATTTGCTTTATTTATACTCTGAAAAATTATTAAAGACCCCAAAGTCTTTTGTGTATGTAGGTTATATTCTGTATTTAAAATTAAAACCAAGGAAGTTTTAAGATATTAGTGCAAAATAAGTGTACTTTCTTCTAGTAGTGTCTCTATGTACATTTAAGGAAAATTTCAGATTTCAAAATGATGATTTTGGGGGCATTAATGAGGTTAATGAAATTATAGTAGATATAACCACAGTCAAAATACTGAGGAAAAAGAATTAACCTTTAAAATGTACCTGTTTATACTTTAAACCTCCTATCTTAGAAAATTCTAGAAAACACAATACATAGTGCTTAAGCACACATTCCATTAGTCATTAGAGCAGGGGTTAGCAAAGATGTTTTGTAAAGGGCCTGATACTAAATATTTCCAGTGTTGTGGGCCATACGGAGACAGAGACTTCCCACATTTGTGATCCATCCTTACTGTGGACCTGAACATGTTCTCTGTCACAGTTACTCAGCTCTGTTGTTGTACACTGAAGACAGCTGAGGGGAATATGTAAATGAATGGGCACAGCCGGATTTGACCTGCTGACCAGCTTAATTTGCTGACCCCTACTTTACACTTATGAGAGAATGAATGTGAAAAGAACAAATATTGTCTCAGTATTATTATGACAGAGAGTCTTGATATTGTGGACCCTGGCAGAGGTCTCAAACCCCACTTGGAGTACCACTGGTTTAAACTACTGAAATTGATAGTTGATGCTGAACAGTACATTAGTGCATGTTGTAAATTCAATTATTCTTTACTGTTAGGAAGTTCAGCACTTTTTAAGTTCCTTAGTTTTACACGATTATTAGATTGATTTTGTCTCTTGCTATTTTTCCTGTGGAGTGCTAATTATAATAATTCAGGCTAATATCTGTTTCCTCAATCATTTTGTTCAAATGTGGGGTGTTTTTGGGGGACTGTTTGTGCCCTATTTTGCTTTTTTGACTATAGCCTGGTCTGTGTACATCTTAATTTATCTAACCTATTCATATTGTGAATTATGGAATCTTAGATTCTCTAATTTAATTGTTTATATATAGTGTTATCTTACACATTTCTTATTCAGAGAAAAACCTAAGTATTTTGTGTATTTTTGGTATTAATTTGAAAGGAAAATTTTTTTAGCATTCTTCCACATGTGGTTGTTGATATATAAGAAAGCTATTGGGGCTGTTTTTGTGTATTTTTTAACTGTATACCTTAACAAGTGCTGTTATTATTTCTAATAATTCAGCTGTATTTGGTTTTCTAGGTATAAAACAATTTTATCTGCAAATGATAATTTACCTCTTCCTTTCTAATTTCATACTTCTTGTTTATTACCTTGTTTCCTTGGCTATTGCTTTAGGAACTGTATTACATAATAGTGGTGATTGCCTTCTTGTGGACTTCAGTGGGAATGCTTCCAGTATTGGCTTAAGACCAAGTTAACCAAGTATCCTTTCTTTTTTGCTAAAAGTTTCTATTGGGAATGGGTGTTGAATTTTTTTTCAAGTGTCTTTTGAGCTTCTTTCAAGATGCTGTTTTTCCCTTTGGCTTGTTTACATAATGACATATAACACTGAATAATTCTTGTATCCCTCATATGACCGTGACCCTCTTTGGTCATGGTATATAATGTTTTAACATATAACTCAGTTCTGCTTGCTAATAATTTATTTATGGTTTTTGGATTTAAAATACAAAATATGAGATTGGTCTGTGGTTTCTTTTTATTGTACAGTCTTTGTTGTGTTTTGGTATCAGGCTCTGTTAACTTTGTAGGAAGAATTGAGAAGTCTTTTTCTCACTACTTCGGAGCAGTTAAAGTAGCATTGAGAATGAGCAAGTTTTCTTTTTTCTTTAATTTGAAGAACTTATACTCGAAGCATGGGTTAGGGTTTTCTTTAGCTGGCAACTTTCTGTATCTCTAATGATATTGATCTCTGTAGGGAGTTTTTCTTCTTGCATTAATTTTGATAATTTATATTTTCCAGGAAAATCATACATTTTAACCACAAATCTAATATATTAGAGTTGTACAAAACCTTTTCAGTTTAATTTCCTTTGCATCTATGATTATAACCCCTTTTAATTTTCCCATCATTTTAAATTATATTAGCTAATGACCTAATTTTTAATAGTGATTCATTTTTTAATTTTTATTTATTGAAAGTAACTAATTTTAGTTTTATATTTTATTACTAAGGATTTTCTTTTAGACATGTTAAGTCTGAGTTGATCATATGTAGTTGGAAATGCAAGTTGAAGTTCATGACAGAAGTTTGGACTGGAAAAGGAATTTAAAGAGTCTTTGGCATCTAGTTAGTTCCTTGAAGAACCTCTTTATTTTAAGAATTCCTTTAAGGAATTGTCAGAGTACAGGGGCCCACCTGTTTTCTTCTGCTCCCTGGTTCTCCTCCTTGAAAGCAATAAATATTGTTTATTGAACTGTCCCCTACCCTAAAGTTTCTGTGGCTGAAGCTCTTGTGGATTTAAAAACTTTGTGTGTGTGGCAAATATATATAGAATAAAATTCACCATTTTAACCATTTTAAGTATACAGTTCAGCTGTTGTACATTCATGATGTTGTACAATCATTACTACTATTAATTCCAAAACGTTCATTGTTCTAAACAAATACCTTATAGCCATTAAGCAGTAACTCTTTATTTCACCTACCTTAACCCCAATAACCATGGATTGACATGTTTTCTGCAGATTTTTTGATTCTTGATATTTCATATAAATGGGATCATACAATATTTCCCCTTTGGTGTCGGTCTTATTTCAAGGTTCATTCATGCTGTAGAATGCCATTCCTTTTTATGGCTGAATAATATTCCATTATAGTATATATATCACATTTTGTGTATCCATTCATGTTAATGGACACTAAAGTTGTTTCCACCTTTGGCTGTTGGATGGTGAATAATACTGATATAAACATTGGTGTGTAAGTATCTAAGTAACTCCCTGTTTTCAATTCATTTGGACATATGCCTAGGATTAATTAGAATGATGGGGCCATATGGTAATCCTATATTTAGCTGTTTGAGGAATATGGGTTTTTTTAAAGAGATTTTTTATTTATTATTAAATACATGGTTATTAGAAGGGTTAACAAATAGAAAAATCATGATGAATTACAAGAAATCTTGAAATAATAATAAATGATATCTGTTCTTTATTGAAGTAGAACTGGAGCTTACCCAGTTCTTTCTCTGGCTTGTCCTTTTCACTTCCTTCTCTTCCCCTTTTTTATCATGGATTCACACCTACCTACTTGCCTAGTTTCCATATGACACATCAGCAGACCTAGAGAGCTTGGGTTTCAGAACATTTTTCTAACATTGTAGGTAATTTATTTTGTAGAATATATTCTGCCTCAATCCATCCTTTACAGCTCCTAGGATAGACATGCCTGTCAGTCTTCTTCCTAGTACTTTTAACACAAAATTATAGAGATTCAAGTAAAAGGAAATCAATCTGTGATAAACATTGTTCATGCTGTTACCTGGAAATGGCTGTTCCCAGGTCTCTAGAACATCAGTCCCTATGTATGCCTGCCCTTTATCTCAGTGGATGTGAATGAAGACTTGAATGTTTCTGGAGCCCCTCTCCCCATGGCTCTTCTAGCCCCCTTATCACTTTGGCACTCTTGATTCTCCTGCTTGCTGTCCATTTTAAGCTTTATAGTTGGCTCTCTAGATTATTTAATAATAGACTTATCTTGGGCTTACTGGTAATGAAAAGGGAAGATCAGCATCTTTGTGTGATAGTATTATTTTCTCCGTATTTCATGGCCAGTGCTCACTAGATTTCAGTCACCCTTGGAATCTTCCTAGTCCATCCACTCATTGTCCTCTCTCTCTCTGATACTGTCAGGTCAGGCCAGTGCATGCTAGTGACAGAGGCCTCTCTGTTTACAGTATATCACCATAGAAATCATGGGATTCTGGATGTGCACAGGTCCTGTAAGGTCATTACTCTTCTTGACATGTGATAGTTTGCCTCTAGGGGCTTTCAGTGGGAGCACTTTACATTAGTTATAAATATTTTATAACTCTAAATGAAAGTAGAAAATTTGATTTCAGTACGACTGCAAGGTAAAACTTACTTCACTTTTGATACAAACAATAAATACCATGGTAACATTGGCATTTTGTGCTGATCAGAGCTCTAATTAACGGTTATATGTTTTTGATTTAAAAAAACGAGATAGCAAGTTAATTTTCAATGAAACTAAATAACTAAAAATACTTCAGTGTAAGATACTGGGCAAAAATTTAATTTTTAAAATTGTGCTATAAAAAATATGTGATTGATAGGTTAGAACTAACTGATCTAGTTCATCCCTTTTGTTTTACAGACAAGGAAACTGGGACTCAGAGAAGTTGCTTGGCTTGTCCAGTGTCCCACAGGAAGTTAGTGAGTTCATAAAAGGAAAATACTTTATAATAAAACAGACAATTCTTACACATGGGTGATATTACTTGAACAGCAAATAATGCCAGACCCATTTAATTTCTTTCAATAAGAATCTGCTGGGCATTGTTCACTGCCCATCTAGTGTGTATTTCACCTTTTCCCTTTCCCATACATACCCCGATTTTCATCTGGACATCTGTTCCTTTCCCAGATTCTTTGTACTTTGGGGAAAGTTGACCTCATTGCCAAGCTGACTCTTGGTTGCCTTGTAGCAGTTGCTTGGTGTACCTGGTTACTTTATGCCAACAGAACTTTCTGCAGCAGTGGAAATGTTCTGATATGTACTGGGAAGTACTGCAGCCACTAGCCACATGTGGGTGTTGAGCACTTGAAATGTGGATAATGTGACTGAAAAACTGAATTTTTAATGGTATTTAATGTTAATTAATTTTATTTGAAATAGCTACATATGGTTCATGGCTACTCTGTTGGACATTGTAACTTTATACCATTTCCTCTTCCTGTAGGCACATGACCTGAGCAGACTAATCAGAGTAATTGCTGCTTGGAATTCTGGGATGTTAAGTCATTTCCTGGTGGATATGAACAGGAAGCATTTACCCCTAGTTGCTACTGGCAGTTATCCTATGAGTTGCTAAGTGTTATGGATAGAAGAGTGGAGAACCATAAAAAACTAGGCCCCTATAGTCATTAGTAGGCCCTGGATCAACTGACCCTGGAGCCTACCTTCCCTCTGTACTTCCAACTTCATAAGCCAATGAGTCGCCTTTGGTAAATAAGCCAGTGTGTTGAATGTCCTATTGTGCCAACCAGGAGTGTCTAAGCAAATACGGAGGGAATAATGCATCAGGCATTATGCTACTTGCTGGGAAAAGAAAGCTGCCTAAGGAGTAAAATCTGGATGCTTGTCCTTGAGGTGAAATCCCCCTGTAATAGGAGATATAGTAAAAGACATGTGTTCTGCGTCTTGCCTGCCTCAATCTTCTTCATTAGGAATTGCCTTTACTAAAGTGGTAAAGGGAATCTGCCCCTGTCCATAGGTCTTTAGTTAGACCATGAGTGAACTCTTGACTCAAGTAAGACACACTGACTGGCCAGTGACCCATTAGATTTTTTTCTTTACAGCTTGAGGACTCTGGGGCTAAAATGTCACATGGAATGAGGGCTGGACACAGTCATCAGGAAACAGAGACTATTAGTAACCACAGACAGTGCACGTAGAGAAGAGGACCAGATTTGCAGAGGAGCGAAGGAGCAACCAGAGAGGGAAGGAGAGAAGGTGAAAGGAGGAGGGAAGAAGAGGGAGGAAGAAAAGTCTGTTCTCTGGGTCTTGAAAGATGAGTAGAGTTGCCAGGTGATAAAGAGTGCAAAATGTTCTTGGTGTGAACAGGGGCACAGAGGCGGGTGGTAGGTAGAGTAATATCTACGATAGTAACATTGCAGGATGGATGATGGGAACTCTGGAGAGGAAACTGGAAAAATAGGCTCTGGTGAGGTTTTGCCTAGTTATCTGTGGCTGCTAAGAGATCTGGAGTGAGGAATCATTCAAGGTAACTGTTAAGGAAATGAGACTGGTTGTTAGGAAGAGGGAAGAAATTGGGGCATGGCTTAGGACCAGCTAAGACTAGAGGTGCCTGAAGCTCTGACTGAGAGCATTGGGAGCTGGAATACAGAAGAAGGGATAGATAAGTAAGATATTTCAGAACTAGAGTTGATAGTTTAGTGGCAGATCAGATGTGGGACTTAAGGCAGAGGAGCATTCAAGACGGAGATTAGCTTGATAATCTAGTTTGGCAACTGCACGGGTGCTAACATTCTTAAGTGAGAAAAATAAGACTGGGGTGAGAAGGAGAGTGAATTCGGGTTCTGATCATATGTTGAATTTGAATTATGTGGGGGACATTCAGGTTGTGGCATTCAGCAGACAATTGGAAATAGAAGTATAGACCCAGAGAAAGAGTGGTGAGAGTCACAGATCTGAACATTATCAGTTGAAGCTATGGGAAATCTATGAGATTACCAAATAGATTTATCTGAAGTTGGAATGATCTGAAATAGTCATTGTCCTATAAAACCAAGGCCCAAGCTTGTAGACGTGGAAAACTCAGGGGCAAGGGTAAGGGTGGGGAACTAACTCTTAATAAAGATTTTGAGAGCCTTGTACAAGACCTAACAGGAAAGTGTATACTAAGAAGGAAGAAGGAAGTGATGGGTATTTTGAAAAAGTGAAGGAATGCCACTTTCTTAGTATCAAATAAGATTATTTTCACTTAAAAAAACTAATTCTCATAATTTAAAAAAATCAACCTTTATTCAGGAAATGCCCCCCCTTTCCTTTGCATTTAACATTGTTTTGTGTGTGTGTCCTTTTTTTATTGAGGTACATACAATAAACGGCACAGATCTTGGTACAGCTTGATGAATAGTGACATGTATATACACTCATGTGACCATCACCCAGATCAAGATATCAAATATTCTCACTAGTTTTTTTTTCCCCTTGACCTACTTCGTCCATTTCACCACCCTGTCCCCTGTGGCAACCACCAGTCTGTTTTCTGTATTTAACCATTGTTTTGGAAGAGTGGATTGAAAAAGAAAAGTTTAATATGGTATTTATTGAATGGGAACAGAATCAGCTAAGAATGGGGACAGTTAATGTCTTCATCCCCACTTCCCTCTACCTGGGATTCTGAGCACTGTTGACTGTGAAGTTAGTTTTCAGGTCTTCAGACTCCATGAAGTGAGGGTCCAGTCAAGCAGATCTCTGTTAATCCTTTGGCCGGCATATGCCAGGTGTATTCAGTTGAGTAATAAAGCCTTTTTTGTAACTTTGTGTTTAAGCTGCTTCCTTAAAGTTTCATGTTTTTTTGTTTTTTTTTTGTTTGCTTTATTAGAGACCCTTTCATTGCTGCTACACAGAATTCTGTGCCTGTAGGTCCGTCCATCTTACTGGCACTGAGTTCCCCTTTGGGTACTGCAAATAATGCCCATTCTCCATTCAGAACTACCAACTAGGCTTTTCAAGCCATGCAGCAACATGTTGGGGAGATCTTTGTTTAGCTACGAGAGCAATGGTGGCTGTAACCTGTTGAGATTTACAGAAAGATTTCAACTAAGCCTATAGGGAAAAAACCTGGATCATGTGGCTCTGGATGGGGAGAGGGAACTGACAGCTGTCCTACTCTGGGTATAGAAGGGCCACCACTAAGGACATATTTTATTTAATATTTTATAGTAGAAAATTGTCTTTGATTTTCAGATACTGCTGAAAAAAAACAAACTAAAAGATGAATGAGACACCCCACTCCTTCAAGTGAAACCAGCGTCCCACACCCCTGCATACTCTTTCCCTGGACTCCTGAGTGAAAACTCAGCTGCACAGCAAGTCTCCCATCTCTGCTCCCAGTTAGCTCACCCATTTGGCCAGTCCCTTCAGCTCTGATTCATTTGCCTGTGCAAGAGGTGGTGATTGAGTGTGAACCTGATAGACTTGACTTTGACTTTGATGCTCATTTGGACCCTTCTTATTTCAAAGCTCCTTTGATACACCAGCTTCTGAAACTTAGAGTACTACACACTCTTGATTCTGCAGTTCACCCAGGCCTCATTGCACCTATAATCCAGGTGCATATGCTCCTCGGGCCCACCCGGGTGCCCTGGGGCCGGGACCCAAACCTGTTTGGGAAGCCCAGTTTGCATCTCTACTAGGAAGGGGGACCCAGCAAAATGTGGTAACACTGTTAGTAGGAAAGAAAGCACTGGTCAAGGGCCTTTGCCAGTCATCTTGCCTCTTGGGCTTCATTTTCCTTATTTGTCCAAAAAACCCCACCAAAAACCACTTCATAATTAATACCTGTTTTGACTTCTTCACAGGTTCTTGCATAAATCAAAAGAGCTAATGGACAGGAAAGAATCTTAAAAAGGAGAAAGCATAGCATTCCATTATGGGCATTTTCCAGTCATTTTTTGAAGGCTGTTGCCTCCTGAAACAACAAATGTCAAATGAGTCTTCCTGCAGAGGTTCTCAGACCACGTGATATCAGTGATGGGCTCTCCTTGGCTGCCCTTACCCCCCAGGGCCCTCCTGCCTGCCTCTGCAGCTTATGTTCTTACACCTGACCATTCAGACATTAGGGTCAGCCAAACTAGACCTTGCATTGTTCCTAAGCACTCCCTTCCCTCTTCTGCCTTTGTGAGTCCTACCTCCTCGTTTCTGCCATGAATGCTGCCTAATTCCCCATTTCCTCCTGTGAACAGTCCTTCAAGCTTCAAGTGCCACCTGTCATTTTACATATGTGTTATCACTTTGTAGCAAATTGCCACAAACGTAGTGGCTTAAAACAACACATTTATTATCTTGCCAGTGCAACATAATAAGAAATATATATGTGGCCTCTGCCCCCTGTTCCTGACACAGAGCTTCTAAAACCCTTGGAATTTCCTTAGTGATAGGGGTGCTAGGAGCATCTTTTGTTCTAATATTTGGTTTTTGACCCTGGTTTCTGACAGAGAGCTGCTAAAACCCTTGTAATTTCCTGCGTGGTGGGGGTGATAGGAACGTGTTTCACAGAGCTCCTAAATCCCTTGGAATTTCCTGAGTGACAGGAGCGTCTGTTGTTCTATAAGGTGACTCGTGGTGAACTCCTGGATGGCTTCAGGATGGGGCTGGTCACCTGAAAGTCAAAGCCATGATTAGAGGCTTAAATTTTCAGTCTATCCGCCTTTATCCAGGGAGGGGAAAAAGGCTAGAGGTTGAGTTAATCATGCCTACATGATGAAGCCTCCATAAGAATTTCTGAACTGTGGGGTTTGGAGAGCTTCTGGGATGGTGATGTGTCTACATGCCGTGAGGGTAGTGCGCCCTGACTCCATGGAGACAGAAGCTCCTGTGCTTGGGCTTCTTCCAGACCTTGCCCTGTGAGCCTCTTCATCTGGCTGTTCATCTGTATCCTTTCTAGTTTTTGTACTAAACCAGTAAGGGAATGTTAAGTGTTGCCCTCAGTTCTGTGAGCTATTATGGCAAATTATCAAACCTAAGTAGGAGACCATGGGAACCACTAGTGTTCCGCTGATTTGTAGCCACCTCAGAAGTGTGGGTAACCTTGAGGCCCACTACTTGGATTTGGTGTTTGAAGTGGGGTCAGGCTTGTGGGTTAGGCCCTTAACCTGTGAGGTCTGTGCACCTCCAGGTAGTGTCAGAATTGACTTACATTGTAAGATACCCAGCTGGTGTCCACAGAGAATTGGAGAATTGCTTGGTATGGAAAACCAATACCTTTGGTGTCTGAAGTATTGTGAGTAAATAAGGTTCCTGTTTAGTCAGGAACCTGGACATGGCTCAGCTTGGTCCTCTGCTTCAGAGTGTCTCAGAAGGCCACCATCAGGGTGTGTCTCATCTGAAGGCTCAATTGGGGAAGGATCTGCTTCTGGGCTTCTGTGGTTTTTGGCCAGATTCAGATCTGTGTGGGCTTTTGGACCGAGGACCTCACCTCAGTTCCTTGCTGGCTGCTGGCTGGAGGCCGCCTTCAGCTCCCTGCTGCATGGTCCTCTCTATATGGCAGCTGCTGTCGTCAGATCCAGCAAGAGAGAGAGTCTGCTAACAAGATGGAAGTTACATGCTTCTGTAATCTAATTATGGATCTGACATCATGGCTATTTTTTGCTGGTTTGAAGCAAGGCAAAGGTCTTTTCTGCACTCGAAGGGAGGAGATTGTACCAGAGTGTAAAGATCAGGAGGTGTGAGGATCTTTGGGGGCCACCTTGGAGTCTGCTCACCCCAAAATGTTTCCTCCACACACCTTTACTTATTTCTCCCTACTAAATGTGCAATCTTTGTCCTCTGTGGCTCTTCTTCATAGATCATTTGTTGTTGTTGCTCAGTTTACATTCCCTGACTGATATTATTATGGCTAAATATTTTTAAAACTTTCCTTATGTAATTGTTTTTGCTCATCTTTCTTCCACTTGCAATTCCCAGGACAGTCTTGTATGCAGCAAATGTTCAGCAACGGACTCCCCTTCCTTCTCTTCTTTGAAACTGAAGAAGGACCAAACCAGTCGCCCTCCTGTTTAAAATCTGAGACCTTTTTCTCCACAGCAGTCAAATAAGATCCATTGCAAAACCTTCAGATCTGCCAGTTTGGCATCAAAAGCAATGACTCATCCATTCTATATAACCTGGCTGGAATGATCCACATTAGTCTGATTTGCATTTAGAGCTAGAGCTTATTACCTTATTAAAGAGAAGCAATTTTCCATCAAAGATGCTTCAAACATTAGCTGTTTATTCTGTTTCCTAGGAGGCCTGATGGATCTCAGAAATGATGCAGTCTATAAAAATCATTAAACTGTTTTCATTTGCCTGGTAATGATCACTTTGTAGTCTTGCTACTTTTAGGTCACAGCAAATGAATTGATAAGAAGGACTGACTCTTGGAGAAGTGGCATTTTAATTCTTTCTCTTTTGCCCAAACAGTGGGCTGAATCTTATTATCCCCATTGGAGATGTTTAATAGAATTAAATATTGCATGTGCCTTAAGAGGCTTGGTCTATAAGAGAGAGAGATTTTGATAGACTCAAAACATGGCAAAATTTGCCTAGTCTAGCTTCCAGTATTGTAAGGCCAATCTCTACTTAACCCTCTAAGGTAGCTTAGCAGCTTTTTCATTTTTTGAAGTTTTGATAGATAACTAGCCCTTAAAAGGCAGGTAAAGAAAACACCAGTCTGATTTTAGTAAACACTGTGTTTCTGGATTTGAGATGATTACATTACAGTAAAATGTGAAGATTGGCCCTTTTAAGAAAAACTCAGAAGTGAGTTGGAGGAATCATTCATCTGTTGGGAGCACATAAGTGTGTGTGCCTACATTTTTTGGGCCTTTGGGGAGCCATGAGGCTAAAAGCTAATTAAGCTTTAGTAGAGAGAAATTTTAAAGTAGTTTCTCCTGGGCAAGAGAAAGATTTGGAGCAGAGAGTGCTCAGAGAAAAGCAGGAGAGTGCTGATGATGTGTAATGAATACAGTCACCGCTGGGGGTGGGAATCCGTGCAAAGCCCCATCTGAGAAGTTGATCCAGTGAGGGACTCAGGTTTGGGCCTGAAAGTCACGCAATCCAGGGCTCGGCTCCAACTCAGGAACCTGGAGGCATCTGTATGGTCAGCCTGAGGACCAGACCCTGCCACATTGGGTACCTCTTTGCTTAGTCTCTCACCAGTCGGCAAATTGGAACAATGCAGGAAAATTGGGTAGTGGAGGGATTTGTTTCCTCTTAATGCTTGAGTATTAGCTTCCTTTTCATTCACTTGCTCATCCTGTTACTCTTGATATGTTAAGACCTTCTTTCCCCTCCCTCTGTCTGTGTGTCCACTCTCAGACATTGTTATCATCAAATGGATACTCCCAGCCTCTGCTGCCTTTTGTAGCACCTCTAACTTGGGTGGAGAACATCATCATCCTTTCAACCCACTGTCTTCCCAAATTTGAAAATCCCAAAACAGAGTTAATTGACTTTTCAGTTTCTTATGACTCAGGCATATCTCTCAAAAATCATGTTTTCTTTTCCATTCTTACTGCCATCAATCCTGTTTGGATCCTAAAGGTTGTGTGGCATCATGGGAAGAGATGAAGTGTTGGCACTCATAAGACTTACCATTTGATTCCTGTCCTTGCTGCTTCCTAGCAGGTAACCATGGGCAAGCCTGTTATTTGATCTTTGTGAGACTCATTTCCCTTACCTCTAAAATTGGCATGATAATACCTGCCTACCTCATTGGATTATTGGAGAATATTAAATGTGGTGTGTGTGTAAATCACCTACCACACAGTGCCAGGCGTGTGTTAGGGTGCTCAGTAACTAGTCCTGTAGTTATTATGAATGCACAGAGCACAGTGCCTGGCATGTGCAGGGCACCTGCTTTGGGATGCAGTTGGCATTTGATCCTCCTTGGAACTGTGGAACCCAGCTCTGTGTGTAGTGGGTAGCCTCCACCTCCCGTAGCATTTTTCAATACATGAGTTTAGTGTCTGTGTTTCAGAGGAAACAAAAGCTACCCCCCTTCCTGGACTCCCTCAGCTGCCAGACTTACAAATGGCTTGTGTTTGAACTCACCCCCTCCTCCATTTATTTTGATATTATGAAGCTGGCATCTCCCTGTCTTGGTGCCCGAGGTTCATCATTTCCCCTGGGTTCTAGAACCCATCCCTTCCTGCCCAGGAACTCCTCCCTTTCCTAACTGTGCCCAACCGCACCTTCTTTAGTGATTTCTTCCCATCAGTAATTAACCATGTCCAAGCCTCCCTTATCTTGAAAAAATAAAATAATGAAACCACCTCGTGATCTCTCTGCCCTCTACAGCTCCCACCCCGTATTATTCCACTCCTTCACAGTCAGACTTCTGGAGCCCAGTCCACACCCTCGGCTCTGTGCTTAGCCTCCCACTGAGCTTCCCATGCACGCATTCTGACTTCACTCAGTTTTGTTCTTTAAAATTAGTCTCACTTGGGTTGCCTGTGACCTTGTTAGTTAGGCCACACTGCTGATCATCCCTGTTGAAATTCTTGTTCTTTTTGCTTCTCTGATCCCACATTAGCCTGATTTTTCTCCTACTTCTCTGACTGTGCCCCAGTTTCCTTGCAAACTTTTCTACTTGTGCTTAGATGTTGGTGTTCCTCACTGCATTGACTTAAGCTTGCTTCCTTTCTAATTTTGAACCATCTCTGAGGGAGTCCAGCCACTTACTCATCTGCCTTCCCTACACAGGTGGCAGCCTCATCTCTGTCTCCAGCCCAGACCTCTCTCTTGAGCATCAGATCACCTCAGACTCACTGAACTTACACAGCCTTCTGATTGCCCGAGATGCTCCCGCTGTGATGGCTCTTTGCTCATTTGTCTACAGCAGTGATTCTCACCTTGTAGTGTGAATCGGAATCAGAATCAGAATCCCCTGGAGGGCTTGTCCCAACAGATTGCTGGGCTCCACCCCCCCCCCCAGAGTTTCTGAGTCTGTAGGGCTGAGGTGGGGCCTGAGAATTTGCATTTCTAAGAGTTCCCAGGTAATGGTGATGCTGCTGTGAGGAAACTACTTTGAGAACTTGTGTGATGAAGAAATGAGACAGAAACCACTCCACATCCAGTTCCTTCCAGCCTTCTAAATATCTCTCTATCCAGAACCCTCCACCCTCTCTGCCGCTAGCCTAGCCTGGTTTACTGCAGTCACCTGCTAACTGTCCTTCCTTTCTCCCATCTCACTTCTCTGTGTCTGTTCTCCACACGGCAACCAGGGTGAGCTTCCTAAAGCACAGATCTTATTAGTCTCCTGACTTCTTTATTCTATAGCTTTCCTTTGCCTTTGGGATAAATCCAAACTTCTTAATGTTGACTTGGCCTCTGCCTGCCTATATAGCACCATCTCTTAATCCTCTTTACTTTGCACAGAATGCACCAAGCATACGGAAAATTATATGCAATTTAAACATATATTATATAGCAGTTGTTGAGTACTTACTGTTTTCCAGCCACTATAGCACTTTTACCTGCATGAATTTCATTTAATCTTCCCATTAGCCTTATAAGATGTGTTACATTTTGCAGATGAGGAAATGTCCTGAACACCAGTCTTGTCCAGTCAGTTATACACAGGGTAACAGGGTTGGGTTCACTCAAACCTCACTGCAAGAAAACCTCACTGCTAATAATAAGAATAACAACAACAACATTAATAGTATAGAATAATTCTTGTTAATGTACTTTGTGCCAAGGCACTGTATATAAACATAACTCATGTAAACTATTCCTGATTTACAAAGGAGGGAATTTAGAGAGAAGGAGTAACTTGGTTCAGGGCCAGAGGTCCTAGGTTTGAATTTAGGTCTTGTGACTCCAAAGCTCATGTTTTTTAACTACTTTATTATCATCCCTATAAGTGGAAGCAGAGAAATTATATGGAGAGCTGTTCATCACTTGGCATCTTCTAAAACTTAAAATACTTCAAAAATGTCTATTACTGAATCGTAAAGGTTTTGGGAACCTTCCCGTCCTCACTGGAGCCCACCCACATCCGCCTATCTCTTTTCCAGGTCTCATCATACTGTGATGGGAAGAGTTTGGACTTGGAGTCACACTGGGTTCTGACACCCCCTCTACTAACCGTCTCCTTGGATGAACCCTGGCATTAGTTACTCCGCCTCTTTGAACTGCTGACTATTATTCTCTGAAAATCAGAGTAGTAATACTTCCCTCATGGGGTTGCTGAGAAAACTTAATGTGAGAATACCTGCCTCTTCTCTCTGTCCCTCGTGCTTCTGCCTAAACGTAACGCTGGGCAGTCTCACAAGTACCTCCTCACTGTCTCCCTGTTGTGTTTCCTGTGTGGATGGCCACTACCCCTCCCCTGTTCTCACCCTGTCACTGCTCCCTAACTACCCTATACTGCCACATGTAAAGAATTTCTTACTATATATCCTAGGGACTTTTTGTTTTTAGTAATGGTGGGCTTTTACTCAGATAAACACTCTCTCACTCGAACAACTAAAAATACTTGGGTAAAGTAAAAAACCTTCTTGGAGCCTCAAACAGCTGACAGGCATTACCTGGTTAAAACTGAAGTGGAGGACTCAGGTGACCCTGCAGATTTGATTAGCTGGGACAGAAATAAAGCCCAGACTCCCCACAAGAAGCTGAGACCCCAAAGGGCTAAACCATCAGGGTGAGGGCAGATCTGAAATATACCAGCTCTCATGTGGAATTGCAGCCCAGGTTCAAGCTGACTGGATCATCCAAAGGATCTTAAGTCTTGAATTGGTTTAAGGGCTGGTAGTGCCTCCAGTTATCTGGCAAAATCAAGTGGAAATTCTTTCAGAGGGAAGGTTTCTTCACCCTAGGCCTCAGATTATTCAGTGACCAGCTCATAAATATAACCAGGCACCCAAGGAAACCATACCCCCAAGGGAAGAACCATCAGCAACCACATACAACAAAAACAGCCCTTCACAAACATCATCAGGTATTGGAATCACTGCTATCTATAAAAAACTCCTATGTTTAAAGAAATAAAAGGTAAGCTTGAAGATGTCTGCAAAGAATGAGAAAGTATGAAAAGTGACAAAGCAAATTGGAAAAGAAGCCAAATACAACTTCTAGAAATAAACATAACTATAATGAATTTAAGAATACAGCAGATGAGGAAAAATGTGTATTCTACTAAGTAGCTTAAAGAAAAAGCCTCAATGGATAAATTTAACAGAAGATTCGATAAAGCTGAAGAGAAAATTAACATATTGGAAGATGGTAAGAAAAAGTTATTCAGAGAGACATGGAGAGATAAATAGAAAATGCAGAGGAAAAAGGGTAAAAGATATGGATAATAGAGCAAGAAGGTCTCGATAAGTCCTACAAGGAGAGGAGAGAAAAAATGTGAAATTTGAAGATAAGGGCTAAGATTTTCCATAACAGTTGAAGCCCAAACCACATATTTAAGACCAGTGATTGCAAGTAGAATTCAAAAAGGAAATCTAAACTTAGATACATCGAGATAAAACTACAGAAACCAAAGGCAAAGAATAAATCTTAAAATCAGCTGTAGAAAAGATTTTCTACCAAGGAACAATAGACTGAGCATTCACTTCTCACATATAATTCTGAGCATGTTGTTCTCAAAATTTTCAATGGTTTTCCATCTAAAAAATATAAAATACATACTTTTCGGCATGTGATATGAGGCCTTTGGTGGTCTAATCCCTATAACTTGTCTAGACAAATAGAACCTTCTTCCTCCTTGGTGTACTCTTGATTGTGTGCCTTTGCACATGCTCTTCTCCCTTCTGGAATGCTCCCCATGCCCATCTATCTGGCTAGTTCCTGTTCTGCCTTCTCATTTTCAGCTCAGGGGGTCACTGTCAAACTGCCCGGCTCTCTTCTCGCTGCCTTTGGGCACAGTGCTTGTTGCCAGCTATCACGAACACCATGTACTTTCAATATCTGTTTGCATCTTTGTCACATTCCTAGCACATGAGCTTTCTGAGGATAGACAGGGTCATTTAGTGACTGATCCTCCATAGGTATTCAGGACCTTCACTGGGTTAACTCCAGCATTTCAGGGGGTCCCATGGCCACTTAAGCAATATCTTGATGTAGGCTTTCCTGATTCTTCCCATAATGCTCTGATTCTTGCTGGTGTGGAGAACAGGTTACCAGTCGGTACCAGGATCCCTGTATGCTGTCGATTGGCTCTGCCTCTTCATTACTCCCATTTCTTTGGTGAAACTGAAATAACAATACCTACTCTGCCCATAGTTGTGGTGTGGATCAAATGAGGTAATGTACATGAAAACACTGAAATTCTTATACCATACAATTTCATTTAGCTTTATTTCAGAGTGAGACTTGCTTGGGCTGGGGATTTGGGGAAGCAGGAAACTCATTGGTGCCCCTGAATCTTGGCTCTCGCAAGAGCTGGTCCTAGAATGGTCATCATCACTAAGTCTGGCAAACTGGCAGCCTA